>NC_083346.1:115016295-115730410 GCF_019175385.1 Lycium barbarum | reverse complement strand
ATCATGATTCTTGAGGTACTATGAGTGAAATTTTGTTGTAAATGATACAAATGATGTTAAGGAGGTATTATATGAGAACAAATACGATGTTATGCCATAACTATGGTCATGAATCATTTTGGTAAGGAATTGTGGGAATTGAATAATGCCGAACTTGACAAAGTTAAGTTATTGATTATGATATTATGAATGTTGTTATTGATGTTGGGAGTTGTTATAGCATATGGAGGAGATTGTAGAACAAAGGAGATGCTGCCCAATTTTCATTAGCTTTAGCTTAAGCCTAAATATGTTCTAATTATCTAATCTTAGTACGAATTCTCTTGAAGGTAGAATCGTGAACCTTGGAGAAAAGCGTTTAATTGATAAAGTTGGAGAGACATAAAGGTATGTAAGGCTAGTCCCTTCTTTTTCTAAGGCATGATTCCTATGACATGACTTACTCTATTCTTCCATGACTTCTTTACATTCCAGAAACTATAAGCCTATGACTATTAAGAATTGCTCATGAGATAAAGATAAGAGATATGCTATGAAAATGATAACGATGACGATGAGTCTAAATCTAGAGATTCCAAAGCTTGTGATATGATATTCTTACGAAGTTAATGATCCTTATACACTTCTTTGATGTTATTCATTGTTGCTAGACCCACCTTACAATGTTAGTTCCTTCAAGGTGAGATATGATGAATATGATCACTCCATAATGTTATCGGGGTTTCTCGACCTTATGTCACCCCGATAGAGTTATAGATTGTCCTTAAGCTCTAAAGTATGTTCTATGACAAATGTATGAAGATGATGAGTTATGGTGAGTTCACGATGATACGATTACACCGTGCCTAGATGGCCGGGCATGTCACCGCTAAGGCGGGCTGCATACGATTACACCGTGCCTAGATGGCCGGGCATGTCACCGCTAAGGCGGGCTGCATACGATTACACCGAGCCTAGATGGCCGGGCATGTCACCACTAAGGCAGGCTGCATATGATTACACCGAGCCTAGAGGGCCGGGCATGACACCACTAGTGGGCGTCGTATGATGGTTACCCGAACGCGGGTAAATGACGATGGTACATAAGATATGTTATATATATATATATATATATATATATATATATAATGTGTTTACTCTTAAAAGTTAAGTATGTTATATATTCATCTCATGTCTTATGATTTCTCTATTATGTTCATTTTATTCATGCCTCACATACTCAGTACGACGCTCGTACTGACGTCCTTTTTCCTTTTAGACGCTGTGTTCATGCCCACAGGTAGATAGGGAGGTGGCCCAGATTCATAGGTGTTGATCAGCAGACTCACAGGAGCACTCCATTATTCCGAAGGTGCTGTTTGATATATTATTTTGTGTACATATGTTTGGGCATGACGGGTCCTGTCCCGTCTCTATGTCTAGTACTCTAGTAGAGGCTCATAGATACGTACGTGTGGGTAGTAAGTGTCCCATGATGACTACATTGTATATTTGCATATTATTTTGATAGCCCGAGAGGCTCATAGATATGAAATTAGATAGGTTGGTGGAAGTGATGATGATTTTCCCTATGACTAGAAGGGTGAGAATAATAAATGAATGCAGGATAAGTATGATGATTAGTACAATGAGTGGTGCTCGATAGTTAGCTCCAGGTACCCGTCGTGGTCCTCTAGCCGGGTCATGATAGCAGCATTGGGTTCATCTGAATCAAATACTCTCGATGTGAAACATACATCTATGTGTAACAATCCACTAAAATTGCAACAAATAGTAGATCTGAAACCGTAATCTTAGAAATAAAATTTGTTTAATGCCAAGAACTTGAATGGCTGAACTCACAGGGTTTAAATCCTGAATCCACCTTTGTTAACTTATCCATGGAAAGATGACACATCCAAACATTGGTATCCTCGAGATACAGTGATTGGTCTGCTCATGAGTGGATCTAGAGGGGAGAATAATTTCATTTGAACCCCCTTCATCAAAAAACCACAGTGCATATATACAAGGATAATTTTTTATTTTTTTTGGTTATGTAAACATAGTAATTAATATATATATCCCTAATGAAAATCATACCTCCGCCACTTTATCTGTTGTTCGCATTTGTCATATAAACTTTTATTGTTACCTGCCAACCCCTCCTGAGTCTTTCAGTATCTCTTAAGAAAATGTTGGGAAATCTTATTGCAGGATCAGATTTGTTATACACCACCAAATTTCAGAAAGTGATACGCACTATGCTGTCTCTTGCCTTCAGGTAAAGTGTTAATGAGTTCAAGTGTTTTACTTAACTACGGATTTCCCCTAAACTCGATATTTATTCATTGAGCTTATAGTTTTACGCATTGACGGTATAAAAAATTATCTACGCAATCATATTACTTTAAAAGGTAATTACAAGTAACTCCGTTAACTTGTTCTGTTAAATTACTGCAGCGAGCTTTGGCCGGAGTGAAAAAAGAAAATGGTGACATATAGCATCTTATGAACGGTTTCAAACATAAATCTGTCCGTAAAAACGACTTGCAAAACTTCTGTGGCATCGTACCAATAATGCTATATATAGCAACCTGCTCTCATTGTATTATACTGTTACTTTAATTACAATATTTTCTTTTGGATTGTAACTGTAAAATTATTGTATTAATGTTAAATTGATTGTTATGTAATAATAAATAAACTCATTTTATGTACCAATCCATTTGGTTTCGCGAGATCGTCATGCTATTTTTCTTTTCCATGTTGTCCACTTATCGATAACCTCGTTTTCTTTTCCGTTTGTATGTATGCATGTATATAATTTGAAAATGTTGTCATTGTGCAACATTTCTGGTAAAAACTTACTCACATTGGATGTTTTCACCAAATTAATGCAACTTACTATCGTTAAATGATTTAATGAAATGAATATATACATTAATTAGTTATGGTTAAGTGATAGTTGTATATATCACATACACATGACACACATCCATTGATTTGATGTAAACACCCGGCGTGAGTAAGTATTTACCAACATTTCCAATATATTGTAGATATCTTCAATCTCTAACACTGCCTCCAGCTTTCCAGGTTCTTTTAATTTTTTTATTTGTACTTTTCTTGAAAGATTTTTAAGAGTATTCACTAGATCTTGTACTTTGTGTTAGAATTTCAGTGAAGATCTATAGTTCTTTATATGGTGTACATTTGGTGTATTTATATAATAAAAATGAGGAAAAGGAATTTTAAAAAGTTGGTTTGCTTAACTTATTCTAAAAAAAATGCAAGGCAAAATAATGGCAAGAAAGAAATACTGTAACATATTGCCGTTGGATTACTTTCAATACTTTCTTTTTCTTTTTTCCAATGGTAAAAATGAAAAAAAAAGAATTGAGTTTTTGTTGGTATGCCCTAATTGGTCAAATAGAATAAAAGGGGTGAGATTCGAGAATCCTCTTTGTTTCAAGAATAATGGAAGGCGATAACAAGTTAAAATCTAAAGGAAAAATATTATTTTTGTTCTCTCAATTATTCATAATTTTATTTTAATTCTTGTATTGTGATGTAATATTTTAATTTAACCTTCAATTAGTTAAAATGTGTTCTTTGATCCCCTTATACAGGAAATATGTTATATTTGAATTGTGTTTTAAAACTATTTTATACACTATTATACACTTTTATATAAGATTTATACATTGTCTACATCAAGTGTATAATGTTATATATCGTGCATACGAACACCATTACAAAAAAAAAAAGTTAACTATGCAAATATAAATTAAAAATATAACTACATAAATATAATATTATATGCTAAATTGCATATTATTGAAAGTATTCCTTAAAAAAATCTACTGGTACTATTTAAGTATTAACCCAAATCTAAAAGCCAAAAAACCAAAAGTAAAGTAAGAAAAGGGAAAAAGAACTGAACAAAAAGTAAAAAGCTGCAAAACCTCCTTCTCCAAACTCTGCTGCCGACTTTCATCCATAATTACTCCTCCCCAACGAAAAAAAAAAAAAAGAGAGAGAGAGAGAGAGCATATTAATAGTCTTATGATTTTATAGTCCAAGAATTTCTCTTTTTGGGGTTAGTATATCACTACCCTTCTTTGGTTATCAACTGTAAACATTTTCGTCTGCAAATCACAAAAGACTTGAGTCTTTTCAATCAATTAAGCGCAAAAGATGACTCAGAAAAAGAAGAAGAATGAGGGAAATTTAGCAAATAGTAGCAGTTGGGCTCCAAAGATACAGAAGAATAAGAAGAAAACAAAAAAGGCTAATCTTTTCAATCCAATTATTGTGGAGCCATCAAATGATAACACAAACCAAATTCACTTCAAAGAGGAAATAATAATGGAGATCCTCAGCAGGCTACCCGTGCAGTCTCTACTTCGATTTAAATGTGTTTCGAAATCTTGGGAGGCATTAATATCTGATCCTTACTTTAAGATGAAGCATCTCAATTTTGTCAAGAATGACCAAGATTCCCAAAAGCTTCTTATTAACCAAATGTGTCCTAAGGAGGGAATATTTTCCATGTATTGTTGTCCTTTATCGTCTCTTCAACTGGTTGAGAATGTGCAAAAACTTTATTGCCCTTTATACCCTAAACCAAATGGATTCACTATCCATTGTTGTTACGATGGCTTGGTTGTTATCGAGGTTCCTGATCACACTCTTTTGTTGTGGAACCCCTCCAGAAGAGAATCAATAGTACTTCCCGCTCTAGAATTTCCACCGGATGCAGTTTCTCGTTTTGGATTGGGTTATGACTCAACTAGTGATGAGTATAAGATCCTTCATATCCACCAGGATTTACAAAGATCATTACCTAGTGAAATTCTCGCGTTGAAAGGTGGTTCCTGGAAAAGAATTGATAAACATCCTCGTGGCTTTTCCAATGTGTTGTTTGCTATGCAGTTTTTGGCATTTGTACATGCGGCATTTCATTGGATCGGTTTTTCAAAAAAAAGGGTATTTGGTAGTGGTTTCATTTAGTATTTCAAATGAAGTGTACGGAGAGATACCCTTGCCAGAGGAAATGTTAAGCTTGAGGGGCCACAAACGTACTGGCGTTTCAGTGTTGGAAGGAATGCTTTGTATTCATTCTAATACTCATTATCAGGGGAAGTATACTTCTAAGTTATGGGTATTGAAAGAGTATGATGACAAGGAATCTTGGATTCCTTTGTTTGCTATAGAAGATCCTTTGATTTTTAATGCCGTACCGAAATACAAGTTTGCGAATGGTGAAGTGCTATTCCTTTGCTAATTTTGTAAAGGTTTTGAGAGGGCGTTTAGGACACCAGTGGACCATTTGTATCATGGCCTCAATGTGAGATCCTTGTGGATGGACACGCTTTCACGGAAAGCTTGATCTCTCCGAAATCACTTGCTTATTAGTTTCTCATGTATGCTCGATGCACTTTTTCTTTTTCATTTTTCAAGTTATCATGTTACAACCTTGTATTGTTGGTTATTGGAAACAGTTTTTCTACCTCTCAAGGTAGAGGTAAGGTCTGCGTACACTCTACCATCCGCAGACTCCAGCTGTGAAATTATACTGGGCATGTTGTTGTTGTTGTTATTATGTTACAACCTTGCATTATTATTAGTTTATCTATTGCTCACCAGTTTTTAAGTTTCAAGATGTATTTACCAAATATGTTTTTTTTTCTTTTTTTTGTGAGAAAACATTTATCTATTTACCTGGAAGATCTGGAGTGTTTTTGAATATTTTTGGAGTACAATGCCATATGGCAATCTGGAGCATTTATCTATTTCCTTAAAAAAAAAAAAAAAGAGGGATCTAGTAGTTCAGTTAGTTGACTACCTTAACTCTCATCTTGTTGGTGAAAGTTCGAATCCCCACGTTGTAATCTCCTTTCCCTACCCTCTATGTAGGGGTGTACAAATCAAACCGACAAACTGCACCAAACCGATAAACCGAGAAAAAAACCCGACTAGTAGTTTGGTTTGACTTGGTTTGATGTTGAAAAAAAAAACCCGACCATAATTAGTTTGGTTTCGTTTGGTTTTAGCTAAAAAAATGTCAAACCGACCCGACATTACGTGTATTCGATTTTTAAAATATTTTATACATAAAAATATTTTTTTTCTAAATTTTTTCATAGTTTTTTATCTTTTATCATATTATTTTAAGCTTGAACTTAGAATTTTGAATGTCAATAAGTTTTATATTCCATGGATGTTAGTAACTCAAATAAAGTCAAATTAAAACCAACTCAACACTAATGCTAACAAAAGAAATTCAATTGTAACACTAGGAATGACAGTAAGTTTGGATATCTATTTTTTAGTTTTGCATAATTGGTTAAGAGCGTAAAAATATATATCTTTTTTTTTCTTTGTCATGTAATTAATACTTATTAGCCATACTTATTTTAGCATAACTTAGTATTTAGATTAAAGTTGTTTTCTTTATGGTTTATTAATTAGCAATACTTATTTTAACCGATTTTATTTGCTTTTTTGTTGAATATTTTAATACTATGTCATCACCCATCTCACATTTTGTGTTATTTTCTTAAGAAACACCTTAGTTATATAGTTGTATCTTAATAGGACTAAAGAAATATTTGAAGTAAAAGTCATATGTTTTGTATGAAGACTTTTTCCAAAAAAAATCCAAAAAAACCGAATAACCTGAGAAAATCAGAAGTTGAAAAACCTGAATTTTATTGGTTTGGTTTAGTTTATAAATTTAAAAACCCGAGGCATTTGGTTTGATTTGGTATTTAAATAATCTGAGCCAACCCGGTCCATGTACACCCTTACCTCTATGTATTAAAAAAAAGTGTTCTTTGATCCCCACATACAGAAAATATTGTGTCAAATTTTACCCCAAACTTAGAAATTTTTTCCCCTTATACAGAAAATATGTTATATCAGAAAATATTGTGTCAAATTTTACCCCAAACTTAGAAAAAAAATTCCAAGTAACGAAAGAAAAAAAAATCAATTTCAATATTATTTAAGTGAAATGCCTATCAAACACAACTTTAATTTTTAATATTTTTTTCAACTTAATATCAAGTAATGGAGCGAGTACTTTCAACATTACTTAATTCATGTTCAAACACCTACTAAATGTATTTAGTAAGATATCAAGAAATTAAAATAACAATCTACCAATAAGGATAAAAAAAAAAAAAAAGGGAAAATAACACTCTATGTCTACTTGGAGAAATTTGTTACCCAAAATAAACCATATTTCTAATATTACTCAAATTGATCATTTTATATAGTATTATTATACACTTTTATACAAGATTGATACATAGTCTACACTAAGTGTATAATGTTGTATGTCGTGCGTATGAATACTGTTACAAAAAAAAGTTGGCTATGCACATGTAAATAGAAAATATGACTATGTGAATGTAATATTTTATGCTGGATTGTACATTATTGAAGGGGAAATTTCAATAATGTACAATCTAGCATACAAAATGTCACGACCCAACCCCGTGGGCCGCGACTGGTGCCCTACTTAGGCACCCCAAACAAACTCACAACCAGGTCGTCGTATTCAGACTCGTTCAAACTCAACATACGTTATCCAAACTGAAAATTAACAACAGGCGCCAGACACAAACATTTATCGAACACTTATCTTAAGCGGTCGCCCATTCAGATTAGTCAAATCAAAATCAGAAAGGTGGCGGAATATACGTCGCCCAAATGCACAAACACACACATCAGAAAGGGGGCGGAATGTACATCGCCCAAATGCACACACACACATACAAACTCAGAGGCCGACTTGGCCATAGTGGCGTACGGGCCGCTTAAGAACGCAAAACAGGCTCACATACAAACACACCGGACCCACGACCCACAAATCTGACTACAGGCCTCTAAACAAAACAGAACATATGAACATATGACGGGACAGGGCCCCGCCGTACCCACACATCCACAATGTACCGAACACATACACAACAGAATGTATGTACCAAAAGTAGGCTCCGGATCAAGGGGAGCTCTCCAACACAGCAGAATGAGTAGCCTAAACTGGAGGACCACCCAAACGAGCTTCTGTACCTGCGGGCATGAAACACAGCCCCCGAAGAACCGGGGGTCAGTACGGGAGAAGTACTGAGTATGTAAAGCAGATGGTACAGAAATCACAAACACAACTGGAGTCAGAAGAAACAAACACGAACGTCAACATAGCAAAGCAAACCTGTGCGAAAGGCAATGTACAAATGCAAATCAAATCATGTATAGGGTTTAGGAACGTGGTCACCCCCGACGCTGGTGCCACAACACATCATAACTCCAGAAGTTTTCAAATCTCCGTACAGTCTCCAGACACATCATATCACACACATATCACATCATCAGAACATATCAAATGCCATATCACATCATAACTCCATGAACGGTAACCGGCCCTATGGCGAGGCCTCGGAAACCGTAACACATCATAACTCCCGAATATGTTATAGCGCGCACGATCACAAAGTCGGCCCGGGTACCGACGAACGAAATCATAGCAGACAGCACGAACGGAGTAGTGCAGAAACCATATGCATATCAAAAGTAAATTAACGGACTCAACATATAGTTACAGATGAGCACATACCGACGCCAGAGGGCTCGGAGTAGGAATCAAATTGATCAAAATTTGTGTATAAAAGTTACGAAGTTCCAAACTGCCAAATCTTTTTATTGAAAACCGTTCATAGGTCATTTTCCGAAAATCTCACATTATTCAAAGTGCAAAACGTTCGCTAACGGCATAGGAAGTTTCAAACGCACCATTAAGTCATAAACAAACGATCGCTGATCATAGCGGACACAAACGAACCAAACAAACCGAATAAGGGAAACCTCAGGGCTTGCGGGCCCACCTCGGGTCAAATTGAGACGGCGGACACGAATTACAGACTTTAGGCTCCCTAGAGCCATCTACGAATGTTTCGGAGAGTTTCGGACACAACAGCAAAAGTTATGACGATTCAAACATTCTTCTAACCAAATACAACAAAAAGGGTTCAATTGCGCTGGATGAATAGTACCCAAACTTGAACCTAAATTTCCAAGAGCAGAGTTACCCCCGAGATTCCGATCTTAACCTAGTATGACTAGGACATGCCAAAAGAAGGATAGGTAGGCTTTACATACCTGGATAGCGTCTTACGCTTGTCAAATCGCGATTTCCCGTTTCGTCCGAAAACTGCAAATGGTCACTTTTACCAGTTACTATTCATGAAAGTTAACATTTTTGTCTTTGGGCTAAACTTGGCTACCGAAATTTCGGCAGCACTTCCCCTATAAATCTAACACCCCCGAGACTTAGCTCGGCTCAAAATACAACAACAACAACAACCCAAACATCATTACACAATACAAACCACAATCAAACCACACTAGCTTCAAAATTTCACCTTAATGCATAAGTTGGTAATCCTATATTCAAACTTCACAATTCCAACTCATATCCACATTATTGTATTCATTCATTCAAGATTATTCCATTACATAACAAACAAGTTCCAAACCATATACAAAGTTTCTCAAAATTCATTACTTTCCCTATTTCATTCAAAACGCCAAAAGTTACGACGAATATTCTAACTTGCGTCGTTTCATTCCAAATCCATCAACATCAATTATAACTCATATTTAAAGTCCTTAGTATCATAAATATACAATGATATACACCATGATACCGAAGGTATACACTTTCCGATAATATCCGAAATCATTTTCTAGCGCCAACTCAATTCTTTAATCAATCCTTTACGACATAAAGATCACAACAACGCATTATTCAAACTAAACAAGATAAAATTCCTATGCCTTGCACTTCATGAAACTCACGGCCAAACACACCCTTTTTTACACCCACACGCCATACACAAACACAACACCATCCCATAATCCTCGTGCAACATCAATTACTATAACATATAAATCCATTTCATAACATAAAAACATAGATTTCTTACCTTTTTCTTGAAATTCCGATTTGCCGCAAACGAGCACCTTACGCCAAACTAATTGTACCCCGTTGAAGAGGGGCTCAAGTACTTCATAATATGTGAAGAACAAGAATTTTTGGATCAATAACCAAGCTTGGAAATTTTCTTTCTCTTTTCCCCTTAGCTACGGCCGAATGGGATTTTTTTTTTGGTGTTCTTGAAATTTTTCTTTTGTTCTAGATAATTACTAGCTACAACATGATATATATCCAATATAGAGAGTCATGTGCATAGCACATGACATTTAAAACATGGGTTTGGGCCACCCTAAAGGCCGGCCACCCCCCTTAACTTGGGCCTCAATTCTTGTTTCACTTTCTTGGCCCAACTCATTAAAAGTCCCGTTTTGTAATTCCCGAAACTAATTTCCGAAATTCCAAATTTACCCTCGGCCTTCCCCGATGTCTTGACATTAATGATTCCATAACCAACATATCCATATTCACCAAGATCACAATATTTCCTCATAAGGCACCAATCTTAATTATTTGTCGAATTCCACTTATACGGAACACGGGACATAACACAAAATTACATTTACAACAACAACAACAACAACAACAACAACATACCCAGTGAATCCCACAACGTGGGGTCTGGGGAAGGTAGAGTGTACGCGGACCTTACCCCCACCTTAGGTAGGGAGGTTGTTTCCGGAAGACCCTCGGCTCAAGAAAAAGCATAGGAAAGGTCAGATACGGGCAAACAAATCAAAGCAATTATGAAAATGAAAACAATGAAAGTAAATAAGCCATTATGAACCAACAGTTATTCGCAGAAATCAAGAGACAAGAAACTATAGAGCAATATAACTACTCGTAAGAAAGGATAAACGCGACTACCTACTAGCCTTCTACCCTAATATGAATCCTTCATACCCTCCTATCTAAGGTCATGTCCTCGGAAAAGAGGACATGCGCCATGTCATGTCTAATCACCTCCCCCCAATACTTCTTCGACCTAACTCTACCTCTTTTGAAACCGTCGCTAGCAGCCTCTCGCACCTCCGTAGTGGGGAATTTGCATCTCTCCATATCACATGCACAAACCATCTCAGTCTCGCTTCCCGCATCTTATCTTTCACTGAGGCTACTCCAACCTTGTCTCGGATGACTTCATTCCTCATCCTATCGCTCCTAGTGTGCCCACGCATCCATCGCAGTATTCTTATTTCCGCCACTTTCATCTTCTGAACATGAAATTTCTTGCCTGGTCAACACTCCGCCCCATACAACATAGTTGGTCTAACCACCACTTTGTAGAACTTGCCTTTAAGTTTTGGTGGGACCTTCTTGTCATACAACACTCCGGAGGCAAGCCTCCATTTCATCCACTCTGCACCAATACGGTGTGTGACGTCATCATCAATCTCCCCATTTCCTTGTATAATAGACCCAAGATACTTGAAACTATCTTTCTTCTGTATGACCTGGGTGCCAAGCTTCACTTCCACGTCAGCCTCATGCACTATATCACTGAACTTGCACTCCAAGTACTCTGTCTTGATCCTACTCAACTTGAACCCTTTAGACTCCAGAGTTTGTCTCCAAACCTCCAGCTTAGCATTAACCCCCACTGCGAGACTCGTCAATCAAGACTATGTCATCCGCAAATAACATACACCATGGCACCTCACCTTGAATTTGCCGCGTCAATCCATCCATCACCAAGGAAAATAAAAATAGGCTAAGAGTTGATCCCTGGTGCAACCCATCACCATTGGAAAGTGCTCTGAGTCTCCTCCCATCGTCCTTACCCTAGTCTTGGCCCCATCATACATGTCCTTGATCGCCCTAATGTACGCCACAGGTACACCTCTAGCCTCCAAGCATCTCCATAGAACCTCTCTTGGCACTTTGTCGTATGCCTTTTCTAGGTCGATGAATACCATGTGCAAGTCCCTCTTCCTCTCCCTATACTGCTCCGCCAGTCTCCGTACAAAATTACGTTTGCGTAGTCATATTTTTAAATTATACCCTGCATAGCTAATTTTTCACAATATATAACTTTATACATCTGGAGTAGACAATGTATCAACCTTGTATAAGAGTGTATAATAATGTATAAGAGGTGTTTATATCCAAGAAAATTCAATTGTATACAATAATATACAAGATTTTTCAATTGTAGTAAGAATACAAATATATAACAGCCCGGCTTTTAAAGTCAGGATACAAGTTGGGCCATTTCGGATAATTTTACAAATATGGGCTATTTTGGGTAATTGTTTTTTTTAAATCGTCATAGAGGGTTATTTTCCCATCATTGAAATTATCCCTTAAAAAAATCTATTAAGTATTAACCCAAATCTAAAAGCCAAAAAACCAAAAGTAAAGTAAGAAAAAAAAAAAGAAGAAAAAGGGAAAAGAAACAAACAAGTAAAAAGCTACAAAACCTCTCTTCTCCAAAACTCTGCTGCCGCTATGCCTTCATCCCTAATTACTCCTTCCCCACGCAAATAAAAAAAAAAAAAAAAAAAACTTCATAGTGTCAAAATCTATTAGTCTCCACAAGCACAAGAATTTCTCTTTTGGGGTTAGTAAAATCACTACTCTTCTTTGGTTATCAACTGTAAATTTTATTTTTAACTAACATGTGCACTGTTATCTTATAGTTTTGGACCAACATAAAATCACTAGGAATTTTTGTTTTGTTAAATATAGTACGGCCCAAGATGTTGCAGTAGATGTTTTAGTGTAAGTATAATGAGTCCTTTTAAATACTGAATAAAATGGAATGTATACAAAGGTTTCATATAGCTAATTTTAACTAATGTTTTGAGGTGTTAGGTTTAATTTTGGTTCATTGAGTGATATTTTGTTGTTCTGATTTTTATTTTGCTCTGTTTTTGGTCGTGTGCTATAATGAAATGTTCCTAATGTTGCCCTGAACATTTTCTGTTCTCTCTTTTTTTTTTTTTTTTTTGAAAAAAAATAATAATTTTGGTGCTTGGGTGGAGCTAAAATATGTTTTTTTTTTTTTTTTGCTGTATGTAAATACTCTTTTGGGGTTTGAGGTTTAATTGTGGTTCATTGGTTGTCTTTTTTTCTTTTTGTTATTATAAGTTTTAATTTGCTCTGTTTTCGGCTGTATATAAATGTTCTTGTTTTCTTTTCACCTTTTGTTTTCATGGTTTTTCTTTCAGTATTATTGCTAGTTATGTTAGTTATTGGGCGAGGTGGCGGCAGATATGTTTTATACCTGTTTTGGCCTGTTCATTTGATACCTTTTTACCCTCTAATTTATTTATTTTTGAAGGCTTAGTTTTCCCTAAAAGATAGTAGATTATTTGGTATTGGAATGAATTGGTTTGTGGATAGAGCGGAATGGATTAGAGGATTCATATAGTGGACCGATTTCTTTTTCAATAGAATCTTTTGCATTCACAAGTTTTGTCGTGGCGATCACTTGTTACTTAATGGTGAGGTCCAAATTCTACAATGGGGCTCAGCTTTTTGGGATTGAGTGTAGTTGATTGCTTTAGTTTGTGTGGGGGCGGGGGGGGGGGGGGGGGGCTGAAGAATCAGAGGTTGAGAAGCACCAAAAGGTCGACACCGTCATTTTCAGTGTCTTCAACTTAAATGACGGTGGCGACCTCTATGTTAGTTGTGTTTTTAGGAGTCAAAAGATTTTGGCTTTCTAAGTTTTCTCCGTCTCCCAATGTCAAGGACTGCTCTGCTTATCGTTCTTATTGATGGCTATGGTTTTTCGTCATTTGCCAAAATTGTAGGAGAGTTTGGGCTGTTGATGTAGGGTGTGTTCGGTATGAAGGAAAATGTTTCCAGGAAAAATAAGTGGGTTTCTTACTTATTTTCTTGTGTTTGGTTCATAAACAAAAAATATTATTCTAAAAGCATTTGTATATAATCTAAACAAATATTATGGGAGGTGAGTGGGGGATGTGGGCTAAGGGGGGGGGGGGGTTGAAAATGAGGGGTGTTGGAGGTTGGTGAGGACACAATCAAAGTGGAATGCCACTTGTGGAAAATGTTTTCGTCCACACTTAACACACCGTGTAATGCCAAAACCGCCATCAATCTTCCAGCTTGAGCTGCATCTTCGTGGAGATAAAATAATTTTTAGTGCCTGTGAGTTGTCCAAATACATATCTTTATATTTAATTTTCCTCTGATGCTTGCTGTTATCTAGTCTTTATCATATACCTTAGCAACTGATTTTGTAAAGTCTATTGATACTTAGTAAAAGTTTAATAGGCTATAAAGAGTTTCAGCTTCATATTAAGGCAAGTTCATGCGGACTTGTCGATTGATCTAGCTTCTGGAAAATTTTACTTTTAAGTAAAACCAAATCAAAAAATTTCCAGCCCTCTTTTCATTCACCTTTATCTATAGGTCACTTCCCATGTTCTTCTTAGTAGGCGTTTGGACATGCGATTTGAAATCATGAGATGAAATCAGCGTTTGGACGTGCATTTCATCTCATGGTTTCAAACCATGGTTTGAAATCCCAAATCATCCAAAAAGGCATGATTTTGGGTTTCAAACCATGGTTTCAAAATTTTTAAATATAAAACTTGACCCATAAGTTGGTAAATATTTTAAACAATTACTCCCACCAACCATTATTTATGTCTACCCTGTGGGGGATTATATTAAAGAGTAGTTACTTTACTATTCATGTTAAATTTTCTTTTTTATTGAACTAAATTTTGAACAATTGATGTTGTATTTTTTAGAAAGGCCTTCTAGTAGCGTATTAATTTTGTTATGAACTATGACTGCTCATTCGGTAAGTGTATGAGAATTGAGAATATTTTGATAGTTTTCACAACTTGTGGGGTTTTTATGTCTATAAGAAAAAATACAACTTAAGAAATCCAAATTGCATGTCCAAACATGATTTCAAATCATGGTTTCAAACCATGTCCAAACGGCTGGCTCCTTATTATATACTTTGGACGGAGGATACTATTTCCCTTCTGTCTGTTTTTGTTGTCTGTTTACTATTATGAATTCTAACCACTTATGTCGTGTTCACCTTTTATCCGACCCCAAAATAGCTTGGAATTTGAGGCCTAGATAATTGAAATGCTTTCTTCACCTTCTCTAACCCCGGGCAATTTGAGTTGTGTGCTTTCAAATTGAACATGCATGCAGATTATGTGGTCCATTAAAGGCAGCTGGGCCCTGTTATCTTTTTTAATTGATGTCCTTCTCGAAGTTGATTGTCTGTTGCTAGTTTGACCGCCTTAGTAACGTGCCTTACTCATTATTCAGAATATCTTCGAAGATGGAGATAGTTGAGTCCTTTCCTGATCTTCCCGTGCAAGATCCACCAGGTGAAGACTTCTCAGCATCTGATTTGAGTTGGGCCAAATTCGGAAATGAAGAACGTCAGGATGATGTTGCCATTATTCCTTATGACCGAGTTGATGCTTTTATCATTGGAGAGTGTTGTAATGTGGAATTCCCAACAAGGTTTCACATTGAAAGGCAAAGGAAAAGAAGCAGAGGCAGCTTGAAGGAGTATAAGCCTGATGAATATTTGGAGTACAGGCTGTAAGTATTCAACCATTTCAGGATATATCATTTGATATCTTCTTCCCCTCTTTCTTATTTTGCAATGAATAATGTGGGTCCTGCTGAACCCGCAAGGGTGGCTCAGTTGGTTGAGCATGGGGCTTTCATAATGGAAGTCTCAGGTTCGAAACCCCTTGCCTACGATAGCAGGGGATTTGCTTTCTGGGTTGAGCTCGTCGCACGGGGCTTGCCTAGTGCGGGTTACCTCTCCTGTGTGGTTTGCGAGCTATTGCACAGGATCTGGGTTTACCCTGTGCGCACCCGAAGGGTAGCGGCTGCGGGTTCCCATGTCATCAAAAAAAAAAAATGTGGGTCCTGCTGACCTCTTCTTTTATTCTTGTTCGTTTTAAACTATGTACTCGTTTGAATGAAATGTTTGTTAACAGCTAAACTGTACAACACAGAATTTCTCTCTTAACATCCCATCAGCAATACAAAGTCTGTCCAGAACTTAATTGTGGACCCATTTCCAACTTCTAATTTAAAGAGCTGCGGGAATTCTGGCCAGAGTTCGCTGATATGCTTCCAAATAACCCATTTTGTGGGCGTTGGCACCATGTTGGACTCCCAGGAGTCTTCTTTTCCCTTCACTATCATGATTTAGTTTCCCCAACCATTTAAGCAACAAACTTTTGTTGTGCAACTTAAGGTTTTTAACACCCGGTCCAAGCAAGTCACCAAATGCCAAACCTTGGTTCAACCATTCAAATCTACCTCAAAAGATAAAATAATCCAGTCTGTAGGTTTCTTGATTTTTTTTTTTTTTTTTTTTAAAAAAAGAGGAAAAAATATTCTGCTCAGTAGGCCTCAAATAGAAAACTTCATGACTTCTACGATCTTTTTTAACAGATTTGAGCTCTATCTGTCTCTTCCTCTTTCTTTCTTTCTTTCTTTCTTTCTTTCTTTCTCTTTTTCCACAAGGAACAGAATTGAGCTCTTCTACAACTTCAAGTTTGAGTCACTTCTCATTCTTTACTTGTTAATGCCTTCCTGAGCATTACTATTGTTATAGTAAAGAAGAGAATTAATTCAAGATTCCTAGGTTGCCACTATTATTCCCTGGAATACTTACCATTTCGACCAATATGTTATTCCTTTGCCCCATAATTGTTTACCCACGTTTGACTTTCTAAAGTCAAACTAGATTAAAGTCATCTTAGGACTAAATTTTGCTATGGCAAAAAAATAAAGCACATAATATGTACTATCATAAGAAGATTTCTAACTTTGGAGTAGCACATATAGATGTACAAAACATCAGTTTTAGTGAAATCCTGTTCGACTTTTTAGGAACAAAATAATGGGTAATAAGGGAGTAACACCTAGTCGTAGCTGTTTGAAAAGTCGTGAGATTTCGACAATCGTAAGGGTTGATTCTTATTACAGAATATTGCGGAATAGATGACCTCTTTTGATAATTTACGAATTTCTCCTTCATATCATGTCATGCTGTCATTTCAGGTATTGGTGTTCCTTTGGCCCTGAAAATTATGGAGAAGGTGGTGGTATTCTACCAAGTAGACGATATCGGCTTAACACTCGAAACCGTGCCGCTAGACCCCAGTCTATGAGGGGCTGCACTTGTCATTTTATAGTGAAGCGTTTGTATGCCCGTCCAACTCTTGCACTTCTTATATATAACAACAGGCGTCATGTTAACAAGTCCGGTTTTGTATGCCATGGGCCACTTGATAGAGATGCTATTGGCCCTGGTGCGAAAAAGATTACTTACATTAGCAATGAGATTCAACAGCAAACTATGTCTATGATCTATCTTGGCATTCCCGAGGAGAATGTTTTAGCAAAGCATATAGAGGGTATTCAACGTTACTGTGGTTCTGATGCCAAAGTGAACAGCCTTGCTGCTCAGTATGTCCACAAACTTGGCATGATTATTAAAAGATCTACTCATGAGTTGGATCTAGATGATCAAGCTAGCATAAGATTGTGGGTCGAGCGCAATAAGAAATCTGTTTTCTTTTACCAGGATGCATCAGAAAATGATCCATTCATCTTAGGTATCCAAACTGAATGGCAGTTACAACAAATGATTCGTTTTGGAGATCGTAGTCTCATAGCAGCTGATTCAACATTTGGTATAAAGAAACTAAAGGTAATAATGAAGCTATGGTGTCTCTTCCTTTAAATGCTGACAACATCTTCCATAGTTCTAATTTAATCTGTGTAAAATGCCAGTATCCTTTGTGCACACTTCTTGTGTTTGATTCAAGACAGCACGCCCTTCCTGTTGCTTGGATCATCACCCGCACAATTGCCAAGCCTGATGTGAGTAAATGGATGAAAGCTCTACATGATCGTGTCCGTGCTGTTGATCCAACATGGAAGGTCAATGGTTTTCTAACTGATGATGCTGCAGCAGAAATTGACCCCATAAGGCAAAATTCTTGTAGTCTTCTAATTATCTCTGTCTACTTAGTCACATAGTTCTATAACTGATTTATTTGGTTTTAATGTCTTTTCAGGGAGATATTTTCATGTCCGGTTCTATTTTCACTTTGGCGAATTCGTAGATCATGGTTGAGAAATATCATCAAGAAATGTAGTAATATTGAAGTTCAAAGAGAGATATTTAAGCGTCTAGGCGACTTAGTGTACAGCATTTGGGATGGAAGTGATCCTTTTGTTGCTTTAGAAGAACTTTGTCAAGATTTTGTTGATCAAATGGCCTTCTTGCAGTATTTCAAAGCCACATGGGTGCCTAAATTTGGTTAGATCATCTCTCTGTTTGTTATCTACTTTTGTTACCTTGAAAAAATTTTCCATCACAAAGAAAGAAGAAAAAGAACATAATCTATCATACACAAATTAAATAAATTCTATAGAAACAATATAGCCTTATTATATATATACACACATTAATCTATATATTCCTTCTTTTAACCCTACTATATACTCCCTCCAGGTCCGAAATAATTTGATGTTTCAAGCTTGGGCAGATGGATTAAGGAATTCACTTACACCTAACAATTAGGAGGGTTTTTGACTAAAATAGCTTTAATTATGATTTTCTTTTCTTTTTAGGTTGACATAATTATCATGAGAATATGTACATTGAATTAGGAATGTGTCAAGGGCAAAATTTGGAAAAAGAATTAAATACCTGCTTGGTTTTGTGAAACATCAATTATTTTGGACTGACTTTGAGAGGCTAAAGCATGAGCTATTTTGGACTGGAGGGAGTATAAAGTATTTGTTCAGAATCTTTTTTCTATCTTTTGCCAGTATTTGCCCTGTAATATTTGTTTTTTTTTTTCATAGTACAGAAATGTGGCTTACTACAATGAGAACACTACCTCTTGCGAGCCAGGAAGCATCTGGTGCAATAGAAGCATATCATGTCAAGCTGAAATTCAGACTATATGATGATTCACATCTTGGGGCACTCCAGAGGGTTGATTGGTTAGTTCACAAATTGACAACTGAGTTACACTCTAGCTACTGGCTTGACCGGTATGCAGATGAGAGTGATTCCTTTCAAAATGTGAAGGAGGAGTATATTGCCACCACTTCTTGGCATAGAGCTCTGCAGATTCCCGATGCTGCTGTGTCCTTGGATAAATCGTTCGCAAAAGTTTTGAGCCAGAAAGATAGCAGTATAGCACGACTAGTTTGGAATCCTGGATCAGAATTTGCACATTGTGATTGTGAATGGTCAATGCAAGGAAATCTGTGCAAGCATGTCATTAAACTCAATATGATATGTGGGAATCTTCAATCAAATCGACCTTCTATGTCATTTCAATCGTTTAACGATATTCTAGTCAGTATGTCGAGAAAACCAGTGGATGATTCAATGGCACTGGATTTGTCAACAGCATGGACGCATCAGATGCTTGATCAAATTCGGAAGCTTGTTGAGCTAAACCAGTCTAATGATATTGGCACCATAGTAAATAATATGCCTTTGAGATGGGTTGCTAAGAAGGGCAGAACGTCTGTTGGTAGACCATCAGCTCTTGCTCTTCCCTCCAGCGCCAACAATAATTCAAGTAGTTCTGCTGCTAAAAAGAGACAAAAGCGGAAGAGATTATCAAGATTACACTGATTGCTTGAGGAAGACGGAGAAATTTTTCAGACGGAACTACGCATGGGCGCTAACTTTTTTCCCATGCACCTATCAGCCCTCGCTGTTTCCCCATCAATTGGTTCCCTGAGTACTTGATATTCCCAATCATGATTGTGGACTTGACTTTGGTGCTGTTTCAACCAACATGATGCCGCCACCTCTCAGACACTCGATGGATGCCAATCCTCGTGTATCGAGCAATTTACTGGTTTCAAGAAATGACCAGATAAATTTGCAGATCCAGCAGGAAACCTAACAGTGAAGATGAAAGCTGGGCTTCATGGTGGAGATGCAACGTGATTCTGTGGCTACATCAGAAATATATCTGTGCGTCGGTCCACTTCTAGCTTGAGGTAAAAGAGATCTATCTCGGAATTAACTCTGAACGTTTTCAGTTCATCCTAATCATCTATACAAATTTGGAAGCAGAAATTTTGTAGAAAATGAATGTCCATATGGATAGTTATCTTATTGCTGAACACAATTGAAGCTTACGACTATTAGAATAATTTATTCATGATACAATGTACATATGTTGTATATGGGCTTTTGCTCCAGATTGGATTGAGGAAACAGCAGGTCTCCAATTAGTGGAGCACATTGACTTAAGCACAATATTTCTTGGTTCTACAGTCAGATCTCTCTATAATTGTCATACTCTATATTAACATTTCACTATAATGGCCAAGTTTTCTTTGAAACCGACTTTTCATGTTGTAATATACTATATGTTCACAATAACAACATTTCGCTATAGCTGTCAAAAATTCCGGACAAATGATGATATAGAGAGATTTGATTGTACCAGCTTCCCTTCGAGATTGTCTGTAAGGGGAAAGTAACTTGGAGCCTGTTTGGATGGACTTATGCCTATAAGCTGTTTGCAGCTTATAAGCTAAAAAAAATAAGTTGGGTAGTCTAACTTTTTTTTTTTGGCTTATGCTGTTTTAGATAAGCTAAGTCAAATGGGTCCAATTATTTTTTTGAGTTTATTTTAAGTACAAAATGACTTTAAGCTGGCCAGTCAAACACTCAAAAAAACTGAAAACAGCTTATAAGCAACTTATAAGCCAATCCAAACGGGCTCTTGTTCTTTCAATAAAAAGAGGACTCACGAAGCTTCTTGTTTTGGTAACAGTAACTGAGTGTGTTAGCAATACAATTGTATTTAAGATTGTGCAAGTGTAATGGGATAGCTGTCACTATTGTGCTGTCGCTTTTCTGGCATAGCATTGTGTACCCTAATTCTGTAGCCAACACTTGCAGCAAACTGGTGCTTAATTAGGCAGCCAAAAGTTGCAGGACAAGTTCGATGTTCAGAGTACAGAAGGTCAAAGTACTAATTTGGACAGTGAAAGTGTAAATTCAGTCTGCAATTATTTTCAATGGATTTAACTTATGTGCACTGCATCGTAAAGAATTGTGTAATATCAGTGTAATTTTACGTGTTGTAGCAGCAGGTTGTTTGCCTTATTTTTCAGGTTATTAGTTCTACTTATTATAGGCCACTAAAGTTCTTTTACATCGTATAGAGATTAAACTCTTTAAATATATTTACTTGTTTAGAATTTTAACTCCAACTGCATCATCTAATGAAGAAAATTTGTCATAAGCAAAATAGTTTGGGAGAAACATTTGTCATAAAAGAACATTTTCCTCGGTAACACATACATATAAATTCTTCAGTCTATTTATTTCTATGCAAGCTGACATGCACGGGATATTTACACCAATCCAATAAATATGACACGTGTATTGAAAATATACTCATATCGCTAAATCAGAGTAGTTAACTAACACACATTTTCACTTAATTATAATTAATCACAATAATTAACATACTTAGCGTAAACACCGGGAGTGAGTCAGTATTTGGTAGTATACTCAATTAATTACCAGACTCTGGCACGTAACAATAAATTTAGCTGGTCCATGGGTCCAACAACAGTGACTCAATTGAAGTTAGCTGCAATTTTAAAGACCATTTATATCACTTTCTTGATATTTACTTGTGAAATAATGTACTTGTGGTATAAAGTAGTACGTGGCACTTTTTTGTCTTTTTTATACAATAAATTAGAGTACTTCGGCGAAGCGAAATTTCCTCAAAATCGTTCCTACACGACAATGCTACTCAATTAAATTGTACTAGTAACACTTTAAACGTGGGTATAATAGTTCTAATAAAAATCTATTATTTATTTCAAGAAAAAATTATCTTGCACATATGTACACGTAAAATTAATTGTTAAAACAATAAAAATTGATATTCGAAAGGAGATAATGTATTAAAAATGGAGAAAAGAAACTAAGAAGCGATAAGAGATGGATGTGGGTGGGTGACTCGTTGTGAATTGAAGGTGATTGATCTTGGCTAGTGATAGTAGTGACAGCTGATGGTAGAGGTGATTGGTAATTTGGCGGTAGTAATTGACGACGGTTATGGGGGTGGATGGACGTGGTAGCAAATGGACTGGTGGTGAAGGAATGTAGTTGGAGGTTTGACGATAGTAGTTGACAGCCTCTCTACCTCTCAAGATAGGATAAGGTCTGTGTATATTCTGCTTTTTTCATACCTCACTTATGAAATTACACTAGTATATATTATTGTTGTTATTGTTGGTTGACAGTTGGTGGAGGATGGCTAGTGATATAGTAGTAGTGGCCACTGACGACAATAATATATAAAGTAGTGGTGAAAAATTATTTTCGTCCGAATTTTTGGGTGAACATCTTAATAACGTGATAACTTTCTGTAAAATCAAAAAAAAACTATTAGGAGCCACTGATGGTTGGTAGTAATTGTGAAAGGAAAAATGGACTTAATAAGCTGACATCATAATGATCTAAATGTAATCTTTATTATGATGTCATCCTAAGACATTACAGTAACGCAATTCACAAACGTTATTAAATTGTTTTGAGAGTATGACCAATCTTGGTTGTTGATTTTTTTAAGTAGAAGAGATATAAATATCTCCAAAAACGACCTTAATAGTATTGTTTAAGAAATTAGCCACTGTTATGAAATTATGAATGTCCATTTCTCAAATATAATGCTCCTTCCACCATGTTAATGATTCTTCTTTTTTCTTCCACCATGTTAATGGCTCTCCCATTTTCTTCCACCATTTCATATATTAAATACGTATGTATCACTATAAATAGAGGCATAAATTCTCATATGAGATACACTTGTAAAAACATTTTGGAAGAATAGTAAAAATCTCTCCTCTTTTGTCATTCTATTTCTATGGTTTTCATCCATTAATATTGTGACTCTTTTAGCTTCATTTTACAACACGTTATCAGCACGAGACTCTGCCGTTCCGAGAAAATACTTTAAAGCCTCGAAGGTATTGATTTTCTATTTTTCTTTACTAATGGCAAATCTTACCAAACGTGAATTTGTAGCTTTAGATATATCCGGCAATACCTATATGTCTTGGATTCTTGACGCCGAAATTCACCTTAATGCGATGGGTCTGGCAGACACCATCAAAGATAAAAATGAGGCATCAAACCAAGACCGTGCCAAGGCAATGATATTCCTTCGCCATCACCTTGATGAGGACTTGAAAATGGAATATCTCACTGTTAAAGATCCTCTTACTCTGTGGAATAATTTAAAAGATAGATATGACCACCTGAAGATGGTCATACTTCCACAAGCACGTTTTGATTGGCTCCATTTAAGGCTACAAGATTTTAAATCTATTAAAGCATATAATTCTGCCATGTTTAAAATTATTTCTCAATTGAAATTATGTGGTGAAAATATCACTGATCATGATATGCTGGAGAAAACATTCTCCACTTTTCCTGCCTCGAGTATGCTCCTGCAGCAGCAATACCGAGAAATGAAGTTCAAGAAATATTCTGATCTAATCGCACATCTTCTAGTGGCTGAACAACATAATGAATTATTAATGAAAAATCATGAAAGTCGACCCACTGGTACTGCCCCATTCCCTGAAGTGAATGAGGCAAATTTTCGCCATTCTAGGCGTGGAAGAGATTGTGGCCCCAGTCGTGGTCATGGTCGTGGTCGAGGAAGAAATTTTAATCATGATTCTCGTTTTGCACCAAATAATATCTTTCACCACCAGCAGTGTAAAAAGAAAGATGAAAAGCATAAAGTTGTGCAAAAGAAAAACTCAGAAAATAAATGCTACCGATGTGGAGGAAAGGGGCATTGGTCACGTACCTGTCGTACGCCAAAACACCTAGTTGATCTGTATCAAGCCTCTCTCAAAAAGGCAGAAAAAGATGCTGAAGCAAATTTTATTTCTGAAGATAATATTGAGCCCATGCATCTAGATGTGGCAGATTTCTTTGAACTCCCTGAAGGGAAAATAGATCATTTGATCGGTGATGGATCTGTGAAAACTTAGATATTTTATAAGTGTCATTTGTATGTGGTTATGTTTTCATATTTATATAATAAAATGTGTGTAATACTTTGTCTAATCATAATATCTACTTCGATGTTCACTTTATTTATTATTTCATTTTTGAAGAATCTATGGAAATTCCTCAAATTTTATTTGGATCAATGACCAATCATGAAGATATTTGTGTGATTCATAGTGGAACAACGCATGCCATATTCAAAGATGAGAAATACTTTTCTAACTTGCGTAGAAAAAGGGAAAATATTAATATAATTTCTGGCAATTCGAAATTGATTGAAGGCTCCGGAAGAGCTACTATATTTCTGCCTAAGGGGATGAAACTTGTTATAGAAGATGCATTATTCTCTTCTAAATCCCCAAGAAACTTGTTAAGTTTCAAAGATATCCGCCGTAATAGGTATCATGCTGAGACATTAAACGAAATAAATGATGAATATATTGCTATTACAAAGAATGTCTCCGGCCAGAAATATGTTTTGGAGAAATTGCCAACTTTGTCTTCTGGACTGTATTATGCAAAAATTAGTACAATTGAAGCACACTCGATCATAAACCAGAAGTTTAATGATTCAAGTATTTTTTTGCTTTGGCATGACCGAATAGGTCACCCTGGATCAATAATGATGAGACGAATTATTGAAAATTCAAATGGGCATCCACTTAAGAACCTGAAGATTCTTGAAAGTGGTGAATTTTCATGTGCTGCTTGTTATCAGGGTAAATTGATAGCTAAGCCATCACAAATGAAAGTTGACATTGAATCTCTTGCTTTTCTAGAACGTATACATGGGGATATATGTGGACCTATTCATCCACCTTGTGGGTCATTTAGATATTTTATGGTCCTAATAGACGCATCTTCAAGATGGTCTCATGTGTGCCTCCTATCTTCTCGCAACCTGGCGTTTGCGAAATTATTAGCACAGATAATACG
This sequence comes from Lycium barbarum, assembly GCF_019175385.1. Classification (NCBI taxonomy): domain Eukaryota; kingdom Viridiplantae; phylum Streptophyta; class Magnoliopsida; order Solanales; family Solanaceae; genus Lycium; species Lycium barbarum. The sequence continues at coordinate 115,705,424 of NC_083346.1, read as the reverse complement.
CTTAAGGGCACAGTGTCCAGACCATCCCATTAAGTCTATACGCCTCGATAATGCCGGAGAATTTACGTCTCAATCTTTTGATGATTATTGTTTATCAGTTGGGATAAAAGTTGAACATCCTGTAGCACATGTTCATACCCAAAATGGCCTTGCTGAGTCATTTATTAAAAGACTACAATTGATAGCAAGACCACTGCTTATGAAAATAAGGTTGCCCACTACCGTCTGGGGACATGCTATCTTACATGCAGCATCTCTTATTCGTCTCAGACCGACTCATTATAATAAATACTCCCCATCACAATTAGTATTTGGTCATGAACCAAATATTGCTCATCTCTGAATCTTTGGTTGTGCTGTATATGTGCCTGTAGCACCACCACATCATACTAAGATGGGCCCCCAAAGAAGGTTAGGTATATATGTTGGGTTTGAATCACCCTCTATTATTCGCTATCTTGAGCCATTGACGGGAGATTTATTTACTGCCCGATTTGCAGATTGTCGATTTGATGAAACAAATTTCCCACAATTAGGGGGAGAGAAAAAATAAATTAAAAGAGAAATTGCGTGGAAAGTTCCATCACTATCTCATTTTGATCCACGTGCCCCCATATGTGAACAAGAGATCCAGAAGATCATTCACTTGCAAAAAATAGCAAATCAAATGCCAGACGCATTTACTGATTTGAAAAGGATAACTAAGTCACATATCCCTGCAGAGAATGTGCCTATCCGAATTGATGTCCCAAAGGGACAATCTACTAGTGTCATAGCCTCTGAATCTCATACGCACCTGAAGCGTGGTAGGCCATTGGGCTCTAAGGATAAAAATCCTAGAAAAAGAAACACGAAAAATGATCAAAATGACACTACGAAAGAATATCATGAAGATATTCAAGATCTGACTAATCCCGATACTCCTAAAGATATTAGGGAACCCGAGACTCAAGTAAATAAAGAACTATCATTGAGTTCTTCTAGTGATGGGATAAATTTGAATCGATCGAAGATTATGGTGGATAATGTTTTTGCATATAATGTTGCACTAAATATTATGAAAGACATTGACGATCAGGAACCCCAATCTGTCGAAGAATGTCGACGAAGATATGATTGGCCAAAATGACAAGAGGCAGTTCAATCAGAATTGAATTCACTTGTCAAACGTGAGGTTTTTGGACCTGTAGTCCAAACGCCTAATGGTGTAAAACCAATTGGCCATAAATGGGTTTTTGTGCGAAAAAGGAATGAGAGAAATGAAATTGTGAGATACAAGGCACGCCTTGTTGCACAAGGATTCTCTCAACGACCCGGTATCGACTATGAAGAAACATATTCACCCGTTATGGATGGTGTTGACACCCAATTTTGTCCCGCCTCTCCTCCGAAATACATATTTGCGCTTCTAATATTTTCAAAAATAATAATAATAATAATAATATATATTATGTTTACTATAGTTATTAGTTCTCTTATCAATAACGGCGTTTTATTATTCTGTTACAACTATTATTATTATCATTACTATTATTATTATTATTATTATTATTATTATCATCTTTATTATTATCAATTATTATCATTGTTCTTATTATTATTTTTGTTATTAATTATCAATATTTGTTATCTACTATTATTATTATATCTATTATTATTTTTCATCACCATTATCATCAGCATTATCATTATTACCATTGTCATTATTGTTATTATTATTAGCAGTATTACTACCACTATTTACTTGCTGCTATTATTTAGTATTATTGAAACTTGCATTTCTCAACGTTCTACCAACTTCCGCATACGCATCGCATTTACTTCGCACATTTTAATGATAGCATTTGTTATTATTGCACGGTCATTTGCGACATCATATAATTTTTATCCGGGTCTTTTTATAATTACATATTTCTGTATTAGGTGATATTCTGACACCCTTAGTACATCGTTAATCAACATATGTCTCTTATTCAAATTTAGAAGCCAAACTATTTCTTGCACTCGGTCCGTATTTTGACTTACCGGACCCCAAATCAAAGTCCGATTAACTCCTAATATTTTTGAACTAAACCATATTTTTTATCTCAATTTTTTAGACCAGGCTATGTTTTTTAAACTCTAGCCATTTCTTTCAATACTTAGTCCAAAATTTGACCCAGTCCACAAATGGACTGGGTCCGACCCATTTTCGCTCAAAATTAAGGGAAACCCTAAAAGGGTTTCCCCCTTCACTCTTTTCTCTTTTCTTTTCCTCCGTCTTCTTCATTTTCCTCCATACCTAGCTGCACCCCCTTTTCCCTCTCCTCTCTTCCCTTTACCCCGAAAACCCTCGCCGCCGCTCCCACTTCCCCCCTTTCCCTCCTTCTTCTCCGCTCCCCACTCACCCTTGTCCCCCACTTCTCTCTCTCCCGCTCCTCCTTCCCTTTTTCAGTACAAAACAACAAAAACAAAAGCTATAAAGAGCAACAGGAACCATCGGGGGAGGGAGGAAAAAAAAGAAAAAAAACAAAAATTCCTTTACACACAAGAAACGGATCTTGAACCCAAAATCCCTAAAAAAGGGGAAGTTTCTTTTAGCCGCAATAATTTCTGTCAAGTTCGATCCTTTGTGGATCTTCCTTCTTTGTTTTGTTTTCATTCTGTTTGAGTAAGTTCGTAGCCTTAGAAACGAGGATTCGACCTCCTTATAGACGAATACTACACTAAAAGAGGATCTCAATACCTCGCGAATTCGAGGTAGATCGGAGACTCGAAGCTTCACTTCGCTGCGCCCAAAGAAGGTAATCGCATTCGTCCTATCTTCGTCTTTAATTTTGTTAAAATAGAAATGTAGTTGTCAAGTATTTCTCATCATATATTTGGTTTAGTTGGCTGGATTGTGTTTGGTCGACTTTGTTATAAGTTAGTGTAAAACGACTAATCATACTTAGAAGAATTGTTGGTTAATTCATCTAAGATGTATGCAATTTTTTCGCTTGGCTAATTTTCTGTTTTAATTATTTGTCAAAAACTGCCACGTCCTTATTTTTCGGTATAAAGCATGGCTTATGGAAACTGCGAATTTAGAAAGGGAAATCTACTGATTCGTGAGAATATATAGCTTATACATGGATTTGATGTTATGCTTATTGTTGTCTTCCTGTATGTTCAAGTAATTAACTAAAAGCCATGCTTCTTTTCTATAAGAATTCATGTTAGGTGACTAAGTGAACCCGTTAAGTTTGTCTATAAAAAGTGTTAGTTTGCCTTTTGACTCTAAGTTTCCAGTTATATGTGCTTAATTGGCTATCTCTGTATTTTTTTTCAAGTTTGGAAATAAGTATGAATTGGTTTATATGCTTATGTACTCACTTGAATGAAATATGGATAAGAGAGGATCTAGTGACTGCTTTTGTTGCTTTATATGTCCACAAGTATGAATAATGAATTTATGAGGCATGTTGAGCTTGTTAAGGGTATGCGAGAATTCTTGGCTGTTTAATCTAGCGCAACTTGTCAATTTTTTGGAAGTTCAGTCTGTTGGATTGCATAGAGACAGTGTCTTTGGGGTGATTTTTTTTTTTTGCAAACATGTTAAAGTCCTTTGTTAATTAAATCAGGGCAAGATGTTAACTGGAGGTACCAAATATGCATTCTCAGCTAAAATTGAACCTTTCCTGCTCACTTATACATATAAAATGTTGACTTTTGAAGTACCATATGCCCTTTATTAGATGTATATCCTCTGGGAACATTGATATGCTTAGTTTTAAAATATCAGTTATAGTCATATTTGCTCAGTTTGTTTTCTTGTGATTATAAGAAAAGGATCACTCAGTGTGCATAATTAGTTAGTTATAAGAGATTTAAAGATTGGTCCTGTGTATGATTACTGGCACCTGATCAGGCCCTGTCCGAAATTTGTTTGCTTTGCTTTGTTCCATTTATGGCATATTGCCTCTCTTCCCCCTCCTCTTGGTGTGTTTTTTCTGCTTCCAGGCATCTAGTATATGCCATGATAAACATGAATCCACTGTGCACATTTGGTTGATGTTTACTGAATATTGTGTCCCCATTTTGTGGAGTGCCTTTTGTATGTCCTAAAATAATGTCACAAGTAGGTCAAACAAGTTGGAATCTGAATACTGCCTGAATCTAGATATGAATTTGTGCATGAATATACATGAAATATACTTAGATATATACAATATATATATAATTTACAGAGTTGCTTTTTTTTTTAAATTTATATTTTATATGTGTTACTTTATTGATTAAATACTAAGCTTTTCTTTCATTTTTTTCTCTCGCATGAACCTCCCATACGCGTCCAAGAGACTCGTCCCTCTCCGCATTTGGCGTTGGGCTAAAAGCCCAACAAGACTCTTATCTCTGTCCGCAGCCCAGTTTAAAGAAATAAATCCTGGGCCGAGCCCAATTCCCAACAGCAGCAGTAGCAACCCAGTGATAAAAGATTTGCTGGGCCGAAGCCCAGCAGTGGCCCAAATCCAAAAGAGACTGCTGGGCCGAAGCCCAACAGCAAACAACAGTCTCAAAATGGGCCGAGCCTATTTAAATTATATATTCCTCTATTTATTTTGTGCATTTAATTTGTATTGTATGATTAACTCTTTTTTTTGTGTTATTTTCTTAATTTAGATGAACTTTAGAGGAATTAGTGGATTAACCTTAGCTATGGGTAGTTAACTTAAGAGAGAACTAACAATCAATTTCACAAATTATTCCCTTCTCTTCATGCTTTTTATTTGAAATAATTAATTTGCAAAAAAATGACATGACCATACATATTCTAAATTAAAGGATTCACATATTGTTATCTTGAGAATTTTGAAACATCACTAACATGCAAATAGGAATTAAAGAATACTTTGAACTTCAAAAACGCAAAGTCAATCAATACATCATCGTTTAGTTTGTTTTAAATATTTGTTAAGGCATTACGCAAACCCGCATTTTCTTTTGCTTTTACATTTCATGCGAGTTTTTATTTTAATTAGCATCATTATTTAAATTTTTTGCAACATTTATAAGTTTATTTTATATGGCATTTGCAGTTTCCTTTTATGCGAATTATTATATTTTCTACAAATTTCATTCTAAACGACACTTTTTTTAATCTTAACAACATTTCTAAATTTTATGGCATTTGAAGTCTCCTTTTATACAAATTATTATCTTCTTTTTCATAAGTTTTATTAGTATTTTATTTTAAATCTTAGCGACATTTATAAACTTCTATTTCAAATAGCATTCTAAAATCTCCTCTTATGTGGAATTACTAGTCCCATTTTAACAACCTTATTACTTGAAGTCCTTTTTATAAAATGACATTTAAAATCCTTTTTTGCATAAATGGCTATATTTTGCAAGTCTTATCTGCACAAACTATTTTCTTAAAATTTAATACTATATCCAACATTGATTAATTAACCTAAGTTTGGCCGGATAACCGTGTTTAACGGATTCTAAAGGATGCCTAACCCCTTCCCTTTAGGATGATATAGAACCCTTACCTAGAATCACACTGGTTAAGCAGACTACTAACGGAGGTTTAGTTTTAACTTTACCTTAGTTAACATTTAGGTGTCCTAATTCACCGTTAAATTAACTAGGTGGCGACTCCTTAAAACAAGCAATTTAGGAGTCTCCAATATGTTGTACTCCTAATTTTGACTCGGGTTAAAATGGGGTGTGACAGATGGCATAACATTTCGATATCTCATCAGTTTAGCTGTACATGAAAACCTTGAAATACATCTGATGGATGTGGTTACAACTTACCTTTATGGATCACTTGATAATGAAGTCTATATGAAAATTCCTGAAGGATTTAAAATGCCTGAAGCAATTAAATCAAAGTCTCGGGAGATGTATTCAATCAGATTACAAAGATCATTGTATGGTCTAAAACAATCAGGGCGCATGTGGTACAATCGCCTCAGTGAGTACTTGGTAAAAGAAGGTTATATAAATGATGTCATTTGTCCATGTGTTTTTATTAAGAAAGCAAAATCAGAGTTCGTTATAATCGCTGTTTATGTTGATGACATAAACCTAATTGGAACTCCAGAAGAGCTCCAAAAGGCGATTGAATATTTAAAGAAAGAATTTGAGATGAAAGATCTGGGAAAAGCAAAACTTTGTCTTGGTTTGCAGATTGAACATTTGACAGATGGGATCCTTATCCATCAATCTGCTTATACCGAAAAGGTTTTAAAACGATTTTACATGGACAATGCGCATCCTTTAAGTACTCCAATGGTTGTTCGATCACTTGAAGTGAGCAAAGATCCGTTCCGACCTCAAGAAGAAAATGAAGAGCTTCTTGGTCCTGAAGTACCATATCTTAGTGCAATTGGTGCACTTATGTATCTTGCTAACGCTACAAGACCTGACATAGCGTTCTCTGTTAATTTGCTAGCAAGATATAGCTCTTCTCCTACACGAAGACATTGGAACGGAGTTAAGCATATATTGCGATATCTGAAGGGAACTAGCGATATGGGTCTGTTTTATACTAACAAAGGTAGTACAGATCTTGTTGGTTATGCAGATGCAGGTTATTTATCTGATCCACATAAAGCTCGATCTCAAACAGGCTATTTGTTTATATGCGAAGGTACTGCTATATCATGGCGATCCACAAAGCAGCCCATTGTTGCTACTTCTTCGAATCATGCTGAGATAATAGCTATTCATGAAGCAAGTAGAGAATGTGTGTGGTTGAGATCGGTGATACATTTCATCAGAGAAAGATGTGGCTTGAAGTATGATACAAAAATACCCACAGTATTATATGAAGATAATGCTGCATGCATAGCTCAATTAAAGGGAGGATTTATAAAAGGAGATAGAACGAAGCACATTTCACCAAAGTTATTTTTCACACATGATCTCCAGAAGAATGGTGATATTGATGTACAACAGATTCGTTCAAGTGACAATCCCGCAGATTTGTTCACCAAATCTTTGCCAACTTCAACTCTTGAGAAGATGATATTTAAGATTGGAATGCGAAGACTCCGACATCTGAATCTTGGTCTTCGTCAGGGGGAGTGAAAATACGCGTTGTACTATTTTTCCCTTAATCAAGTTTTGTCCCATTGGGTTTTTTTGGTAAGGTTTTTAATGAGGCAACTCTCAAAGCGTATTACTAGATATGTGTACTCTATTTCCTTCATTGAGGCTTTTTCCCACAGGGTTTTTCCCAGTAAGGTTTTTAACGATGCACATCATCTATGGACATCCAAAGGGGAGTGTTATGAAATTATGAATGTCCATTTCTCAAATATAATGCTCCTTCCACCATGTTAATGATTCTTCTTTTTTCTTCCACCATGTTAATGGCTCTCCCATTTTCTTCCACCATTTCATATATTAAATACATATGTATCACTATAAATAGAGGCATAAATTTTCATATGAGATACACTTGTAAAAACATTTTGGAAGAATAGTAAAAATCTCTCCTCTTTTGTCATTCTATTTCTATGGTTTTCATCCATTAATATTGTGACTCTTTTAGCTTCATTTTACAACAACCACTGGATTCTCCGTTTACATTTTTCTTTATTATGCATTCAAAACAAGTCTTTTGTCTTATCCTTGATCAATGTCTTTAAGGAAATTGGCATATATTATGCATTTTACTTTCAATATAATCATTTTTATCACAAAAAATAGTTTCCACCATCGTCCATGTTATAATCGTCCATTGTAAATCGAAATAGAATTAAACCATGCTTGGAGTCCGGAACCAAAATGACCCCAAAAAAAACATTTTGAACCAAACTATCCCAACAAAAAAATAATTACAAAACTGCCTTTAGCGCAGTAATTTACTGCGCTAAAGGGGTCCGTATTTTTTTTTTGGCCCTTTTGGTTAACCCCTCTTTCATTACACTTTTTAACGTACTTTGACCATAGATTAATCATACTTCGAGACCCTAAAACTTCAATATTTTATATAGAACCCTACTTATTTTTGTGCGATTAATAAAGTAGGCTCAATACATCAAGGATAAGAAAATCTTCGGATTGCCGTTTTAGTGGTTGAAAAGTACTCGAACGCCATTTTTGTTTAAAGGTTTGGTGTCATTAGCTTTAAGTTCTTCACGAATACTTAGGTTTAGATTTAAGTTTACTATTTTTTAGTAAAAATTGCAGCATTCATACAAATCTCAAAATAATTAAATTGCATCATTTATAACAATATGAAAATACTTAAACTTGTTCATTAATAAGAAATTCAAACTTTTTAAAATACAATCATCAAACAAAGAAAAAACCTTTAAAAACATTCATCAATTAATGCTCTTGAGTTGATCTTCCGCCATCACTGCGAGATGTGCCACGACCGCGAGATGTGCCACCACCACTAGATGTGCCACCACTGCTAGATCTACCACCACAAAAGTTTTCTCCACCACGAGAGGTACTTCCACTGCGAGATGTTGTTTGACCGCCATGCTGTAAGGGACACTTGCGCTTATCATGACCAACATAATTGCAAAATGAGCATTTTCGAGTGTATCTCCCCGGTGGAACATCCATTTCATTATGAATACGGGAGTATGCGTTCTTTTTGAATTTACGGATAAATGCTTTATTTGCAACCATTGAAAATGGATCCGGTGGCCAATAACTCTCACTACCAAGTGGGTAGAACCTTCTAGCATACGTTCTTGCATGATTTTCAACTGTATATTCCTCAGCCATGTACTCGGAGGCGTTCTTTCCCATTGTGAGAAAACACTTGAAGGCATGAGAACATGGCATGTGATATGATTGCCACTTGTCGCATGTGCATGTTCTTGGAATCTCACAAATTGCATGGACGTTACCTCCTTTACCTTAGTGCACACTTGTTGTGAGTTCAAATATGCGCTCTGCAAAGTTGTACTCCATCCGGTCATGTTTCTGAGCCTTATATTTATGGTACTCGAACAGTTTTGACGGTTTTGACATCCATCTTAGACCTGCTGCTGCATGTGCTTCGGCCTCTTTTGATCTATTGACGAACCGCTCCACAACCTGCTTAAAAGTAATTCTCACCATTGTGGTGACGGGTAGTCCCCGCGCAGATTTCAACATGCCATTGAATGACTCAGAGCTGTTTGTTGTCAGCATACCCCATCGCCTACCTTCATCCTGGTGTAATGACCATTTGTCTTTATCAATTGCATTCAACCAGTGGAAGGCTTCCTCATTAGCCCGCCTAATAATGTTCATTTGCAGCTTAAACTTCGTCTCCTGATGCTCTGTTGCAGCCGCCCACATCCAATTGCAAAGTGCTGGAATTCGATATGCCTTATGGAAGTTTGCCTTCAAATGCCTTAAACAATAACGATGGTGGGCAAAGGGTGGCTGCCACCCCTGTAAATTGAACATATTGTGCAATATGCCAGCATTTCTGTCTGAGATCACACATATTCCCATGCGATCCTTAATAACGTATTGTCACGACCCAGCTAGGGGTCGTGACGGGTACCCGGGGCTGACCACCGAGCACCGCTCGTTCTACTACTCATCATACTCATTAAACCTTTTTTTTTGTTTTCGTTCATAAACTTATAATTATAAGAAAATCATTTTCATTGCAGAATGTAAATGCTTTTATATACATAAGCCCCTTTTGCTATCAAAAGATACTGTACACATATCTACGAATATACAGTAGTGACCTCGTGAGACCATATAACCCACACATACGTATCTACGAGCCTCTACTAGAGTACTAGACATATGGATGGGACAAAACCCCGTCGTGCCCAAATACTTATACATTTATTTATATATATACACAAAAGTATAAACCCGATTAGCACCTCCGGAATAATGGAGTGCTTCTGCAAATCTGCTAATGGCTCCTAAAGGTCTGCACTGTCTCCCTGTCTACCTGTGGGCATGAACACAGCGTCCAAAGAAAACGGACGTCAGTACGAATATTGTACTGAGTATGTAAGGCATGAATGAAACAAACATAATAGAGAAATCATAAGTCATAAGGTGAAGGAAAAACATGCGCGACCTTTAAGGGTGAATACATTTCATACATACATCGCATATACATAATCGTCGTACATGAGCCATCATAGCGTATACATCCTCATGTCATATAATTCATCATCATAGTGCAGTAGCTTATCATACACATAAAACATTATCCGTATTCGGCCACGTAGGGCTCGACAATATCCGTATTCGGCCACGTAGTGGCTCGACAGTATCCGTATTCGGCCACGTGGTGGCTCGACAGTATCCGTATTCGGCCACGTGGTGGCTCGACAGTATCACATACATATCTTCCATATTCGGCCACATAGTGTCTCGACCATGTGACATGCATCACACAAGGATCAATATATCTCATCATCATCATTGTCATCGTATACATCTCATAAGCTTATCGTAACCTTTCATTAATGTACACATTTAAATTCAAAAACAATTTATGAAAGTCACATTGTATTCGTATGCATGAATTTCGTATAATTATCGTATGATAGTCTTCATAATCTTTAGGCTTAATCTAAACATTACCACTATCGTTTATATAGCATATCTCTTACCTTTATCTCATGTGAAATCCTCTATGAACATAGACTCATAACTTTGCGGAACATTGGTCATAGAACATGCATTAAGGCTTATGGACAGTCTATAACAATGTCGGGGTGACATAAGGTCGAGAACCCCCGAGTCCATTATGGAGCATTCATAAGCATTATGCCTCACCTTGAAGGAATTAGCATATAAGGTGAGTGTAGTCAATGGACAATATCAATGGAGCGTAATATGGATCATTAGCCTTGTAGAACTATAATATTGTAGGCCTTAGTATCTTTAGACTTAGACTCATCATCAACATCGTCATACTCGTAATGTGTCTCTTTTCTTTATCTTGTGATGTTCTTTACGATCGTTAGACTCATAGTTTTTGATACGTAGAAAAATCATGAAGAAGGAAGGAATATCATATCATAGGATTCATGCCTTAGAAAGAAGGGACTATCCTTACATACCTTTGTCGTTTAGTTAAGCTATCGTTCACTTGATCCCCTCCAATATCACGTTGCTACCTTCATGAGAGAATGCACATTGCGTTAGTTAACCGACTATAGGAACGCATCGTTATTTCTAGGAAAAATTGAGCAGCACTTACTTTGTTTGTACTACTTCTCCCGTGTCCAATCTCAATTCCCAATCTCTCACAACAACACTCACAATATTGTAATCAACAATCGTCATTTATATACATTGAGCAAAATCCACCATTTTTCTCCAAATTTCCACATTCATGGGTTCTAGCTTATTATCATGTTTTCTCATACCACACACCCATTTCATGGTCTACACACCATTTATAACATCTTTATACTCACAACACATCAACATTCATGATTCAATCCCACTATCATTCAATTATAACACTATTCACATTTTATGACCCATTTATTACACCCTCTCATAATCCAAGTGTTTCATCATATAAATACTTTAGTCATCATGGAAAAATCATCGAACTTACCTTAGAGGTTGGTGGAACAAGCCTGGAGTGAAGCCTCTCCTCTTTCACCAAAACCATACTTCACCTCCTTTGGGATCTCTTGGTTTGGATGAACTTCACTTGAGTTTCATAAACTTTGATTCATGAATTTGATGTTGTTGATCTTAATTTCCCTTAGTCCTTCTTGTAGATGAAGTGTTTGGAGAATTCTCTAGAAAGCTCTTGAGTTGTGTAGATGAGAAAATGAAATTAAATGACGCTTGGGTCCCTTTTAATAACTCAAAGTCTGATTTGTAATGATCAACAGTCGGGGTGTACAGTGGTCGTGAACCACAGTTTACGGGTCGTATACTGGTTTACGGTCCGTTCTTCATGGCCGTATTTAAGCATATCAAAAACAGAAGGGTTGGCTGTCATCACGGTGATTTACGATCGAGGTTTACGGGCCGTATTTCAATTTATGGTCCGTATTCTGGGTCGTGTTTTACCATTTCAACATTTAACAGAAAGTTGAATTTCTTGGAGTGTTGGAGGACGATCGCACTTTACGGTCCGTAAATCACTTTACGGGTCGTATTGTGCTTTACGACCACTGGACTGAAATGAATTTCTGCAACTTTCTTATTTCTAAAAATTCATGAATCGTCATTCCCTACTTAGTAAAACATCGCACACTCATACCTTTCGTTGGTCTATTCATTGTACGTTCACGGAGAAATTTCCGAGGTGTAACACGTATTGCCTTAAGTAGTCCAAAAACATACCCCACATACTAATGCTCTCATTAGCTACAATTGCAAAAGCTAGAGGGAATATAGCTCCATTTGCATCCATTCCAATTGCAATTAGCAGCTTTATGTCGTATACCCCGTACACATGTGGTCCATCTATTGATATTACAGGCCGAAAATGAGCAAAACCATCAATGCCCAAAACACAATTTGAATGCCCAAAACACAAACACAAAAATATTACCGGGCACACTAGGCTTCGATTTGAGCTTCCATTCAACAACAGTACCATGATTGAAGTGTTATAGAGCCGCCATGTATCTCGGCAACTTCTTGAAAGAGCCCTCCCAATTGTCGTAGACTATCTCATGTACACGCCTACGCCCAAGATATGCCTTCCTCCTACTAACAATTTTGCTATATACTTTCAGGACGGCTGTAATACAATCTTTAATGGAGAAACTGAATAAGTTGAAATATCAGCATACAGCAACGAGAAACATTATATTAACACCAAAAATAAAATAAATTTAGGCGAAGGGGATACCTTAGGCTTTTTCCAATGTCGCCACCTAACACACGAGCAATCATATTGGTATCTAGATTGCAATGATCATCTGGGAGGTCACCCATATCACAAGTGTGCTTTGTGTAGAACTTTGAAATAGTCCACATCTTTTCAGCAGTTTCCTTACTGCAGAGCATCCATTAGCAACCTTGATATTTTCGCTTGCAGACCAATCGCCAAAGTTTTCGTGTAGAATCGTCAACTTTAAACTCCCTCATCCCCTGGATGCAATAAATCTTAACAGCCCTTTGCAATGATTTTTTCGAACTGAAAATCATGCCTTTTCAATAGGAGCCTTTTGTTTTAAAATATCCACTAGCTCTTTCCACAAACTTCGCCGAATATGATCATTATCCCTATTTGATCTTAAAGATGATCAAGATAGGGGATCTCATTGGAATTCCAGTGAATCGAGGTCGACTCTTGCTGTTGAAATTGGCTTTGCGGCTGAACCGGAGTCGACTCTTGTTGTTCAAATGGTTACTGTGAATTTAGTTCCTCTTGGTGTGCCGGACTGTTCATCATGTCTTGCAACAGTTCTACTTGATATTGAGGATTAGTTCCAAGCTCAACCTCATCCTCACTTTGCTCATCGTCACTTTCCTCCGCATTAGATATTTCCTCACTATCGCTCGATGATGTCACTATATAATTCGGACCATCCATAGCAGGTCTTTGCCTATAATTTGGTGCAACCACTACATTCTCCCTACATAAGAAAGTAGAGTATTTTAACTACTACACATCAAGTAATACTTTTGATGTTAAAAAAAAAATAGACGTACCGATAGTAATCAACTGCACCGAAACTTGAGGAAGGATCATCGTTTTGAGTAGTTGGATAGGCTGAGGATGTTCCAACCTGATTCATCCATCCCGATTGAGGGACCGTCCAATATGATCCATATCAGGTGTATAACCCCTAAATAATATAATTTACATCATTAGTTGCATTCAAGTGCTACTACACATAATAATAATAATAATAATAATAATAATAATAATAATAATAATTTAGCACTGCCCATCAAATTGCTGACTTAATCTATCCAGAGGCATTTGTCTCGTCAAAATGCCTTCATAAGTACTCATGTTAGGGTAATTGTGTTCATAAGTAGGTTCTGCTTGAGTGACTTCGGGCTGAATTCTAGACGGGGCTTCCTAGCGAGGTTTATTTTGGGCTTCCCAAGGAGCCCTAGCCATGAATTCCATTCGATTAATTGGGACCTTCTATATGTACATTTCAAGGACGTTTAAAGTTACGCATTCCGTATAATCTTAAGGCGCCTTCAAATAATTCGTCAAAGAACCATCGTCTTGAATGTACCACTGTCCATAACTAGTTACACCCTGCGGCGTAAATGACATTGGATATTTTCCAATTATATTTAAATCAAAATCACTCCTACTAACTTGTAGTCTATTATACAAGGCTTGGAGTAGTTTTGAGAATTTTAAGTCAAGTGGAAACTTAACATGGTATTTTGGGGAAGAATCATAGTGCAAATTATTTTCCTCGAATATAATTTGTCCATCCCAGAATAAAAAAAACTCTAATTTTTGGAACATCTTTCATTTTTTGACTAATTTAAGAGGAACACGAAGTGCAAAAACTGAATGAAACTTAGAATTTGTGTTAAAAATTGGATGAAACTTAGAATTTTTTCTCTCATTCGAAATCTGTATTAATAAGATTTGAAGTTTGAATATTGAACCAACGCATGAATGAAATTAATGTGTCTTGCAGTGTTACGTCAAATCAAATTAAGTACGAAGTGTTGCATAACGCATGCATTAACCGCCCTATGTCAGACCCTGACAGAATAGCGCAGTAAAATAATGTGTTATGTCAGAATAACGCACTAAATTACTGTGTTATATATGTATAACGCAGTAAATTACTGTGTTATTCTGTCATAACGCAGTATTTTACTGCGCTATACCCCAGCAATATGTTGTCACCTCAACTGTCATACAGAAAAACGTCATAATTCGAATCAAACTTTAAGTGTTGTATAACGTAATTTGATGAATAGTTACCAACCACACAAAATTGAGTTACTATGTCATTTTTTGACCAATTTAAAGATATTAGTTGTGTTATATCGTTCACTACATAAAACATATTCGATGCAATGGGTAGGACATGGGAATTGGGTGAAGATTTTAAATACTCAAACAACCCGAACGAGAGATACAACCAACGTTACAACAATATGATGATAGAGGAGTGGAACTAGCGTGTTAGGGAGGCTGCAGCACTGGAGCAAAAGTTAGCGTCAGTAGGGCTTAAACGCCTAAAAAAATGTGTTATGTCAATGCCTTGTGGAACTCTACAAGAGTATAATTTTTCTCTTAACCATTTTCGCGAAGAGAACAATCGGATGCAAATACGTTACCTTGGGGTAGAATATGGTGTATATGGTAGCACAAGATTTAGATCCAAGTGGGACTCGTACTGTGAGATGTTAGATGAAGATTAATATTTTTTTATACAAAATAAGTAGGTAGGGTTATTAAGACCCCGCCCACCCAACTAGGAGTACATGGGGGTTTGCAACTATATAAGTAGCACTTTCTTTTGTTATTAGACTACAACGTATTCAATGTCGAGTAGTAGAAACTCGGCTTGGTCTTTACTCCTTCCAAAAGAACCAAGTAGCAGTGATAATGAAAGTTCAAATCATAGCAGTTTTTCGAGCGACACCAGTGATTTCAAACTAGATGAGCTAAATCTCCACCTTTTTATAGAGCGTAATGATGATTTTTGCAGTGTGAAATATTCAGATCCGCGAGAATATTATTGCGGTTTACGCCGAGAATGGGCACATCGGATTGCCGAATCAGAACATCTTGTTCGTGACTTGGAAAATGTCAATGCTCCAATCCCAACAAGGTACTCCATAACCATGCCTCAAGTAGGTCCAGAAACTTGCGAGCTTGTCGTGCAAAGGATTAGAAAAGAAAACAACAGAATGCTGGCAAGACGATGTAGATTTTACATGCTAAAGTTGGCCGAAGAACAAGCATCATCAACCGGTAGAGAACTAACATCTACTGAAAAAAGATGTGTCTTAAGAAACCGCCGATATTTTTCTGAGGACGATATTGAGGACTTCTATTCTGATGATGATTAAGAATGTTGGGATTTTAGTTTTAAGTTTAATTTATGATGATGTAGTTATTTTGAAGAATATTAGTATGTTTAGTTTTTCATCAACTCAAGGGCATGAATTGATGAATGTATTTTAAGTTGTTTTTTTTTTAATGAATGTATTTTTACTACTTTTGGTTTATTATTAATGAACAAGTTTAAGTATTCGTGAAGAACTTAAAGCTAATGACACCAAGCCTTCAAACAAAAATGGCATTCGAGCACTTTTCAACCACTAAAACGGCAATCCGAAGATTTTCTTATCCTTGATGTATTGAGCCTACCTTATTAATCACACAAAAATAAGTAGGGTTCTATATAAAATATTGAAGTTTTGGGGTCCCGAAGCATGATTAATCTATGGTCAAAGTACGTTAAAAAGTGTAATGAAAGAGGGGTTAACTAAAAGGACCCAAAAAAAAAACACGGACCCCTTTAGCGCAGTAATTTACTGCGCTAAAGCACTTAACGATGTCATGCCTGTTAACTGCTTTAGCGCATAGTTTTGTAACTTTTTTGTTGTTGGGGTAATTTGGTTCAAAATATTTTTTTCCGGGTCATTTTGGTTCCGGACTCCCATGCTTGTATGTTGACTTATCGTACCACATAAAATTGAGAATGGACTTTGCCGAATCAAACCGAACTGATTCGTATGACAATAGTAGAACATTTTAAAAATTAAAAATCAGAAATTACGGGTCCAAAATTTTTAAAGTCATATTATATCGGATTGGGTTCCTTTCCATTTCCCTTCTCTCCATTTTCTCCAAGTTCTATCTTAGATTGGAGACACATGGCATGGGTTAGAATTAATGACTAAGATTTAATTGACTAAAACAAGGCCTAACCATAGTTCATATAATTAATAACTTATCCATAAATATATTAAAATATTTTCTCTCTCTTCCTATTTTAATATTCCATCTTTTTTTTCGATCATGAAAATTCTTTAATGGTGATATTTTCCTTAATATAGACAACTTTTTCAGAAATATACAATTATCAATTGAATAATGGGGTCTATATTATGGGAATTAGTAAGTATCACAATTGAAAAAATGAAAAATATCACCAATTGAATAATGGGTCTATTGGGAAAAACAATTAAGTGGCAAAAGATAATCGGGTGAATTAGAAAAGATATTTTATTAGGTAGGAAAAGTAAATAGGTAGAGAGAGAAAAATATTCTAATATATTAATGGATAAGTTATTAATTATATGAAATATGATTAGAGCTTTGTTTTAGTCAATTAAATCTTAGTCATTAATTCTAACACATGCCATGTATCTCTAATCTCGAAAGTAAAACTTGAGAAAAATGAAGAGAACGGGAAATAGAGAGGAACCCAATCCTATTATATCATACCGTACCTGAATGCTGAACACACCTAATTTTAACTTTGATGCTAAAACAAACTTAACAGAGGATTGGACATTGCTATGAAGTTTCCTTGGATTTGTTGGCTTGTAGTAATTTAATTCTTAATTAAAGCCTTGTTGCTTTCAGTTGTTTCAAATTTTACGCGTGTCTTCACACTGAGTATACTTACAAGTAGGGGTTACAAGCAAAACCTAACGTCCGTACATACATTATTTGTGCAACCTCAATAAATGCCAAACTAAAGACAAAAAACTTTCCCTTCAAATCTTCAATTCTCCCAGTATAGATCTTTCCACAAATGTCACTCTCTCGACACATCTCATTTTCTTGCCCCTCACCACCCCACCTTTCTATAAATATCTCACAAATGGATATTAATGTCTCTCTATTCTCTTATCTAAATTCCTCCTTTTCTTGTACCAAAAAAAAATCAGAGAATTTGTTATCTTAGACTTAACTAATTTTCAGCTCTTTTTCAACATTTCTATCCAACGAACTTCATAATTTTGTTCTAGAGACCCTTTAAATTTTTGTAACTAGCCATGAAATTTTAATTTATGTGGCAATTAATTGCTTACTAGCCATGATTTTCATGCTCATAGCTGAGAATTTGTAACTGTATATATGTAATGTTGCAGTGTTATTAGATCGAGGATATTATCTCATCATCTCTTAGATGTTCTCTCTTTTGCTCACTATTTCAGCTCTTTTCAAGATTTTTATACAAAGAACTTCTACATACTACTCTAGGTAGAAATCCTTTTTTTCTTGGTAATTAGCTATGGAATTTTAAATTTTATGGCTATTGTTTGATACTAGCTACAATAATTCGTGCGCGTACTTGAAGATTTGTAACTGTATATGCATAAAGTTGCAGTGTCAATAATAGAAGATATTATCTTGTCATCTTTTGGAGCTTCTTTTTTACTCACTATTTTCAACTCCTTTTCAAGATTTCTATCCAAAGAACTTCAAAATACTGCTCTAGCTAGAAAAATCCTTTTTTTTTTTTTTAATGTAACTAGCCATGGAATTTTATTATTGTAGCTGCTAGCCACAATCTTCATACTCAATAATCGAGAATACATAATTATATATGTATAATGTTGCAGTGTCATTAATTAGGGGATATACTCCATATGCTTTCCTCCATATTTTTCCATTTTCATCTTCAACTTTGACCATGCTAGACTTGGTCAAGTCCATATGTTTGACCGCCAATAGTCCTCTTACCGACCAATAAATTTTTCAGTCAATAATAGTTGATAATTAAGTTGTTCTCCCTATTTCTGGAATCACTTCATTTTTCAGTCCACCTCAAAAAAAGGGATTTTTAGGGTACATCTGTTTTCTTGCTCGTTAGCGCTTCACGTATTATAAGATTAAAGCATACTTCACTTGTTCAGTACCATATACTTCCAATGGATTTTGCAAGAACAAAAGGAAATTTCACTTCAAGAAACACTATCCAGAGCAACAATAATACTCTCTCAGCTCCTCCATTGAGTCGATATGAGAACCAGAAACGTCGAGATTGGAACACTTTTTGTCAGTACTTAAGGAACCACTATCCGACCCCATTGTCGCTTCTTCATTGCAGCAGCGTTCATGTTCTGGAATTTCTAAGGTATTTTTGAATAATAATCCAAACTTAGAACCAATTTTTTAAAGTACTCCCTCCATTTTATAATAAGTGATTTTTTAGGGTTTTGCACACCCCTTCAGAAAGTGTTCACCTCTAAAAAAATTAAGAATATTTTTACTAACTTACCTCTAATTAAATGCCTAAAAACAAAAAGCCTAATGATTTTTGAAATTCTAAATCACTATTTATTTTAAAACAAAATAAAAAGTCTAAAAAATTACTTATTATGAAATGGAGGGAGTAGTATAATACTTAAGTCTAATAATACTAACACTTAGAGCCCGTTTGGATTGGCTTATAAGTTGCTTATAAGCTGTTTTCAGCTTTTTTGAGTGTTTGGCTGGTCAGCTTAAAGTCATTTTGTGCTTAAAATAAGCTCAAAAAAATAATTGGGTCCATTGAATTTAGTTTATCTAAAGCAGCTTATAAGCTGAAAATAGCTTATAAGTAAAAAAAAAAAAAGTTAGAGCCTGTTTGGATTGGCTTATGCCTATAAGTTGTTTGCAGCTTATAAGCTAAAAAAAAATAAGTTAGGGTAGTCTAACTTATCTTTTTGACTTATAAGCTGTTGTAGATAAGCTAAGTCAAATGGGTTCAATTATTTTTTTGAGCTTATTTTAAGCACAAAATGACTTTAAGTTGGCCAGCCAAACACTCAAAAAAGTTGAAAACAGCTTATAAGCAACTTATAAGCAACTTGTAAGTCAATCCAAACGGACCCTTAGACTACCCAATTTATTTATTTTAGCTTATAAACTGCAACAGTTTATAGGCATAAGCCAATCCAAACAGGCTCTTAGATGTTTGTGTAGCATTCTTTACTTTTGGGAGCTTACTGTGTATCTTGTGATAGGAGAATGTTTGCTTACGGATAATAACTCCTACCCAATGTTCTGAAGTTGAAAAAAGAGATAAACTTATTCCTTTTGTTTTGTTATGATAGTTTCTATATATTTTTCACAATTGTAATTAGTCAAATAAGGATAAAATATTGGTCCTTAGTCAAAATCGTGGTAGTTGTTAAAGATTGTTCTAGTATTTGTGAATTTGAATGTAAGCCTATAAATAGGCATGTTCACTTTATTGTTTGGTATGACCAGGGATACACTCACAAATTTTAATCAGTGAGCAGTGACAGAGTCAAGATTTTCACTTAAGAGGTTCAAAAAATATGAAAGAAGTAAATACACGAAGAAGTCAAAGGGGTTTAACATTTATTATATATACATAAAAAAAATTAATCTTATATATACACTGTATTTTTTTATTGAGTGAGTTCGGATGAACCCTTGGAGCCTACCTAGCTCCGCCCCTGTTTGTGAGTGCTTGATATTGCCTTTAATCAAGAATTGCTTTTTAAGATTAGGTGTTCAATCAATATTCCTTTATTTTATATACAGTACTAGCACTACAAGAAAGTATAGAAATGGCAACAAAAAATTTTATATTTGGCAACAACTTAGTTTTGTTGTTGGCAAATGATTTTTTTGTTGCCAAAGAATTTAATTTTGTTGTCATAGTATTGATTATTATTGCAAAAAGTATTTTTGGCAACAAAAAAAAAAGTTGTTGCACCTTGTTGCAATAACATCAGTTAGGAAAAGTTCATGCAATAAAATATTTTTTTTTGTTGTCAAAAGTATTTTTTGCAACAATAATCAATTTATGGCAATAAAAAAAACTTTGTTGCCACATATATTCAAATATAAAAATATAACGTTCGAGTAAAAATAGTGGGTGCTTGAGCATTCAGTGACCTCAATATGCATAGGTCTCTCATTGTCTATGACCAGGGCCAGAGCTAGTAAGACGGAGGGGGTTAAATTGAAAAGTTACTTTAGATCTCAATTTTGAATCTCATCTATGTCATTCTTGTAACCAAGGTGATTGGATTAAAAAAAATCTATGTCATTCTAGGTTTTATTTTTGTTTTTTTATTTCTTTTTATATAAATTACTGGTTCTCTCCATTTGTGGGAATATACTGTGCATGTTGTTGTTGTTGTATAGTTTACTGGCTCTGCCCTATCTAGACAATGTGTACCAAGTTAGTTTTCAAATTTCTCTCCACTTTTTGCTAATTTGTATTGTTAATATTCTATTTAAACTTCTAACAGGTACCTAGACCAATTCGGCAAGACTAAAGTCCATAACCCAAACTGCCCATTTTTTGGGGTGCCAGATCCTCCGGCACCCTGCACTTGCCCTTTAAGGCAAGCTTGGGGAAGCCTTGACGCCCTTATAGGGCGTCTTCGAGCTGCTTATGAAGAACATGGAGGGAATTCAGAAATGAACCCGTTTGGAGCTCGAGCAGTTAAGCTTTTTTTACGCGATGTTCGTAATTTTCAGTCTAAGTCTAGAGGCATTAGCTATGACAAAAAAAGGAAAAGATCAAGAAAAAATCAGAAGATAATAGCAGTGGCAGAAGGTCATGATCAGACACATGATAATGCAGGTGCAACTCTATGTGGACAGACTAATATTGTTAATTAATGAGTGTTTTTCTAGAGTTTAATTAACTTTTGGACAATGTAAAATAAGAATATCATTTTGCATATATTAACTTTTTTTCAATTGTAAGGTGGTTTTAGATATAGTTTATTACGAATATGTAATGCTCTCAAGACAGTTACTTTTGTTGTATTGTTTTTCTTGTTTTTCATGGGTGATAGTTGAAGTGGATATTATTACGATGTTATGCTATAAACCTTCTGTGCTGCCACTTCTTTGTTAGATCTCCATATTAATCCATTTCATACATATATGTACTTTTTTTGTTCCAATTTATATGACAGTGTTTGCGTACTGGTACGGAGTTCAAGAAAGAAAATAAAGGACTTTTAAAACTTATTGTCTAGAACAAAAGATAGACAGTTGCATATATAGCTATAAATTATCTCATTAAGGGTAAAAAGAAAAAGTTTAAAGTTAATAACACCCAACAGAGGTGTGTGTACCATGAACTAAAAAAGAAAGAAAAGAAAAAGTTTAAAGCTAATTGATATGTAACACTCTTACCCGTTTAGTCTATTTAAAAAATAGTAGATGTTTTGTTATGTCTGAAAGCTCTTTAACTTAATTCTTCATTTTATTAATGGCGTGCTCTTATATATATGGTCATAGAGACATTGTGGACATGTGTATTAAGTCCATAAGTTCTGATCATTCTTATGGTATATGTTGAATATCTTTTTTTTCTGAATTATTTGTCCTCCAATATAATGAAACGATATCGTATAAAATGAAACGGATGAAGTAGGTTTTAACTGGATTTTTGTTTTGTTTTTTGCTCATCTAGTTAGGTGAGATTAGGTTTATTATATATGACCGTTCATATTTCCAGAGATGCACTAACTTTGAACAGATGTGACGATGCAATTCAGCTACTACTGGGAGAAATCATAATGGCTAAATTTGGTCAACTTATGCGTACTACATACAATAAATTGTTGTCCATTTTATTGACCTAATGCTATAGCTAGTACTCTAAGCATCTTTCTTGAATTTCTTCTGAATTTGAAGCTGAAATGTGCTTACCTTAATTTTTCACATAATTAATCATCTTGCTACAAATTTTGAGAAATTACTACTTTTGAATCCGCTGTTCTAAAATCCTGGTACCGGTATTGTTAAAAATTAGAATCTGTTCCTCCATGCCAGCTTAGATTATATTAGAGTATTATACGGTAGATAATTCTTATAATTATTGGTATTCACCTATCAAGTTACCAACTTACCATTAGTCTTACTCTCTCATTATCTAGTCTTTATATTTTTAAGGAATAGGAGGGGGATTCTGTTTAATGTCCAAGAATGGCTTATGTAATTTCTTATTCCTTAATTATATACATTTCTGTCTACATATTTTAACCATTTTGTCCTCTAATGATTTTATAAAAATAAATTCATGAAACTTTAAGCTTACATTAATTTGTCGGTGGATGCCATATATAAATTCATGAAAATAATGGACTTGCTCCACATGTATATTTTCTTGAAGTATTAACATTTATAGAGATGAAGTATGTTAAAGGCCTTGTAATATAGATCTTTTTTTTTCTCTTGTAATATTGCTTTAATCATTTGCAATCCTGAATGTGTGGAGGTGTTTAATTGCATTTCAAGTGATTGTTGGTTTTGCTTCAATATTTTGGAGTGTTCTAGGGCTTAGCTTAATTCTTGTTTTAAAATTCTGTCCTTTTAACTTGTTTTACTTGCGAGTTTAATTTATATAACCGACCTATTTGAAAATTTATACTATTAAGTTACCTAAAAAAAATTATACCTAACCCACTAATTTTGCATAAAAGTGAAATTTGTAATTTTGAAAACAAAGCAAGTTACTGCAGGTGGATACTAGCTAAACAACAAGTTTTGTGCACTCGGCATGTATTCTCAACTTCAATCAACCAACACACTTTATTATCAACTATCTGTTTGCAGTTGGTTTATAAAGTAGTAATATTCTTTTAACCAAAAAAAGGCCATTTAAATGGGCACTTAGATAATTATTCTTTTAACCAAAAAAAAGGCCATTTAAATGAGCACTTAGATAATTATAGGTAAACTAGACATCTTGATAAACATTTGGATTGAGAAAGAAATTCCATGTGAAAGGGGGAAATGAAATGAAGTTTATTACGGATCACCAAAAGCGAAGGGCTCTCCGGATTCCTACCAATGCTGAGGTGCAAAAGCATGACAAGCGAACAGGATTAGATACTCTGATAGTTCATGTTATAAAGGATCAATGTTCGCCCTTGGTCTATACGAACCAGGGCCTAGCTGACGTGTGAAACGCTCCGCTTGAATAGTACGACTGCACGACCTAATTAAACTCAAAGGAGTTAAGGAGGGTTACACAATTGGTGGAGTGTGTGGTTTAATTCGATATCACACGCAAAAAAAATAGTATTTATCTGGTAAACTTGGTAGCTGAACTTCGCCTGTGCAAGCGTACTCACATTAATTGTCGGTCTCGAGCTCGTATAAAATAGAAGAGTTGTGATAGGCTAACAGTCAACATAAAACTTGTTAATTCATAATGAATTCTTATTGTATTAACTAACCTGCTATCACAAATTAATATTTACCGATAATATAAGAACTCTTAAACTAACCGTTTATATACTAACTAAAATTTCTTTCAAATTTGCAAATGGCTAGTAGCTGAAACATCATTTACCAAGGATATTAGGATTTTGAATGCACCTTTCAAACCTAAATTTGTCTCTTAAAGAGTAGCAGACTACACCAATATCCCACAAATTTATCAACCTCCAATAACAAAAATCCCTCAATCTGAGCAAGTGACATGCCTTTTGGTGCTGCCACGTGTCCAATGTGGGGCCACCAATCCAAATTTCTTCCCACATCATGTACTGCTTGTCGGGTAACAACAGCTTCCTCGTCCTTTGTTCCTACAATCAACGGTTCTACATATGCCACGTGGCAGTATTAATGCTTCTCATCCGTTGGATTAACGTTAGGCCCTTTTGACCGTACAAATACTCGCATATTTCCTTCTTTGGCTTTATCGCATGTTTGCTATTTAAGGGTACTGTAATTATGTGTTGCAAACACATTTTTCATTATTATATACTACTATATTAGTAGTTGTTTTAAAGTTTCTATATTATTAATTAATTTAATTTTTTAGGGTTTTGGGTGAAACAAAATGTTATGATTATTGGCATGGTTTGGTGTGGGGAGAATGTGGTCCTCACATCATTGGAATTTGCTCAATGAAAAACTGAAGAAGTGGCAAAGTAGGAGTTGCTTTGATGGATGCTCTTCTCATTACGCTCAAAGCAATGACGGAGACAAATTTAAACAAGCGAATTCAAAGAATATTATATTAAAAATTTATATGTTCTTTTTTGCTATATATGCTGTATAATTTTCCGGCAAACAGCTTTCCTACCCCACAAAGGTAGGGATAAATTCTGTGTATATTCTAACCTCCCCAGATCCCACTTGTGAGAATTAAAAACACTGGGTATGTTGTTATTGTTTTGTTAATTTTCCGACAAAGAGGATTCAAATTGAACTCCCGTCGCCATACATAGCTCTGCCACTGACTGAAAGTTGATGTCTATACGTTCAAAATATAAAGAATTGATGGCATGCGTTATATATATTAGGTTGAATGATATTAAACTAAAACGTGTCTAACATACCGTAGCCTTTAAATTGCTAAAATTTTATGGGTGTGACTCGTGCGATAGAAAATTATTTTTAGGGAATTTTTTTTTTTATGATCTTCAGATTTTTAGTTATTGAAAAAACATTTTTCTACTTTATAGAAGTGTGGATTAAGCATCAGGATCGACATGTGTGTTCTTAGTCATTAAAATACAATTTGAGGGGATTTTAGTCATTATATTCGTAACGATGTTTGCTTATTTGACGTGGCTTCCATTCCTACGGCCACTGCATACGTTAATTCGGCCATCACATAGGTTAATGAATCCGAAGAAATTTGGGTGAATCCAATTTTGATTGATCTCCAATTTTCAAACAAAGTGTCCTTGTGTATTACTTTCCTTTTTTATCAGATTAATATTCAGTAGGAAAGAAGTGTTATTACAAAATGAATCTACATCTATCATGTTAGTTTCAAGTATTGTGTTGAACATTATACTTGTCGCGGACTTTTTCAATAATTGTGATTTGATTTTGTCCATATATTTAAAAGTATGTGGTATCATTGATTACTTTATATGCGTTCTTAATAGTTTTTATTTTTTAGATGTGATGTTTTTATTTTGTTTTTCATTATGTTCAGCTAAAATATATATGTATATAAGCACGCTGAAGCTGGGAGTCTATATTTTTCCTACTGGCTATTCTGCCTAATTCCTAGGGAGGATAATAATTTAAATGTTCTCCTCATTGTGCTTTGCATGTTTGTTTAAGCCAATAGCCCAATACTCTCTCTTCATCACTCCAATCAAATACTATCTTAACTTTCCATAGAAGTCCACTCAGGTTCCAGTTTGTTGTTTGATAAAACTCCTAAGACTTTTTCCCCTCATTCCTCGGTCTAACAGGAAAGTCTAGGTATCTTAGCTTAAGATTATTAGTGAAAAAATAAAAACATTTAGCTCAACCGTGAAAGGCAGGGAGCTCACTAATTAAGCTAGTGCTCAACCCGTTGATTTGTACTAAGACTATAACAAATGCTATTTGATGATTTAATTGTCTTTATGTAATAAAAATTTAATAATTTAGTAATTAAACTGACTTATTTTTCCTGTTGGGCCGTGCTTGCACGGGCTTACCACCATCTATTTTTATCATAAGAGGATAAGTGATTTTACTACTTAATATAAGAGCCGATCGGCTCTTTTGATCGTCCTCACAGGGACTAAATTGGAATTACAGTGACGGATTTGAATTATCTTATGTATTACACGTAGCTGCTATTGTAATTAGTTTGTTGTCATCATTCATTTTCTGAGTACTACTCTTGGGTGGGCTTTAGTTATGGGCCCTTTATCAGGTTTCTATCTAAGGTATATTGGGCCTTTTCCCAATACACTTTCCGTCCTAATTTATGTGACATCTTTTGAATTTTGAGATTTAAACGATTTTTTTGTTGATCATATTTTTTCACATATCCTTTTAAATATTTTAAATTATAAATTATTATCACTTATAATACTTTTTGCTTAGTTTTCAAATATGTAAATTTTATTTTTAAAAAACTTAAAAATTTCATGTCCGAATTTACGGTCAAACTAAAAAAATTTAACTCTCGAAATTCTAACCATGCCGCATAAATTTGGACAGAGGGAGGAGTGTATTTAAAAGTTACATTTACTCTAAAATATATAGTAATATTTTTACATAATCAAGAAGTTATTAATTTTTTTCTCTAAATTTACTCTTATTTTAATAAATGAGTTTTTACATATTCAAGAAATCATATTAAATAGGTAATATTTAATTAAAAGTAGTTTAGTGAAAGCCCCTCTTATTTTTAGGGGTGTGTGGATTTATTAATAGGTATGGCCAAAGTAAAAACACCATATAATATAGATGGGAGTGAGTACCTTTTGGAGTATTTTTTCCTCATACATTTTGGTAAAACTTAGACAATCTTGGAGCCAATATTTTTTTCCAAGTGAAGCATTTATTAGGTCGTGCTTTACATTTAAATATGTCCCATGTCATATGTTTCTTTCCATATTTTTTCTCTTTATTTGTGTTAAACTTCCAAAATCTTACTTTTATAGTGATCATATATGTTTATATCCATTATAGAATTATTTTCAGGTATAATCTCAATATTTTGTTAATTTATTAGAAAACTTGAATTATTATTTATTACCACCAAGGATGTGGTGCAGTGGTTGGGGTTGCTTTGTCCTTAACTAGAGGTCTTGGGTTAGAGCCCCTGGGTATAGAAAAATCCTCGGTAGGGGAGCTCCCCCAGAATGGATCCTACGGTGCGAATCTGTTATAGTCGGGCTCCAACGTGTGTTACCGAACGCCGGATGGGAAACCAATTTTTTATTTATTTAATGTTTTATAAGTTCATTAGGTTAATCTGTGTGTGTAAAGAATCTAAACTAAGGTTATTTAAATTGATTTTAGAATATGAAAATATGAATCTTTTGCTAATACATGTGAAAATAAAATACAATTTTAAAATTTTAAATGTGTTCAAGATAAACATAAATGAGTTTGAAGTAATAATTCCGCAAACCGTGAGAGTTAAAATATTAAAAGAGTAAAATGAAATTTTCATTTCATTTATGGGAAACATATATACTTATCTGAAAGTTAAATTATTATGTGAGATTGTTACTTTATATGTTTTGAAGTGTGTATTTTATATACCACTAATTTTTTTATGTACCTCATATTAGGGATTTCTTTAAAGATCAAAATCTACTCTTTTATCGGTCTAATAAAAAAATTAGTACATATTTGAAATTACTTAGGATATTTTTCATGAATGAATGTTATTTTTCTGAGTTGGACTGCCACGTAGATATTTTTTTAACGTTGGGGTGTTTTTTGTTATGCCTTAACGCGCCTCCAAGCGGTGTAGTCACCTTCTTGGATAAGTCAACTTTTAAGGGTGAGAATATTTCACTTTTAAAATTTTCAGGAGGGTAATAGGACTCTCGCAGAGATTTAGTGTGTAGTTAAAATATCGGTAAAATGTTGGGGGCTCATTTGGCCATTTTCTCAAACAAAAATTCTTTCTTTTCGTAGAATTTGTATTAAACTTTTTTCCCTATGAAAAGGTTAGTACAACGACTTTAAGTAGATTAACTTAAGAGTGTATAGAATACTTCAATAATTAATAAAATAAGCATCTTTTGAAAAAAGAAGACAAGAACCTTTTAAGTTTTATTTTAAATTCTTTCAATTATATTTGGGATAAAGAAGAGGAAAAATGAGAAGAGGTGAGGTTAAAACCTTCCAGAAATTTGGTGATTCTACGGATTATATTTTCATTATGAACCAAGAATGATTCTTATATAATTAGTTTTATTTTAACTATCTTTTTCTGAATTGAACAATAAAAAATTTAGGGACAATTTTATATGTCGCCTTTGAAATATCTATAATGTCTTACAAATATTAAAAATAAAAATTATTGAATGGTGTCATATATTGTTGAAAACAAAAATAATGTTATTAGTCATGCTCGGATTGTCTTCAAAATCTCTTGTTTGATTAGCTAAAATTATTTTTTAAATAATAAAGTATATACAAAAAACTAAATTACATTGATTCGTGAGGTACATTTTAATGAATAAAGGTTATTTCTTGAATTTCGTCTAAAACTGAGATTAAAAATTACACTTAACTAGCACAAATTCTAGACACATAAAATAATGAGTGAAATTATTAAACATCAAAAGAGATCTATTTTATATTTAAATAAAAATCACACGATCACAAATTCATAAAAGTCCGAAAATATTTTTCAATCTATGATCTTCGCCAAGTTGTTAATTATCATACTAAATCATGTTAGTTTATAGAATATCGAATCCCTTGGGTCCATTTGGAATTTGCTAATTTTCCTACTTTAGTTTCTTCCTCATAAGTATAATTTTCTTTAAAAACTATCCAATTATATGACGGAGAAACATTAATGATTATAAAAACTTATCAATAAGATATGATTTAGTTGCAATTACATTAAATTAATTATATGGTAAACAAAATATGACACATATTATACTTATTTAATGATATTTACTATTTTTATATTCAGAAGCACGGGCCTCCCGTAACTAGTCTCTTACTTATGTGCTGAAAAATCACTTTTCTTACAACTATCTTAGTTTAGCATCATATTACTTGCAACGCTTAATAAGTAATAACTCATTATTAATCGTTAGTACTCAAAAACTTCATCAAAGCACCCCAATCAACTAATATCACTATTCATCTTTCATATACTATGTTTTTCAAAAATATTATCCGCCAAGTAAATTCCAGATAATGTTTTTCGAAAAAATATTTTCCATGAAAAATGACTTGAACCATTCCAAACAGTGATTCCTTAAATCATCCAAGATGTTGTCGCCTTGCACAAGCCAAGAAGTTGGGCCAATACAACCTAAATGAGGAAAATTGGGCTTCTTTATAGGTTGCAAAGTTGTTGGCTTATATGGTAATCCTTTCACCGTTTATTACCACAAAAAAGAAAAAGGTTGTTGGCTTTATCCTTGATGAAATGCTTAGCAAACTAACTTAGTTTGCAGAAATAGGATCATTTAATGTCCAGTATTCACTTTTGTCTCCATTTAAGGTATTTGTGCAAAAATAACCTCGACGAAAGATAAGTCTTTTTTTCCTGTATCTATAATAAGGAATACCTGTCGCTTTTTTCAACCATATGCATTCACTCGTTAAATGCTTGTTTCAGAATGCAGGTTTCTAACTCACATTTCCAAGTAAAACTTTCGGAATTTTCTATAGAAAGATTGAAAAATGAATTTCTAACCTTCTCAAAGAATGCCAAGAACCAAAGTCCAAAAGTAACTATGTGCCGGCCTTTTCTCTTTTTTTTCTTTCTGCTAACAGCCAGTGCAAAATTTCAAGAAATGGGGGTCAACCTAATGAAATCTAACCTAAAACTAGAATGTGACTGAGCATTTACAGGGTTAACTCCTTATGAGAAGTCCAAGCCTCGACGAGGCTGAAAATCCAAATCATCTACCTCGCTTATTGATCTCCTCATTAAGAAGATGAGTCACTAAACCTTGATTAGGGGTCAAATTATTGGTTTTGAGAAGATTGATCAATGCATGAAGTTCTTCACAGTTTGCCTTCTTAATTAGGCCACTCAGAACTGTATCAGCTCCGGTAGGATCATTTGAGATCTCGGATTTTATATTGAGTTTCGAACTGCCCGCACCTAAGGAAGATGGTGCTATCTGCATGAATGGTCGAGATTTCCAGTATTCGGAACATACCCGGCTTTGGTCCATAGCTTGAATACCCTGCATCGATGAAATTAAAAGATAAATGTCAAGAAGAGATCTTTTAGACTTCCCTTCAACTTTCATTTTGTTCCACATCTTTTTTATCTATAAGATAATAGGCAATTGAAATCCTTCTCCAGATTAGCGTGTCTGCGCTAAAAATTCCTAGATCTAACATCAATTTCAAGAACATATGTGAAAGGACCTGTATAATTGCTGGTGAAGAAAAACCAAACATTTCCATGCCATCAAGACTTCCAGGTGGCTGCAAAGGAGGAAGCCTTAGTATTCCTAGCTTATGTTTCTTTGATATTTCTTGGTTCACTCTCTCCCGGACCATATCCCAGCATTTGACAGCGGATAAGTGAACAAACACTTCATTTGGACAATGCTCTAGCGAAACCTGAAAATCCAATTATCTGCTTAAAAAGAGGATACTAAAATGGCAGGAAATAATATAACAGGATGAAACCAAAATGGAATGAATAACCAAATAATACATAGCTATAGAAATGCCAACTCAGCTGTCACATGAAGGAAAATCAAAAAAGGGCAAGAAGGGAAATACTATGAAGTAACCCTTGATGATGTAGGCTGTGAATGTTATACAAGACACATCCATTTAGCTAATAAAGACCGCTGGAAAAGTTTTCTAAGATAATCAAGCTTCATGGAGAAACCTCTTGATGATAAATGTTTAGTAGAAATGAAGCGCGGCTCAACTCTACATCGAAAACTTAATGCAGAAGAAACAAGGAAGAAACAGTGGCAGCATTAAGTCACCACAATATCCAAAACTAAGAATACCGATGGCACAGAACGCGCGCACACAAAAAAAAATCGAACAAACAGTTCCATTCAAAAAGAATATCAAATACCATAAACAATGGGCCATCTCGTCCTGCATCTAGAACTTCAGACACATAGTGGCACATATTTGTTGGATCTAAAACATCAATGTATTTGACCCTGCTCCTGAATCCTGCATTTAACAAAAAAACAGGGTTGTCAATCATTACTTCCAAAAGTTGAGTAAAAAAAATATGAGTATTTCACATGTATTATACCCTTGGGGTAAATAGCCCGGTTGTCACACCATAACTTGCCAGGCTGGATAACTCCATAATCCAGAGGTTCCACGTTGCAATTAATTCTCCTCACAACTTTTGCAATACGAGGACCTTTCTGGCGAAAATATCTGTCCAAATTGTTTTGAGAGACGGAAGAGTCACTTGATAAAGGTTGTGCACACTCCATTTCCTTATTTCGGCTATCTTCTTTATTTGGTTTACAGTCAAATGATTGCGGGGGCTGGGGACAAGTATCTGCATCCCTGATATTACAGCCAGAAGTCCCTTCTGTAACCTGCGAGCCCTGGGTATCAATATCCATATTTACAGACGAACCTCCAATGAAGGTGTGAGTTTCTTGATTAGGTCTACGATGTATTTCGTCTTTTACATTATAGTCAACTTTTATGCTCTTCAAACTAGGTGAACCATTATTTCCATCTGCAGTGACTCTTGCATTATCAATGGATGTTGTTGAGACAGGTTTATCACTGTTACTCATGCTCACTGTGTGCTTTTCCACAGTATCTTTCGAAGGAATTGAGTTGTTCATCTCGTCTCCCTCATCATCACTGAGCAGTAGGATCACATCACCATCACCAAGACCTGAACTGCCCTTCACTTCACGCTTATCTGTTGATAATTTCTTACTACATGACCCACCCTCAATGGACAGCTCAGTAACCGGAGTTCTATAAGCAGGAACCAACTTTATGGATTCATCACTTTTGCTCTGAAAGCCATTCTTTGCCCTCTCAATTCCATGAGAAGTGTTGTCAGGCATAGAGGATGCTTGTTTATCTTTATGCAATGAAACAGCACTGCTGCTGGCCTTTGTCAGGAGTCTTGCATTTCCATCATCTTTTTCCTTTTTCACGGAAGCTATAGGGGGTCCTGTGCTTGTCTCTTTTAGCACTGGTTCCTCAGGTTTACAGGATAATTTACCAGCAAGCCCTGCAACTTGCCTCTCTTTATTTACATAAGAACTCAAAGCCAATCCAAGATCTTGTCTTGCCCATCGATAAATTGAACTCAATTTCCCTTCTAAAGCGTCAACTAGTACGTTTAACTCGGTGATGTCATAACGGAAGAGGAAAAATTTGGCACCCCAGGAACAAGTACACAGTTGTTTTGCATGGTTCAAGCATGCGTATTTATCTGGCGAACAATGGTGACAGCCGGCTGCGGACAGGTGTAGATCGAAAAAACATACACTACATTCCCTCTCATTAGTAGCATCAAAAGTGCACTCCATCTTTAGTGATTGTGAAGAATTGCAAAGAAACTCCCTCCTGACTCTCTCCATCTCAACACGGTTCTGCACAAAACATGACTCAGCAGTGAAGTTGAATTAAGAGGTACTAGGCTTAGTAGCATAAGTTATACGATTGTACAACTTAAATGTGGTATCAGTGTGACCAACTCTATAAGTATCAGTTTAACCACAAACACCTCAACCCCTCTTTTTCAGAAAGGAAGAAAAAAGAAAAAAAGAAAAAAAAGAAGAAGAAAGGAAAACATACCCTCGATGCAACAGAAGAAAAATCAGAGGAAAATGGAAATGGAGACTAAGGACCATCCATCGATAGAATATTAGTGTTGTTATGTGACATCCGCCTAAGAATTATATTATTCGAATAAATTCGTACCTTTAATGCTTTTGACAAAATTCCATCTTTTCCACAAACATCTTTCCATCGTAAATTATTTGAGGTATTCTTCCTCAGTAAATTAAGTTCCCAGTGCGCTTTGACTGCATCTCGAGCTGCCCCAAGTAATAGTTTATCATGGGATATGGAAGTTTTCCGCCCTTGCTCACGGTAAAGCTCAATTGCATTCTGTCCGTGGGGTAACCAGTCAACAGGAGCAACATTTACTGCTTCAGCACAATTGAAGCCACTATTGAAACCAGCATGATATGCTCGTGGGAAGGTCAAAACAAACTCTCCAGGATTTTGGACACACCGATAAACTGGGACTCCCTCAGACTTCAATATGGAGG
The DNA here is from genome assembly GCF_019175385.1 of Lycium barbarum. Taxonomy (NCBI): domain Eukaryota; kingdom Viridiplantae; phylum Streptophyta; class Magnoliopsida; order Solanales; family Solanaceae; genus Lycium; species Lycium barbarum. The sequence continues at coordinate 115,671,902 of NC_083346.1, read as the reverse complement.
GAGATAGTTGTGTGACCTGCATAAAAATATGTTATTGTTAAAAAAATAAAAAATCAAATCAAATCAAATCACCTATAAGAATAATCTAGCAAATGAAACAGCAGACAGATTATCCATAAGAAGAGTAAGATTTACAGCAAGACAGATTATTGTTCACATTTCAATTGACGAGAACACTACAGCATTGCAACAATATAAATGGGAGCTCACAACCCTAAAAAGACACAGTAGTAGAACAGGTTTTTTAGAAAAATATGTCATTCTTGAATAGGGACTACCAACAAAGAGACGTGTCAATAGCATTCAATTACTTTTTTGATAAACTGAAGATTGGGCTCACCAGCTTGTGAAGCAGGTCAGGCTGCTCTGCAAAGAGATCAGGCAAGTGTTTCCTCATCGCAGCCTCCAACTTCAATGCATCTGCTCCAGGCACACCATACCACATCTTTGGAGCCCCGAAATGCATGAAATTTAATGAGTATAAATGGTGATCTTCAACATGCTGTTGAGCAAAATATAGAAAAAAGAATTGGTAAGTAAATAAGACAGAAGCACAAGGGCTGTTATGTTTTCAGGTTATTAAAGAAAAGAATGATCATCCAGATCATATATTTCAAGCAAACTAAATTACACTGCTATCCAATTCAAAAGAATAGGATTATCAAGAGCTGACCCAATAACAACTATTGCTTCTAATTTTCCAAATATATGACCTCAAAAAGACTACTGTCAAGAAGCTCCTCCACAGTGCAAGAGAGAGAAATTATCTCAACCAAGCAATCACTAATACCACCCATTAATAGTTCGAATAAACAAGATCAGGAGCTTACTTGAACAACATTTATGAATTTATTTTTGAAAGAAAAATTATAAGTTCTTTAGCAGAAGAAGAAAAAATTGTAGCAAAAGAAGCTTACGGCTCAAAAAAAAAAATGTAACAAAGCATATGAAAAAAGGTATGTGCCAATTATATTTCAACATATGAGAGCAACCCTATTTGCAAAGAGAAATAGGCACCTACAGAGCTACAGTCAATAAAAGACTTGCTGAGGCAATTGCACCCAACAAATTTCAGTTTATCATAGTACATCATGAAGCAATTGAGGGAAACTATATTCCTTACCCAACAGAATGATGAAAAGCACATTCCTATATACAGCCAAGGCACCAAAACACCAGATATATCACTGCTCTCATATGTAAGAACAGAACCTGGAAGCCTAGGAAAATTATTCAAGTTCCACCCTGAGTTTATATACTTCGTATCAGAAGAGCCAACTTGATGGCCGTGTTTAGGGAACCCACTTCCAAATACTCCAGTTTCCAAGTCAGCCCCATAAAGCACCTATGAAATGATGACAAAGGAATGACAGAAAGGAAGAGAGTGTTATACATCCTAGACGGGTTTGCAAAAGAAGAAAAGAAAAAAAGATAATCAGCAAAGAATGCCACCTCAATCTGTTCGGTGGGTTTCTCAACCATCCGCCAATATTCACCCTCAATGTTCTCCAATGAGGGCTCACACTGTCCTTCATTTTTCCTGAAGTACTGGGCCTTAAAATCATCAGCATATTTCTGAAATGCATCCAGACTAAACTCTGGACCAGGTTCAAATCCAAACCACTCAGCATCACAGATAGCAGCTTCACCAGGTTTCCTAATATCAACACTACCATTACCCAGGTCTACTCCAGTTTTTAAGCATCTTCTTCTTTTCTTCTTCTTATGAATATTAGCTTCCAACAACCTTCTCATCGAATCTCGTTTCTGAAGCTTGTCAATCCTCTGTATACGGGTAGCAAATTTGGTGTTTTCCCATTTAAGTTTTTCCTTCAGAGGGCATGGAGGTTTCCACGAAGCAGGTGGGACTATGCGACATATTCCATATGCCTCTGCTTTGGTGCGTATGCTAGCCATATATGTCAAGGTATCTTCAAATTCCTGGAGATTGAAAAAGGTTATTGAGAAAACATGACCAGGCAAGACTCATAAAACATCCTCCCAAAGTAATTATGAACAAAAAAAGAGGATGGGTCAGGTAGGGATACTGAAAGGAGTTCATTAGACAATTAAAATAGGACCTCTTCAGTTGGATAGAACACTGGAGCATCCCCAAGATCGGGCCTACATGCTTCCTCTGGCCGCCATCTCGCAGTTACCTGTTCCAAATTTGAAACCTTAAAACAGCATATACATGTGATAAGACCTACAACTCTCTATGTTGGCTTATATCTCCTTTCGCTTTATATTTGTCAATTCAACTCCATTGACAGCTAAACATTTCTTGTGATAAGAGTGCTAAGTGCTGCCCTAATCTTAATTACCAGAACCCTTAAATTATCCTAACTGGCTGCCATGAAGAAACCGTTATTTGTAAGTGCAATTATTTATAGGTACCTTCCTAGAAGATAAGTGTGCTGCATCATAGCCATAATAGGCTGATAAAATAGAACACAACAAAAAAAAAAAAAAAAAAAGTTCAGTTCATATACTGACCCTTTGGCAAGTGAGGCACCCTTCACATCCACGGAAGACCCCTTTTGGAAGTGAAGACCTTACGGAGGGATTCTGCACAAAAGGAAGAGGATAAGAAAGGTGCAGAGGTAAATTTTTTGCAAGTAATAGACTAGCTACTCAACCTGATCGGAACAGGATTCATCTTCTGAGCTTTTCTCATATTTCCCATAGTTCACCCCGGGTTTACGCCTAAGTGACTTAATCGGTTTTCCATCGTCACTACCTTCAATATCTGTTACTACCTGACTTTTATGCGATTTTGACACACTCACTGAGGATGACTGATTTATCATGAGTCGATGATTTTCCACCTTTTTTAGGGTGAAGGGTGCAAGTGACTCAAAACCAGGCGGAATTGATGAAATGTCCATATCTTCTTCTTTGATGCAATGTCTCACAAGTTCAGTCCCCATCCTCCACACTGCAAGCAATCAATATACATGTGAGAAATCAAAGCAAGAACACTGCACTCTCAAGTATCCTTCATAACATATGGAAGAGAACCAAAGGTTTTTATTGAGACTCAAGAAGTACATATAGCTACTTGTCGCAAAAATCAGTGAGTCCGGGCTGAATGCACAAACTGTTAATTATGATTGTTCTCTGAGAATATATTCATAATAGGAATTCTTCTACAAGAAGCTAAAAATCAACGCAAGGACAACAACCAAACATATGATAATCTTTCAAGAGCAATTGCTGCTTGTGTACAAATATATACAAACAAAAAATTCACAGAACAACTCTTGAAACAGTCCATCCACATTATTGGACAGATTCCCAAAACAGTATAGATCTACGAAAACTGCAAAATTAAACAACATGAAGGCATGACCTTAAAATATAATGTTGTGCATCTGACCTGAACAATGTGGGTACAAGCTAGTAGTCGATCGTCAAAAAATCAATAGTAAAAACTCATAGGATAAGGGTTAAAATCGACCCACATTCGTAAACAAATATTGCTCAGACTCTTCAAAAATATTGAAGGCAGTGTGTCAGATCCTCCAAAAACTATGCATATTTGGACGATCTAACACGGATCTAAGCAACATAACTTATAATGGAATTACCAGTCAATTCCCTCTATAACAAGGAATTTAACACAAATTCATTACTCAGTAATATCTTTACTTACATTAAACAATAAAACCCTAATCAAAACTACGATCAATTTCACGATAATCAATCAACTCACCAAAAAAATCCCCAATTATTCAAAACAAACATGCAAAAAACTAATCAATTTACCAAAATACCCTTCCATAAAAATTCAAAGCTTCAACAACAAATAAATATGAACTTACATATTATTGATCCACTGATCTAACAAACTTCAACTCCAATTCACTACATCCATTAAAAAAAAACAACTCAATACCAAATAAATCAAATCAAATCACATAAACAGCTCAAATAAATAAATACACAAATTTTAAACAGTAAAAATCAAACCAAAACCTAATATTTATAATCAGATTCAACAGATCTAAGCTTAATCCTATATATAAACTTAAAAAAAAAAAAAAAAAAAAAAAAAAAAAAAAAACCTAACTCACCTTATCTGGTCATGTAATTAACCCAAATAATTAACAAAATACAATCCCTAAAAAAAAATTGACTAGATAACCCACTAGTAATTTGCTTTGAATTTGTCACACAAAATACCAAACCCTAATTTTTAGACAAATAAAAAAAAAGTGTAACAAATATTTGGTCATAGATGGTTGAAAATTAAATTGCAACCTAATACAGATATATATAATTAAACCTTTTTAATGTTTCCTTTTGTTTGCTTAATTGGGTAAGGCAAATTCAGATAAAGATCGGATAAAGGTACATCGATTGAAAGAATTACTTTTTGATTTACCTTAGAGAAATAAATTTAAAAAATTGTGAATAATAATAACTGTAGTAACAATAATGAAAGAACCCTAGCACTATAGATAGAAAAAAATAAAAAGAATTTGTTACTTTTGTATAATAATGTGTTTCTTGTGTTCTATAATCTATGGGCAAATTTTCCACCTTGAAATTGACGCGTGTTATAACGTGCCCAATTCTTAAGTACTCCATTAATGAAGCGTTTTTTTTAATTTGTTTTGTCTAATTTATATTAAAAAGTTTGGTATTCCTAGTACAATTATTTTTATTTTTGTAGACCAAGAGAAGAGAGGGTAAAAAGAAAAAGGCTAGAAGGATTTGGTTGAGAATTGAATTCTGTAATAACTTACCTTGTGTAATTTATAGGTGTAAAATTTCATTTTTCCCGAATTGTCCTTTGACCAACATCAGCTATTAGAAAATAAATTAATATCATTAAAAATGTTTATAATAAAAAAATAAAGAATTTATTTCTTACCGGTAGTTATCTGCTTTTGTTTGTTTATTTTCTGCTTTTAGAGAGAGAGAGAGTCGTATGCTTTTTTGGAACCTTTGTTTGTAAGTTTTATAAAAAGCATAATATTGCATACTATGTGCTATGTGGATATATTCCTTATTTGTAAATATCTCCTTGAAGTGGGCAATGTTTGTTTAAAGAAGATGATGAGAACTTTTATAGGACAATTCTTACAAAGTCAAAATTGGTTGTGGGCTTAAGCCCAATTCAACTTGGTACTTGAGCGGTTGAGCTTGCTTTGAAAATGAAAATCCATTGAACTATTCTAAGTATTCTTCACATGGTGGAGAATCAAAGAAAAAGTTCATTGCACAAAGTTTCTTTTGGGTGGTGTGCACAAGTAATTGACTTTATGAGCGTTAATTAAAGAATAATTAAAATTTCTACAATTTCTAAACTTAGTAGCCTTATAATTTTTTGTGAGAAGTTTTAATTAGGGGCCTGAAGTTTCAAACTTCAGACTGTTCGGTCTGAATTTAGGCTCCAGCATAACCGAACTTCATCGGGTCATTTGCACTTTTGTCCCTATTTTGTGCTTGTCTTTAATTATTGTTTTCCCCTCAAATGGAACTTATGCCCCCTAGTCCCTGGACATAAGTTTGGGAGACAATTGAAGACCAACCCATTTGAAGGACAAAACCGTGCAAAGAACTTTTGGGTCTAAGGTCTAAACTTTTGATTTTAGCTTTTTCAGCACAAAAATTCAAGACCAGGAGGTCTAAAGAATAAGAAGCAGTAGCGCAGTTGGAGTGGTCTAAACTGTGTCAAAAACTAACTAAATTCCTAGACTTTAAGTAGTTTTACAAGCTACATTTGTTTTAAATATGGGTGCTAAAAAAGTGGTTGTTTGGTGTCATTTTTACGTTACTTTTATTGGTTTTTACGGTGTATCAAAAGAATAGTCGGTAAATATATATATATTTTGTACATTATAATTAATATACAAAAATATGCAAATTTTAAACATAATTACTATGTATTTTTTGTATATTGGCTAGCAGCTAAAATTATTTTTGACGGAGCAGCCAAATATCATAAAAGCCCACCTTTTATTGCATATTGAAAAGTTAGAACTGGCAAACAATGTTAGTTATTTTTAGGGTGATTCAAAATTCTTAGTGTGAATACGTGTCTTCTATTTTCGTGGGTTGCATCCTTTCATTGAAAAGGTGTATTAGGTTATTCAACACCTTATAAATAGTAGGTTTGCTGTAGATTTTCAGTATTTACAAAAAAAAAAAAAAAAAAAAAAACAGACTTAGAAAAAATTCCTGCGATATAAAATTCTACATTCGTGCCTCTTCCTTTCTACTAAAGCAGTCGAGATATTAAAAGAGTTCTCCAGAACTTCTATTTGAGTGCACATTAGAAGATTCCTGAGTGGTTCATTGTATCTTGGGAGTATATCGTCACTTTGCTATTTGCACCGGGGTAGCAACGAAAATCTACTCTGAAGACAGCGCCATCCATAACGTCCCTTGAACCGGATTTTTCAGTTTCAATTCCGTCTTATCTTTATTGTTATCATTATATTTTAGTTGTAATATTAAAGACAAAATAGAATGGCATAACTGTCATTTCAGAGATAGTCCAGATATTAGTTAATAACCAACGAAACAATTAGTTGGTTAGACTAATATCAACTAGTTTATCTTAATGATGAAGTTAAGTATTGATGATCAATACATGTATATATACCAGATTGTATATCATTTAGTATGTGAGAAAATAGACAAGTAATCAATATTTCTCTCTCTACGTTTATCATCCATTACTGTTTATCATCTTTCTCACCTTCATCTATTGTCTTCTTCTTCCATATGAGTTGATTAAGATCTATGCATACTCAAATTCAATAAACAACATGGTATCAGAGCACACCAAATTGGTGTCGATCTAGAGTTCAATTCCATAAATAAAATCAAGATTTTAATTTTTGGGTAAAAGCATTCAATTGGTTCTAAGCAATAATTGAAAATGGGTACCAATGAAGAACAGGCTGCTTAGATGTTGAATGGATTGAGACGTGAAGGACACCTGAACAACAATCAGACTCCGACTAACGGCACTACCAATTAGAACAGTCAAAATCAAGGAACTGTTACTGGTATGGATCATAATCACCCTCTTTTCTTGAATGTAACAGATATAAGTGGCATATCAATAATTTCACTTTAATTGACTGGATGTGAAGACTATACATATTGGTATAGATCTATGAGATTAACACTTCTTGGTAGGAACAAATTAAGTCTAGTAGATGGTTCTGCACCAAAAGAAAGTTTTCCTGATGAGTTGCATTATCAATGGGAGCGTGTCAATGCTATAGTCTTGTCCTGGTTAATGAGTTATATTTCTAAGAGTCTTCGTGGTGGTGTTTATTTGCAACTAATGCTCAAAGTGTATAGGAAAATTTAAAGGAAAAGTTTGATAGAACTGATGGGTCAAGAACCTATAGTTTCCACAAGAAAGTTGCTACTTTGAGTCAAGGAACTACATCAGTAGCCACATGCTATTCAAGGATTAATAGGTGTCTAAATGGAACAAGGGGCACTTGATGTGTTCAACTGAAAGAAGTGAACTACCACATGTGTCTGTCGATGAGTTTGACCATCTAAATAAGAGAAAAGTTGCAATTTTGATTGCGTTAAGAGTCACACTAATGTCCCTAGAAAGTTTTAAGGTAGCTAAAATTGTAAAATTTTATAAAATATGGCTAATTCTTTAAATAAATAGCGATCCTAAGAAAGGCTACTCGTCCTGTTAGTTAAAAAAACACTTGTTTTTCTTCGTTCCGGGCTTTAGCCCATTTGAAGGTAATTTCTTCTACCATATGTTCGGGACTTCGGACCAATACGTATATATGGTAATATCTCCTAATCCTCCAATCTCTCTCTTATTTTCCCCAAATCAAAATCACAATAATCCCTAAATCTAACCAATCCTCAAACCCTAATTTCGCCGTGTATTGCAATGTCAAATAACGTACCTCCTTCAACATCGTCAGCATCTAATTCGTCGTCATCATCGTCACAATATACATACTCTAACGGCACGTACTTTCCGACGCCGTTTCATCTCCAACAACAACAACAGCCTTACATAGGTGCTGCTCCACCGCCGCCGGTGCAGCAACTTTCTGCTCCTTCCGTTTATCCTGCTCCGACTCCTATTCCAGGGGTTTATACTTTGCCTCAATTTCAACAAGTAAGCAATAAGCAAATAGACTTTTATATCTGAATTTTGCTTTCTGTGTGTTCCAATAACGGGCTAAATTGTAGTTGATTTTCGATACTTACGTTTTGATTTCGTTACTCATGCTAATGACCGTAGAAAGTTTAATTGATTAATAACCCGCAAGGGTGGCTCAGTTGGTTGAGCGCGGGGCTTTCATATGACAGCAAGAGATTTGCCTTTTGGGTCAAGCTCGTCGCACGGGGCTTGCCTAGTGGGGGTTACCTTTCCTGTGTGGTTTGTTTGTGAGCTATTGCACAGGTGTTGGGTTTAAACTGTGTGCACCTGAAGGGTAGCGGATGCAGGTTTTCATATCATAAAAAAAAAGTTTAATTGATTAATAGCTTATATGTAATCTGTAAGTTCTTTTCTCCGTTGCTGCTTCTGGTGCTGTAAGTATCAGCAAATATTGATGGCGAGAAAAGAAAAAAAAAAGGAAAAGCTATATGGAAATTATAAGCTTTTATATCTGAATTTTGCTTTGTGTCTATTCTAGCAACGGGAAAAGAGGCAATTGATTGCGTTAGCTCCCGTTTGGCCATAGATTTTGAAGTTGAAACTTGAAAATTTGAGTTTTTTGAAGTTGGTATTTTCGGAACTTTGAAGTTGTGTTTGAGCATGCATTTTACTTGGTAAATTCTTGAGTTTTGTGACTGGAAGTGAAATTTCTCCCAGGACAGTTTTTGGAATTTAAAAAGATTTTGAATATAAATTTTCAAAATCTGATCAAATTTCATGACCAAACAGTTTGAAGATTTTATTTTCAAAATTTGATCCAAAATCTATGGCCAAACGCTACTTTAGAGTCAGGCTAATATCCATAGAAAGCTTACTTATATGTAACGTTAGCTTTTTTTCCCATCTAAAAGAGTTGCTTATATGCAATTATGCAAGTAATTTGTTTTTGTTGCTCGCTTTTCTTGTTGATTTTGGTAAAGTTTTGAGAATTTGGCAGGTAGTTTTGTTAAATTTCCTGTGAAATTGTGTTGCTTATTGAGATTATATCTGCTTCTATGTGTGCGTGTATATGTAGGCGACAAAATTAAGAGAGTAAGCATTTTTAAATATCATCATATATTGATGGCAAAAAAAAGAAAGGGGAAAGATATGTTAATTATAAACTTTTATATCTGAATTTTGCTTTGTGTTTAATCTAACAATGGCAAAATTGCAATTGATTTTCAATCCTTACATTTTGATTGCGTTAGTCATGCTAATGTCCTAAAGTTTTAATTGATTAATAGCTTATATGTAGTTATGTAAGTAATTTTCCCGTTATTTCTCGCTTCTGTGGTTGATTTTTTTTTTTTTTTGGTTGAGAATTTGGCCTGTACTTTGGTAAGACTTTCTTTTGTGAAGTTGTTGAGATTGTTTCTTGCTTGCTTGTTGAGAGTATATCTGCATCTATTTGTGTGTATGTTCATGATAAAATATCTTGATGTGCACCCAAGGGTGTGGCCTAGTGGTCAGTGAAGTGGTTGGGTTTACCCGTGGAACTAGTCGAGCTTTCGAACCTCGACACCGTTTTTAAAAAAAAATCATGACACCGATTATAAGCCTGTTAGTTTCCTTTTACCAGAGCAGAAGAAAATCTCCATAGAGTGTCTGCACAGGGCTTTTGTGCTATGTAGCTTTGTAATGTTAAGCAAGTGATCTTGTTTTGAAAAAAGAAGGTATATTTTGTCATGTTCGTAATGTAGGTAATTGTTATGGACAGGCTCAGCAGTTATTCCAAAGAGATGCGCAAACAATCACACCTGAAGCACTTGAAAATGTGAAAGCTGCACTTGCGAGCAGCGAAATTGAGCACAAAGCTGAGGCCAAGAAGAAAGCTATACCTCGTAAGGCAGCAGGACATAGTTGGGAAGACCCTACTCTCGCGGAGTGGCCAGAGAGTAAGTCTAATTTCCTATATCTTTCTTTTTTCCTCTTCTTGACTGACTTTGCTTCATGGTGTTGAATCTGTTTATCTGTTCTCCTGGTTTTGTGGGGATTGCTCTAGTTTTCTCTCCTTATAGTCTTTGATAGTTTTAGGCATCGATTGAAATTGGCACTAGTACAGTGTTTTGTGTTGAAGGGTTTGGGCATAGCGACCAAATACTCGTACAATTTGGAATTTTTGGAAGAATTCGAAGACTTCAGATCTATTAACTTAGGGTAAAGTGTTTAAGATTATTGCAAAAACTCAAAAAGAAAGGATAAAGTTAATAAGAACGCCTTTTTTTTTAAATTGGCAATCCTATACTTCATAAAAAGAAATGGGAATCTTATATAGGAATGCCTTTGTTAGAGGGAGACCCACACTATGATCATAGCTAATGATTGTCTTGATGCTAGAATAGGGTGTAAAGCGACCTGACATTTTGTACCTAGTTTAATTGTTGAATTAGTTGCTTGTGCATTGATCTTGGGAGAAATTACTTTAGCTGCTTATTGTTATCAGTTATTTTTGTGAAAACTAGGACTATTATGGAGAAGTATTACTATTAGGATTTAGGACTATACTTCATAAACAAGAATAGCAGCTCTTCGTTGACGTGCTTGCAACAATGTGGGGGTATGATTGGAAATTCAAATTATTTGTGCTTCACAAGAATTTGCTATCAGTTTGTACACTGCACAGTTAAAGTTGGGACACTTCTTGAGTTGATGCAAAAACCAGAAGCATTTCACTTCAATCTCAATTGTGTCCCTTGTGTCACTATCACAATTTTTGGAGGACTGTTTTGCTCCGATATTTAGGTTTTCACTATATGGATTTTCCTACTTATTTTTATCGAAGATCCATTTCCACCCCTAAGAAAGAGGAGAACCTGATTACGCTTGACCCCAATCCTAAGGCTAGATCTAGAAGTTGGTTTAGATTTTGCTAGTTTAGAAACTGAGAAGCAATGCTGATTTATAGATGAAGTGATCGGAATGATAAGCAGTTGAGATTATGGAAAAAGCAGATAAAGTGTGGAGCTGGCAAGTATATTTTGAAAGTGCTCTGCTTGTTAAAAGTGATCACTGGCACCTATATTGTTTTTGCCGAGAGTATTCCCAGTTTCACTATCCAGATTTGGTGTGTAGAATGTTGTAGGATAAAAACGGTGCATTTGAAAGAGGGAGTCTTGAAGCAACGATAAAGTTGTTTTCGTATAACATAATAGGTTCCTAGTAGATGTTACGGGTTCGAGTTGTGGAATCAACCACTGATATTTGGGTCAGGGTAGGTTGCCTCCTTCTCTATAAGTCCCAATAATGACCACTACCTAATCCACGGTTGTTTGTAAGTCGTCTCCTTTCTCACTCTACCCTCCTCGTGAAATAACCTTACAGTCATTACAGCAGTTCTATCACACCTCTCTCATAATAAGTATTGATATTTTATAAATGGTAAAACAGCACTAAGATGATGCTTTAAAATTTTTGAAGTGTGTAAAGCTCCCTGGTCATATCTAACATGGAATCTACATCAGTTACAATGGTCATGATGCACCAAACAGCTAGCAAAAAAATACAATTTTATTTGTAATAGGTCGTGGAAGGGTTGGAGAACAAGTAAATCAGGGAGATTAAGTTTCCGGACCCTTGGAGGAAAGTTAGATAAGATTTGGTAAGATAACTTGGTCAAACTTTGAGAAAGAATATCTTTTAGTATATGAGAAGTTTTGAAGCAAAGCAAGAATATCTTTTAGTATATGAGAAGTTTTGAAGCAAAGCAAAAGCCTAAAATGAAGTTCGTCGAGGTGGAAGGGTGGCCTTGGAGGATGATTTGGAGAACAAAAGTACCTTACAAGGTAAACTGTTTCTCATGGCTATTAGCAAAGGAGGCAGTTCTGATTCATGAGAATTTGAACAAGCGAGGCTTCCAACTATGCTCTAGGTGTTACCTATGCGGAGAACAAGCAGAGACAGTCAACCATCTTTTTTTACATTGCAAGTGGACAGACCAGCTTTGGCAGATCTTTGTGAAGATGAGGAAAATTAAATGGGTGAAACCAGGTAACATAAAAGAGGTGATGAAGTGTTGGAACAGAGATGGAAATGCAATAAAAGAGGAGAGATGGAAGATTGTCCCAGCAAGTATATGGTGGATAGTGGTGCACTTGCGGGAAACTCCTTGCCGAGGGCCTGTGCACCCACGGGATTAGTCGGGGCTCAAAGAGACTCGGACACCCGTGGCTAATAAAAAAAAGTATATGGTGGACAGTTTGGAAGGAGAGAAATCACAGATGCTTTGAAGACAAACAGAGTAGCATGCAGAGATTGAAGTTAAATTGCCTAGGATTATACTACTTTTGGTGTAAGCAGGAAATGATAGATCAGACAGTAGATATTTATACAACTTTAAATTGGTTATGATAAAATGTAATAGTCAGGGCAATGTAAGTTGTAACACTTTTGGAGGGAGACTACACTTTTGGATGTAGTAAACTTGTGGATATATAGACTAACTGTTACCATCTCAAAAAAAAAAAAAAGAAGTTCGTCGAGTTTAGTTCCAACGCAACAAATCGCTCGTCGATACGACATCGGAGTAGAGAATTATGGACGCTACAAGTTAGGCTGACAGAGCAGAAACGCGTGCTACAGTAACCGACGTGCTACAGTAGTTGCTCTGCTACTGTTCCTGCTACAGTACTGTTACTGTAACTACTACAATAACTGCTACTGGACCAAACCGACTTTAGAACCTTATAAAAAGGGTTTACTCCTCATTTTTCATCCAAAAACACCTCTTAAAATATCCAAAACTCTCTAGAAAATTCTCCCAAGCTCTCCTCCACAAAATTTTAACGCAATTAAGTATAATCTCTGTATTTATGTTCGGACATCGCGTAGTTGCGATTATACTATCGTATTACGGTAAATCTTGGTTGGAATTCAAGGCAAATATTGGAGATATCGCGGTGCTAGCGAGAGTAAGGTATGAATCTCTCTTTATTGATATGGATATAAGTTTATTTATGGAAGTAGAGTTGTTGAATAATTGTATAGTGGATTTGTTGGTGGAAAAATTGGACAAATGTCGTGTGGGATATTTTATGGAATATATTGCTATTGATAATATTGTGGTTGATGTTTGTATTGTTGTTGGCTGCTGGATTATGCTTTCGGGCTAGGCATATAAAGAGGGTAGATGCTGTCCGATTTTCGTCCGAATATAGAATAGTTTAATTGGAACACTTAATTGGGCGGATAAGCATAGGTAGTAGGAGACCGAACAAGTATGTTAAGGCTAGCCCCTTTTTTCCAAAGGCATGATTCCTTTCCTGATAATCCATAAATGTTTTTCAAAACGTCTTTATTCTCCAAGTTAGAGATTTATAATTCTGTAAGTCCTGATGACAACAACGATGGGTATGTTTGTATAATGATTATGATGATGATGATGATGATTTTATGTTTAAACGCCCCAAGCTTATGATTTTATATTTTGAGAGGTGTTTTTGGATGAAAAATGAGGGGTAAAACCCCTTTTATATGGTTCCAAAGTCGGTTCGGTACTGTAGCAGTTACTGTAGTAGCGCGGCTACTGTAACACGTCGGTTACTGTAGCACGCATTTATGCTCTGTCAGCCTAACTTGTAACGTCCATAATTCTCTACTCTTATGTCGTATCGACGAGCGGTTTGTTGCGCTGGAAACTAGATTCGACGAACTTCATTTTAGGTTTTTGCTTTGCTTCAAAACTTCTCATATACTAAAAGATATTATTTCTCAAAGTTTGACCAAGTTATCTTATCTAACTTTCCTCCGAGGCTCCGGAAACTTAATCTTCCTGATTTACTTCTCCAACTGTTTCACGATCTATTACATGAACTTAAACCCTCATAATCTTATGATAGCATATACAATCCTGCATATCTTCTAACAATAACCCCGGGTCCATGTTGGAACGACTAATACCTAGCGAACCTTAATGTACCAAACTGCGAGGTGTAACATTCCTCCCCCTTAGGAACATTCTTCCTCGAATGCTAAGTCCTTGGGAATTTCTACGGAAATGTTGCAAGAGTTTCCCCTGTAATTGTACCACTACTCTAACGGTATGTTGCTATGTTAGCCTAAAAAAATTCTCGTTTCTTTCCATTCAAATTGTCCACGAAATGACAACGGGAATAATATTCTAAAGCTTGTGTGCCTTCCTATTGAGGCCGTTGTGTGCCTTCCTATTGAGGCCGTCTCTTCTCCAACTATGTATGAAATCCAAAATGGAGTGAGGCATGCCCAAGACAGGTCCAAAATGTCAAAAAACATGCTCAAACCTGATAAGTGATTTTAAAGTGTAGGAAAAGATGACGAGCATCTTTGAGGTTCTCTTCACAAGCCACAAAAACAAGAAACCTTCACAGGTGCTTTGCTGTGCCAAATCTTCCTCCAAGGCGAAGATACCACCAGAATAGTACCTCCATATTATAGAATGATCGTTGTGTGGATTCAGGATGATGGTGCTAAGGGACTGTAACAAAGAACAAGATCTTGCAATTTCCCAATCATTTAAATTCGTTCTTAGAAATAGATTCCATCTTTGAGCATCAGAGAAGTCAGCTATAGAAGCCTTGTGTAGTGACGAAATGTTGTAGATGTATTGAGAAAGATCCTTTTTTGGGGGTGAATGTCCAATCAATGCATCTTCCCATAAGCTGATCTTTCTACCATCCCCAACAGAGAAACCAACGTTCAATTCCAACTTGCTTAGTGATTGTATTTTTTTCCAATCTCCAGAACCATGCGAAGCATTTGAGACCTCAGTGTTCCAGGGACCATCCAAAGTGAACCTATCAGCTAAAAATCTCCTCCAAAGAGCATTAACTCCTTATTGAATCTCCAATGCCATTTCATCAAAAGACTTTCATTGTGGCATTTGAGATTCTTTATGGCAAGGCCTCGACATTTGTTTCCTTTGATGACATTTTTCTGGTTAACATGAAAAACGTGCTTTGCTTCTGAGTTCCCTTGCCAGAGAAAGTCTGTTTTCAGTTTATCCATTCACTTTAGAACTGAAGCAGGGGCCAAAGTAGATATATAGTGTAAGTGGGGCGTTAACGACATTGTCTTGTAAGCATAAAGTCCATTTGACTGTGGTTACCCCCACTCTTATATGTTATTAGGTGAGAATCTCTCTTTATAAAATGTGTTGGCTGAGCTAAGTGGGCCAAAATATTGTTCCCTTCGTTATTCCTAGTACCGCAACCTCAGCCCCCATTTACTTGTTTGAAACTGTCGTTATCTTTACTTACTTGACTATTTAGTTCCCCCCTACAAAGATTTGTTCGTCTCTTGGAAGCCCTTGAACTAAGATGTCCATAATCTCTCAAAACTTAGCTTTAGCTTTTGCATATAATCCTATTTGTGGAGCATAGGCACTAACAGCATTTACTGTCTCCTTTCCCCTACCAGCCTTAATGCAATAATTGTATCCTCAACTCGTTTTACCTCTACAACTTTATCTTTAAGCCGGTTGCAATAATTCCCACTCATTCCTATTTCTCTCTGTCTCTCTGTCTCTCTGTCTCTCTCTCTCTCTCGTATGGATGGTAGATGCTGGAGTAGAAAATAAATATACTATATGAATTTATGTTAGTTAAGTTATGAGGAATTTGTGTCTTGTCTTTCCAAATGCACTTCTTTTTCTGCTGTTTCTGGAGGTGTTTAGAAAAAAGAATGTGCAGGGGACGAACCCTGCAAAGTAATTTATCAGATCTGACATGTTTTGAGTATTATGTTTTTTTTTTTTTTTTTTAAAATAAGATGTTTACGTATGCTTTATTGGTCCACTTTCATGGATTATAGTGTCGCAAGTGATTGTATTCGCTGATGACCATTTTTCTTACCCAATTATTCTTTTGCTGTTGGTTGTCTAGTCACTTTCTTCTGTGATGGCTGTGTGCACCTGTTTCGCATGGATTCACTCATTTGTTCCTTTGCTGTTAGAATTGTTGCAAATGCTTATACAGTGGAATAACTATTGTTTGGGTGGTGTCACAGATGATTATCGTCTATTCTGTGGTGATCTTGGGAATGAGGTGAATGATGATGTCCTATCAAAAGCCTTTTCAAGGTTTCCCACCTTTAATATGGCTAAGGTATGTTAGATCATTTATGTTTTCCAATAATTTTACATTTTTATCTGTTTGATTGGTATACATGAGCACTGGTATTCTGGCCATGAAGGGAGAGATTTCTGTCCCCTAAACTTTTAATTCTTTTCTTTCTTTTTCTTTCATCACATTCTTACGTCCTGATGAATCATCAGAAAGCTAGAAATCCTTTTAAATGCATAGACATCTATTGATAGTCTGGGTACATTGATAGTGATATATGTGCATCTAGTTTTGAGAAGACTTCTCACTTTTTACTGCTTTCAAATTGGAGTTCATTAACTTCTAATTATAAAAAATTAAATAGAAAATTGTAGTAGTATCATTGTAGGATCAAAAAATGTATTCCTCGGGTTGTATGTATGAGTGCGCGGTGATACCTTACCTCTTCCTTAGAACATAGCCTGCTCGTAATTTATTTATTGTCCAAAAGTGCAGTAGTAATAATGTGTTATAAGGAAGCATAGCTTAGTTATATTTCAAGATCCATATGCTGATGTTATTACTTATTACTAATTCATGCGTTGACCCGGAAAAAAGAATACAAAAGAATTTAGTAGTATCTTATATTCGCCTTGCTCTCTTTGAACTTTATTGTATAATTGTATGTTATGGCTTACAAGGTTCAGTTACAAAGGGTTTCTGCAATGCATGTTCACAGGTTGTGAGAGACAAGCGGACTGGTAAGACCAAGGGATATGGATTTGTGAGTTTTTCCTACCCATTAGACCTTGCTGCGGCACTTAAAGAAATGAATGGTAAGTTATCTGTTAATCAATATATGAATGTGTAGTCTCTTACTGTGCTTAAGGTACAGCATAATCAATATATTAAGTGGTACAACTTGATATAGCGGGTCTGTCGCAGTTATGTGATCAGCTTTTACCTTGTTGAAGATCACCGCTCATAAATGATGGATGGTAGCTTTCAGTTGGATCTAACAGTTTCCTTGATATAATTTTTGGTTAATGCAATGTGTGGATTTCTTGGCCCCCCTTCTTTGATGGAAAGATTGCTCTCTTTTAGGTCCCTGGTTCCTTTACTTGAATGTGTAAACCCCCCCCCCCCCCCCCCTCCCCCCCTCCCTCTGTCCATAAAAAAGAAGGAATGGTGAAGGAAACAATTATTAGGACTGCTTTTGAAGTTGGTTTAGGTAGAGGAAAAATTAGTAAGGAAAAGAATAACATCAACCAAACTTGTATGAGAGAATTTCACGAGTCTGGTGTCTTGTGGAGTTAGCAAAGTGGGAAGTACATGAATATGTCTAAATTGGCAGTAGTTTTAGTTATTGAATTGGTGTAATATTATTCCCAGATGCCTAATGAGCTAGTAATCCATGTTGTTTTCAGGGAAGTATGTTGGAAACCGGCCGATTAAACTCTGCAAGAGCAAGTGGCAAGAGAGGATTGACGTTGAAGCTCTGGAAAGTCACAAGGTAGGGATTTTGCATGGTGACTGGCCTACTTATATGATATTACATCTGGACCTTACCCTATCAAAAAAAAAAAAACTTATATGATATTAAACTACAAAAGAGCTTAAAAGCCTGTAAACACTCAAAATAAGCCCATCTAAACACCCTTTACATCTTATTAGTTGGCATTAACCTACTTCTTATCAAAATATGACATTGACTGACTATTTTTTTTTTTTGGATGTTGGATCTTGTGGCAGAACCGGTCACATAAGAAACCAAAGACAGCAAAGAAGGGTATATTTCACAAATGAGCACCAATCATGATAGTGGCTCTAACAGCAAGATACTTGAGATGTATTTTAAATGTGTATTAATCAATTTCTTCACCATCGCCGCTGTTTGGAAAGCAGGGACGGTCGACATTCCCAAGATACAGAGCTAGTATTATTTCAACCTCCGCAATTTGTTATTCACATTGCTATATCCATCATTTGCTGGTTATTGTATTTCTTCCTCCTTTTAAGCGCAGTAAGAGTTGTGGATAAGAAATCCTTTAAGCAACAATATGATGGTGGATGGGGAGAAACTAGTTGTGATTTGGAAACTTTGGTTCGTTCACAAGATATTCGCAGTTTCATACTTCCATTAATAGATCGGTTAAATATTAAACCTAATGTAGGTGTACTGACGATGATTAAGTTTTAATCTTACTTGGTGGTTTCCTTTGCTTCCGTAAAGATTGGGGTTATTTTGAGGCCACTTGCATTTATGTGATTGGAAGCTTGCCTTAATCATGTTTTGACACTAATCAATGTGCATTGATTTGCGTTGAGCATAGCTGAACTTTTTCAGACGACCTTTAGTCATTTATCTTCCATGTGTGTTATTTGCGCTTTATGTGTCTTAACTTGTCATTTTTAAACTTCCATATTAACATATAAGTTTTCTATGAACACATCTTCTGGATTATTGTGGTCCTAATTCTATGTAGTATTGCCGGTTCACAACTGTTTGTAGAACGTAGTCACTTTCACGTACATTTCATGTGGTGTACTCTTTCTACGGAAATATGTTACATTTTCCTAATGTTGAAGGGGAAAAAAGTATTATCATAATTAGGGTCTTTGAAACTAAATTTGGGGCTAAATTCTCGAAATATGTCGATACGATTGATGGAAAACCTTAAAGTGCACGAAGGACAATTAATAGCTAATTTTTTTTTTTGATAGTTCGTTACTAATCTGTCGCTAAAAATTAGCGATGAATTTTACTGTTTAACTTTCAGCTGATAAGTCATGTTTATTTAGTAGTGAAATAATTGAAAAGTCATGTTTATTTAGTAGTGAAATAACTTAACATGTAAAAGGATATTGAGAGTTTTCATTTGTTAAAATAAGTGTAACAAAAAAATAATGACAATTCATACAAAATATATATTATTTAATACTATTTCATCCTTGTCACTTAAAATTTGCATTTATCAATTTGACATTTAACATTATATTATAATCGAATTTGCTTTATTACTAATTTTTTTTCACCACTAATAGTTTTCTTTCTTAACCAATCTACTTAAGAATTTTAACAATTTGAAAAATATATTTACTAATGTGAGGAATTTGAATAAGAGTAAAATTGAATTTAGGGGGCAGATTTTATTTTCTATCCCCGGAATTTTTGAGTCGCTAATTCCTATTTTTTTTTTATTTTTTTTTGTAATTTTACTCATTTTACAAGGGCGTTAAAATTTGTGACCCTATTCTATTCGGTCATAGTAATCACACGTGCACCTAAATTCGATGACCCTATTCTATTCAACCATAGTAATCACACGTGCATCTGAATTCGATAATGATTAGTTGTCCTTATAAATTTTTAGATATATTGTTATATTATTCAACCTATAATTTCTTTCTAAACAATTTTAACTTTAAAATTCTAAATGCTAACCTAAGTAATTTTGATAAATGAGTCCTAACTCTAAGCCTAAAGTGAATTCTAAACCTATATAAAATGTCACACTGTAAGTAATATTGATAGTCCCAATGTAAGCAATATTGATTAGTACTAAAAGAATTCTAAGCCTGAAGTGATAATTAAAAGATATAGGGCATAATTTCATTTCAATTGACTGGATGTGAAAACTATACATATTGGTATAGATCTATGAGATTAGCACTTCTTGGGAGGAACAAATTAAGTTTAGTAGATGGTTCTGCCCTAAAAGAAAGTTTTCCTGATGAGTTGCATTATTAATGGGAGCGTGTCAATGCTATAGTCTTGTCCTGGTTAATGAGTTCTATTTCTAAGAGTCTTCATGGTGGTGTTTATTTGCAATTAATGCTCAAAGTGTATAGGAAATTTTAAAGGAAAAGTTTGATAGAACTGATGGGTCAAGACCTATAGTTTACACAAGGAAGTTGCTACTTTGAGTCAAGGATCTACATCAGTAGCCACATACTATTCAAGGATTAAGAATCTATGGGAGGAATTCGAAGCTATGATTCTTGTCACTAAGTGCAATTGTGAGAAATCTAAAGACTATGTGAAGAAATCTTCATTAACAAGAAAAAGAAGAACATAAGATTCTTTGATCCTGTTATTTTTTTAGTTTTTTAGAACCCGCTTTGTCTCTCCCTTCTCCTAACTTTTCCCCTTTACTTGAATCTTTGAAATCTCCATTAACAAAAGAACAAAGAACAGAAGATTCTTGTGTACATCTACTAATTGTGGCTAAAATTTTCACCAATCTCGTTATTTACTCCCACCATTTTTAGGGAAAAAATTATTCAAGGAAGGAGATGGAGAACAAATTAGCCAAATTCGGTTCAACAATGGAGATAAGGAAGAGTCAAAGGGGCTGGGGTGGGAATTTATCGGGAAGAAGAAGAGGGTGGGTGGGTGAGAGGGACTTTGAAAATAGTTTTTTTCTTTTCTCTTCTTTTTTTTTTTGCTGCTTTTTTTATTCAACTAAACAGTTTTAAAATAAACTTCCTACTCATATTTTATTTTTTAATAATTATTTTTGGTATATATGCCACATGTCTTCATTCAATTCATCGTTTTGACACTTCATCGGTGAGTGTGTTACATTCACTGTATATATTTGACTGATTCAGCAAAAAGTGCCTAAATGACACAGTCTAGCCCTACCCCAGGTGTCTAAATGGAACAAGGGGCACTTGATGTGTTCAAGTGAAAGAAGTGAACTACCACATGTGTCTGTCGATGAGTTTGGCCTTCTAAATACGAGAAAAGTTGCAATTTTGATTGCGTCAAGAGTCACACTAATGTCCCTAGAAAGTTTTAAGGTAGCTAAAATTGTAAAATTTTATAAAATATGGATATTCTTTAAATAAATAGCGATCCTAAGAAAGGCTACTCGTCCTGTTAGTTAAAAAAACACTTGTTCCGGGCTTTAGCCCATTTGAAGGTAATTTCTTCTACCATATGTTCGGGACTTCGGACCAATACGTATATATAGTAATATCTCCTAATCCTCCAATCTCTCTCTTATTTTCCCCAAATCAAAATCACAATAATCCCTAAATCTAACCAATCCTCAAACCCTAATTTCGCCGTGTATTGCAATGTCAAATAACGTACCTCCTTCAACATCGTCAGCATCTAATTCGTCGTCATCATCGTCACAATATACATACTCTAACGGCACATACTTTCCGACGCCGTTTCATCTCCAACAACAACAACAGCCTTACATAGGTGCTGCTCCACCGCCGCCGGTGCAGCAACTTTCTGCTCCTTCCGTTTATCCTGCTCCGACTCCTATTCCAGGGGTTTATACTTTGCCTCAATTTCAACAAGTAAGCAATAAGCAAATAGACTTTTTATATCTGAATTTTGCTTTCTGTGTGTTCCAATAACGGGCTAAATTGTAGTTGATTTTCGATACTTACGTTTTGATTTCGTTACTCATGCTAATGACCGTAGAAAGTTTAATTGATTAATAACCCGCAAGGGTGGCTCAGTTGGTTGAGCGCGGGGCTTTCATACGACAGCAAGAGATTTGCCTTCTGGGTCAAGCTCGTCGCACGGGGCTTGCCTAGTGCGGGTTACCTTTCCTGTGTGGTTTGTGAGCTATTGCACAGGTGCTGGGTTTAAACTGTGCGCACCCGAAGGGTAGCGGCTGCGGGTTTCCATATCATTAAAAAAAAAGTTTAATTGATTAATAGCTTATATGTAATCATGTAAGTACTTTTGTCTGTTGCTGCTGCTCGTCCTGTTGTCGGTGCTTATACTGCCGGTCGGTTTCAACAAGTAAGCAATTTTAAGTATCAGCAAATATTGATGGCGAGAAAAGAAAAAAAAAAGGGAAAATCTATATGGAAATTATAAGCTTTTATATCTGAATTTTGCTTTGTGTCTATTCTAGCAACGGGAAAAGATGCAATTGATTGCGTTAGCTCCCGTTTGGCCATAGATTTTGAAGTTGAAACTTGAAAATTTGAGTTTTTTGAAGTTGGTATTTTAGGAACTTTGAAGTTGTGTTTGGGCATGCATTTTACTTGGTAAATTCTTGAGTTTTGTGACTGGAAGTGAAATTTCTCCCAGGACAGTTTTTGGAATTTAAAAAGATTTTGAATATAAATTTTCAAAATCTGATCAAATTTCATGACCAAACAGTTTGAAGATTTTATTTTCAAAATTTGATCCAAAATCTATGGCCAAACGCTACTTTAAAGTCAGGCTAATATCCATAGAAAGCTTACTTATATGTAACGTTAGCTTTTTTTCCCATCTAAAAGAGTTGCTTATATGCAATTATGCAAGTAATTTGTTTTTGTTGCTCGCTTTTCTTGTTGATTTTGGTAAAGTTTTGAGAATTTGGCAGGTAGTTTTGTTAAATTTCCTGTGAAATTGTGTTGCTTATTGAGATTATATCTGCTTCTATGTGTGCGTGTATATGGAGGCGACAAAATTAAGAGAGTAAGCATTTTTAAATATCATCATATATTGATGGCAAAAAAAAGAAAGGGGAAAGATATGTTAATTATAAACTTTTATATCTGAATTTTGCTTTGTGTTTAATCTAACAATGGCAAAATTGCAATTGATTTTCAATCCTTACATTTTGATTGCGTTAGTCATGCTAATGTCCTAAAGTTTTAATTGATTAATAGCTTATATGTAATTATGTAAGTAATTTTCCCGTTATTTCTCGCTTCTGTGGTTGATTTTTTATTTTTTTTTGGTTGAGAATTTGGCCTGTACTTTGGTAAGACTTTCTTTTGTGAAGTTGTTGAGATTGTTTCTTGCTTGCTTGTTGAGAGTATATCTGCATCTATTTGTGTGTATGTTCATGATAAAATATCTTGATGTGCACCCAAGGGTGTGGCCTAGTGTTCAGTGAAGTGGTTGGGTATACCCGTGGAACTAGTCGAGCTTTCGAACCTCGACACCGTTTTTAAAAAAAAATCATGACACCGATTATAAGCCTGTTAGTTTCCTTTTACCAGAGCAGAAGAAAATCTCCATAGAGTGTCTGCACAGGGCTTTTGTGTTATGTAGCTTTGTAATGTTAAGCAAGTGATCTTGTTTTGAAAAAAGAAGGTATATTTTGTCATGTTCGTGATGTAGGTAATTGTTATGGACAGGCTCAGCAGTTATTCCAAAGAGATGCGCAAACAATCACACCTGAAGCACTTGAAAATGTGAAAGCTGCACTTGCGAGCAGCGAAATTGAGCACAAAGCTGAGGCCAAGAAGAAAGCTATACCTCGTAAGGCAGCAGGACATAGTTGGGAAGACCCTACTCTCGCGGAGTGGCCAGAGAGTAAGTCTAATTTCCTATATCTTTCTTTTTTCCTCTTCTTGACTGACTTTGCTTCATGGTGTTGAATCTGTTTATCTGTTCTCCTGGTTTTGTGGGGATTGCTCTAGTTTTCTCTCCTTATAGTCTTTGATAGTTTTAGGCATCGATTGAAATTGGCACTAGTACAGTGTTTTGTGTTGAAGGGTTTGGGCATAGCGACCAAATACTCGTACAATTTGGAATTTTTGGAAGATCTATTAACTTAGGGTAAAGTGTTTAAGATTATTGCAAAAACTCAAAAAGAAAGGATAAAGTTTATAAGAACGCCTTTTTTAAATTGGTAATCCTATACTTCATAACAAGAAATGGGAATCTTATATAGGAATGCCTTTGTTAGAGGGAGACACACACTATGATCATAGCTAATGATTGTCTTGATGCTAGAATGTGGTGTAAAGCGACCTGACATTTTGTACCCAGTTTAATTGTTGAATTAGTTGCTTGTGCATTGATCTTGGGAGAAATTACTTTAGCTGCATATTGTTATCAGTTATTTTTGTGAAAACTAGGACTATTTTGGAGAAGTATTACTATTAGGATTTATGACTATACTTCATAAACAAGAATAGCAGCTCTTCGTTGACGTGCTTGCAACAATGTGGGGGTATGATTGGAAATTCAAATTGTTTGTGCTGCACAAGAATTTGCTATCAGTTTGTACACTGCACAGTTGAAGTTGGGATACTTCTTGAGTTGATGCAAAAACCGGAAGCATTTCACTTCAATCTCAATTGTGTCCCTTGTGTCACTATCACAATTTTTGGAGGACTGTTTTGCTCCGATATTTAGGTTTTCACTATATGGATTTTCCTACTTATTTTTATTGAAGATCAATTTCCAATCGTAAGAAAAAGGAGAACCTGATTACGCTTGACCCCAATCCTAAGGCTAGATCTAGAAGTTGGTTTAGATTTTGCTAGTTTAGAAACTGAGAGGCAATGCTGATTTACAGATGAAGTGATCGGAATGATAAGCAGTTGAGATTATGGAAAAAGCAGATAAAGTGTGGAGCTGGCAAGTATATTTTGGAAGTGCTCTGCTTGTTACAGTGATCACTGACACCTATATTGTTTTTGCCGAGAGTATTCCCAGTTTCACTATCCATATTTGGTGTGTGGAATTTTGTAGGATAAAAACGGTGCATTTGAAAGAGGGAGTCTTGGAGCAACGATTTAGTTGTTTTTGTACAACATAATAGGTGCCTAGTAGGTGTTACGGGTTCGAGTTGTGGAATCAACCACTGATATTTGGGTCAGGGTAGGTTGCCTCCTTCTCTCTAAGTCCCAATAATGATCCCAATAATGACCACTACCTAATCCACGGTTGTTTGTAAGTCGTCTCCTTTCTCACTCTACCCTCCTCGTGAAATAACCTTACAGTCATTACATGCAGTTCTATCACATCTTTCTTTTAATAAGTATTGATATTTTATAAATGGTAAAACAGCACTAAGATGGTGCTTTAAAAATTATGAAGTGTGTAAAGCTCCCTGATCATATCTAGCATGGAATCTACATCAGTTAAAATGGTCATGATGCACCAAACAGCTAGCAAAAAAAATACAATTTTGTTTGTAATAGGTCGGGGAAGGGTTGGAGAACAAGTAAATCAGGGAGATTAAGTTTCCGGAGCCTTGGAGGAAAGTTAGATGAGATTTGGTAAGATAACTTGGTCAAACTTCGAGAAAGAATATCTTTTAGTATATGAGAAGTTTTGAAGCAAAGCAAGAATATCTTTTAGTATATGAGAAGTTTTGAAGCAAAGCAAAAGCCTAAAATGAAGTTCGTTGAGTCTAGTTTCCAACGCATCAAACCGCTCGTCGATACGACATCGGAGTAGAGAATTATGGACGCTACAAGTTAGGCTGACAGAGCAGAATCGCGTGCTACAGTAACCGATGTGCTACAGTAGCCGCTCTGCTACTGTACCTGCTACAGTACGCACCGACTTTGGAACCTTATAAAAGGGGTTTTACCCCTCATTTTTCATCCAAAAACACCTCTTAAAATATCCAAAACACTCTAGAAAATTCTCCCAACCTTTCCTCCACAAAATTTTAACGCAATTAAGTATAATCTCCGGATTTAAGTTCGGACAGCGCGTAGTTGCGATTATAATATCGTATTGCGGTAAATCTTGGTTGGAATTCAAGGAAAATATTGGAGATATCGCGGTGCTAGCGAGAGTAAGGTATGAATCTCTCCTTACTGATATGGATATAAGTTTATTTACGGAAGTAGAGTTGAATAATTGTATAGTGGATTTGTTGGTGGACAAATGTCGTGGGATATTTTATGGAATATATTGGTATTGATAATATTGTGGTTGATGTAGGTATTGTTGTTGGTTGCCGGATTATGATTTCGGGTTAAGCATATAAACGGGGGAGATGCTGTCCGATTTTCGGCAGGATATAGAATGGTTTAATTGGAACACTTAACACAAGTATACGACGACGAGTCTAACGATAGTGTGAATCCTCTTGAATGTAGACTTACTAGCTCGGGCGGATAAGCGTAGGTAGTAGGAGACCGAGCAGGTATGTTAAGGCTAGCCCTTTCTTTCCAAAGGCATGACTCCTTTTCTGATAATCCATAAATGTTTTCCAAAATGTCTTTATTCTCCAAGTTAGAGATTTATAATTGTGTAAGTCCTGATGACAACAACGATGGGTATGTTTGTACAATGATTATGATGATGATGATGATGATGATTTTAAGTGTAAACGCTCCAAGCTTATGATTTTATATTTTGAGACGTGTTTTTGGATGAACAATGAGGGGTAAAACCCCTTTTATAGGGTTCCAAAGTCGGTTCGGTACTGTAGCACGTGTTTCTGCTCTGTCAGCCTAACTTGTAGCGTCCATAATTCTTTAAGGCCCGTTGGCAGAAGTTAATACATGTAGCAAGACTTAAGAGAGAAGATACCACCAGAATGGTACCTCCATATTATAGAATGATCGTTATGTTGATTCAGGATGATGGTGCTAAGGGACTGTAACAAAGAACAAGATCTTGCAATTTCCCAATCATTTAAATTCCTACTTAGAAATAGATTCCATCTTTGAGCATCAGAGAAGTCAGCTATAGAAGCCTTGTGCAGTGAGGAAATGTTGTAGATGTCTTGAGAAAGATCCTTTTTTGGGGGTGAATGTCCAATCAATGCATCTTCCCATAAGCTGATCTTTCTACCATCCCCAACAGAGAAACCAACGTTCAATCAAACTTGCTCAGTGATTGTATTTTTTTCCAATCTCCAAAACCATGCGAAGCATTTGAGACCTCAGTGTTCCAGGGACCATCCAAAGTGAACCTATCAGTTAAAAATCTCCTCCAAAGAGCATTTACCTCCTTATTGAATCTCCAATGCCATTTCATCAAAAGACTTTCATTGTGGCATTTGAGATTCTTTATGGCAAGGCCTCCACATTTGTTTCCTTTGATGACATTTTTCTGGTTAACATGAAAAACGTGCTTTGCTTCTGAGTTCCCTTGCCAGAGAAAGTCTGTTCTCAGTTTATCCATTCACTTTAGAACTGAAGCAGGGGCCAAAGTAGATATATAGTGTAAGTGGGGCATTAACGACATTGTCTTGTAAGCATAAAGTCTATTTGACTGTGGTTACCCCCTTATATGTTATTAGGTGAGAATCTCTCTTTATAAAATGTGTTAGCTGAACTAAGTGGGCCAAGATATTGTTCCCTTCGTTATTGCTAGTACTGCAACCTCAGCCCCCATTTACTTGTTTGAAACTGTCGTTATCTTTACTTACTTGACTATTTAGTTCCCCCCTACAAAGATTTGTTCGTCTCTTGGAATCCCTTGAACCAAGATGTCCATAATCTCTCAAAACTTAGCTTTAGCTTTTGCGTATAATCCTATTTGTGGAGCATAGGCACTAACAGCATTTAGTGTCTCCTTTCCCCTACCAGCCTTAATGCAATAATTGTATCCCCAACTCGTTTTACCTCTACAACTTTATCTTTAAGCCGGTTGCAATAATTCCCACTCATTCCTCTCTCTCTCTCTCTCTCTCTCTCTCTCTCTTGTCTGGATGGTAGATGCTGGAGCAGAAAATAAATATACTATATGAATTTATGTTAGTTAAGTTGTGAGGAATTTGTGTCTTGTCTTTCCAAATGCACTTCTTTTTCTGCTATTTCTGGAGGTGTTTAGAAAAAAGAATGTGCAGGGGACGAACTCTTGAGTAATTTTCAGATCTGACATGTTTTGAGTATTATTATTATTTTTTTTTTAAAATAAGATGTTTACGTATGCTTTATTGGTCCACTTTCATGGATTATAGTGTCGCAAGTGATTGTATTCGCTGATGACCATTTTTCTTACCCAATTATTCGTTTGCTGTTGGTTGTCTAGTCACTTTCTTCTGTGATGGCTGTGTGCACCTGTTTCGCATGGTTATTCACTTATTTGTTCCTTTGCTGTTAGAATTGTTGCAAGTCCTTATACAGTGGAATAACTAAGTTACTGTTTGGGTGGTGTCACAGATGATTATCGTCTATTCTGTGGTGATCTTGGGAATGAGGTGAATGATGATGTCCTATCAAAAGCCTTTTCAAGGTTTCCCACCTTTAATATGGCTAAGGTATGTTAGATCATTTATGTTTTCCAATAATTTTACATTTTTATCTGTTTGATTGGTATACATGAGCACACTGGTATTCTTGCCATGAAGGGAGAGATTTCTGTCCCCTAAACTTTTAATTCTTTTCTTTCTTTTTCTTTCATCATATTCTTACGTCCTGATGATTGAATCATCAGAAAGCTAGAAATCCTTCTAAATGCATAGACATCTATTGATAGTCTGGGTGCATTGATAGTGATATACGTGCATCTAGTTTTGAGAGAGACTTCTCACTTTTTACTGCTTTCAAATTGGAGTTCAGTAACTTCTAATTATCAAAAACAACAACAACAACAACCCAGTGAAATCCCACATCTTGGGGTCTGGGGAGGGTAGAATGTACGCAAACCTTACTCCTACCAAGGTAGGATGGCTGTTTCCGAGAGACCCTCGGCTCAATAGAAGCATAAAAAGGGAGTCAGAAATTAAATAGAAAATAAGAAGTTATCAAAAATTAAATAGAAAATTGTAGTAGTGTCGTTGTAGGATCAAAAAATGTATTCCTCAGGTTGTATGTATGAGTGCGCGGTGATACCTTACCTCTTCCTTAGAACATAGCCTGCTCGTAATTTATTTATTGTCCAAAAGTGCAGTAGTAATAATGTGTTATAAGGAAGTATAGCTTAGTTATATTTCAAGATCCATCATGCTGATGTTATTACTAATTCATGCGTTGACCAGGAAAAAAGAATACAAAAAAATTTAGTAGTATCTTATATTCGCCTTGCTTTCTTCGAACTTTATTGTATAATTGTGTGTTATGGCTTACAAGGTTCAGTCTCAAAGGGTTTCTGCAATGCATGTTCACAGGTTGTGAGAGACAAGCGGACTGGTAAGACCAAGGGATATGGATTTGTGAGTTTTTCCAACCCATTGGACCTTGCTGCGGCACTTAAAGAAATGAATGGTAAGTTATCTATTAATCAATATATGAATGTGTAGTCTCTTACTGTGCTTAAGGTACAGCATAATCAATATATTAAGTGGTACAACTTGATATAGCGGGTTTGTCGCAGTTATGTGATCAGCTTTTACCTTGTTGAAGATAACCGCTCATAAATGATGGATGGTAGCTTTCAGTTGGATCTAACAGTTTCCTTGATATAATGTTTGGTTAATGCCATGTGTGGATTTCTTGGCCCCCCTTCTTTGATGTCTTCCCTTTGATGGAAGGGTGCTCTCTTTTAGGCCCCTGGTTCCTTTACTCGAATGTGTAATCTCTCCACCCCACCCCCGCGTCTGTCCATAAAAAAGAAGGAATGGTGAAGGAAACAATTTTTAGGACTGCTTTTGAAGTTGGTTTAGGTAAAGGAAAAATAAGTAAGGAAAAGAATAACATCAACCAAACTTGTATATGAGAGAATTTCACGAGTCTGGTGTCTTGTGGGGTTAGCAAAGTGGGAAGTACATGAATGTCTAAATTGGCAGTAGTTTTAGTTATTGAATTGGTGTAATATTATTCCCAGATGCCTAATGAGCTAGTAATCCATGTTGTTTTCAGGGAAATATGTTGGAAACCGGCCGATTAAACTCCGCAAGAGCAAGTGGCAAGAGAGGATTGACGTCGAAGCTCTGGAAAGTCACAAGGTGAGGGATTTTGCATGGTGATTGGCCTGCTTATATGATATTACATCTGGACCTTACCCTTATAAAAAAAAAACTTATATGATATTAAACTACAAAAGAGCTTGAAAGTCAATAAACACTTAAAATAAGCCCATCTAAACACCCTCTACATCTTATTAGTTGGCATTAACCTACTTCTTTTCAAAATATGACATTGACTGACTATTTTTTTTGGGATGTTGGATCTTGTGGCAGAACCGGTCACATAAGAAACCAAAGACAGCAAAGAAGGGTATATTTCACAAATGAGCACCAATCATGATAATGGCTCTAACAGCAAGATACTTGAGATGTATTTTAAATGTGTATTAATCAATTTCTTCACCATCGCCGCTGTTTCGAAAGCAGGGACGAACGACATTCCCAAGATACAGAGCTAGGATTATTTCAACCTCCGAATTTGTTATTCTCATTGCTATATCCATCATTTGCTGGTTAATGTATTTCTTCCTCCTTTTAAGCGCAGTAAGAGTTGTGGATAATAAATCCTTTAAGCAACAATATATCGGTGGATGGGGAGAAACTAGTTGTGATTTGGAAACTTTGGTTCGTTCACAAGATATTTGCAGTTTCATACTTCCATTAATGGATCGGTTAAATATTAAACCTAATGTAGGTGTACTGACGATGATTAAGTTTTAATCTTACTTGGTGGTTCCCTTTGCTTCCGTAAAGATTGGGGTTATTTTGAGGCAACTTTCATTTATGTGATTGTAAGCTTGCCTTATCATGTTTTGACACTAATCAATGTGCATTGGTTTGCGTTGAACATAGCTGAACTTTTTCAGACGACCTTTAGTCATTTATCTTCCATGTAAATGTTCCATTTAGCCCCAAATTTAATTTCAAAGACCCTAATTATGAGTCCTAAGTCTAAGCCTAAGCCTAAAGTGAATTCTAAACCTATATAAAAGGTCACAATGTAAGTAATATTGATTAGTACTAAAAGAATCCTAAGCCTGAAGCGATAATTAAAAAATATAGGGCATAAACAAACTTGAATTAGTAAAATCTTTACCTAATATGAGTAAGCACTTGTTTGGTCTGAATAGGTATTAGTCATTAAGATCTTGAACAAAGTTTTAATATCATTAAGAGGTAATTTAGTATGGATAATTTTTACCACCACTCTATTAACCCCCACAATCCCATCATAACCCCAGTATACGCGTGACCAAAGCGTGTACATCATTTGACAACAAACACTATAGAACTTTATACCTCGCTGCTAAATTGCTCGTAGCTAAGAATTTTTTTGATAATTCGTTACTAATCCGTCGCTAAAATTTTACTGTTTAACTTTCTGTCGATAATTCATGTTTATTTAGTAGTGAAATTACTTAATATATAAAATAATATCGAGAGTTTTCATTTTTTAGAATGAGTGTAACAAAAAAATAATGACAATCTATTTATAATATGTTTATTTTCTACTATTTCATCCTTGTTACTTCAACTTTGTATTTTAGCAATTCGACGTTTGACATTATACTGTAATCGATTTTGCTTTATTTCTAGTTTCTTTTGCCACTAATATTTTTCTTATTTACAATTAAATTCAAACGACATATACATCTAACCCCGATAGAAAGGCATGAAAACCCATATTGAATCCCTGGTGATGCTTTTCGATGGAGATTTTCTTGATTACGTCTATGTAAAATATATGAAGATAAAGCAAAAAATCAGACGTAAAATAATACTAATATAAATTGTTTTTGCTCACAGAAAGAGAAACTGGAAACTAATTTTCCATTACGAATGCAATGATTCAAATACGTGTGCAAAATTTGAAAATAAGTCGATGTTAAACTGATGACCGTAAATAAGATATTGTAAACAAAAATCATAATGGAGAACCTTACAATCTGCAATTGTTTAAAAAAAAATGGACGAACCTTTAATATCATATAACTTTCTAGAATAAACTATAAGTTAGAAAGCTTATCTAAAATCACAAGCAAACGTCGATAATATAGAAATGGCTAGCTCCTCGTTATTGGAAATTGTTTTGGTTTTAACCTAAACTGAATTCTAAAACTAAACAAAGAAAAAGACACAACATGGGTAATAAAAGAATCTTAAACTTATGACAGTAATTAATATTGGCAATAAAAGAATTCTACAAGATAATGTTTAATTCTATGTTTTTTATTATTATTATTATTATTATTATTATTATTATTAATTATTATTATTATTATTATTATTATTATTATTATTATTATTATTATTATTATTATTACTACTACTACTACTATTATTTCATAAATTACTATATTACACCGTTCAAATAAGTAAGAATTTATTACAAACAATTTAGTTCATAATAAATCCTAAATATTAGGAAATAATTTAATAATTATTTTATTTAATATGTACTATATTTTTAAAAGGTGAAAAATTGATCAATATTCCGCAAAGAAGCTTCGTGTTTTTTTATATATAGAAAATCTTACCAATTTCTACCATAACCAATACAACTTAGAAAACTGTTAGTGACAAAATATGGGGGAAGTGTCTCGCAACAACAACATAATTTACTTACTGCTCAAAAACTAAAGGCAATTGCATTACCTTACTGCTCCAATGCAAAGTGTTTGCAAAACTCCATTAAACAAAATAATCCATCTCTAATAAAGGATTCATGTTCGGCAAGTTAACAACAAACATGAAATAAGAATTCCATTTCAAGCTAAAATAATTAACGATAACCCCCGGAACAACTAAAATCAATATATAATTCAACACAATTAATCCACAAATCAACCAATTCAAAAACAAATTTGAAAAATAATGAGAAAACTTACTAATTTTTTCTGAATGTTTACATATTTCTCAACGCTACAAAAATAAGAATGAACATTATTTGTTTAAATTGTAACTTACATCTTTTACAATACTTGGGTAGATGATTGTAATTATTCTTTATCCATGTATCAATAATCTCACCAGTACCTTTCTTCTTCATACCAATGTTGATTCTCCGAAGGAAATCACTAAGCAGATCAACTTCAACCTTTACCCTTTCCCAGCACGGTCTGGTTTGATTTTTTGTTGCCATATCAACTTGTAATGGCTTACCGACTGCTGAAGCCAATGAAAAAACTGCTTTCTTAACAAAATAGTTTGGGGGTAGATAAGGAAAGGAAATCCATGCAATTGCTATTGTAGTTTCTTCATCAGGATCAAACCATGGATCCCACTTCAATGTTCTCATGGGATACCACCAGTTCATGTGATTAATATAGAATGCTGGTTTTGATAAGAATTAACATAATCTTCTACCAAAGTTGGACGAAGCAAAACATATCTATTCCTCAATAATTCAATTGGACATTCTCCTTTCAATTCACATTGCTTTGGAATTAGTTTTCTAAGTTCTTTAATGTCAGGCTAGCTATAGGAAAACTTTCCAATGATAGCATATTGTAGATTTTCACGTAAAATCATCAGCTCTATCTCTTATTCACCCACGATACCCTAGGCTCTCCATCGAGGAAAGTTGTAATTTTAGTTGAATTGTGTTTTTCTAAACTATGATGTCATTATAGTGATTTATAAGTTATTGTCTTTGTTGAGCTTATGAGTAGTTATTTTGTGACTTGCAAAAAAAAAAGTATTCAGTAATATTTGTAATGAATTTATTACGGATACGTTTCAAAAAATAGAAATTCATCGAGGAAAGTTGTAGTTTTTTTTTTGGTAATTGAACTTTCCATTAATCACCAAAAGTGTAATATTTACAAAACAATAGCTTAGCTAATCTCAGCTTCGCTACTCTCGAACAGAAAAACTCCAGTAGCCTAGCTATCCTAAATGAGCTATAAGCAGAAATGTTAAAGTGTACATCAGAAAATTAGCCTTTGCAGCAGCCCTTTCAAATCGCCCTCCACTTGTGTTGCAAACACAAGCTACTTCTCTTGCAATGCTATTCAAGTCTCTTGCCTTGCCTTCAAATATCCTGCAATTTCTCTCCCTCCAGATTGCATGAATGAATTCTGCATATACCATTTTCACCAGCCTTGCTCTTATGGATCTGCCATTGGTTTGAAGGAGAATCATGTGAAAAAACTGACTCCATGTTGTAGCAGTCAAAGGTGCCAGTTGCAGCCACATTAGCAATCTATTCCATAAGTCTTGAGCAAAGTTGCATTCTCCAAATAGATGATCCCTGGACTCTAATCCTTGTGAACATATAACACAAGTAGTGCGAACTTGAATTCCCCATTTGTGTAGCCTATCGACAGTCATAAGTCTTGCATGACAATGAAGTCACGTAGTGAAGACAACTTTAGGTCTAGCACTGTTTATACATATCAAATGCCTCCATTCCACCTTCGGACAGTCTGGCAACAATTTTAGGTATATTTGCTTGATTAAGCTCCTCTGTCCCTGCAATAAATGTTGAATTTGTCCCAAGGTATCTCTAGCACATATAATTTTCCTTACCATCCAACTAGCAACTTGTGGGATTGTCATATTAATCATTTGCCGCCCTTTGATATAATACTCATGAATCCACCTTATCCAAAGCTTGTCTTCCTTATGAGTCAAGTCCCAGTGATTCTTTGCAATAGCAGCCTTGTTCCAGATAGCCAAGTTACACAAATTCAGGTCTCATACTATTTTTGGAGAACACACTTTTTCCCAAGAGATAAGAGCTCGCTTTGATATTTCATTCGTCCCTGACCACACATAGCTTCTGCAGTAGGCTTCAATCGTCTTCGTTACCTTAGCTGGTAGTATAAAAATTTGGGCCCAGTAAGATTGAATACCAAATAACACCGTTTGAACCAGCTGACTCCTCCCAGCGCATGAGAGTTTTTTTGATGTCCATGAGGATATTTTTGCCACAATTTTGTCAATGATAGGCTGCCACTGTATCATTGTAAGTTTCTTTGTATCCAACAGGATCCCCAAATACTTGAATGGAAGTTGGCCTTGGACATAACCTAACGTATGCAGAATTTCAGCTTTTGTACAATTGTCCACTCCTCCAAAATATACAGCACTCTTAGAGAGGTTAGCTTGTAATCCTGATGCAGCTGAAAATACAAGAAAAAAATCATGAAGTTTCTGGACAGATTCTTGATCTCCTCTGGCAAACAACAATAAATCATCTGCAAAGCTCAAATGAGTTATGTTGAGTCTGCCACATTTTGGATGAAACTTATATGCCCTTTCCTGTTTCAAACCTTGCAAATTCCTACTGAGATACTCCATAGCAATGGCAAACAGGTAAGGGGAGATAGGGTCCCCTTGCCTCAAGCCTTTAGTAGCTACAAAAGGCTTCCGAGGTTCACCATTGACTAAGATAGTATAGGACACTGTTGTAACACACGCCATCAACCAACCAATAAACTGAGTGGGAAATCCCAATCCTTCCAGCACTTGTTCTAGATAGGGCCATTCCACCGAATCATATGCTTTTTGCATATCCACTTTGATCATGCACCTTGGGGAGATATGTTTTCTGTTGTATGCTTTAACTAATTCATGGGCTATGATATTATCAACAATTTTTCTCCCCGGGATAAACCCTTCTTGAGCCTTTAATATCACACTACTCATCACCTTTTGCATTCTGAAAGCCAAGACCTTAGCAATTAGTTTATACAACATTGTACAGCAAGCAATTGGCCTGTAGTCCTTTATAGTCTCTGGATTAGCTTTCTTGGGCAGTAGAGTTATAGTGGTACAATTAATATCCAAGTACAATAGCCCAGAAGCAAAGAAATCAATAACTGCTCCACACACCTCATGTTTAATAATAATCCATGATTTTTTGAAAAATACTGCATTGTATCCATCAATACCTGGGGCTTTTTCATCGCCTATGGCACATAATCCTGCATATATCTCCTCTTCTGTGACCTCTGCACACAACTCAACCTGTTGGGAGTGCGTAAGTGTTGGTCCATTCTTCATAATCCTTTGATCCACTGCTGGTATACTAGTGGCTGCTGAACCCATCAGAGACTTGTAGAATTTGATAATTTCCTCTTTAATATGTCTAGGATCAGTTAGGTTGTGCCCATCCAATGATTTAAGCTCTAGTATTTGCTTCCTTTGTTTCTTCTCGGTCATCACAGCTGAGAAATATTTAGAGTTTGAATCTCCTAGCTTTATCCAGTTGACCCTAGACTTTTATTGTAGGGCACTATCTTCAATCATGGACCATCTTTCCAGCTGTTGTATGTAGAATGTTTCTGAATTTGCCAAGGCATCAGTGGAGTTGGTCCGCATCTCAGTCTGTATAGTCTTCAGGGTTGGTCTTGCTTCCTCTATTTTCCTAGCTATACCCCTGAAATCTTCAGCATTTAACTGTCTAAATTTTATTTTCATGACTTTGAGTTTAAGCCATATATTTCTCATCTTTGCCGTTGTCCAATTCTGTGCCCATCCATCAGTTACAATATCGTTAAATTTAGAGTGTTGAGCCCAAATATTGAAGAATCTGAATGGAGATCTAACACTGGTCACATGTTCTCTGATTTGGATAGTCATGGGAGTATGATTAGAAATAAAAGGCTCCCCATAATGTGTAGTTAAATGTTCAAATTGCATCATCCAATCATCATTTGCTAGCATTCTGTCGAGTCTGCTCCATACTCTGTCACTCCCCATCTGCTTGTTAGTCCATGAATAATATTCTCCCCTCCAAGGCACTTCATTCAACCCAAGAGTTTGACAGCATTCACTGAAGTCCTTGGTTTCTGCAAGTGTCACTTGGGCACCTTGTAACCTGTCTTGAGGAGACATAATTACATTAAAGTCCCCCCCTATGAGCCAAGATTGTATGACCAAAGGAGCAAGTCTCAACAACTGATTTTATAGGGATTTCCTTTGTTTAATTGTGTTATAACCATAGACAATAGTCACAACACAGTCCAGGCCACTCGATTTCCCTTTCACATGACAATGAATTAGTTGAGCTTGACTAGTAAGGAGTTGAATATCATATGATTTAGCATCCCAAATGACCCACACTCTTCCATTAGAAGCATCAGCATAGTTGCATATCATTTCCCAACCTGGAACAATGTTATTGCATACTTTCTTTGCATTGTACTCTTTAACTTTAGTTTCCACCAAACCTGCTATTTTTATACGATTCTCTGATAAGTACAACTTCAACTCTTTCTGCTTATATCTCTTATTTATTCCCCTCACATTCCACACCAACCAAGTCATTATTGTTTTATTAAACCACCTCCTGTGTCAGGCGGTTTTTCCATGTTAGTCACTACATCCTCATTGTCACCACTTTGTAAAGGTTGGAATCCATTTGTAGTTGATATATCATAAGACGTACTTGGATTCTCCTTGTTACTAATCATAGTAATCATAGCAGTCTGAGTAATTTCTTCAACCTGGTTAGCTTTCATGCTATCACTAGTCTTCACTGATAGCTTCACCATCTCTGTATGTGTATCCTGAGTGCTTTGAGTCACCCCTTGTTGTACCTCAGTTATCTTGCTCCCTTGTGATGCCTTTGTGATCTTGTCTTCTATTGGTTTTTGTGTATGTTGGGGCTGGATATGTTCTTTTGTAAACCATTTAGGTAGCATCTTCTTTGGTTTCCTCCGTTGTTCCTCATGTTTTTCTTTATTTCTTATCTTTGAACAGTCATGTCCCATCTTCAAACATTTTTGACAGAACGCAGGTCTCCATTCAAAAACCACACTTTGCAGAAAAGTTCTACTAGATGAGTCAGTCACATATACCTCCTCCGGTAATGCCTTTGTCACATTCACTTCAATTAGGACTCTTGCATAAGATATCCTGGTCTGTTGTGCAGTGCAGCTATCCGCAAACAAAGGAGTACCAACAGTGCTTGCAATTCTGCTTAAAGAGTCACGTCCCCAGCAATTCATGGGGAGCTTAGGAAATTTGACCCACAATGGAATTTCTCTAAGGAACTCAACGTTGAAATCCAGATTAGGTGTCCACTGTTTCAGAATAATTGGTCTGCTATTAATGCAATAAGGTCCTCCATAAAGTATTTTTGTAGGTCATCAATAGTTTGAAATCGAACAATGTAATATCCTTCTTCATGTAAGTACAAATCCGGCTCAGCCACATTCCCCCAATTTTGTGCCACATACCTACTCATATAATTATAGCCAGGTAGATTGTCACGACCCAACTAGGGGCCACGACGGGTACCCGATACTTGTACCGAGCACCCCTTATCTCGTATCGTACTTTTACTACTAGGTGGGCCGTATAGACTATGCCGTATATTTTTTTTTTGTTACTAAACATTAACATTAGTAGCTATTTATAAACATAGGCTAATAAACTTTGTTAGCACGTTATACAGCGACGAGGACAATCCAAAGTACAAAACATCTAACTGTACATATCTGTCTACGAGCCTCTAAACAAAGTGCATATATACATAGGAAGGGCTGGGTTCTGCCGTGCCCGATTATATACATAAAAGTAGTACCAATAGGCTGAAGCTCCGGATCAACTGGAGCACTCTCAAGGAACAGCTGGTGAAGCTCCTAGGGATTAAACCCGTCTGTCTGTTGACCTGCGCGGCATGAAACGCAGCGTCCGCAAGAAGGGACGTCAGTACGAATAATGTACCGAGTATGTAAGGCATAGAAACAGCATACTAAGCAACATTAAATATAAATAACAACATCATGGGCTCATAGAACGTGTGAGGAGGTAAGAAAGTAACCTGTACATAGGAATGCCTTTTTGGCCAGATACCATGCATGCTTGACTTTTCCCCCTCTAAATTTTCTTTTGTTTTAAAAAAACATTTCTTTTTCATAGACATAGAAAATAGAACTCATATCCTGTCATGTCATATCATATCGTGTCATATCGTGTCATATCATGTCATATCATATCATATCATATCATATCATATCATAGCGCCGAACAACGCCGGCTCGCCCACATAGCGCCGAAATACGTCGGCTCGCCCGTATATCCCGCGTCCGGGATGATATAACGCCAGCTGACCAGGTGGCAACGCGTCTATAGCGCAACATATATCCCTTCCCCTCATATCTCCCCCCCCCCCCCCCCCCCCCCATGTACATATACATATCATATACATATATCATATAAGCATGCCGGAGAGCCCAAGGAAAAATCATGTTCATCATAATCATCACAAAAATATTCTCATTAGAATAGTTACAATACTTATCGTTCGATAAACGAAACAATTAAGAAAATCCGGGAATAATGGGCCCACCTCGGGTCAAATGAGGTGGCGTACACGATTTACATACGTTACATTTCATGACGTCACTTGTGAGAGTTTTAAGGTAGTCGGATCCTATTTGTGCAAGTTCTAGATGTTTAGGCAATTTTTCAACATTTCATACAATATTTAATTCAATTCTACTGAATGAAAAAGGGTCAACTTTAAACTCGGATTTCTAGGAATAGGATTGTCCCCGAGGCTCGTATCCACCCTATTATGCCTAAGACATGCCAAAGAATGAAGGGTGAAGCCTTACATACCTTTTCCGCTTCATACACGTCTCCAAAATCAAGTTTCAAATTCGCCAAAATCTACAATTTGGTCACAATTACCAAATGTTAATTGTAAGGCTTTAAGATTTCAATCTTAACCAATACTTGTCTACAAAAATTTGGGCAGCATCTCCCCTATAAATACAACATCCCCGAGATTTAACTCGGCTCAAATATCAACAACCATACCAACAACAATATCAATAATCATCACAAAACACAATATAACACAACTAGTCTTCTTTCCAACATAATGCAATAGCTTTCATTCCAACTTCACATTTCCAAACCAATCTCAATGTTTTTACATTCATTACTAATCAAGATCATTACA
Organism: Lycium barbarum; assembly: GCF_019175385.1. Taxonomy (NCBI): domain Eukaryota; kingdom Viridiplantae; phylum Streptophyta; class Magnoliopsida; order Solanales; family Solanaceae; genus Lycium; species Lycium barbarum. The sequence goes on along the minus strand of NC_083346.1, from coordinate 115,632,296 downwards.
ATATAATTCGGAAGCATTTCATATCATTTCTACCAAATATTCACAAGATATACAAAATATACAAACTTTCCACCAAAACCATAATCCATCCAAAACTTCTAATCTTCAATCTACATATTCATAACATATTTCCACCTTCCAATTTCATCAACCATAATCATAATTTGCACCTTAACAATTTCATTTTCATAATTACATAAATCTACCATAAAATCACAAAACTTCCCATAACAACTTAACAACCAACCTTTCATGCTAATATGGACTTACATCCCTCCAAATTCACCAACCAACATAGCCATTCACATTTAAAACTTCATTTCCATATTTACATAAAATTACATTAAAATCACATAAGTTCCTATAATCATTTTCCAACAATTTTTCATGCCATCTTAAACCATTTTTCCTCCACACTCTACAAGTGAACTACATTTATTTTCATCCAAATCTCTTCAAATCTCATTCCATAATTCACAATGCCAACGGACGAATTTATATCGCTATTTTCCCGTTCTAATTCGTTAAAACTTTAAATAAACTTGTTAGCAATGAAAAGGAACCTTATCCATACCTTAAGAATTCAGCCACCACGTTATCACCCTCCTCCTTGGTTGATTTTTAGCTCAAATTGAAGACAACGCAGCGTACAACACTTTTCCCTTCATGAGCTTCGCGATTCGGGGCTTAGATTTTGGTCAAAAATTGATTTCTCTCTAAATTTCTCCTCCCTTTCTCTCTCTAGAATGTTATAAATGTTTATGGGTGTGATTTGGTCTGAAATGTGGAGATAAAACCGAAACTTTTCATTAAATGACAATAGAAATGGGCCTGACCCGATTTGAAGTCGGGTTGGGCCGAATTCACTGTTCATCTCGACCTTTCTGCCTTAAAATGTCCATATCTCCTTGTACCGACGTCACCTGGGAACCCACGACCTATGGTTGGAAAGCTAATAAATTATATACAACTTCTAGTTCTTTGTATTTTTCCAAATTACAAACTTATAATACCGTTTTTGCCCCTAGAAGTCAGATCACCCGAAAACGTTTTCTTAAAAATATTCGTTTGGAGGACTTCCACTTTGATTTGGCCCAAGGGTCCTTCTTGAGTTGTGTTTAACTCCACATATGTGATTCATATGACTCTTCAGATGTTCCAAAAAAATCTCGATGTGTGGGCCCCACCTCAGCAAATAATCTGACGTTAAAAAATACGGGATATAACATCGATCCCCAATTACATACACAATTAGGGCTCGTCTCCATTTTTCTGTTTCATTTTCAACCTCTGACTTGTCCAATTTGACTACATATTTGCCATTCACAATTTCCGGGGTGACGTAGGATAGAGACATACCATTTTCCGCCGATCTGTTGCCACCAAACAGATTTGTCCAGGGGACATTCATTGTGTTATCTTGAGTCGCCGACGGAGTTTGCACCTTAGTTATATCATTAGCTCCTACTTGATGAGCACTTTGATTCACACCACCACTTCTTTGAAGAATTTGAATCGAACTTTGGCTGAGCTGAGGAGATTTTTGTGAGCTACCCCCCAGATCAGATTGCACACTTAGATTCAGCTTCTTCATGGTTCCAGATGTCGGATTGTATGAGCCGAACCTCAGTGAGCTTGCTTGAAATTGATTCCCAACTGGCGTTACCACTTGCTGTGTATTACCTCGGTCGAGTGTTTCGGCAAGAATTCGAGCACTGACCGAGCTTCCCACCGTAACAATTTGTTGTTGATCCTTTCTGGGCCTTCCTCGCTTCTTTGCCATTGCAGAACCAATTGCAGTCTATGCTGCCGAAAGTTGTAGTTTAACACCTTAATTATATTTTTCTATATTATAATTAGGCTTATTCATTTGTTCACTTCAGATGTGGCTCAAGGGGGAGACTAGTGAAACCTTCACTTTAGACCCGTGAAAATTTGAGGCTCCAGTTTTTTTAATTAAGGGTCAATTTCATGATTTGAGCTTCGCTTAAACAATTTGTAGTTTGCAGAAATATAAAAAAGTAGACAATAAAAAGAAAAACTGTCTACTTTACTTGTAAAAATATTTTAGAGTTTTGCATTAGACCTCTCATATCTTCATAGTAGTAAGCAAATTTTATACAACAATATCCTACGAATTGTGTTGCTAACGCATGGTTAACATCTTATTAACTTGAATTAATACTTACTAATATAAACGATAGCAATAATATTATTAAGTGAAATTAAATACTTTATGTTTTTAAGGATATACACTTTAAACAAAAGTATGAAAAAACGTATAGACCTCTTATTAAAAGTACCTTTTTTTTATTAAAATTCTTTAAACCTTTTCTCCAAGATTTCAAATGACTTACCAACAGAAGAGATACGAAATGATTTGTATTTGTCAGTTTTCATTTGCTGTAATACCTCGCAATCTTTTTGCGAATGTCTTATCTTTTTAGGGCTTCTTGGTGGATCACGTGTTATCCTGTCGATTGCATTATCTACATCAACTAATGATCGATCATATTGAGGAACTAAATTCCTAAAAACAATGTAAACCTTCTTACATCCTATTCGATCTTTTCCAAATCCCAACCCTCTCTTGTTTTCCTAATATTTGCACATACGGGAACCACAATCCCTTGATTCCTCTTCCCTAAACCCCATCACTCCTTATACCACATTTTTGTTAGTAAATTCATACCGATACCCTTGGTATAATATTCAAACGCCCCAAATCCAAGTTCAGGGAGACATCATCTGCTCAGGCTTTTTTTAGAACTTTTTTTTTCTTCCCAAACGAAGAGGGAAGATCCTCCATTATTGGAAACTAAAATTAAAAAAAAAAATTCATCAACTCAAACTAAAATGTAAAGATTCGTCAACATAGTCAGAACTTAAACTATTCTCATAGTAACACGATAAATCTTGGAAGAAAAAAAATAAGCGGGATGCATTTTTGAATTACTGAGAATTAGAAACACAAAAGAAAAGTAAAGAAGGGGTCAAGAAAGAAAATTACAAATTACAAATGCAATGAAGCACTGCATTAGAATCAGATTACATATTGCACGAAAAAACAAATCTTAAAAACACAAAAGAAATAAGCGGGAACCACAGAAAAGAAGAATAAAGAAGGGGTCAAAAAGAATTATACCTCAAGAAACAATGTATAAGAACGAGCAATGTATTAGAACGAGCAATCTACAATTGATCACTTATATATAGTACTCTCATATAGATCGTTGTAATTTTTAAATCCCTAAGCAATTTTTCAATCTTTTTTCAGTGTAGTACTTTACTTCCGGTTCTACTTTTGTTTTAACAGGACTCCAGTCGTTAGAAGGATGTCTCATATTTGGATTTAGTCAAATAATCTAATTTATTGATAATTTTTTGGACCAAATTTATTTTCTAAATGCCATTATTTATTTTCCTAAATCTGATATTTTTCGTGATAACTTAATTTAATTTATTGTTGCGGAATTTAATTTTTCCAAACGGTAATATGCCGAATAGACACTACCGAACAGACATCGCCATTGACAAACATTCATGTCTTCCCGAACGTGTAGCTATAAATTCTGAGGCTCTGCCTCAATTTTCGAAAAATTTCAAACAAACTCCCCTCTTCACTCTTGTATTCTGCATTTTTTCCAAAGCGAAATGTAAGTGTCTAGTGTGATTTTCCACTCATTGAGTTCGCCGAATTTCTGCAATTTGCATTGTCACTATTGCAAAATAGTTTTCCGTTTTATCCTAGGAGAAATTAATGTATTAACCTTGGAAACTGTGAGGGGATTAGATTTCTTAAGGACAAACAAGAAACTTGCGGGCTAAAAAATTTTCTATTTCATCTTATTTTTGTCTCTAACGTTTTTTCTGATTGTCTGGTTTTACAAAACAGAAACTGGTTAATCTTGAACACTTAAAGATAACAAGCTTAAGAAATCTATATTTATTGTTTAATCTTTTGTGTTCTGTTTGTGTTGGAGACTAAAATCTTCGGATTTTCTCCTCTTTTGAGATTAAAGTTTTTGTAACTTTCTACTCATTTGTCTAATCGATTTGAAGAATATAAAAACTTCATCGACGTTTGGCTTTTAGTTCGAGGATATAAAAACTTCACCGATTTTGTTAATTATGTTTGTGTTTGTCAACAGAAATGGGAGGACAAACTCCAAATGTGAATGCTACTGCTACTACCACACCAACCCCCACGGTTGGCTCCACAAGACAGAAAGTTTGCCGGGATTTATTTCAAAAGGTGGAAACAAAATATGTTCTTTTATTTGAAAAGTCTACAAAAGTACATTAATGAAGAAGTTCCTGTTCTACCCGAATCAACTCCTGAAAATGAATGTTTCGTTGTGATCGAGGCATGGAAGTACTCGGATTTCATGAGTAAGAATATATACTTAGCGGACTGGAGGATGATTTTTATAACGTCTATAGTAATGTGAGAATTTCTAAAGAACTATGAATGTATTAGAAAAGAAATATAAACTGAGAATGCCGGATTGAAAAAGTTTATCGTCGCCAAGTTCTTGGATTGCTAGTAGACGGCAAGTCTGTTGTTACTCAAGTTAAAGAGTTTCAGATTATCATTCATGATCTCCTTGGTGAAGGTATAGGCCTACTTAATACTTCTGTCGAAAGTATTAAGTGTGCTATTACTTACATATTATTTATTGTAGGTTTGGTGATTAGTGGCGCATTTCCAGTGGCGGCAGTAATAGAGAAGATAATGTTTAGTCAATCAAAAAGTATTATTGAATTGAGATCAAATAATAAATAAGGTTAATTTAGTCAAATTACCCTTTTAGTTAATGTTTTATTAAGAGACGTGCAAAATGAAAACGTGACAAGTAAAATAGACCGGAGGGAGTGGTAGGTATTTTGTGAAAACTAAGGACTAGTTTGAAGAAGTATCACTATTTAGTCATATGCTTTATAAACAAGAATAACATCTCTTCATTTGCGTGCTTGCAGACAATGTGGTGGTATTATTGGAAAATCATTTTTTGGTGCTCTACTGGAAGCTAGTGTTGTACATTTTGCAGTAAAATGGGACAATATTTTGAGTTGATAAAACAAGAAGCATTTCAATTGCGTCTGTTGTGTCACTGTCACAATTTTCGGAGGTCTGTTTTGCTCCTATATTTAGGTTGTTACCACTTGGTTTTGCCCACTTATTTTATGGAAGATAAACTTTTGGCTCCTTAGAAAAATGAGATCTCAATTACGCTTGACGACTTCAATCGTAAGGCTAGTTAGTCTAGATTTTGTTAGTTTAGAAACTGAGAGGGCAACATTGATTTATGGATGACGTGATTGGAATGATAAGCAATTAAGTTTATGGAAAAGCAGATAAAGTGTGCAACTGGCAAGTATCTCCCAAATGTACTCTGCTTGTTAAATTGATCATCGACATCTATATTGTTTTTGCCGAGAATGCCCAATTTCACTGTCCAGATTTGTTTTTTTAGAATCTTGTAGGATAATAAAAAAAGAACTATTTGAAAAGGGAATCTTGGAGCAACAATAAAATTATTTCTGTGTGACTTATAGGTCACGGGTTCGAGCTGTGGAATCAACTCACTTGCATCAAGCCTGGTTGCTTCCTTCTCTTAGTCCCAAGCCGCTTAGCACCCTTCAGTACCCTAAACCTTAAACCTTTGAACCAAGGTGTCTATATTCTCCCAAAACCAAGCTTAACTTTTGCATATAGTCCTATTTGTAGAGCATAGGCACTAATAACATTGATTGCCTCCCATCCCCATACCAGCGTTAATGCAATAATCCTATTCCCAACTTGTTTTACCTCTAAAATCTTATCTTTAGGCCCTGGTTCTACAATAACTCCAGATCATTATTCTTTTTATCTATCTCAAAGAGTACCATAATATATAACCCGTGTTAGCTATCTCTCTTGTCTGGATAATAAATGCTTGAATAGAAAATGAATATACTATATGAATTTGTGTTAGTCAAGTTTTGGGAGTTTTATGTCTTCTCTTTCTAAATGCACTTGCTTCCTTTTCTGCTTCTTCTGGAGGTGTTTAGAAAAAAAAAAGGTGCAAGAGACAAACTCTGCAAAGTATTCTATCAAATCTTACATGGTTTAGTATTTTTATGATAAGATGTTTAAGTATTATGCTTTATTTTTCCACTTTTGTGGACTATGGTCTTGCAAATAATTGTATCAGTTGCCGGTTATACCTAATCTTTCAAGTCACTTCCCTCGTGATGGTTGTTTGCACCTGATTCCCATGGTTATTCGCTTATTTGTATGTTTGCCTTTTGAATTGTTGCAAATCTTAGTTCATTGGAATAACTAAGTTACTGTGTTCGGATAGTGTCACAGATGATTATCATCTATTCTGTGGTGATATTGGGAATGAGGTGAATGACGATGTCCTATCAAAAGCCTTTTCAATGTTTCCAACCTTTAATATGGCTAAGGTATGTTCTGTTAGATCATTTATCTTTTTCAGTAACCTACATTGTATGTATTTGATTGGTATACACTGGTCGTAGTATACGTGGTGGTCGTGGAGGCACGCAGTCCAAGGGTGTAAGTGTCCATTTCTATGGTTTTCCGAGTAGACCAGAGGCTGAGGCTTCTGATGCGATTATCACAAGTATTATTTTGATTTGTCACCGATCGGCTTTTGTCTTATTTGATCCGAGTCCTACCTTCTGTTATGTGTCCATTTACTTCTCTATGGGTCTGGATATGCTTTGTGATATGCTTGATGTACCTATGCGTGTCTCTACTTCTGTTGGAGATTTTGTGATAGTAGATCGGGTCTATAGGTCTTGTGTGGTCATGTTTATGGGGCACGACACTTGGGGTAAACTTAGTTATTTTAGATATGGTGGACTTTGATATTATTTTGGGCATGGAATGGTTATCTCCCTATCATGCTATTTTAGACTGTCACGCCAAGACAGTCACGTTGGCCATGCTGGGTATTCCGCTGTTAAAGTGGGAGAGTACTCCTAGTCCAGCACCTAAGAAGACCATATCATTTCTTCGGGAAAAAACGTTAGTGGATAAGGGATGTTTAGCACATTTGTCTCATATTCAGGATACTAATGTGGTACCGGTTGTTTGTGAGTTCTTAAAGGTTTTCCCCACAGATTTGCCTGGTATGCTGTATGATCGAGATATTGACTTTTGTATTGACTTGGAGCCAGACACCCTACCTATGTCTACTCCCCCCCCCATCGAATGGCTCTCGCAGAGTTGAGAGAGTTGAAGGAGCAGTTGCAAGACTTGTTGAGCAAAGGATTCATTAGACCTAGTGTTTCTCCTTAGGGTGCCCCCATTCTGTTCGTGAAAAAAAACGGTAACATGCGAATGTGTATCGATTATCGGTAATTGAACAAAGTTACAATTAGGAATAAGTATCCAATACCCCGCATTGATGACTTCTTTCACCATCTTCAGGGTGCGTCGATCTTTTCTAAGATTGATTTGAAACTAGGCTATCATCAATTGATGATTCGAGCGGAGGATGTTCCGAAGACTGCTTTCAGGACCCGTTATGGTCATTATGAGTTCTTGGTGATGTCTTTCAAGCCTACTAATGCCCCCGCAGCGTTCATGGATTTCATGAATGGGTTCTTCAAGCCTTTCTTAGATTCATTTTTATCGTGTTTATTGATGACATCCTGCTGTACTCTCGAAGTAAGAAAGATCATGAGAAGCATCTGAGGATCTTGCTTGGCCTGTTGAAGGAGAAGAAATTGTATGCCAAGTTTTCCAAGTGTGAGTTTCGACTCAGTTCCGTAGAATTTTTGAGACATGTTGTGTCCAAGATGGGATTATGGTTGATCCCAAGAAGATCGAAGTGGTTAGAGATTGGGTCAGACCTACTTCAGTGACTGAGATTCGGAGCTTCGTGGGCTTTGCGAGTTATAATCGCCGATTTGTGAAGAGGTTTTCATCTATTGCTTCCCATTTGACTAGGTTGACTCAGAAGAATGTGCCTTTCCAGTGGTTCGATGAGTGTGAGGAGAGCTTTCAAAAGCTCAAGGCTTTATTGACTTCAGCCTCGATTTTGGCTTTACCAGTGGAGGGAAAGGACTTTACTGTTTATTGTGATGCTTCACGTATTGGATTGGGTTGTGTGTTGATGCAAGAAGGTAAGGTGATCGCATATGCTTCGAGGCAGTTGAAAGTCCACGAGAAGCAGCGGTGGTCTTAGCGTTGAAAATTTGGAGGCATTACTTGTATGGAGTCCATTGTGAGGTCTCCACGGACCATCATAGTCTTCAGCATGTGTTTAGTCAGAGGCATCTGAACTCGAGGCAGCGCATATGGATGGAGTTGCTCGAGGATTATGATATCACTATTCTTTATCATCCGGGAAAAGCTAATGTGGTAGCTTGGCATGTTTGATTGTGGGAGAGCATCTTTTAGCTATGGAGGTTCAGTTTTTAGCTAATAGTATGATGAGAGTCGATATTTCAGAACCTGGTAAGGTTCTAGCTTGTGTAGAGGCAAGGTCGTCTCTTTTGGAGCAGATTAGGGCCCAACAGTTTGAGGATGTGAAATTGTACAAGATTCGGGATAAGGTGCTAAGTGGAGAGGCTAAGGAGGCTATTCTTGATGATGAGGGTGTTTTGAGGATTAAGGGGCGCATTTGCCTTCCTAGAGTTGGTGATTTGATTCCCTTGATCTTGAAAGAGGCTCGTAGTTCCAGTTATTCCATTCATCGAGGTGCAACAAAGATGTATCGTGAGTTGAGACAACACTACTGGTGGGTAGGATGAAGAGTGACATTGTGGAGTTTTTTGCCCAGTGTTCGAATTGCCATCAGGTTAAGTATAAGCACTAGAGACCGGGTGGTGTGCTTCAGAGGATGCCCATTCCTGAGTAGAAGTGGAAGTGGATTGCAATGGATTTCGTTATTGATCTTCCAAATATTTTGGGAAAGTTTTATTAGATTTGGGTTATTGTGGATAGGTTGACAAGTCCGCGCACTTCATTCCGATTCAGATTATTTATAATGCAGAGAAGTTGGCCAAGGTTTACATCCGAGAGATTGTACGATTGCATGGGGTTCCCACTTCCATCATTTCCAACCAAGGTACTTAGTTTACCTTTAAATTCTGGAGGATGTTGCAGGCAGAGTTGGTTACTTAGTTAGACTTTAGCACCACATTTCATCCACAAACTGATGGTCAGCCCGAACGGACTATCCAGGTTCGTGATATGGAGTTCATAGTTGGTGATCAGGTCCTATTAAAGGTTTCACCTATGAAGAGTGTAATGCGATTTGGGAAGAAGGGCAAGTTGAGCCCGAGGTTTAGTGGCCCTTTTGAGATTTCTCGTTATATTGGCGATGTGTCTTATGGGTTAGCTTTGCCACCAGGTTTGGCCAGTGTTCATCCGGTATTCCATGTTTCTATGTTGAAGAAGTACTATTCAGACGGGTCTTATATTATTCAGTGGGATTCAATATTATTTGATTAGAATCTATCTTTTGAGGAAGATATGGTAGTAATCTTGTAACACCCCACATCTTGGAACTGAGTTTAAGCTCATATCATTAGAGTTCTAGTGGAAACACTGAAGGTTTGAACGTTTTGCGAAAATGGTTGATAGACCTATTTCCGGCAGCGATAACTCCTTGATCGATTTGAAATTTGTAAAATTACCCTTAATGAAGTTGTAGTATATAGAAATACCTTTCTAAAGATATAAGGACCAAGCCAATCAGAGATCGGATCAAGGATATATGATCGTCTCAATATGGCTAATAGTAAGGCACTTGAAATCCTATAGAATCGGCTAAGTTTTTGATACGTCTGACTTCCAATCAAATTTAGTGAAAATCCGTTGGGAATTTAAGAAAACTTCCTTGATGAAAGTTGTAGCCATTTGAAATAGATTTCCAACGGTATATCATGGGGGTCAAACGGACATCTGTGAAAAGAGTTATGCCCGTTTTACTGAAGCCTGTTTGCTGGAAATTCTGGCTGCATTACGGTGACGTTACGGGCCGTAACAGTGAGCCGTAACACACCAAAAATTTTCAGAACCTCACTGGAAATTTTCACCAAGGTACGGTCCATACTTCATGTTACGGGACCGTATCATGGGGCGTATTTTGGTCTGTAAGTACGTTTCGGGTCACCTGACTTCGAGAGGCCATAACCCTATCATAAATTGGGAATTTGGGAAAACCCAAAGAACGAAAGTTGTAGATAATTGAAATACCTTTCCAACCATAGGTCGTGGGACCATAAGTCATATCGGGATATGGAGATATGGATGTTTTAAGACAGAAAGGTCCCAACCCGACTTCAAGTTGGGTCAAATCCATTTCCCCTTGGTATTTAAGGGAAATGTTAACCCTAGCAGCCACATTTCATCACATTTTAGATTTTAGAGAGAGAGATAGAGAGAGGGGATAGTTATAGAGATAAAGAATCCCGAGGCTCGTGAAGGATAAAGTGTAGTACAAGTTGTTGCCGTCATTCTAAGCTAAAAATCGAACTTGGGGATGCTGATTTCGTAGTGAATACTTATAAAAGGTAATGTTTCTACTCCCTAATCATTTATAATTGTGAATTGATGAATTCTTGGGAGAATAATAATTGAGTTTGATGGAGAGAATTATATGAACTATGCTAGAGTTGTTGGATTGTTGACTTGAGATTGTTGTATTCATATGGGTGATGAAAAATGATGTTAATTACATCTAATTGAGATTTTAGAATTTGCTAGAAGTAATAGAATGGGGATTTGGTGAAGAAAACACCATTAATGAGGGTTGTGGAGCTTCATGCCCACCAAGTGTTTGATAAAATGTTTAGATGAACAAAGCATAGATATTGTCACTAATATAGAATCCCTATGACCTCTATTGCTATAGATTAAATTTGAAGGGATTGGAGGACATTGTGATACGCTCAAAAGCATGAAGTTAAGGTATGTAGAACTTGCATCCACATGTGGGAATCTCTACATTCTTCTCCATGATCCATTTCGTAAAATCTATGAAGTTCAAATCCTAGGACATTAAACCCAACATATTGGTAGCCCGTAATTATGTTTGTATGTACATGAATTTTTGTATCTATGTTCGTTATTATATTCCTAATCTTCCATTACGGATATTAGGAATCCTAGCCTAATTCATGAATCATGAATTCTTCCTCATGTGTTCTCATTATGTTCATATGAAACTGTATGATTTTATTTTGCAAGTTACAAGCATGTTTTCAAGTCAATTACAAATATATAATTATGAACTATTGTATTACTCATAAATCAAGAACATGTTTACAAGCTATTTCATGAAACCATGTTTACAAGTTATTTCGTGAAATCATGATTTCAAGACAAGTACAAGTTAATTCACGAAAGTCATGGGCTTCTTAGCCAACTATATTATGTTCATGTTTTGGGAGTTGCACGAATTATCGAGAAGGCTCAGATAGCCTGAAACTATGTAGCCACCATAGGACAAGGATCTCTCCGCCCAGTTAGGATGATACCTTAATTTTACACTGAATGGATCCATCAGGCATGTTACCACCTTATACCCTGGCAAGGTATAGGGGCTCTGCTGGTCCGGCGAGGTACCAAACTCCACGTACCCACGTGGTGATATCATGTGTCGGTTTATGAAATGCTCTCCCTACTTATATATATATATATATATGTACTCATGCTCATGCTCATGTTCATGTCCAAGTTTTCAGTTTAAGTTCTTATCATGTTATTCCATGTCCCATGTTGTTTCTTTCAGTTGCTTTACATACCAGTACCTTCAATGTGCTTACGTCCCTTTTTATTGCCCGGGGGCCTGCATTTCACGATGCAGGTACGGATTTACAGGACGACGCTTCTGCTCATTAGGGTTTGCACGTACCAGCTTATTGGTGAGCCCCATCTCATTCGGGGTTTAGACATTGTATTTCTTTATTTAGTTTTGCATCTAAAGGTATGCTGGGGGCCTTGTCCCAGTAAGTATGTTTTCCAGTCAGACTCATGACAGAGGTTTCATAAACTAGACAAGTCAGTTATGTCATGTCAGACATTTGGAGTCGTATAGCCATTTTGGCTCACTCATGTTTAAACAAGTATTCTATTAAGTATTATGACTTACCATATTTTATAAAGGCTCACCATGCATTCACGTTATATTCCGCTTATGTTATGTATCATGATGATTCAGCAAGCCATGTGGTTCGCTCGGTCACATGCAGTTAGGCACCGAGTGTCGTGTTACGTCTAGGCCATGATTCGGGGCATGACAAATCTTGGATAGGCAAGTGAGAAATTTGAGGTCCAAGGATATTGCTTCAGTCAAGGTGCAGTGGAAACACCGTCCGGTTGAGGATGCCACTTGGGAAACCGAGGTGGATATGCGGAATATATATCCTCACTTGTTCGACAGTTTAGGTACCCTTTTTCTCCCTCTTTTCCCTTATCGCTTGAGGACGAGCGATTGTTTGATTGGTATCTGATGTAACGACCCGTTTGGTCGTTTTAGCACTTTTGGACTTTTTTTTGCACTAAAATACCCTTTCCGTAGCTTTAAACGGTACTTTAACTTGCGGGAACTGATGGCAAGTTGATTTAATTGACGGGTAATTTTAGAAATAATTATTTAACGTGTGTGCATATATTTATTAATGGGAATATTATTTTCACATATATATAAGGCATGAGGTGAGAGTATTTATTTTTTTGGCTAATACGCTAATGGATTGGTTGACTAAAGTGCAATTGGTTGGTTATTAAATGGTAAAAGAAGTGGTCAAGCCCACCATCCCTTCTATTTACGTCATTGGTCTTAGGGGTGTTTGGAAATAAATGATTTTTTTTATACCTAGTATACTAATCAAAAAAGAAAAGCTGCATATATTCGACTAGGCTACTTCGGGAAAGAGGCAACTGGAAAGAATTTTCATTAAAGAAATATTTTCATGGAGCAATTTATTGAGGCATCGGGAAACGTGGAACAACTGAAGAAGTTATTTATATTTTTGTTTGTTCTGAGTGTTCATTTTTTTTATGTTTAATCATTTGGTGAAGATGGTGTCCATGATTAGAGGGAATGATTAAGAGGAATAAACGGGTTAGTAATTAGGCAATGATGGGCTAATCATTGGAAATGGTTTAGGTGAATGGTATGGGTTGAAGGTTGTGGTTCTGCACTTTTTCACGTACCGGGGTTACTGGTTTTGTGTAGTCTAGGCTTTCGTTACGGATTTTTTTGTTATTTTATTTTGTATCATGTTACAATTTAATTTTGTTATTACATATAAGTATTTGTAATTTAAACTTAGGTGTATCGGCGTATATGTACATCTTCAAATTCATGGTATTCAGATATGAAAAATGGGATTGTAATCCTAAGTTAAGATTTTAGGATAATTAAAGGTTTTGAGCCCTGGTCTTAAGAAATGAGAATTAATGATTTGAGAGTCCATTTATGGATGAAATTAACTAATTTTCAGGATATATGACCCTTAGGTTATGCGTGAAATAATTTTTCAATAAAATTCCACTTTTGCTCTTCTGGACCCGAGGTCACTTTTCGGGGTGCGTTTTGGGTTTCAAATATAAGTAGAGCAATATGGGTGTCCTTAGATTTGTATTCTAACGTAAATCGCATATTTGATAGATTTCTATCATTCAGAGGCTCTACGCAAAGGAAAGGCATTGGTTAGATCGTTCGTGGCACCCGCTCGGCATTGAGGTGAGTTATGGTCTACTTTAGCTTGACTCTGATTCAAGAATCATATGTAGTTGTAGAAAGTGACGAGGATAGCATGATAGGCCTTCGGGCATGAAGTGGAGGTGAATTCTAATTAGGTTGGTTCTGTCAGCTGTTATGTTGGCTTGTCACTAAATGTGTTATTTTCTGTGATTATCACATGTCTGTATCTTCGTCATATACTAGCTCACTCATCACATGAAAAGGAATGATAATATTGATAATTGAATAGTGGACAGTAATATGACTTGTACTTGTTGATTTTATATTGGTGATATTATTGAGACTGATATCATGCATGACATGCTTTCCATAATATTGTTGTGATGATTGGTGAGGTGAGTGATTGAGAGACTACGAGGTCTTTGCTAAAGATTGAGAGTGCCAGAGAGACTTCAAGGTCTTTGCCGGAGATTGAGAGTGATTGATAGCCTCCGAGGTATCTGCCGGAGAGTACGAATAGTACATGAACTTCGCGGGTTCCCCATGGGTCATGGCTTTGAGGCACTGATGTGTGTACGAGAGTAGAGTAAGAGAGGTGACTATTGCATTGCATTGCATTCATCCACTCACATATTCAACTGATCATTTGGTGAACTATATCTGTCTTGGTTGATTTCATGATTCTTTTACACTTAACATGTATATGATACATGACCATACCTGTTTGCTATATCTACTACTTGTTAGTTTCCACTTCTTCATGCGTTATCTGATCATTGTCGGCCTATGATTCTTACCGGTACTAGTGTTGTACTAATACTATTCTTACTACACTTTTTGTTGAGTGCATAGTACGATCCAAGATCCATCTCTACGCCCTGTGGCTGATATACGAGGGTGACATCTTTCAGTCATTCAGGGCGAGCTACTTGGTCATCCGTGGCCCCTGAAAGACCCTTGTTATTTATTTCTGTTTTTGTATTCGACAGATAATATGTAGCCTTCGGGTATTTTCAGACTTGTATTCTGGACTATGTTTAGCGCTTTTGTACCCTTTGACCATATTTTGGGGATGTCGTGACATTTCTAGTTATGATGAGTATTTAAGACTTGATAACTTCTTCTTATTTAATATTTTGCTTAGTTAACTTGTTATTAGGAATCTGGTTTGCCTACTCGGGGATAGTGTAGGTGCCACTACGACTTTCAAATTTGATCGTGACACTGGCTATGGACGGTTTTAGGAGAGGTAGAGGTAGATCGAAGAAGTACTAGGGAGAGGTGGTTAGACAGAACATTGTGCAGCTACGAGTAATGAGGACATGACCTTAGATAGTTGGTTATGAAGGATACAAATTAGGGTAGAGAGTTAGTTAGCAAGTGATTGTTGTCTTACTTATCCTTGCATGCTAGTAGTCATAGTATTACTCTTCTAGGTTCTAGTCTTTGATAGTAGTGAGTCATGCCTTGACATACTGCTTTACTGATTACTATTACTGCTTATTATTACTGATGTATTTTTATCTCTCCTTGGGCCGGGGTCTATCATAAACAACTCCCTACCCATCAAAAGGTAGGAATAAGGTCTGTGTATACTCTACCCTCCCTAGACCCCACATGGTATAATTACACTAGATATGTTATTGTTGTATTCTGTCCGCCTTGACCGGGAAAGAAGAATAGATATATTAACCTATCTCTCTTCGAGCTTTATATAACTGTTTGCTGTAGCTTATAGGGTTAAGTAACAAAAGGTTTCTGCAATGCTAGTTCACAGGTTGTCAGAGACAAGCAGACTGGTAACACCAACGGATATGGATTTGTGAGTTTTTCCAACCCATTAGACCTTGATGTGGGATTTAAGAAATGAATGGTAAGTTATCTGTTAATTAGTATATGAATGTGTAGTCTCTTTTGTGCTTAAGGTACAACATAATCAATATATTAAGTGGGTCTATCGCAGTTACATGATCAGCTTTCACCTTCTTGAAGATCACCGCTCATAAATGATATATAGTGGCTTTTGCTTAGATCTAATTGTTTCCTTGATATGATGTCTAGTTGATGCCATGCGTGGGTTTCGTGGGTCCCCCCTTTGATGTCTTTACGTCAATTAGTTCTCGTCGATGGGAAGAGTGCTCTATATTAGGCCCCTGGTTCTTGTATTTGAATGTGCAATTCCCCTTCTTTCTACTCTCTTCACGAAAAAGGACTAGTATAAGTGACAAAACTTTATACTGGAAACAACTTTTAGGACTGCTATTGAAGTCGGTTTCTGTCATACCCCAATCCTGATAGAGCATGATGGGCACCTGACCCTTACTTAGAGCCGAGCGAACCCGCTGGTTCTTGTTATACTCATAATCTCACAGGACTCTTAAGTCATGAAATGAAACGCATAATGGAAGCTTTTCGAAAACATTCTTTTCGTCTTTCTCGAATCAAATAAAATCTATAGTCATATGAAATTTGTAACATAATGCATAATGATACTTCAGCTTGCAGAGTCGCTTGCAAGACTGACATGCTATATACGTGACTCTGTCTGCAAAGTCTCTAACATAAATCAATATACCATAACATAGATACTCTGACTCGGCAATACTCCGAAAAGAAATGGAGTTCGCCAATCCAGCTGGAACATCTTCTAGCAATATCATCTACTCATCTGTACACACCTGCGTGGCATGAAATGCAGCGTCCACAAGAAGGGACATCAGTACGAATAATGTGTTGAGTATGTAAGGCATGAGTAACAACATAACACAGATATGAAAAGTAACAAGGAATAAGAGAGATAACTTGTTCATCTGAATGCCTCATAGGGCGGATGTCATACATGCTTAGCCTTTAAAAAAACATTTTGTACATATACACAGTACCATGCCCGACTATTAAGGCTCAGTGTCATCTATATAGTATCATGCCCGACCATTAAGGCTCGGTGTTATCATCATTAGCCCGCGTTTGGGCCTTCCGCGTCCGGGGCAATATCATAAAGCATGCATGAGAGCCCAATCAAAAGCCACAACTATATCGGAGTGACGTAAGGTCGGTAGCCTCCAATTGTATTATGGATCATTCATCATCTTTTATCCCACCTTGAAGGAACAAGGGTCATAAGGTGAGATTACCAACAATGAAGGAAATTAAGAAATTGCAAAGTAAGCTCAATCACCTCATAATAATGTAAAGCTCATGTACATGGAAATCTCTATGAATAAAAATCATCTCATAATAACATGAAATCCGTATGCCTTGGAGCTTGGATAAATATATCCCTCATAATCATCATCATGGTTATCATAAAAATATTATTCATCTTTACCATCATGAAAACTTTAAGTGTCATGAATCTCTAACATTCTTGGAAATGAAATTTTTTATGGAATTCATGCATGGTTTGGTAGGAAAAGAATCATGCCTTAGAAGCTCAATAACATCATAAGGATCACGAAATTCGTGGACTTCTAGCATTTGTGAAACCAATAATATTATGGTTATGACATAAATGTTTATAACGGAAGGATCATGCCTTTAGGAAGAAAGGGACTAGCCTTAACATACCTGGAAGATAATTTCCCGACTTCCAACTTACTTCCCGCCTTGCAATTCACTTAAGATCATTCGTAGCCTCGTAATCTACATATACAACCATTCACACCATTGTTAGGTTCGTCATCATGCTCGTCTCAAAATTTTAATTAAAATCCTTTTAGATTCTGTCTAAATTCGAGCAGCATCTCCCCTGTTAATATGCCTAGCCCGAAATCATAATATCAACAACCAATCAACAAAAACAATACCAACATAATAAATACCATTATTCATGCCAATATATCTCCTAAAACATCCCACATGATGTTTTCTAAATTTCTCAACTAACCAACTTGTGATACGACTACTTAATAACTTTATTTCCATAAAGAAGCCGAAATTATTACCAATAATAACAACAACAATACCCTCAACATTCTACAAGATAATTATATATATTTTCATCTAAAATTCTTTTCAAACCTCAATCCATAAGCCAATAATAACAACACAACAACTACAACTTTTATTTTTTGCAAATATTCCTTAATCAAGGTTGATAAAGAGAAGGATTCAATGATTCATATCTTGTAATCTCTAAAGCAACAAAATCTTCAATATTTACTTGTTTCCAAGCTCCTCCAACACCAATTGAAATTATAATCGTGTCTACACGTCGCCCGGACTTCGATTAGTATTTCGTAGCTTGAATTTCATTTAAAATCCTCACTTTTATGTGAGATTTAAAACCCCTTTTTGGCTGCTGAAATTTCTGGAAATTTTAAGAGGTTTTTGATTAAAAAAAATGGGATTTTAATCTCTTTTATAGTGGCCAAGTCGGCATCACTGTAGCAATATTGTAACGGTACTGTAGCAGCCAAACAAGTCAATTCTTTTGTTCACATAGTCGTGATGTAAGCGCTTACCTCATAATAGTCGTGATGTAAGCGCTTACCTCATCATAGGAAATTCATTCCTATAAATAGGTAGCTTATGGTTCATTTGTAAGACATCACCAAAAGATCATTTGCTAAACACATCCCAAAGAGAAAAAAAATCTAAGAGAAATACTCTTAGTGAAAGGCCTAAGTAAGAGAAGGTCTTTGAGAGAATTTTCTGTGGTAAAATTCTTGAGTGTAATTGGGATTGGGGTTGTGAGGTTGAGTGTTGTAAACACTTGTAATATTTATTCTTTAATAAGATCTGCAGCAGCAACGTGGACGTAGCTCTCACATTGAGGGTGAACCACTATAAATCTGTGTGTGCTATTTATTCTTCGCTTACATCCGTAAGTAGGTTCTGTCTAAGGAGGTTGGTATTTAAGTGGTCCAGCTGTGACCCTCCAATCTTTCCTGGGAACCTGCTTACAAAGGTCGGATTTGAGATTTAAATCCTAACAACTGGTATCAGAGCAACAGGTTGTGTTGTGATTTAGAAACGATGGGAGGCGAAGATGGTACGACGCACGACATCGGTAAATTCGATGGTACAGATTTTGCGTTCTGGAGAATGCAAATTGAAGATTATTTATATGGCAGAAAGCTTCATGAACCTCTGAGTCCGAAACCAGAGGAGATGAAGCAAGCAGATTGGGATCTCCTCGACAGACAAGTTCTGGGAGTCATTCGGCTGACGCTGTCGAAGAACGTTGCTCACAATGTGGCAAAGGAGAAGACCACCGCAGATATGATGAAGGTATTGTCTGACATGTATGAGAAACCTTCGGCAAATAATAAGGTATTTCTCATGAAGAAACTATTTCATCTAAAGATGATGGAAAATGCTCATGTTTCTGCACACGTAAATGAATTCAATACCATTGTAAATCAATTGTCATCGGTAAAAATTGACTTCGATGATGAAGTGCAAGCTCTAATTTTGTTGGCATCCCTACCAAATAGCTGGGAGCCAATGAGAGCAGCGGTTAGTAATTCTATCGGCAGTGGCAACTAAAGTTCAACGATGTTAGGGATCGTATCCTTGCTGAGGAAGTGCACATAACAGATTCTGGAGAGGCATCGACAAGTTCTGCTTTTAATGTTGAAAATAGAAGCAGAAATTATGACAGAAACAACAACCGAAATAGGGGCAGATCGAAGTCAAAGAATGGCAGGGGTCAATCCAGACCAAGACGAACACTTGAGTGTTGGAACTGTGAAAAACCAGGTCACTTCAAGAAGAACTGCAGGGCGCCAAAGAAGGAGGACAACAAGGGGGCTGGAATCAACGCTGCTATGGAAGACATTGACGATGCGTTGTTGCTATCGGTTGACAGCCCGATAGACTCTTGGGTGCTTGACTCAGGAGCGTCCTTTCATACCACCCCACATCATGATATAATGACAAACTATGTGGCTGGGAATCTCGGCAAAATTTATTTAGCCGATGGAGAGCCGCTAGACGTTGTTGGCACGGGAGACATCAATTTGAAGATGTCAAATAGATCCTCGTGGAAGATTACAAAAGTTAGACATGTTCCAAAGCTGATGCGAAACCTGATCTCAGTAGGTCAGCTTGATGATGAGGGATATGATCTCAACTTTGGTAATGGGTCTTGGAAGGTGGCGAAAGGTGCTATGGTAGTTGGCCGAGGAAAGAAGATTGGCACTCTCTACATGACGGCTAGCTGTCGTGATACTGTTGTTGTGGTTGACAACACAAAGAAGACAGATTTATGGCATTGTCGGCTGAGGCATATCAGCCAGAAGGGGATGAAGCTGTTGGTGACAAATGGTTTAATTCCGGAGCTGAAGACAGTGGACCTTCATACGTGTGAGAGCTGCATTCTCGGAAAACAAAAGCGAGTAAGCTTCTCAAATGCAGGCAGGGAGTTGAAGGTCGAGAAGTTGGAATTGGTGCACACAGACGTGTGGGGGCCTACCACTGTCCCCTCCCTTGGAGGATCACACTACTACGTGACCTTCATTGATGATTCAACCAGGAAGGTATGGGTTTATTTTATAAAAAATAAATCCGATGTGTTTAGTGTATTCAAAAGATGGAAAGCCATGGTCGAGAATGAAACAAACCTCAAGTTGAAGTGTTTGAGGTCCGACAACGGCGGAGAATACACAGATGGTGATTTCAAACGGTACTGTGCCGATAATGGGATCAAGATGATGAAGACTATTCCTTGAACGCCGAAACAAAATGGAATAGCCGAAAGAATGAACCGAACGTT
The DNA here is from genome assembly GCF_019175385.1 of Lycium barbarum. Classification (NCBI taxonomy): domain Eukaryota; kingdom Viridiplantae; phylum Streptophyta; class Magnoliopsida; order Solanales; family Solanaceae; genus Lycium; species Lycium barbarum. The sequence continues at coordinate 115,611,899 of NC_083346.1, read as the reverse complement.
GAACGAGCGTGCTCGGAGTATGAGAATACACTCTGGACTGCCCAAGACATTCTGGGCAGATGCAGTCAATACTGCGGCCTTCTTAATTAACCGAGGACCGTCAGTTCCCTTGGATTTCAGAATTCTAGAAGAAGTCTGGAGTGGCAAGAAGGTAAATCTTTCATTTCTGAAAGTGTTCGGCTGCTTATCATATGTTCATAATGATGATACAGCTAGAAGAAAGCTTGATCCAAAATCAAAGAAGTGTTACTTTATTGGCTATGGTGACACCGAGCTTGGTTACCGATTTTGGGATGAACAAAATCGGAAGATCATCCGAAGAAGGAATGTTGTCTTCAACGAAGAGGTGCTGTACAAAGACAAGTTGCAAAAAAATTTAGAATGTCAGGACAAGGAATCGGAAATAGTGGATTTGAGGGACTTTCCGACACCTGAGCCGCAACCAGGTACAACCGAGGCAGAGGAACAAACAATCCGAGAAGGTGCTGATGAAAATGTTGATTCTGAAACAAATCAACAGATGCCAATCACAGAACTGCGTAGATCATCCAGAATTAGGAAGCCGATTCACAGGTACTCTCCATCCCTCAACTACATTCTACTCACTGATAGAGGGGAGCCGGAATGTTATGAAGAAGCAATGCAAGTCGATGAATTGACTAAGTGGGAGCTGGCAATGAAAGATGAGATGGATACACTATCGGCAAATCATACATGGGAGTTAGCCGAGTTGCCAAAGGATAAGAGGGCATTGCAAAATAAATGGGTTTATCGGATAAAGGAAGAACCCAATGGAAGCAAGCGTTATAAAGCAAGGCTGGTTGCAAAGGGATTTCAACAGAAAGAAGGCATCGACTATACAGAGATCTTCTCTCCCGTAGTCAAGATATTGACTATCAGAACTGTTCTTGGACTGGTAGCAAAGGAAAATCTACATCTGCAACAGATGGACGTGAAAATTGCATTTCTTCACGATGATCTAGACGAGGAAATCTACATGCGACAGCCGGAGGGATTCAAAGTCAAAGGAAAGGAGAATCTGGTGTGCAAACTTCAAAAGAGTCTGTACGGACTAAAACAGGCTCCAAGACAGTGGTATTTAAAGTTTGACAGCTTTATGAAGAAAGATGATTTTTCAAGGTGCGAGGCAGATCACTGCTATTACTTCAAAAAATTTGAAGACTCGTACATGATACTGGTACTCTATGTCGACGACATGCTAATCGTAGGAGCAAACCTACAGGAGATTGATCGGTTGAAAAAGGGGTTATCGGAAGAGTTTGCAATGAAGGATTTGGGAGCTGCAAAGCAAATCCTTGGGATGAGAATCGACCGAAGCAAAGAGGGCATCAAACTCTCACAAGAAGAATATATGAGGAAAGTTATCAAAAGGTTTAACATGCATGATGCCAAGCCAGTCAGCACTCCCTTGGCTGGACACTTTCGGTTGTCAAAGGATCAGTCGCCTACAACCGAGGATGAGAAGAAGCAGATGGACAAGATACCTTATGCATCTGAAATCGGTAGTCTTATGTATGCAATGATATGTACAAGGCCAGACATTGCACATGCAGTGGGAGTTGTCATCCGATTTATGAGCAATCCGGGAAAGCAACACTGGGAGGCTGTGAAGTGGATATTCAGATATCTGAAAGGCAGCTCGAGTTCAGCTCTGTATTTCCGAAAATCAAAAACAGGATTGCAAGGGTATGTTGATGCTGACAACGGTGGTGATATTGATAGCAGAAAGAGCACATCCGAGTATGTTTACACCTTCGGAGGTACTGCAATCTCTTGGGTTTCCAAGTTGCAAAATATAGTAGCTCTCTCTAGTTGTGAGGCTGAGTACGTTGCTGTGACGGAGGCCACAAAGGAAATGATGTGGCTACAATATTTTCTGTGGGAATTGGATCAGGACCACGAGGGAAGTGTGTTATATTGTGATAGCCAAAGTGCCATTCATTTGGCAAAGAACCCGGTCTACCATGCTCGAACGAAGCACATACAACTCCGGTACCATTTCATTAGATCAACTTTGGAAGATGGAGCGCTAGTGCTTGAGAAGATCGCAGGGAGTCAGAATCCAGCAGACATGCTTACAAAGGCAGTGACGATAGACAAACTGAAGCTATGCTCAGCTTCAGTTGGCCTGCACGAAGTATGAAACTAGGAAAGAGCTGCTGCATCGATCAAAGTGTGAAGACAAATTAAAATTAGTCTTCAAGTGGGAGATTTGTTAGGTGTGGAATTGGCCAAACAAGTCAATTCTTTTGTTCACATAGTCGTGATGTAAGCGCTTACCTCATCATAGGAAATTCATTCCTATAAATAGGTAGCTTATGGTTCATTTGTAAGACATCACCAAAAGATCATTTGCTAAACACATCCCAAAGAGAAAAAAAATCTAAGAGAAATACTCTTAGTGAAAGGCCTAAGTAAGAGAAGGTCTTTGAGAGAATTTTCTGTGGTAAAATTCTTGAGTGTAATTGGGATTGGGGTTGTGAGGTTGAGTGTTGTAAACACTTGTAATATTTCTTCTTTAATAAGATCTGTAGCAGCAACGAGGACGTAGCTCTCACATTGAGGGTGAACCACTATAAATCTGTGTGTGCTATTTATTCTTCGCTTACATCCGTAAGTAGGTTCTGTCTAAGGAGGTTGGTATTTAAGTGGTCCAGCTGTGACCCTCCAATCTTTCCTGGGAACCTGCTTACAAAGGTCGGATTTGAGATTTAAATCCTAACACTTATTAGTTGGCATTAACATACTTCTACTTATCAAAATGTGACATTAACTGACTCTTTTCTTTGGATGTTGGATCTTGTGGCAGAACCGATCACATAAGAAACCAAAGACAGCAAAGGAGGGTATATTTTACAAGTGAGCATCAATCATGATAATGGCTCAAGCAGCAAGATATTTGAGATGTATTTTAAATGTGTATTAATCAACTTCTTCATCATCGCCGCTGTTTGTGAAAGCATGGACAAACGACAGTCCCAGGATTCAGAGATAGTACTATTTCATCCTCTGCAATTTGTTATTCACATTGCTATATCCATCAGTTGTTGATTATGTATTTCTTCCTCCTTTTAAGAGCAGTAAGATAGTTGTGGATAATAAATCCTTTTAGAGGAGAAACTAGTTGTGATTTGGAAACTTTGGTTCGTTCACAAGATATTTGCCCTACTTCCATTAATTTATCGGTTCAATATTAAACCTAATGTAGGTGTACTGACGGTGATTAAGTTTTAATCTTACTTGGTGGTTCCCTTGCTTTCGTATTGTTATGTTATTTGCTAAAATTGCATAAAATTTGAAAGATTACGTAGTTAACCCTTTCCAAACGACCTTCTCTCATTTATCTTCCATGTACTCTTGCACTTTATGACTAATTTTATCATTTTTAATCTTCTATGGTTGAACTTCCATATTAACATTAGTTTTCTATGAATCCATCTTGGGGATTATTGTGGTCCTACTTTCACTTCTATATGATATTGCCGGTTTCACAACGGTTTATAGCTATTTATAGAACGTAGTCACGTACACGGACATTTCATGTGGTGTACTCTTTCTGCGGAATATGTTGCATTTTCCCAATGTTCAAGGGGAAAGAAATATATCATAATTGGGGTCTTTGAAATTAAATTTGGGGCTAATTCTCGGAATATGTCTGTTACAATTGATAGAAAAAACCTTAAACTTCACGGAGGACAATTACAGTGAGCTTAAAAATCATGAAGAGAAATTAGAAACAACAATTTTTACAATATAAGTATGCCTAAATATGCCCAAGCCATTCTAATATGGATAGGACTTTTCTCAAATCTCAATTACTGCTAAGGACATGCACCTAGTAGCGTCAAATCTCAATTACTGCTAAGGACATGCACCTAGTAGCGCCAAGAGCCACTCGAAAAGATACAACGACAAAAATGACATACCAGTGAAATTTCACAAAATGGGGTCTGAGGAGGGTAGAGTATATGCAGACTGTACCACTACCTTGGGATGTATAGAGGTTGTTTCGGTAGACCCTCAGCATAAGGAACCACACGAAAAAATGTCTTATAAAAGTGAATATTGCAGCATGTGGATTATAGTATATTAATAAGATTGTATTTGATGAATTATCCTTAATTCTCAAGCACGAAATGTTATAATAATATATGTCGAACTTATCAAAGACGACATACAACCACATCATCTTCAGTCCACAATTGAAGATTGTAGGTAATTGTTGGCGAAACTACTATCATACACGTCTGAAGGGAGACAAACAAATGTTCATATTTTCTGGAGAACAAAGGCCACAAATATGAAGAAATCTGGGAAGATGCTCTCAAGGAATTTGAATTTATTCTTCTAGTAAACTTAATCCACGTAGCTTATAGAAGATATTAGAAAATTTATTTAGTTTTGTCAACGTAAGCAATATTAATGCCCCCAAAAAAAAAACTTTTTTTCTTCAATAGATACCGGTTTTGACAATATCCTTGGTAAAAGGAAGCACATTTTAATTGAAATTTATACTTCATGTCTGAATTTAAGCTACATTTAAATTCATTTCAAGTTGAGGCATCTATATATAATATAAAGCTAGGCATAGACAAGGTAATGTGACATCTCTCTATGGCCTCCATTCCTATTTATCCTTTTTGTGTGTTTTTTGCATTTTTTAATTCATTTTTGCATATAATCTACTAACTTAATGGATTATAAAATTCTCATTGAATAAATATAGCAATTAATCCCACGTAGCAATAATCAAGGATGATCTTTATGGCTTTTTCTCTTAATTCTATTAAATGTGCCATCACTGCCATGTTTAAAAAAAAAAAAAAAAAAAACTGAAAAGTCCTCTCTTTAACTTTCTGAACTGGAAAAATAAGAACAGCCGATTTAGGTATCCTCCGTTATAAATCTCAAAAGTCATTAACCTATCATGTTTTTTTTTTACCTGCTAAATGAATTAAATGTATAAAGAACGTGGATGAATTTGGTATTTATTTGATTGCATTCAGCATACAATAAATGTGATATTCATTGAGAATGTAAATGATCCACAATTTAATTGGAAAAAAAAATGAAATGTCATCAGCTATATATATGGCATTCAGTGAGGATTAAGCCAATCCAACAAGTTACTCTACAAAGAAATATTGTCACGCCCAAATATTTAGAACCATTCTCTTCTATATACTGCCTATGGTGGTGTGAGGAAGAACAGGAGGGAGGAAAGAAAACAAAAAAGGGAAGAAGGATCGATAGCACAATAATATTTGGAATATATTAGCACCGGGTGATATGGTTCAATTTTTATGTGATGAGATGTTATATAGTATGTACAAAGTTACTGCATATTCAAGGAAAAAGGAAAAATGGCAAGAAGAAGGATACAGAATTCATGCATCATTTACTTACGGAGGTAATGGATACAATTTGATTTTGTTGACTTTGCATCTTTTATTGTACTTTTAACTTTCTTCTTTCCATATGAAAAAACTAAAATTTAAGCTCTTTGATAAGAATGACAAAGAATTAAACAGATGAATAACACAAATAGCTATTTAGAGTTGCTATTGTTTGCAACAAATTTTAATATGCGGAAATAAATTGTAACCACAAACAAAATATGAAGAAACATATATTTTATTGATAAATATTGCAAGTATAAAATCTGTTTACTCCCTTGATGCTTCTCTTTTAATATTTCTCAGTAATTCGAGGGTCGTTAGTAGCTTATTTCTCGAACGTAGGATGATTTGGATTTGGATTTCGATATGTGGACTTTCTTGGGATGTATTTGATCTCCATGAAAGGATATTATAGATCTTCTTGAACTAGTTGGTTGTCAAGAAATATCCGGTCACATATTGATCTCTTCTTGAATACCCATGAGTTTATGGGATATCTGAGATCTTGAACTCTTTGTAAATACCAAGAGTTTATGGGATATTTGAGATATCTTTTCAAGGGAATGTGTGTCCCTTTATATAGGCTTAATCTAGGGTTTAGGGTAGAGTAGCCTCCAAGAACCCCTAATGGACATTAGAGTTTGAAGATGGATTGAACTCATCTTATAGAGTTCTATTTCAAATACGGTCAAATTTTGATGTCTACAGCTATAATGTGAAGGAAAAAAAAAGTTCAGTGAATTGCGTCATTTGAATTATATTAGCAGTGCGAAAAGGATTCGTTGGAAACATTAGTATTTTTACCACTCAGAGTGTAAGTGGATTTCATGCTTTATTATTTTCAGCTAAATGCTTATTATGCATAGATATTTTTGTTCCTTTTTCATTAGAAATAATGGTAATCTCTTATTTTCTTATAGGTGCAAGTATGGTTATATTCGTGCTGGCGTCTTTTTAATTCTACAGTTTACATTTCATGTGATGTGGTCATTAGAAAGTTGATGGCGCATGTTTTTAGAGTCGGTTGTTGATTTTGACAGAAAAGACTATGCTCAGAGGAGCCATTTTGATTCGGTCTACAAATCACTTATCCTTGAGTAAGACACTTTTTTCTCACATGAACTTCGACCTGACAAATGTCGGATCACGCATGACGTAGTTGATTTAGATGTATTTTTTTTCTTTTCTTTTTGTGATTTCCGGTTATACTTTGATTTTCTTTTTGGTAGATGTTGCTGAAGCATATTTGATGGAGGAAAAAAGTTATCGAAGATATTCAAACTTTAGTCAACTCACTTAAGTCAAACGTTTTTAACAAGGGATCTGACATTATTTGAACTACGTACATTCCATTTCAATAACTAAGATGGTACGACTTAAAGCTATAAGTTCATGCACCTATGTAGTTTCTCATAGATCTAATACTATCGAAATTTTATAGTATAAATAATTAGATCAACACCAATTCACCATTTTTAGCTAGAGATATGAATATGTTTTGTAGTAGCTAAACTATATATTGGTTAGCAGGGGCGGATCTACGTATATCCCAGGGTGTTCATCCGAATCCCCTCAGTCGAAAAATTACACTGTTTATATAAGACCAAATTTTTATTTTATGTGTATATATTTAATATTGAACCCCCTCAACACAAATGAAAGGCGCAGGGGGTTCAGAGTTGCACGTTGAACGCGGGTTCTAACCCCAGCAGCCCCGCTTGCAATATTTTTCTGAACATTTTATTTCAGTTGTTTCTTTAAACAAAACGACGTAGTTTAGTAACATTAAATAAATGGACAAAACGACGTAGTTTTGTAGGGGACGAGTCTTTGGATTCAAATCCCTAAATAAGTCAAAAATTAAACAAACCAAAGGTGTTTCTTTCTCTTCTCTCGCCACTGACTGTCACCTACTCACCTTTTTTTTTTTTTTTGCTCAGTTTTGTTTGCTGATTTAGCCATTGCTGGCTGTTGACATCGTCCTCTCCTTAACGTCGGTCGTCTCTCTGGTCTCCATTCATGGCTTCTTCGGTAATTTCTTAGTTGCCTCCTTTCTCCATTTTTTTTAATCTTTTCTAAAATTCTATATATTTGCTTTATTGCTAGAATAAAATACTGGGTAAGTGGGTATGTTGTTGTTGTTGTTGTTATTTTGTATATTTGCTATAAATTTTAGCTCGATTGCTTCAAATTTGCCCGGAGTGACTGAGAATTGGTCAGTTGTAAAATTTTCTCTCTTGATTTTTAGATTATACCCATGAAGTATTTTTTGTATTTGGGAAATATTATAATGACTCAGTTTAGTTTCATGTATAATTAATTAGTGTACTGTGTAGAGATTAGATTTCTTGCTGTGTTTAAATTACTTATTTTAGGAAGAACAATTTATTCTAGGAAGAAGGAACTAAATGAGTAAAATTGTCTACAGAACTGTTTATTTCTTTTAAGTTCTAACAAAATTCTTATTTTTTACGATTCAGTCTCAACGTTCAGTGAAGAACTATTTTACGAAAGTACCGAAATCAAGTGTAGCTTTCTCTAGTCAACCTAACCAGGAAACAAATGCCAACCATTCAGAAGTACCATTACCTTCTTCTCAAGTATTTGATTTGAGTACTTTAAATTATGATCTGGGTGAAATAACCCCAATCTTGCACTATCATCTAAATCATCGTGATGTTATTAGAAGAGCATACCTTATTAATGGTCCTTGTCAACCTCGGTTGCTTCAGCATGAGTATCCTCAAACGAATATTTCTGGATCAATGCGCCGTTTTAATTCTGAATGGTTTGATGATGTATATCATGATTGGTTGGAGTATAGTGTCAGTAAAGATGCAGTCTATTGTTTGTATTGTTATCTATTTAAAGGCTACAACACCAATCAAGGTGGGGGTGAAATATTTTCAACTGTTGGGTTTAAGAGTTGGCAGAAAAAGAAGAATCTTGGAAAACATATTGGTCTACCGAACAGCCCACATAACCAGTCAAAAAAGAAATGTCAAGATTTATTGCGGGTACAACAGTCTATTCATTTTGCACTTGAGATGCAATTTAGTCAATTTAAGCATGCGTATTTGGTCCGCTTATGTGCTTTCGTTGATGTAGTAAGACTTCTTATAACTCAAGGATTGACATTTCGAGGTCATGATGAATCTAAATCATCACTTAGTAGGGGTAATTTTCTTCAAATTCTCTCATGGTATGCGAAAAAGTGTGATAATATTCGTGATTATGTACTGGAACATGCTCCTCAAAATGATCAAATGACTTCTCTAATGATTCAAAAAAATATTGTGAGTGCTTGTAAGATTGAAACAATTAAAGTTATTCTTGAGGAATTAAACGGTGACTACTTTTCTTTACTAGTTGATGAGTCTTTTGATGTGTCACGCAAGGAGCAAATGGCTATTGTCTTACGATATATTGATAGAAATGGATTTGTGATGGAGCGGCTTCTTGACATTGTTCATGTTCAAGATACTAGTGTTTTATCTCTAAAGAGGGCAATTGTTAATTTACTTGCTCAACATTCCTTAAGTCTATCATATGTGCGTGGACAATGTTACGATGGGGCAAGCAATATGCAAGGTGAGATCAATGGCCTTAAAATGTTGATTAGGCAAGAAAGTAGATCAGCCCATTCCATTCATTGTTTTGCTCATCAACTTCAACTAACTCTTGTTGCGGTCTCGAAAAAATGTATTGAAGTGGGAAAACTTGTAGTGTTGGTTTCAAATATTTTGAATGTATTGGGATCTTCTTTTAAGCGTATGGATGAATTTCGAGATTCTCAAAAAGAAAGAATTCAAGAGGCATTAGATTTGGGTGAGCTTACAACCGGTAGTGGCTTGAATCAAGAACTTGGTCTTTCAAGAGCTTGTGATACGCGTTGGGGATCTCATTTTAAATCTTTCAACAATTTTATTCTTATGTTTGGCTCTATTCTTATTGTTCTTGAATCACTTGTTCTTGATGCACGATTATTGGATGAAAGAGCCAAGGCAATGGGATATCTTGAAGCTTGTCGAACATATGAGGTTGCGTTCATGTTGCATTTGATGAGTGATGTTTTAGCAATCACAAATGAGCTTAATAAATGCTTACAAAAAAAGGAGCAAGATTTGGCAAATGCTATGTTACTTGTTGAAGTAGCAAAAATAAGGTTGCAAGCATATAGGGATGAAGAATGGGATTCTCTTATTGCTAGGGTGTCTTTGTTTTGTATCAAGCATGAAATTTTGGTACCTAACTTTGAGGAGCCATATGTTAGCTCTTTAAGATCACGAAGGAGACTTGGTGACAATAAAGTCTCTCATCATTATCGTGTTGAGGTATTTTGCAATATTATTGATTAGCAACTTCAAGAACTTAAAGATCGTTTTGGCGAAGCGACGACTGATTTGCTTCATGGAATTTCTTGTTTGAATCCAATTGACTTGTTTTCAAGTTTTGATATCAGGAAAATAATGAAAATGGCTAAATTATATCCTGATGACTTTAATGAATTCAATATGGGTTCTCTTGAGAATCAACTTGCAAGTTACATTATTGATGTTCGTCATGTTGATGAAAGGTTCTCCAATCTAAAAGGGCTTTGTGATCTTTCGAAAAAATTAGTTCAGACAAAGAAGCATTCAAATTATCCTCTTGTATTCCGCTTAGTGAAACTTGCTTTGCTTTTGCCGGTTGCCACTGCATCCGTTGAAAGAGCTTTTTCAGCAATGAAGTTTATCAAGAATGACTTGCGGAGTCAAATGAGTGATGATTTTTTTAGCGGTTGTTTGGTGCCTTATCTAGAAAAAGATGTATTTGATAATGTTTCTAATGATGCTATTATTAATACATTTCAAGATATGAAACCTCGTAAAGTACAATTGTAGAACTCCATGGTTCTTGCTTGTGTAGTCTAACTTAGTTTCTTTGTTTTTGCTTCAAAAGCTCCCAAGCTTTTACTTTTGTAATATGGCATCTTCAAGTTGCCTTTCTTAATGGAAACTTCTTACTTTATTAGCTTTTGCTTAGTTTATTACCTATATTGTGGCATTTTATTGTGATATTTTTCTTCATCATGAGCGGAGGTGCCTTCACCCAGCTTCGAGGTTTATGCACGCCTCAAGCAGGCCTTTGACAACACTATTCTAGCTTCGAGCATGATTTTTAGTATTGTCTGTGCAAGAGTGATGCTTGATTTATTATATAGGAATTAGTTCCTATGTGTAGTTCTGCTTTGATTTCTAACAATTTGCTACATTGATGACATTGTCTCAGATATAGAAGCTCTTCCGAACCATTTACGGAGGAAGTATGCCTTACTGCCTGATTTGGATAAAAGTCTGCAAGGTATTACTCTTATTCTAAATTTTATATATTATTGGACTATTAAGGTTCTCTCATGCAAGTTAGTTGCTTTTTGACTTTCCATTGCTATATGCTTCGTTAAGTATACTTTATGTATTTAAGTTATTTCTGATCCGACCCGCTCATTTGCCAACACAAGCGTGCTTATTTTATTTTTTGAACCCCCTGAATGAAAATCCTGTCTCCGCCACTATTGGTTAGGACTTAAAAGTTGCTTCACAACTGAATATATTAAGACTTAAAGCTGCTCTACATGTTGCTTTTACTAAAAAATAAATGTGACACACAATTGTCTTCTCCTTCATTGCAGAGAAGTAAGAAAACAGTTTTGTTATATACTGCGCTTAAAAAAAACGTAAAATAGTTTAGTATCTAATAAATGATATTATAGTGGAAGAAGAAAAGCTGAATAGCTACATTTAAAGACTTTTCTTATAGTAAATGATATTTATAACTAATAACGGTAAATAATACTCCTATATAGGGAGTAGTAGATACTGTAACCACTACAGTGGAAGAGGATATGTTTAAGTAGGTGTATATTAGAATGTACTATAGTGGAAGAGAAAAAGTTAAGTTGGTATATTTAAAGACTAATTAATTGTGCAAAATATTCGTCGCTATGTATTTAGAGATTTTTCGAATAAAATTAAACAACCAAAAGTGGGAGTCTTTTACTTAGCTACATTTTACTGTTTTCTTCTTATATTTGTTTTAGACAGTATTAAAATTTTATCTTTTATATCTCAACTAAATTTAACAGAAATTTTTTTTTTTTTTTCCCACCCCATTTAGGAGGATTTATAGTGTTTCCACACTTCCCCTCCAGTGTGACTCGAACCCAGGACCTACCGGTCGTGGGTGGAGGTGCTTATTTCATGTTTTTTCTAGGTCAGACTTAGGCATCTAAAAATGTTAAAAAATTTCATGTCTGATTCTAAAACGACTAAGTTTTTAGATACTTTATATGGCTGTTCTTTAAATATGGGTCCTTGGTACAGCTATTAGTGTGAAGAAATTGCACGAGTTGTACTTCAAATGGGTTGGTCTTTAATTTTTGTACTTTAGGAATCGAACTTATGCCTGGGACATAACTTTTTTAGGGACAAAAGTTATGCGGGATATAGCTTATGAAATATTATGATACTAAAATGTAAACTTATGCCCCATAAAAAAATTATTTATTATGAGGGACAAAAATTAAAGACCAGCACAAAATAGGGACGCAAGTTAATACCACATTTCCTATCTCCTTTTTTATTGTTTTGGGCTTTAGCCCATTTCTCCAGAGTGTACTATATTCGGACTTTGGACCAATACGTATACAAGTAATTGCACAGTTTGTCCTTCAAACTGACTAGTCTTTAGTTTTTGTCCTTCGAATTTATGCCTAATAAGCATGAAATTTCTGACAGGTAAAGTTGCTGCCCTTGTCGGCTTGCTCAGCTACAGATATATTTTGGGTGTGTAAGCCCCATTTAGATGAGATAGCTAGTCTCTATATATATGTGATCAGAGTGTAGATGTATCGGCTTGTTGGTATTATCTGTTTGCAGCTAGGCCCCTTTCGGCCTAAGTTGAGGGTTACCCCTCCAGAGTTACAGATTCAGAGTAGTTCGCTCGGGCCGAGTGTGGCACCGGGTGCTGTTCACGCCCCTCCAGATTTGGGGCGTGACACAACACTAATATGTTGTACCACCAAAGGAAGTGGTGCAGCGGATGGGTTGTTCCTCCCTTGACCAGAGGTCTCGAGTTCAAGCCCTGAGTATGGGAAAAATCCTTGATAGGAAGCGCTTCCGCTGAATGGGTCCTACACGACGCGAATCCGAATATAGTCATGCTCCAATACAAATACCAGACACGGGCCGAAACAAAAAACACTAATACATTGTGACACTTTATATCAAGTTTGATATGGTAAAATGAAAAATAAACTAATTAGAATGAGTTTTACATATGTATACAAACAGCGTAAGTAACATCTACTAACAGACTTTTTGGTAATTTAACTTCACAATTTAGGTCTTTCATCTTTTGGTATAGTATATGATATGATGATTATTTTAATATCTTATTAATGTAACTTTTTTGTAGTATAGTATATGATATGATTATTTTAATATCTTATTGACGTAAACTTTTTTTTTTTTGGGTACGTTAAAAAAAGGCTTAATAATATCTTAATATGTTTCATTTCATAAGCTAAAAGACATTAAAACGAAACAAGTATACGTGTCAATTAGCTAGGCTATTCGACCTAAAAAAATTCCAAATAATACACACACACTAACTATAAGAAACTAGAGTCAGATATTATTCAAAAAGTGTCAAGCATAAAATATAAATACGAAATATAGTGCTCAGTTTGTAATATAATTACAGAGATTCTAGTCCTTACTTATCATCTTAATATCGTGAAAAATGTTTTATGCTAGAAAATTGACTAAGACGGTATGATCATGGGCATTATAAGTGTCTCCAATGTAGAAATAACACCATGTCGTCGCTTGTCTTTTTTTTTTTTTTTTTTTTTTTTTTTTTTTTTTTTTTTTTTTTTTTTGCAGTTTTAGCCATTTTTCGGCAATTTCAAAGGTTGAGTATCCCATGATAATCTTGCAATAATCACCAAATTAGCATAAGTCTCTCACTATATTACTAAGATGCATCTAGCGATGAAATTATTGTCTTCATATTTCATTGTTCCTTCTTGCAAATAGATACCAGCATAATATAGGAAGTGCTCGAAATATCAACTTCAATTTCTCATTTTTTGTTAGAAAACTCCATCATGCAAAACAAATTTAGTTGTCGCGTTAATTCATTTTGAAGGTGAGAAGCAACACCATCATTTCCATGCCAAAGAGAAGGCACGAGCTTGTTGTCTTCAATAAGTAGTGTCTGTTTTGACAAAATCATCTATAGGAGGAAACTCATTTTAATGAACTTCAAAGCTTGTGTTCTGAAGTTAAGTTCACGTGAAGTTGATTATGAGGCGACTAAATTTATAATTTTTGTAATATTTTGCTATCCTTTAAATAGGGTGTGTTTGCACTTGCCCCATCTCCTCCTACTACTGGTTTGCTCAATCAGCACATTAATTAGAAAGGGAAAGAACGTAGATGCTCCCTAAACACAAAATAATTATCCGTTCACAGGCCTTTACTTTCATGCCCCAAAATTATTTATTCGGATGCCCTCAAAAGTATGATATCAATATGGTATCGTCCTGTCTCTTATTATATACTACGATGGTATCAATATAACATATGACTTCTTTCATTTTTTCAAAAACACTTATCAACCTTCTATGAAACCGATATGGTATATGTAACAGTATCATAGAAAATCATGTTCATTTATTCGAAAATACACTTTTCTAAAATAAAAAACCTTTATGATACCATCATTTTATATACATATGATAGTATCATAGAGGATTGCTTCAGTCCTTCAATGAGGCACTCCTCAGTCCTCTATAATACTATCGTGATATATGCCATATACTGAGATAGTATCAAAACACTCTCTCAATCCTCCATGATACCATCATTGTATATAAAGACACTCTATCAGCCCTCCATAATACCGTTATGGTATATAAATATATTAGATGATATCACGGAAGAAGGGTAGTTAGCAAGGGTACTAGGGTAAATAATCTCGGCTGGATTGGTTAGAAGGGAGCATGGGTGGGCTAATAGTTTCTCTCCAATGGGCATTTTGTGTTGTTTTTCCCAATTAGAATGCTCGTTTTTCGGTGTTTTGGCCTTTAGCCTATTTTTCCCAAGTGTACCGTATTCAGACGTTGAACAATACGTATTTATTTGGAAATTGACGTGGAAACACAACCTGGGCGAAGTATTGATACGGTGGGAATACAGTGTTTTGGTCTTTAGCCTATTTTTCCCGAGTGCAACTGATAGCCTAAATACAAAATTCTTTTTTAGTTTTTTGGCATTGTATAGCCAATTAATAAATATACAAATTAATAATTCTCTTTCTCTATCTTACTAAAAAGATACTATTATAGTCTCTCCATTATACCACATTCTCTCGCTTTCATATGTAGTTCGATTACCGTTTTCATTCTTAAACATCCTCCAGGTTTTTTACTGCTAAGTTTAAATCTTGTTTGGCCTAGCGAGTAGCGGCTAAAAGTTGCTTATTTTGAGAAGTTTTTTTTTTTAAAAAAAAAAAAGTTCTTTTCAGAAAAGTACTTTTTGTGAGAAATAGTTTGTGTTTGATTAATTTTCTTTAAAAAGTGTTTTTGAAGGTCAAATTACGAAAAATGACAAGTATCAATGAACGTTTACTATCAAGATTGGTTTATCGGGAGAAATTATTTTAAATATCTATTATGAAAGACTTTAATTAAGTTGTTACTTTTATTAATAAAAATTTAACCGTACATACTAAAACTTTCAACCAATATAATAAATAGATAAATAAAAAATAAATACTAAATATTGATATAATATCAACAAAATGATTTAAATATACTAAAAATCTAAAACCAAAATAAAATTCAAAATCATTTAACAAATTAAAATTCAACACAAAGAATTATTAACTAGAAATTAATGGATAGTGAGAGATACACTTGATAAATATGTATTTATGGTAGAGATATTTTTATCTTGAAAAAAATAATTTTTTGCTTCTGCTTTTTTCGAGAAGGAAAAATGTTCTGCTTCTCCTCAAGCGCAGAAAAGTTGTTTCTGCTTCTACTTAAAAACAACTTTATTAATTAGCCAAACACCTCAAATATTCAAAAAGTAATAATTCAAAAATAAAATAAAAAATGCTTTTTGCCTCAAAATTGTTGGGCCAAACACCCTCTTAGTATTCTTGCCCCTTAATTTAGCTTTAATTATCAACGGATGGTGTAGTTTATGGACAGTGATTTTGTCACACCCTTACCTTGGTATGGCATGATGGGCACTCGCCCCATATTCAGAGCCGAGCGAACCTCATTAGTTCCCGCTATGCTCATAACCTCACTGGACTCTCATGTTACGAAATGAAATACACAATGAAAACTGATCAAAATCATTCTTTTCATGGTAATCAAATCAAGTAAAATCTATAATCATATAGAATTTATAACATAATGCACAACGGTACGTCGTCTTACAGAGCCGCTTACGAGACTGACTTTATATATACATGACCCTGTCTGCAAAGTTTCTAACATCAATCAGGAAAATCATAACATGTACACTGACTCGGCAACACTCCGGAAAGAAATGAAGCCCGCCAATCCCGCTGGAACAGCCTCTAGCAATGTCTTCTACTCATTTGTATGTACCTGCGTGGCATGAAACGCAGTCCTCGAAGAAAGGGGGTCAGTACGAAATATGTACTGAGCATGTAAAGCATGAAATACCGTAAAGAGGATCATAACCAAAATGGAAATTTACTAGAAACAAGTATGACTTTTAAAACATCAATACATATGCCTTTTAAAATGAAAATCATGCATGCCATTATCATATACCGTACCCGACCCATTATGGGACTCGGTGGACAAAGTCAAGTCATCATGTCAGCATACTATCATATCATCATGCATATATATACCATACCCGACCTTCTATTGAGAGACTCGGTGGATAAAATCATGTCATCATACTATCATATCATCATGCATGATATATATATATATATATATATATATATATATACTCGGCCCTCTAGTCAGGGACTCAATGAATGAAGTCATCATATGCCCTCCTGACCGCCATAACATATCATCATGTCATCATGTCATCATATATATATATATATATATACCGTACCCGGCCCTCTAGTGAGGGACTCGGTGAATAATGCAGTGGAGTGCGCACGATAACATACCCGGTCCGGGACTCGGTGAAGGACATATTAAGGCGTGCACGAGCAGAGTAGTGAGAAACCACATGCATAAAAACAATTTTTTTAAGACTCGATAGGTAAGTACACTAATCGACGCTTGAAAGATCACAACCACGTTTCGAGTCAATCCGAGTTAGTATAAGAAAGTTATGGACATTATTCCTTACAAAAAACCTTTACAAACAATTCAAAGCAATCCGAGACCGCCTATGAAAGTTAGGGACATTAATCCTTATAGAACTCTTTTAGGAGCAAGAACCCTTTATGCTTTGCTTGATATTAAATCATATAATAAGCTTGACTATACTAAGAATACTTATGTCAAGAAGTGAATAAGAATCGTAAACAAGCTCGGAATTAAAGAATGGAGTTACCCCGAAATGCGTGTCATACCTTACTTAGCTCTAGGAGAAAGAAAGGGTAAGCCTTACATACTTGGAAGATGATTCTCAACTTTCAACTTACTTCCCGTCTTGCAACTCACTTAAGAATTATTCGTAGCCTCGTACTCTACATATGGAATCATTCATAATATCATTAGGATCATCGTCATACGTTCGTCTCGAAACTTTAATTAAAGCCCTTTTAAATTCTGCCAAAATTCGGGCAGCATTTCCCCTGTTTATATGCCTAGCCCGAGATTTCAATTCAACAACCAACAACATCAACAACAATGCCAATAGTATTAACATCATTTCCAATACCGACGTATGCCATAAAACAGCCCGCGCACTGTTTTCTAAATTTCTCAACCAACCAAATTTGCGATATAACTATTTAATAATTTTATTTCCATATAGAAGCTGAAATTAACACTAACAACATCAACAACCACATCCTCCAAATTTAACAAGTTAAATACATTTATTTTCATCCAAAGTTTTCTTCAAATCTCGTTCCATAACTCACAGCACCAACAAACGAATTTATCAAGCTATTCCGTCCGTTCTAATCCGTTAAAACTCTAAATAAACTCGTTAATAATGAAAAGGAACCTTATTCATACCTTAAGCATGCAGCCACCACGTTATCACTCTTCTCCTTGGTTGATTTTTAGCTCAAATTGAAGACAACGCAGCGTACAACACTTTTCTCTTCATGGGCTTCGGGATTCGGGGCTCAGATTTTGGTCAAATTTGATTTTTCTTCTCTCAAGGCTCTTCTCTCTCTCTTTCCAGAATTTTCTGGTGTTCTTGGTCTGAAAAATGAGGAGAAAGAGCTGAAATTTCACTTAAATAGGCATGGGTCATGGGCCTAACCCGGTTGGGCCCGGATTGGGCCTAGCCCACTGATCTTTCTGCCTTAAAACTTCCGTATCTCATTATCCCGACGTCGCCTATGGACCACGACCTATGGTTGGAAAGCTGATTCAATTATATATAACTTTCATTTTCGGAGTTTTCCCAAATTCCCAAATACCGATGGGGTTATGGCCTCCCGAAGTCAGATCACCCAAAAATGTAACTTAAAATTATTTGTTTGGAGGGCTTCCACTTTGATTTGGCTCAAGGGTCCTTCTTGAGTTGTGTTTAACTTCACATATGTGATTCATATAACTTGTCACATGTCCCTAAAAAAAATCTCGACGTGTGGACCCGACCTCGGCTTACGAATAATCCGACGTACAAAAATACGGGATATAATACTATTGACGTGAGTTTAAATTATGTAGCAACAACATGATTGCCAATTTTTTGAGGAAGCACGTGTCACACTCATGCTCTGAAAACGCGGGGTATAACAGATTTCAGGCCAGACATACATTACATATTTTAACGAGCATGATACGATATATTTCTCTAATACTCATGTATATAGGATTAGAATTATTATTTTATTAATAGATAGATATTAGGGAAAAGGTTGAAAAACACCCCTCTATGTTACGAAAAAGTTAAAACTATTCTCCATTACTCTCTCCGAACACTTTTACTTGTTCAATATTTTAAAAATATTTTTTTTACTTTTACTAGCATATCAAAATAAGATAATTTTTTATTTTATTTTACCCGTTATATTAATTATTCACTTCAAATCCAATAAAAATATGAACCAAGTATATTAGTAAATTATATACTTTATTTAATTATTTCTTAAATAATATAAAAGGTGATAAGTAAAAGTGAACAAATAAAAAAATCGTTGCAGTACCTTTTATTAAAACAGAGGGGTATTTTTGACCCTTTGCTCTTTTTATCGAATCTGAAAAGGACGGGGAGTCATAGTATTTATTCCTTTCGAAAATCAAATCAGAATACACAATTGCGAAAATCGAATTGGCGCAATGTTAAACGTGCCTTCAAATTTCGCTGAGGTTAAGAAGAAGAAAGCGGTATTTCATGGGATTCAAAGCTGGGAAGAACCTACTCTCACTGAGTGGCGACCGGGTAACCCTAATTTCCTACTCATTCTGTGATATAATTTGAATAGGCACGGAATTTAAAAAAACAAAGTTTTTTTTTTTTGTGGTTGCAAATTATTTCAGTAAGAGAAAGTTCTTCAATTTTACCAGAATGTGTGAGGACTTATAAAGTCATTAAAACTTTAATCAAGGGTAAAAAGAGATAATAAAGGACTACAAAACTCTGAGATCCTCTAGTAGTAATATCATTCTTTTTAGGGCGGACTAAATTGAGACAGAGAGAGTAATAATTTTTCCTTGACTGGTTGTGCCTCATGGGGTTCAAATCTGTTTATTTGTTCTTCTCGTGTTTATGTGGCACTGCTTTTATTTTTGCTAATGGTCGAAAACACACCTGAACAAGTATCACTTTTTTTGCGAGTTTCCTATCTGAACTAGTCTCTTTTTTTGTTTAAAAATAGTGCCAAATGGCACTCCACATAGATAATTATAGGAATTCGTTGGATTTTTTTTTTAAAAAAAATTAAGAGATAATGGTCAAAACACACCTAAGGTATCATTTTTTTGAGAGTTTCCGGCACAATCAAATACCAATCGAGGTGTGTTTTGATAAATAGTTGGTGATAGTTCACGTAGGAAACGCACACACTTGATAGTTCAGGTGTGTTTTGATAAATTATTGGTGATAGTTCTTGTAGGAAACTGGCAAAAAAGTGATACTTCGTGTGGTTTTTATCATTATCTCCGGAGACGGATCCGGGATTTGGAGCTTCCGGGTGCCACACTAGCCAATTTGATCAACTTTCGCTTTCGGATATGGTTATTCGTCTTATACCGTTTACATAAACAAATCGAACGAACGGAGAAATAGATCCTGTTTGAATGTGCTTATTGCTTTTGACTTATAAGCCAAAAGCTATAAGTTAGGAATTCTAGCTTATGGGTTTTGGCTTATTTTTGTTGTTTTGGCTTAAAAACAAGTTCTTAAAATCACTTTTATTTTATTTTAGTCAAACACTACAAAAGTAGTTAAAAGCTATTTTGGCTTAAAAACACCTAAAATAATCCAATCCAAACAGGCTCTAATTATGACAACATGGTGCAAATCATAAAACTTGCAAAAAGGACTTTTCGAAGAAGAAGCTCATGTTATTCTAAATTTTAACTTTATGAACTTAATCAAATAAATAAAAGACAAGAAAATAGTCAAAAAATAAATAATCCAGAGATTAACAAATAAATGAAGCTAGTCAACAATAATTAATGAATTAGATAAAGCGGGTCAAAAGGAAAGAGGGAAAAAGAAGGAAAAGCATATATTCACATGTGCAAAACAAAAACAGCTAGAAATTATGCGGCTAGACGGATTTGAACCCTCGCCACTAGGGAGACACCTTCTACTCAATGCCACTGGCACTATAGCTACTTTTGTTTTTCAGGGTGGCAAGTATACTATTTATACAATTTCTTATATATATACTCCTACATACATAGACTTTCGACCAAAGCTTGCGGGTGGCGTGGCATCCTCACGAACCTTAATAGATCCGCCCCTGATTATCTCTTTCCTTTTTTGAAATGCTGATCTTGTATGGGGCTGCCTTTGTTAGAGGGAGACAGACACGGTGATCATAGCTAATGATTGTTTTGATGCTACAGTAGGGAGAAAAGTAGGCCTAATATTTTGACATTCTGCACCCAGGGTGTTTTGCGTTATATAAACAACTTCAGGAAGCAGTGGTAATTTTTGAATTAGTTGCTTGTGCATTCATCTAAGGAGAAATAACTTTGGCCCCTTATTGCTGCTATTAGTTTATTTTGTAAAAACTAGGACTATTTTGGACAAACATCACTATTAGTACTATACTTTATACACAAGAATAACAGCTCTTCATTGACATGCTTAGCTTTGCATCTAATCTATTTGTGGAGCACAGGCGCTAATAACATTGATTGTCTCCTTTTCCCATACTGGTCTTAATGCAATTATCCTATCCCCAACTCGTTTTATCTATCTATCTATCTCACAGTACTATAATTTATAAATCTCTCTTGCCTGGATAATAGATGCTTGAATAGAAAATAGATCTACTATAGGAATTTGTGTTAGTTAAGTAATGGGGAGTTTTGTGTCTTCTCGTTCTAAATGCATTTACTTCCTTTACTGCTTTCTCCGGAGGTATTTAGAAAAAAGAATGTGCAGGAGACAAACTCTGCTAAGTAATCTATCAGATCTCACATGTTTGAGTAATATCCTTTTTGCTGCTAAGAATGTTTGTATTATGCTTTATTGCTCCGCTTTCATGGATTATGGTTTGCAATGATAGTATCCATTGTTGGTTCTGGCTTTTTGCACCTATTTCCCAAGGTTATTCACTTATTTATGCCTGTGCTGTTAGAATTGGTGCAAATCCTAGTGCAGTGGAATAACTAAGTTATATTTGGATGATGTCACAGATAATTATCGTCTAATGTGTGCTAATCTTGGGAATGAGGTGACTGATGATGTCCTATCAAAAGCCTTTTCAAGGTTTCCAACATTTAATATGGCTAAGGTATGTTCTATTAGATCATTTAATTGTCCAATAATTTTACATTTTTATGTTTTTGATTGGTATACATGATGAGAACTGGTATTTCTGGTCATGAAGGGAGAGATTTTTTGTCCTCTAGTAGGTTAATTCTTTTCTTTCTTTTCTTACATCATATTTCTACATCCTGAACATTCATGAATCTTCAGAAAAATCCTTCTAAATGCATAGACATCTAGGGATAGTCTGGGTACATCAATAGTGGTACGCATGCATCTAGTTTTGAAAGACTTCTCCTCACTTTTTACTGCTTTCAAATTGGAGTTCAATTATTTTGAGTGATCAAAATTAAAGAGAACATCTTAGTAGTATCATCGTAGTTTCAAAAATTGTATTCGTCAGGTTGTATGTTTGCGCGCGCATGCGTGTGTGTGTTCTTTTCCTTGTTTTCTGGGGTGGGGTACACCAATGTTATTAAAAGCGAGCGCTTCTGCGCTTTAAGCGGGGCGAGCGAGAAAAGCTCGCTTCAGCGAGGTCAACAGCTGCCTAGGGTTTAATTTTAAAATTTTGTAAATACACTCTTAGCGATTGCTGCAAGCCTTCTCGACTGTTGCAATTTCTTTTCTCCTTCTCTTCCTCTTCTTCTTTTCTCTATTTTACCTGCTTCTACTCAACTTCACTTCTTTGTCTACTTTTTTCAGTTCTTTGACTTGCTGCAGTTAGTTTCTATGTTCGGCCCCGATTTTTTCTGTTCTGCAATTCTTTTCTGTTTTGTAATTTCTTTCACTGTTCTGCTTTATATTTTGTCTGTTGATCAATTTTTTCTCTATTTTGTAATGTTTTTATTTGTTCTGCTCTGTTTTTTTATCGTTGTTGACTGTTCTGCAATTGTTTCTCTGTTTTCACTGTTCTTCTTTTTTTTTTTTTTTTGGGGGGGGGGGGGGGGGGGAGGGGGAGGGTTTGGAGATCTTGTTGAAGAATAGGATGTTGATCCCTTTGTGATTTGGTTTTGTATTTGCTTAATATATTATGACATATAAGGATTATTGACTATCTAGTTCTAGTATCTATTATTTACTTCTTAATTTAAGAATTGACCAATTTGCTTAATATGTTATTTTTATTGAGTTCTTGGTTATTTATCTATGCCTATTTAATATTTTTTATTTTTGTATTGAATTGCGATTCACATGAAAAAAGCGTGCTTCCCTTGACGCTTCTTGCTTCTGTGAAGCAAGGCCTCGTCGCTTTTTTCCGCTTCTTGCTGTCCAAAACACTGGGGTGCACTGCAGACATGCATGTTGACTTAGTTCTGTATGTTCCCGTGTATTTGCATAAACTGAAGAAATAAACCAATGGAAAGGGTGTGAGATATTGCCAGTTTTTGGATGTCTAAAGCAGTGAGCATCTAATCAAGATTCTAGATTGGTGGCATCTAATTGAGCAGATTGTAATGGTGGTGATACCTTACCTCTTCCTTTGGACATAGTCTACTTGTAATTTGTTTATTGCCCAAAATTGCAGTAGTAATGTGTTATATAGTACTGTAGCTTAGTTACCTGATGAAGAAAAAAAAGTGTAGCTTAGTTATATTTCAAGATCCATCAGGCTGATGTTATTAGACCTGAAAAGAAAAAAGAAAAAAAGCATTTTATATTCGCCTTGTTCTCTTCGAACTTTATTGTATAATTGTATGTTGTAGCTTACATGTTTCAGTAACAAAGGGGTTCTACAATTCATGTTGACAGGTTGTGAGAGACAAGCGGACTGGTAAGACCAAGGGATATGGATTTGTGAGTTTTTCCAACCCGTTAGACCAAGCTGCGGCACTTGAAGAAATGCATGGTAAGTTATCTGTTAATCAAGTATTATGGAATGTTTAGTCTCTTATTGTGCTTAAGTTTACCAGCAGCATAATCGAATGTATTAACTGACAGAACTTGATCCTCCCCGCCCCCCCGCCCCCCCCCCCCCCCCCCCAAAAAAAAAGAAAAGGAAAAAAAAGGACAGAACTTGATGTAGTGGGTCTGTCACAGTTATGTGATCAGCTTTACCTTCTTGAAGACCGACCACTCATAAATGAAAGGGATGGTAGCTTTCAGTTGGAATTAACAGTTTCCTTGATATACCATCTGTTTGATGCGACTTTGATATCTTTATGTCAAATGATTCACATTGATATAAAGAGTGCCCTCTATTAGGCCACTTGGTTTTTTTATTTGAACGTGCAATCCCTGTCCCCTTCCCCTCCTCTCCACGAAAAAGGAATAGTGAACGAAACAAGTAACAGAACTCTGTGCTGAAAACAACATTTACGACTGCTTTTGAAGTCAGTTTAAGTGCAGAAAAAATCAGTAAGAAAAGAACAACATCAATCAAACTTGTATGCGAGAATTTTGTAACATGAATGTCTGAAGAGGAAGTAGTTTTAGTTATTGAATTGGTGTAATATTATACTCAGAAACCCTCAGGGGTTGGCCTGGTGGCAATTGGCTTAAGCCTTGGGGTGCTCCCTTTCAAGGTCTCAAGTTCGAAATCCACTGGGTGCAAACAATTTCTGAGGGCCATCGGACTGGGTAAAACCCTGAATTACCCGTGGTGCACTTGCGGGAAACTCCTTGCCGAGGGCCTGTGCACCCCCGGGATTAGTCGGGGCTCAAAGAGCCTCGGACACCCGGTGCTTAATCAAAAAAAAAAGTAATATTATACTCAGATGCCTAATGTGGTAATTCATGCTCTTTTCAGGGAAGTATGTTGGAAACCGGCCGATTCAACTTCGCAAGAGTAACTAGCAAGCCATGGATTGGTGGATTGGGAAAAACTAGTTGTTTTGGAAACTTGGGTTTTACAAGATATCTGAAGTTGCATACGTTCATTAATGTGTCAGTAAATATCTAACCTAGTGTGGGTTTACTGAGGATGATTAAAGTTTTAATCTTAGTTGTGGTCCCTTTGCTTCCATTTTGTTACGTTACAACAACAACAACATCATACCTAGTAGAATCTCACAATGTGGATCTGGGGAGGGTAGAGTGTACGCAGACCTTACAAAACGTTTACTTGTCACTTTTAGCATATCAAGAGAAAAAAAATTATTTTTTTGTTTTACCTATAATATTAATTACTCACTTCAAATCTGTTTTCAAATCCAATAAAAATATGCACTAATTAATATGGGCACATTGGTAAAATATGCATTTCATTTTTATTTTTTAAACAGCGTGAAAAGTTCAAAGTGGACGGAGGGAGTATATGATTGTAGGTTTGCCTCATTATGTGCATTGGTTTGCGTTGGAACGTAGCTAAACCTTTTCAACCGACCTTCTCTTTCATGTGCGCTACTTGCATTTTGTGTCTACAACAATAACATACCCTGTGTAGTCTCATAACGTGGGGTTGGGTTAGACTTCTACATTAACATTCTTTCTATGAACATATTTTGTGGTTCCAAATTCACTTTTATTTGCCGTTGTTTCAGTCCGCTTAATGTGATACTTTTTAAGTCCTAATGCGGAGTAAGTTTCAGTTTCCCAATATTCAATTGGGAAAGAAGTATATCATACTCCAATAAGAGTCTCAGAAATTAAAATTTGGGGTTAAATTCCCTAAATATATTGATACAATTAACGGAAAACCTTTTTGAAAGTTCATGAAGCACAAATACATTAAGCTTAAAAATTCATCCAAAGAAACTTGAAACGCCAATATTTACAATATGAATATGCTCAATCATTCCAATATGAAAAGGATATTTTCTCAAATCTCAATTACTGTTAAGCACAGGTTCTTAGCAGTGCAAAGAGCCACATGAAAAAATGTCTATCCAAAAATAAATATTGTAGCATGTGAATTATAGCATAATTTTTAAGCATTGTATTTTGAAGGATTATTTCTAAATTCTAATACTCAATCACTGAAAATTATAATGGTAAAGTATTATTAAAAAGATACTATGCAATATTTTCTGTCAAAATCATCAACGAGGATGACATTCAGCGACATCCTCTTTTATTTAGAGGGAGGCAAAAAAAAAAAAAAAAAAACAGATTTCTGACAAACGAAGCCCCCACACACAAATAAGAGACCGTTTGAATGAGCTATGACTTTTGACTTATTTTTGTTATTTTAATTTAAAAATAAGTGTTTAAAAGTATTTTTTTTATTTTTACTCAAACACTATAATGCTTAAGAGCTATTTTGGCTTAAAAGTACCTAAAATAAGTCAATCCAAACAGGCTCTAACTTTGTTAATTTTGGAACTCGAAAATGCGCTCAAGAAAATTGAGTTAATTATATTCAAACACGTAAGTGCTTAATTATTAGCTCCACCACTTAAAAGTAATATTCTAACATTTGGTTTAATTTCAGCTAAGCCAAACAGCCTCGAAGAAATTTATTCATTTTTTTCAATACACCGAATGCTACTATTTTTTTATTCTTCCAAGTCTTTTTTCAAGTTATATCATCATAATTAATTTTGCCTATTTCTTTCATGTCCTTCAAACTTATCATTTTTTTACTTTTTAGGTACCAAATCACATATTAAGTTGGAAAGAGGAGTGATATGCAAATTTTTATGAAATTCAACCCTAGTGCCTAATTATTAACGTCTCACAATCCACTTTATAACCAATAAACCCCCTTAATCCTTATATTCATAATTTTACCCCCCAAATACTGTGTCTTCTCTGTTTTTGTTGCCTGAAATCAATTCCAAAATACTCAAAACCACAAAGAAATACTGCAGGTATGTTCATGTCTTATTGTTTTCTTATACTTTCTCTTTTTGTGTTTACATGGGTGGGGGTTGGTTCTTTCTCTCTCTTTTTTTTTTTTTTTCTCAAGATTATGGTTTAGTATATCATATAGTATTAGTGTTTAATTGTTAGGTAAAATTTGTAGTAAAAGGTGAACAATTTGATGTTATTGAAGTGTTTCTTTTTGTGGGGTTAGGTTTTTTTTTTCCTCATTTTTTCACAAGCTTAGTTATGGTTAAAAGTTCAAACTTTGTGGGGGTTAGTTCTTTGTCATTTTTCCAAGATTATGGTTTAGCATATCATATATTACTGTTTAATTGTTAGCTAAATTTTGTAGTAAAAGGTGAAAAAATTGATGTTATTTAAATGTTTCTTTGTGGGGTTATTTTTTTTCCTCATCTTTTCACAAGCTTAGTTATGGTTAAAAGTTGAAACTTTGTGGGGGTTGGTTCTTTTTTAAAAAAAAAAAATATGGTTTAGCTTATCATATAGTATTAGTGTTTAATTGTTAGCCAAAATTTGTAGCAAAAGGTGAACAATTTGATGTTATTTAAGTGTTTCTTTGTGGAGTTAGTTTTTACATAGTATTAGTGTTTAATTGTTAGCCAAAATTTGTAGTAAAAGGTAAACAATTTGATGTTATTTAAGTGTTTCTTTGTGGGGTTAGTTTTTTCTTTTCCTCATTTTTTTCACAAGCTTAGTTATGGTTTCGGATATTACTGTTGAATTTTAGAAATTTGTAGTAAAAGTTGAAACTTTGTGGTGAAAAAGCTTAGTTATGGTTTAGCATATCAGATATTACTGTTCAATTTTTAGCTAAACTATGTTGTAAAAGGCCAACAAGGTGATGTTAATTTAGTGTTTCTTTGTGGGGCATTTTCTGTCCCTCATTTTTTCACAAGCTTAGTTATGGTTTCGGATATTACTGTTGAAATTTTAAACTAAAATTTGTAGTAAAAGGTGAACAAGTTGATGTTACTTAAGTCTTTCTTTGTGGGGTTAGTTTTTGGTTATCATTTTTTCACAAGCTTGGTTATGGTTTAGCATATCAGATATTTCTGTTGAATTTTTAGCTAAAGTTTGTTATAAAAGGTGAACAAATTGATGTCACTTGAGAGTTTCTTTTTGTGGGGTCAGTTTTTTTTCCTCTCATTTTTTCACAAAGTTAGTTATGGTTTCTGATATCAGGATATTACTGTTGAATTTTAGCTAAATTTGTAGTAAAAGGTGAAACTTTGTGTGGTTAGTTTTTTTCTCATTTTCTCACAGGCTTATTTATGTTTTAACATATCAGATAAAACAATTGACCTTTTAGCTAAAAAAAATAGTAAAAGATGAACAAGTTGATGTTACTTAAGTGTTTCTTTGTGGGGTTAGTTTTTTTCCTTTTTCTTTTTTTTTTCTTTTTTCTTTTTAAACAAGCTCAGTTATGGGTTAGCATATCAGATATTTTGAACTTTGAGCTAAAATTTGTAGTAAAAGGTGAATAAATTGATGTTACTTAAGTGTTTCTTTGTGGGGTTAGTTTTTTTCTCATTTTTTCACAAGCTTAGTTATGGACTTATGGTTTAGTTTATCAGATATAACTGCTGCAGCTTAGCTAAAATTCGTAGTAAAAGGTGGACAAGTTGATGTTTTTTTAGTGTTTCTTTGTTAATTGGCATGAAGTTCAAGAAAGAAAGAAAGGTTTTTGGAACTGGTGGTCTTAAACATGCCATGAGATTTCTATGGCTATTATAGTATGCTATTATTAAGGGTAAAATGGGAAGTTTAACTGTTACCTTTATAAAAAAAATGAGAAGCTTAAAGTTAAACTATTTCCAGATAAAGAAAAGTGTCATTCTTTTCTGAACGGATTAATAAGGAAATAATGCCACAAAAGATGAAACGGAGGAAGTAGTATAATTAGTTAATTTGGTTTGCATTTCAAAGAAAAGTTAGTAAAATACAAGGGGTATTGAAGCAATCAAAGATTTGGTTAAGGATGAAAGATGTAATAAATAAGACATTATAACAACTGTCCAAGTAATATATTGATTACTCAAAATGAGAGTTGTGAGAATTCGTATTTTCACCATTAAGTTTTACACTGATGGAATTAGTTTCCTTATTTATGTGGTTATATATGATAGTAATGCAAGATTTGCTTACTGTAGGGCTACGTATATGAGGTCACGTTCTTAATTTTTGGTTAATATAGGCAACAATGTAGGATAAATTGACTGGCTTTATCAGTGAAAAAAGCATTTGTTTGATTCCCAGTGCATACGCATTAAAGTAAAGAGTTAGATTAAATGTGTGATTTCATTGCCCTTTTGTGTTCCCATGTGAGCAAGTGTTGTTGTCAGATATGTTACTGCATTGAATTTTGAACAAGATGGCCTTGAATAGAGCAGAATGATTAAATGTGTGATTGCATTGCCATTGTGTTTTCCCGTGTGAGCAAATGTTTTTGTGAGTAATGTTACTGTTTTGCATTTTGAATGATATGGCCTCACATAGAGCTGAATGGTTAAATAGGATTTTTATAGATGGCTCTACTGTTAGGAATTGACATGTAAGTTGATTAAGTGATGTTACTATATTGCATTTTGACTCCCTTAGCAGCGATGGATGAAACTCATGGATTTGCTTAGCTAATACTCATATTTTTTAAAAAAAAAGTGTTTTGAATCAAGTCAAATTTGAAGATGAAGTTCTTTTTTCTGAGTGTAGAGTTTCTGGTTTTGACAGCAGAGCTCTTTGATGCTCTCTTTCAGATATAGATTTATGTATTATCGGATGTTTTT
The DNA here is from genome assembly GCF_019175385.1 of Lycium barbarum. NCBI lineage: Eukaryota > Viridiplantae > Streptophyta > Magnoliopsida > Solanales > Solanaceae > Lycium > Lycium barbarum. The sequence continues at coordinate 115,582,805 of NC_083346.1, read as the reverse complement.
CCTGATAAAAGATGTTGAAGATAAAGATGTCAAGTTTCAACCTTTTCCACCAAAAAGTTGCCTTGCATTTGCTGTTCTATCTTAATAGTTTTTATTCAGAAGACGTTTGTCCTCTTACATCCTTCCATCCCACCTTCTTACCTTTTTCAGTTGACAAGACCGGGATCAGTGGTGCATCTCTTTTTTCCAGCTTGTCTAAGATTGCACCTCACCTTCAAGACATGCTATTCCAGTTCTGGCACATACAGGAAGGACACAGTAGTTTCTGAAGACATGCTCTTTTTCTCTTGAAGGTTGGTGTTATCGTGAAGAAAGCAATGGCTTATGCACTTGTCCCGAAACTGCACATACAGAGCTCAAGCTCCAGCCAAATAGACCTCCAAACCGGAAGCAGTAAATCGTTGCTAATAAAAACTCCAGCAGTTCTGTTAAGACATTCATTCAGGGGTAACTTTAGTAGTCAATCCTCTTGGCAATGCCACGGAGTTCTTGGTTCAGGAAAAACTGGCTCCATTTTACCCTGTAACAAGCAGGGAAGTGTCTTCCTTGATAGAGTTAAAGAGAGTACTAATGGGAGCTTAAATAGAGATGTTGAGAAGAGTTCAAATGAGCAACAGTTAAAGAAACTTTCTAGTTCCTCAAGGTTGACTTTAGATGGACCATTGGTTGAAAATGATGAGATAACTAACAACAAAGTCCTTAGAAGTTTTTGCAGTCACGGAAAATTGCTTGAAGCTTCGAAATTAGTTGACCTGATGACTCGTCGAAACCAAATTCCAGATTATCCTTCCTGCATAAACTTGATTAGGGGCCTCGTCAATTTGGGACAGACAGGAAAAGCAGCGAATGTTCTACAAGTCATGGTTATGTCTGGTGGGACTCCAGATATCATCACATATAATATGTTAATCAGTGGTCTCTGTAGAAAAGGGTTTTTATACTCTGCCATTGATTTTTTGGACTACATGAGCTTGAGTGGTTGCCTTCCCGATGTTATCACTTATAATACTATACTGCGTGCAATGTTTGACCGTAGTAAATATGATCAAGGAATTCAGTTTTGGAAGGATCGATTAAGAAAAGGATGTCCTCCTTATGTGATCACCAGTACAATTCTCGTTGAATTAGTCTGCAAACATTGTGGTGTTATACGTGCCATTGAGGTAATGGAGGACTTGGCAGTTGAGGGATGTTCTCCAGATCTCGTGACCTATAATTCCATGGTAAATTTTGCTTGTAAGCAAGGGAACTTTGAAGATTCAGCTTTACTAATCTATAATCTCCTATCGCATGGCCTTGAACCTAATGCTGTGACTTACAATACTCTTCTCCATTCCTTTTCTACCTATGGATGTTGGGACGGAGTAGATGGGATGCTTTCCGTCATGAATGAAACTTCACATCCTCCTAGTGTTGTCACTTACAATATTTTAATTAATGGTTTGTGCAAGCACGGGCTTTTGGATCGTGCAATCGACTTTTTTACTCAGATGGTCTCGGAAAACTGTTCACCTGACATAATCACCTATAATACACTTTTACGTGCTCTGTGTAAGGAGGCAATGGTGGACGAGGCAGTCCAAGTTGTTCATTGTTTAAGTGATAGCAGTTGTTCGGAATCTCCTAGTATAATCACTTACAACATAGTTATTGATGGCCTTGCAAAGCAGGGCTTTATGGAGAAAGCTATGGAATTATACCATCAAATGGAAAAGCATGGGACAAGTCCTGATGATGTTACATATAGATGTTTAATTTGGGGATTCTGTCGAGCTGATCTTATTGAAGAAGCTGTGGATTTACTAAAAGAGATGGGTAACAGCAGAAGTAGGGTCAGAGATAATTGTTACAGGTTTATTATTCACAGGTTATGTCAAAACAGCAAACTCGACTCTGCAAAACAAGTTCTGAAAATGATGATATCAAGTTGCCACAAGCTTAAGTCAACCGTGTATTCAAATATAATTTCAGGTATAGCTGGCGCAGGTATGAATGAAGAAGCTATGGAATTGCGGGAAAAGTTGAGGGAATGGAAAATTCTGAAGGAATAGACTTTTTTTCCAATTCCAGTTAGACAGTATCCTTAACTCAGTTATTGTAATTGGAGGGATAGCTGGTGCAGATATGAACAAAGCAGTAACAGCAACACGGAAAAAGTTGAGGGAATGAAAAGCTTGAGGAATAGAGATTTTCAGATTGAACAGAGAGTATCCTTAGCGCAGGCCGTTAAATCATTGGACATATCACCTCAGCGCAAATGGAAATTTACTCCTTTATTAGGTTTCTTTCCATGTCCATTGTCTGTTCTATATTGTGCTTGGTAAAAGTTTTGACCGTCGTACCTTCTTCACAAAGTTTTGGCTAGTATCTGTATTCTAATTCATATGAAGACTTTTTAGTTGCAACGTTGTTCCTGACTCTACTGAAAAAGATGTAGCTGTGGTTCAGTGCATATAAGGCAGATTTTATCATGTGCCATGAATATATCCAGGTTTCCATGGGTTTGAGTCCATTGCCCTTGTGAAATTTCCCAATAACCATGTTATTATATGGATTTATATTCTTCAAACATCCTTAATTCCAAAGTTTCTATCTCTTGCTTTTTAGTCGTGTAGCTTTATTCGTTGTCTTAATTCCATCGTGACCGCCCATATTAAGTTGATATACCTATGCATTTCTTAAGCTTATATCTGTTTTCATGAGAAGGAGATTTTTGGCGTAACTGGTAAAGTTGCTGCCATGTGACCAGGAGGTCACGGGTTCGAGCCGTGGAAACAGCCTCTTGCAAAAATGCAAGGTAAGGCTGCGTACAATAGGCCCTTGTGGTCCGGCCCTTCCCCGGACCCCGCGCATAGCGGGAGCTTAGTGCACCGGGCTGCCCTTTTATATCTGTTTTCATGAATTCTTGATGCTGGACCCTTACATGATTTTCACTCACCATGCCTTTGTCCAGCTAACTTCTTTTCACACAATGCACAAGAAGCCTGCGTATATTTTCCAGAGAGTTTGATTCGTTGGAGGACGGTTAATTATCTTATATATAATTTTGTAATGTAGAGAAGATGGTTTCGACTAATTTTGCTAATGAGAAACTTGGATGTTCACTGACTGCCTTGTTCCACATATACCAAACTGGAGTACAAGTAGAAATTTGCGATTCAACTCATTCATCTCTGACACAGATAAAGGCCTGTGGACAGTTTTAGCATTATGTTCTAGCTTGTGATTTGCTGTAATGAGCTTAAATGAAGAAGTGGAGATTCACATAGCCGACTCCAACTTGTTTGGGACTGAAGCATAGTTGTTGTTGCTGCTGTTGTGATTTGCCGCAATGCTTGTTTATTCTTGGACAATATGGCGAGAACGCTTACTGCTAAGGTTTTCAACTTGGAAATGTGATCAATACTTCTTATCCTCTCTCTCAGACACACAGCTTGTGCGATATTTTCATTGTTTGAAGTTCAAACTTTTCTACTACGTTACAGATACAATTGGCTGTGAACTTTTGAGTATTTTTGGAGTGATCAATGTTATTAATCGGGAAAGAAACAGAAGGGGGGAAACATCAATGCAGTTTTTTCAGCTTCTACCAATTTGGTTAGAACAGGAAAAAAAGTTGAGCAAAGGTTTCATCATTTGTCCAAGCAAAACCATGTCTGATAATAAAGTTTGTTTTTATGTTGCCAAATTCCAGAATAGACGATCAAGCAATATTGGTTACAATAGATGCTATGATTGTCGTCAAAGAACACAAGAATTTTGGCACGCATATATATGAGGGCCTTTTTCTTTTGGAGATAGATCTTAAAACAGTAAATACTTATCCGGGTTTTGCACCTAATTAAACAATTAATCTTAAGAGTCAACAAATCAAAGCGAGATGCATATTACTTAATCATGGTCAAGTGTTTAAAAGTAAATATGCAACACATGTCTTACATTCATTGATTTGATATAAACACTTGATGCGACTACCTCTTAAACTACTTAACTCATATTTTGAGATTTCAATTTTGTCATTGGCCATTGAAAGGGCACCCAACAGTAAACCACGGTTTGCTAACATCAATATATTCAATAGCAAATGTATCCCAACAGAAAATGAAAAGAAGACAATCAGGTTGGCGATGCAATTTGTTGAGCGGGATTTCAAGAATACATAGTTGTTAGTCTAGGAATACAATGTAAAGTGTGCACATACAGAAGCCTGAGATCTTTATTACTGTCATTCATGTACAAGTATTGAACATTGCTTGGACTATCAGTAAAGTACAAGTATTGAACATTGATATAAAACCTGTCCCTCTATGGACTTCTGATAAAATCAGAACGATAAAGAGAAAAGTATATGAAACCTCTAAATGTCTTCCCACTACTTTAGAAACTAGCTGATCAGATAATCCGCCATATGGTACATCAGTCACAAAACTTTTTTTCAGATTTTGTTGAACTCTAAAGTCTTGAGTACTTGACCAGAAGCCTTCCACCCCAAAAGACACAAGGATAACTGAATCTTCTGATCTTAAAGAGCAAATGGCTTCTTATAAAGATCAGTAGCAAATTCAGGAAACTACTTACTGGTTTCTGAGAGAGTAATATCTTTATAAACATCAGGTAGAGGAAACGTTTTTCTCAAACGTTGAAGTGATTCTTTCGAGATAGCATTCTTTTGATAAATCGCACTAGCCAGCTCCATTGCTTGAACTCTCCATCCTGAAAAACCAATACCTTCAATGAGTAGAATATAAGTTGTTTCATTGGGTTGACGCCCCTTTTTAACCATTTCACCTAGCACTTCAATTGCCTCATCAACTCTATGAGCTTTGCATAATCCAAGAAGGAGAATGTTATAAGTGATAACAGTAGGTGGAAAACCATTATCCTCCATATCTCCTAACAAATCAAGTGCCTCATCCACCATCCCATCTCTACATAAACATGAAATCAATGAATTATAAGTAATCTCATCAGGATCAATCCCTTTTTCTATCATCTCCGAAACCAATCTCAAAGCCCGAGCTCTCCCTCCATTATTCCATAACGCGCTCATCAATGTATTGTAAGTACTCACATCCGGAGGACAACCTATTTCCCCGAGCTTCTCAAATACTTCCATGGCCTCATTGGCTTTACCCTTCTTACACATTGTAGAAAGTATAGTGTTGTAGTTCACTATATCGGGCAAGCAACCGTTGGAAATCATATAATCCAAGAACTTAATAGCCAAATCTAATCTCCCTCCTTTGCAAAATGCAGCTATTAAAGGATCATAAGTGAATGTATCCGGTGTTAATCCCTTATCCATCATTATCTTCAACAAGTTGATCGCTTCATCTAATTTCCCATCTCTACATAAAGCACTCATCAAGATACTATAAGTAACCACATTTGGTTCACATCCCGCGGAAAACATCTCATTCACTAGCTTCTCTCCATCACTCCATTTCCCCTTATGCAATAATGCCCTTAACAAAATATTATAAGAAATCACGTCCGGTCTGCAACCCTTGGATGGCAAGCTCCTAACAAACTCGTAGGCTTGATCCATCATTTTTTCTCTGCACATTCCCCTGATAATCGCGTTATAAGTGTACATATCGGGTTGAAGCCCTCCCGATAGCATCTCATCGAGAAGCTTCATTGCTTCATGAATCCCGCCTTCAAGAATCGTTGCCTCTATCAAGATTGTGTATGTAATAACCGTAGGCTTACAATTGTTTTCTTCTTTTAACTGATCCAACAACTTCAATGCTGATCCTAGTTTCCCTCTATCACAAAGACTACCTATCAAGATATTATAAGTAACAGCATCCGGAGGAAAGCCTCGGGCTTTCATCCTATTCAACACCTTATTAGCTGCTTCAATTTTGTTCATTTTGCAGAATCCACTTATAAGTGCATTATATGCAAACACATCTGGTTCACCAGATTGCTCCAAAATCTGCATAACTTTCTCCGCTTTCTCTGATTTTTTCGAGTTGCAGAATCCCTTAATGAGTTTTGTACAGAGAATGACATCAGGTTTATAACCACTCTTCATTTTGCATTCAAGAAGATACAAGGTTTCATCATACTTGCCTACTTTACATGACCAATTTAGAACTTTCATATCATTGGACTGTACATGGGCTTGTCTATTTTCAGTAGAAACTTTGACCCTTTGGTTATTTCTATGCTTTATTTTACTGTGGCCATTGCTACTACATCTAACAACAAAATTGTGCTTTTGAGATTGAGATGTTGGCTTCAAGTTATTGGATAAAAAGGGCAATTGAGGAAAGATGGCCCTAGTCATTTGGTTAGTATTAGGTAGTATTTCAGTGTTCATTGACAAATGCTACGCCTCAATCTCAAATAAATTGGGATCGGTTAAATGAATTCTCGCTGACTTCCCAACCCCTCAATGCAACAACAACTACGCCTTTATACCAACAAGTTGAAGTCAGCTATATGAATCCTCACTGACTTTCCGATCCCTCAGTGTAATAGAGAAATCATCTTGAACTGAATTAAGAAAAATAGAAAGAAGTACCTGTTATTCTTGTTTGTAACATGAGCCATGAAATTATGATGTAATAAAAAGTTGGCAGTTGAACTAAAGGGGTTGGTTTTTTTTTTTTTTTTTTTTTTTTTTTTTGTGCATCCCAGAAATCTAGTTATAGATTCTCATTGGATAACATTGTAAGTTCAGATAAGGTTACTAACTTGTTAAGCCCTTGGATAAACCGGGCCAGTCTAGTTTATGGCTTGCACTTTTTGAAGTTGGCAATAAGGTCCAGTTCTTGAAATAATTGGAAAAAATGACTTAAACTTATATGCACCGACAGTGTAAAAAATTATACATTATCAGACACAGAGTAGGGGTGCAAGGGGTTTCATCTAAACATCCTTTGCCAAAATTACATTGTATATAAAAAGTCAAATTTATTTTTTCATATGGTAGATGTTAAATTTCCTTAGTTATTTTTGTGTTTACTTCTTTGATTTTGAATTCCCTTGTTGAAATTCTTAGCTCTGCCACTAATTAGATGGACGAAGTTAGGGGCGCAAGAGGGGTCATTTGAATCTCATTCGTCGAAAAATTATATAGTATATACAATGTCAAAAGAATGTCTATGTAATAATCGATGTTGAAACCCCTTGATTTCCTTGTGTGTTTACTCCTTTCTATTTTGAATCCTTTTAATGAATATCCTTGTTCCTGCACAATAATATTAGGTTAATTCAACCGGTTGTACCGAGTTACTCTTTCATTTTTCAGATTACCATATGCCATTACGCAAATTATTAGAAGTGAATTTAAAATGATGGAATAAAAATAATTTTACATTAACGATGATAAAACTTAAACTCTTTAAAAGAATCTTGAGCCACAATTCACAATGATGAAATTCTGGAAAAAGGGAAATTTAACCTTTAGCACCCTATGCATTCAACCAATAAGTTTCTATTGTAACGTCACACTCTGATCTTCACAAAACTATATATGTATTTGGTCCCTCTTACAAGTCTACGTGTTGTCTACGTTAAACTATGAAATAGTCCATGTATTTTTCGTTAGAAAATAAATACAACAAAAAAGAAGAAGCTTATTTGAGTGAACTCAAAATTTATAATTTTGTAAAATGGTAGTAATATTTTAAAAGTAGAGAACTTGATCAACAAGTAAACGCAGATACGAATTTAAGTCACAATTTGATGTATTCGATCTTTAATATTTTTAATGTCGAAGTCATTATATTTTAAAAATTATGAGTTCGAATTTAATTTTGTTGAAATTTTAATATATTTTTACATATAATATTATATTTCGTGTTAATATTAATCTCAAATGAATCCGTTGTCAAAGAATTGCACTTGTCACTTAGTGAAACAAACTCTCCACCAACCCATTAATATCAGTCAACTAAGTTAGGCTAGATCACTGCTCAACTATACCATCATATTACCATCCATTAAGTAGGCGTTTGGACATGCGATTTCATGTCATGATTTCAAGTCACGAGATGAAATCAGCGTTTGGACTAGCGCAAATTATCCAAAAAGGCACTATTTGAGATTTCAAATCATGATTTCAAAATTTTTAAATGTAAAACTTGACCCATAAGTTTATATTTAGTAAAAAAAAAAAAAAAACTCATAAGTTGGTAGGTATTTTTAACAATTACTCCCACCAACCATTTACCAACCTCATTAACTTTTACCAGTCGTCATTTACGTTCGTACCATGTCGGAGGATTATATTAAAGAGTAATTACATTACTATTCATGTTAAATTTCCTTTTTTATTGAACTAAAGTTTGATCAATTGATGTTGTATTTTTTAGAAAGGTCTTCTAGTGGCGTGTTAATTTTGTTATGAATTATGACTTGCTTCATTTGGTAAGATTGTATAAGAATTGGGAAAGTTTTGATAGTTTTCACAACTTGTCAGGTTTTTATGTCTATAAGAAAAGTACACCTAAGAAATCCAAATTGCATGTCCAACATGATTTCATCTCATGGTTTCAAATCAAGATTTCAAATCATGTCTAAACGGCTCCTAAAGAGTTGTTATATAGATGGTTACTCAACTTCTATTTTGTTACATCAAAGTTATTAAATTATTTTTTGTTACATAAAAGTCATTCAGCTTTGTCAAGTGTTCCAGAAAATTGCTAAAATATTTTTTGTAACAAAAAAATCGTTAAGACTCTACCTAAGAATCACCACAAGCTACTAAATATTTCTTATAATAAAATGTCATTCAACTTCTAAGTATGATGTATAATATCGCTTTTGTTTTCTTCTAATGGCTTTCTGTGATACTAGATAAAGTTGAGTGGCTTTTTATTATAAAAATTAGTTTAGTTACTTTTGTGATACTAAGTAGAGAATTTTTTTTCATTAGAAGAAATAGTTCAGTGACTTCAATATAATACAGTAAATGTTGTGTAATCATATATAAAATTAACCCACCATTATATCACAACTTATTCCTAATTTGACCTAAATAAAAATTACTTGACAATTAATTATTTAAATATTAGGCAATATACAATGTATGTTAACAGTAGTTTCATGATTAACCACATATATACTAAATATATTTTCCACATGTTTTAGGAAACCATTAACACATACGAATAGCTCTGTTACCATTGTCTCTAATGTTAATTTTATTTGAAAAATTATATTTGGCACAAATAGAGTAAATGGGGGCATTAAAGTAATTTCACACAACTTTTAAGGGCATAATAGTCACTTATTATTTTTCCTATACCAAAAATATCCTTCTATGAAAAAGAAGAGATGAAAATTCAAATTTTACTCTCTTTCTCCTCAAGGTAATTATTGTTTTTCTTCAAATGCATTGAATTTCACTCTCCATCTCTCCTTAATATTATCATTGCTTTTCTTTCAGATATATTGATTAGATAAATTTTTGCGTGCCTTTTATTAAAAAAAAAAAAAATACTACTCAAAAATTGTTTTCATTGGAAAGCATATATGTGGCCAGGGCCGGCCTTTGGGTAAAGCCCACAAAGCATGGGCTTTAGGCCCCCTTTTTGGGGGCCCCCATTTTGTAATTCACAGCTTTTATGTAAAAAAAAAAAAAAATTATTGCATTGTTTATTGAAAAAAGGAAAGAGAACTTTACTAATGATTTGACCAAAGAAAAAGGTCCTAAATTGAGCTTTCTTTTCCTAACGTATACTAGTGAATTTGTGGATGTGACATGTGACAAACTTCACCTTCAATTTGGAAGACTTTTCTGCTTATTTTCTTTATCTTTGTAAAATATTTTTCTTTCTTCACTTTCCAATCTTTTCAGGACAAACTTCATCTTTATTCCTCCATTGACACTATTACGGGTCTTGAAAATAAACAAGAGAAAAGTGTGGAAGAAATTTATTGATCTACTTTTTGGAATATCAAGCAGTGTTGGACGTTTAGGAAGCAAATAATTATTTTCTGATCAGGTTCTATTATTTCAATTCTTTAATATTAATTTTTTCATCTAAAGTTTAGTTTTCTTGATAATTTTGTTACTTAGCATATATTTATCTTTTATTTTTTATTGAGATTTTAATATGTCTACTAAAAAATTTGAATCCGGTCATTCAAAACTTAAAAAAAAAAAAAAAAAGACTCGAATCTTTGATACAATCCCAAAAAAGAGCTCTTGATAAATTTGTAACAAAATCAACAAATATAAGAGAATATTCTTCAGATGAACAAGTCATTAACTTAGTTGAATTAGATGACATTGACTATACCATTCAAGAAGAAGAGGACGGAACTAGTGAGAAACCTAACATAGATCCTCAAGAAAATCAAGAACCTAATGAACCAAATAATTGTATTCCTAAAGACATATATGATCCTAGTCAATGGACTAATATTGATACGAATTTGAGGGATCTATTAGTAGAAAAGGGACCAATTAAAATTATTGAGATAAAATTTCCAAATGATAAATTATCAAGACATTTTTCAAATACCCATATGTGAAGTTGAAAAGATATTCAAGTCAATTCCTACTCAAAAGAGGAAAGAAATAAAAGAAAACTTTTTTTCTTTGTTGATTTTTCGAGTGTGATTGGGATTTAGATCCTTTCTAGGAAAGGATTAGACCTAGTATTATAAATACATGCTAGTTAGGATTTATTAAGTAGAACATAGAACCTAAGAGTATTCAATCTTGTAACTTACTTTCTCCCTTGATATTAATAAAAGTGTCAGCTGTTCTCCGTGGACTAGGATCACATCAATCCGAATCACGTTAATTACTGTGTTTTTTATCGTTTTCGCGCTAATAATTGGTATCAAGAGACTACAGGTCGTGAGATCTATGAGACGAGGAGACTATGACATTTATGAAGTTTAAGGTAGCGAATTTTGATGGGCGAAGTAATAACTTCAACATCTGGAAGATCAAGATCATGGCGTTGTTATGGAGAGAAGGATTAGTCTATGCTTTGGACGACTTGTATACCGAAAATACGAAAGAGGCCGAGAAGCAAAAGATTGAGATAGATGTGTTTAGCGCAATCTAATTATCCTTATCAGACAGCGTGTTATGTGAAGCCAGTACTTAGAAAACAGTTACGAGTTTGTGGAAGAAACTTGAAGATCTCTACCAGAAGAAATCAGTAACAACTAGAATGTTGTTAAGGCAGTGTTTACACACCTTTAAGATGAAGATAGGTACAACTTTATAGGATCATCTTGATGCTTTTAATAAATTGGATATGGATCTTATTCATACTGATATTAAAGTGGGAGATGAAGAACTAGTGTGCATTCTATTGTTTTCATTATCACCGGCATACAAAGATGTAGTTAATTCAATGATGTACAATAAGGAGGTGGTCACGTTACAAATGGTAAGACATGCATTGAATTTGGATGAATTAAGAAACCATATCAACAATGGTGAGAAAGAGGACTATGGTGAGGGTTTGACGGTTAGAGGTCCCTCGAGCCAAAGAGGGAGAGGCAAATCAGTAGATAGGTCAAAGTCTAGGAAAAGGGTGAGTAGGAAGGATCTGAGTGTTGGGGTTGTCATCAAAAGGGTCACTTTGAGAGGGATTGCCCGAATAAAAAGATTGATAAAACAACAGCCAATGCATCTACGGTTCAGGTAGCTCAGACATCTGGAGAAGATTATGTGCTAACTGCTTCAACATATGACATTCAGACACAAGTGAATTTTAGATTCAGCTTGTACCTTTCACATGTGCTTCAGAAAAGATTGGTTTGTTAGCTACGAGCAGACGAGTGGGACTGTACTTATGGGTACGATGCAGTATGTAAAATAGAAGGTATTGGTTCAGCCCGTATACGGTGTCATGACGGCATCATAAGAACATTGTCTAATGTTCGACATGTTCCTGATATGAAAAAGAATCTGATCTCTCTTAGTACTTTTGATGAGCTCAGACACAAACATGCGGGTGAAGGTGGAATCTATAAGGTGACTAAGGTTTCTTTGGTCATGTTAAAGGCCAAATTGGAGGGTGGTCTTTATGTACTTATGGGCAGCACTATTCTAGGTACTGCGAATGCTGCAACCTCACAGTCATCAGATAATGACAAGGCTAAGATGTGTCATATGAGATTAGGTCACATGAGCGAGAGAGGGTTGGCAATTTTGAGCAACCGAAATCTTTGGAAAGGTGAGTACATTAGTACACTTGATTTTTGTAAGCATTGTGTCCTTGGAAAGCAGAAACGGGTCAGCTTTAGCACGAGTAAGCATAAAATCGAAGGGGTACTTGACTACATTCATTCAGATTTATGGGGTCCATCTCAGGTTCCATCCAAGTGTGGAAAGAGGTATCTTCTTACTTTCATTGATGATTTTTCACGCAAGGTTTGAGTATACTTCTTAAAGGCTAGTCTTTGAGAATTTCAAAAACTGGAAGATATTAATTGAAAATCAGTATGGCAGAAAGATTAAGTGTCTTCAAACAGATAATGCCTTGGAGTTTTGTAATGAAGAGTTTGACAATTTCTCCAAGATTCATAGTGTATTGAGACGTAGAACTGTTAGACATACACCACAATAGAATGGAGTAGCTGAAAGGATGAACCACACTCTTCTTGAGAAAGCACAATGTATGCTCTCTAATGCCAAGGTGCCTAAGGAGTTCTGGCCGAAGCAGTAAATACTGCTTGTTATGTTGTTAATCGCTCTCTAGCATCGGCGATTGACTTCAAAACTCCAAATGAGGTATGGTCAGGTAAACCGTCTAATTACTCGTACTTAAGAATCTTTGGATGTCCCGCATATTATCATGTAAGTGATGGAAAACTAGAACCTAGAGCTCGAAAAGGTTTATTTATGGGATATGCTAAAGGGGTAAAATGATATAGAATATGGAGTTTAGATCCTTTTAAGTTTGTAATCAGTAGAAATGTTACTTTTGATGAGGCCTCTATGCTTAATCCTGGAAAGACTTCTATTGAATTTGCAGGACAGAAAATTCTTACAACAGAAACGGTAGAGGAAAATGTAAAACTCACCGAGCAGAAGGATCAAGTGACTCGGGTGGTGTTAGATAATGAAAAAGCTCAAACAGTAGCACGTGAAGGTGAATCATACATTATAACTACTGGAAGGGACAAAAGAACTTCGAAGCCTAATCTAAAATATTATCCTCGGCCTTCGCAAGCTAATCTTGTGGCCTATGCATTAGCTACTGCTGAGGAGGAAATAAAGGATCCGGAACCTTCAAGCTATATAGAAGCTACTATGTGTGGTGAAGCTGATTAATAGCGTTTGGCCATTACTGAAGAGATGGAGTCTCTGCACAAGAACCATACATGGGATTTGGTGAGTTAACCAAAGGGAAAGAGAACTGTTGGTTGCAAATAGGTCTTCAGAGAAAAGGATGGCATTCTGAGTGTAGAAGATACTAGATACAAAGTGAGATTGGTTGCTAAGGGCTTTTATCAGAAGGAGGTTATCGACTACAATGAGATTTTCTCACCAGTCGTGAAGCATAGCTCAATTCGTTTGTTACTAGCTTTGGTTGCCCATTATGACCTGAAGCTTCATCAGCTTGATGTCAAGACTGCATTTTTACATAGTGAACTTGAAGAGGTGATCTTCATGAATCAGCCCGAGGGTTTCCTTATTGAAGGAAAAAAAGATCAAGTTTGTCAAGTGAAGAAATCTTTGTATAGTTTGAAACATCCCCCACGACAGTGGTATAAGAGATTTGATTCGTTCATGATTACTAAAGGTTTCTCGAGAAGTGCATTTGATAGCTGCGTGTATCACATGACGGTATCTAGTAATCAAATATTTATTTACTGTTAGTTGATGGTTTGCTTATTGCTGCTAATAGTATGACAGAGATAAATGATTTGAAGAAACTGCTAAGTAGGGAGTTTGACATGAAAGATTTAGGTGAAGCTAAGAAAACCCTTGGAATGGAGATTCACAGGAAGAACGGTGAGATACATCTATCACAGAAGAAGTATATTGAGAAGGTAGTTCAGAGGTTTGGCATGGATAAATGTAAACCCGTTACTTTACCGTCAGCACAACATTTCAGACTTTCGTCTTTGATGGCACCGCAATCAAAGGAAGAGACGGAGGATATGTCAAAAGTTCTTTATTCTAGTGCAGTTGGTAGTATTATGTATGTGTGGTTTGTACTCGGCCTGATATTGCTCAAGCAGTGAGTGTGGTAAGTTGATTCAAGTTTAATCCGGGTAAGACGCATTGGGAAGCAATTAAGTGGATATTGAGATATGTTAAAGGTTTTTCGAATGTTGGTCTAACTTTTTGTGGGATGAGAAATGAAGGCTTCTCGACCCTTGGTTATATGAATTCTGATTTTGTAAGTGATCTTGATAGAAGGAGATCAACAGCGGGCTATATCTTTACTCTTGCATGTAGTGCCATAAGTTGGAGGGCAACTCTCCAGTCTATAGTTGCTTTGTCCACAACAGATGCTGAATATATGGCAGCAGCAGAAGCAGTAAAGGAGGCTATATGATTGAAAGGTTTGGTGTCAGAATTGAGTAGGGTTCAACATGAACCAACTCCAAAATGTGATAGACAGAGTGCTATTCACTTGATAAAAAAAAATCAAAGATTTCATGATCGTACCAAACACATTGATATCAGAATCGATTTTATTCATGATGTTGTTGAACAAGGCACAATTAAGATCTTCAAGGTTGACACAAAGGACAACGCAACGGATATGTTGACCAAGGTGGTTCCTCTTGTCAAGTTAAGTCATTGTATGAATTTGGCAGGAGTTCGCATCAACTGATGTGTCAGGATGGAGAACGGAAGGGCAAGGTAGAGCTACTACTATGTACAAGGTTTCGGTTAGTGTCTCTTGTTTCCTACACGGAGTTAGCTCACGTAGGCTTAGAGACATTGGACTGAATGACGTTCATATGGAAGCTCGAAATTCATCTCAAGGTGGAGATTGTGAAGTTGAAAAGATATTCAAGTCAATTCCTACTCAAAAGAGGAAAGAAATAAAAGGAAACTGTTTTTTTTGTTGGTTTTCGAGTGTGATTGGGATATAGATCCTTTCTAGGAAGGGATTGAGATCCTTATTAGAGCTCCTAGAATAAATACACGCTAGCTAGGATTTATTAAGTAGAACATAGAACATAGAACATAGAATCTAAGAGTATTCAATCTTGTTACTTACTTTATCCCTTGATATTAATAAAAGTGCCGGCCGTTCTCCGTGGACTAGGATCACATCGATCCGAACCACGTTAATTACTGTGTTTTTTATTGTTTTCGCGCTAACACATTATTTTCAAAAATTAGCAAATGGGGAAATACATGAAAGAAAATGGTTAGTTTATTCTAAAGACTTGGACAAAGTATTTTGTTTTTGTTGTAAATTATTTAATACAAATTCTAGTATTAGTAACACTAAACTAGCAAGTGAAGGTAGTGGAGATTGGAGAAACCTTAGTGCTAAGCTTAAAGCTCATGAAATAGCTAACGAGCATATTATTAATATGAGTGCATGGATTGATTTAGAAATGAGATTAAGCAAAAATAAAATGATTGATAAAATGTTCAAGATCAAATCAATAGAGATAGAGAGCACTGGAAAAATGTATTGTCAAGAATTATTGCCGTGATAAAAACTCTTGGGAAAAATAATTTGGCATTAAGGGAGGAAATGAAAAGTTATATCAAGAAAACAACAGATTTTTTTTTAAGTCTAATTGAAATGATTGCAGAATTTGATCCAATTATGCAAGAGCATATCAGACAAATTAAACATGACGAAATTCATAATCATTACCCAGGACATACCATACAAATGAATTGATAAATTTGTTGGAAAGTGAAATTAAGAATAAAATTATTACAAAAATTATAGAAACAAAGTATTTTTCAATCATGCTTGATTGCAGGCCAGATACTAGTCATCAAGAACAAATGTCTTTATAGTGCGGACTGTGGACATTTCAGCAACTCCAATAAAGATTACTGAATACTTTTTAGAATTTTTAAAAGTGGATGATACAAGTGGAAAAGGTCCTTTTGAAGTTATTGTAGATACAACAACAACAACAACAACAGCCCAGTGAAATCCCACATCTTGGGGTCTGGGTTTGAAGTTATTGTAGATGAGATAAAAAAAATATTGGACTTGATATTGATAATTTAAGAGGACAAGGATATGATAATGGATCTAATAAGAAGGGGAAACACCAAGGAGTTCAAAAAAGACTTTTAGATATAAATCCTAGATCATTTTATACTCTATGCGGTTGTCATAGTCTAAATTTAGTACCTTGTGACACGGCTAATTCTTGCACAAAAGCTATATCTTTTTTTGGAGTGGTACAACGTATATATACATTATTTTCTTCTTCCACAAAACGGTGGAAAGTCTTAAAAGATAGCGTGCCTAGCCTAACCTTAAATCATTGTCACAAACGCGGTGAGAAAGTCGTATTGAAAGTATTAAAGCCATAAGATTTCAAACTCTACAAATAAGAGATGCTTTAATTAAATTAGTAGAAGTTAGTGAGGATCCAAAAACTAAAAATGAAGCAAATTGTTTAGCAACATGTGAACTTGAAAATTTTGAGTTTTTATTGGGTATGATTATTTGTTATGATATATTGTTTGCGGTTAATACAGTTAGCAAATCTTTACAATAAAAAAATATGCACATTGAAGTTGCCATAAATCAACTAAGAGGTTTGATTTCCTTTTTTCAAAAATATAGGGACGAATGATTTATAACTGCTATGATTTCTGCTAAAGAAATTGCATCTGAGATGAATATAGAACCTGAATTTCGTAGTAAATGTGTAATATATAGAAATAAACAATTTGATGAGAATGTTGATAGTGAAATCACAAAATCTCTTGAAGAATCTTTTAGAGTTGATTACTTCTTATACATAGTAGACCAAGCCATTTTTTCACTTCGAAATAGATTTGAGCAATTCGAAGCCTATGAAAATACTTTTGGGTTTCTATTTAGTGGTAAAGAATTGAGATCACTAGATGATGAAAATTTGAAAAAGAATTGCCTTAACCTTGAATCTTCTTTGAAATAGAAGAGTCACTCTGATATTGATGGCTTAGACTTATTTTCCAAATTAAAAATGCTAAGGGAGATAGATGATAATACTCTAATCGATATACTCAATCAAATAAAAAGACTTGATTCTTTTCCAAATGCTTATATTGCTTATAGAATAATGTTAACTGTTCCTGTAACAGTTGCCTCAGCGGAAAGAAGTTTTTTCAAAACTAAAATTGATAAAATCTTACTTAAGATCAACAATGTCTCAACATCTTACTTCATCAAAAAAAAATAAAAAAAAATCAACAATGTCTCAAGAGAGATTGAGTGGATTAGGTATATTATCAATTGAAAAAGAGTTACTAGAAGAAATCGATTGTAAGACGATTATTCATAGCTTTGCATCCCAAAAAGCTAGTAAAATTGATTTTAAATAATATATATATATATATATATGTGTGTGTGTGTATATTTTTTTTTCTTGAAAAAAAAAATTAAGGCCTCTCGTTGAAGTTCCGCTTGAGGCCACCAATAGTATTGAGCCGCCCCTGTATGTGGCGTGTGGGGTCGGAGTCCCATTATTCCCCCATGCCTTTCTTTGACCATTTTCGTGAATTATGTCTTCTTCATTTTCCCCAGCTCTTACACTTCTATCCTCTTTGATATAAGGCCATTTACATTTAAAAAAAAAAAAAAAAAACACTCTAGTGAAAAACAGAAATAAAATTATTAACAAAGATTAAGAGTTGTGATTTTGTGGTTTTAACTTCACTTTTATAATTACCCAATGCACAGTGGGGGCGTGCATTTAACTTCTCTTTTAGATAAAGTTTTGCATGCCTAATGTTTCCTTTTTTCCTTATACATTAGCTATACGTATTATTTTATAAAAGTACATACTAACATGTATATAAACTCTTCCTTTTTCATTGGAAATCATATATGTCTTAATGTAATAAAAATATAGATCAGAGGAAAATATATTTTTATTTGTTACTTTTTGTAAAAAAAAAATTAATATTGTGTCAAGAAATGAGTTCATATTTGACATTGATGATCAACATTTCATTTATCCTCTTTTCTCTAAATATTTTATTTTTTCTATCTCTTTCGTTATGGTTGATTTTAATTGAAACATTGAATTAGTTCAATTTAACTTAATATTAGATATGATTGAGTAAAAAAAATTACTAAGTGTTGATTCAATTCCATTAATTTTTTTTAAAAATGTATGTAACAAGTAGTCAACACTATGGTTGGGACAAAAAAATGAATCAAATAGAACATAATCTAATCTAAAACCGTACTCTCTTCTCTCTCTATATGGAGGCTTGAGGCCGCAGCCATGACTGCCACGACTAGCTGACTTTAATTAAAATATTAAATTATCTCAATTTAGCTAAACATTATATATAATTGAGTAATAATTAACAAGTTTTGATTTAATTAATAAAGCACATGCTAATACGAGCATATCAGAAGAAGCAAGGCTTAGATTACCAGATCCTGTACATAATCTTCCTAGAGATGGAGAGCCTTTTTCCTTAGAGTCAAGTGGCTGAATGCCCCTGCCTTTTTGCATCTATCATTCTTGCTTGCTTACCTATAACTCTCTTGTCGTAGTGACTCTTCCTCTTTTCTAGGTTTTTTTTTTCTGAGTGTTAAAATGATAGATTTCAATCAATTTATAAAAAAGAAAAAGTGGATGTAGCAAGTACACTACTCAACATTGTGGTTGACTTTAATTGAAATATCGGATTAGTTCAATTTAGCTAAGTGTTATATAAGATTGAGTAAAACAAATTGGTAACTATTGATTCAATTTCATCGATTTGAAAAGAAAAAAAAAAGGCGGATGTAACAAGTAGTCAACACTGCGGTTGACTTTAATTGAAACATTGAATTAGCTTAAATTAGTTAAGTATTAGACGGAATTGAGTATCAAATGGTAAGTTTAGTCTAATTCAATCAATTTAATAAAACAGTGGATGTAACAAGTAGTCAATATTATGATTCACTTTAATTGAAACATTAAATTGCTTCAATTTAACTAAGTACTATATAAGATTGAGTAACAATTAGCATCTTTCATTTAATTTAATCAATTTTTTTTCTTTTTAAAAAGTAGATGTAACAAGTAATTAATACTATGATTGACTTTAATTGAAACATTCAATTATCTCAATCAGTTAAGTATTAAATAGAATTGAGTAACAATTAACAAGTTTATATCTAATTCAATCACTTTAAACAAAAATAGTGAATGTAACAAGTAGTCAACACTATGACTGACTTCAATTGAACTATTAAATTTCTTCAATCACGACTTCCCCCCCCCCCCCCTCCACCCTCTCTCTCTCTCTCTCTCTCTATATATATATATATATATATATATATATATATAAGATCTTAACCATGAGTTTGCAATACAATATGTTGTATAAAATTTTATTACTAATATAAAGATGTGAGTGGTTTAATTCAAAATTTTAAAATATTTCTACTGTAAAAGTAGGCAATTTTTCTTTCTATTTTTTACTTTCTACAAACTCTAATATTGTCTAAGCGAAAATTAAATCATAAAATTGACAATACATTAAAAAAATTGGGGCCTCAAAAATTTTGGGGGCCTACTAAAGCAAAGGCTTCACTAGCCTCGTCGTTGAGCCATTCATGCCAACAATACTCATATCACAATACAAAATGATCGGGTCAAAAGTCAACGACAATTCAAATTCAAGAATCGGGTTCAACATTGAAAATTTATTCCAAAATTGGATTACCCATGCCGTAGGAATTCCAAATCTTAAATATCAAGTCAAACTAATCCCGAACCGACCTTCAATTACTCATTTTATCATTTCACGACGTAACTGTAAAATCCAACTTCAATTCATTCAAACCGGCTAAAAATACGCTCAGATTCATAGACAAATCGAAATAATTACTCGAAGTAGAGTTAAAATCACTTATCCAATAGATCAAAGTTGAAGATCCTCAATGAATCGCCTCAAAACTGAACTCTTAATACTCCAAATGTGTTTTTGAACATTGAGCCCCAAAATGAAATATTTTAACACTGCCATCCTTCCTATGCGACCGCGAAGGGGCCCACGTGATTGTGAAATGCTCCCAACAGTAGACCCTAGACTTTCGCGGATGACTTTCACGCGAGCGCGACACCCATGAGCCAAGCCACCCTATGCGAACATGGTCTGCCCCGCACGCGATTGTGACCTTAGACCATGCTATCATACATGATCGCTGTACCCTTATCGTGATTGGAAACACATGAAGTGTTGGAATAGAAAAAGTTAAATTTGTTGCAGCTGGTTTGAAAAAATAGTGCTTGGAACTCACTTGAACCCTTCGAGTTGCAAATCAAATATGCGTACATGTCCAAAATCATCCCATGAACCTATAGGAACTCTCAAATCACCAATCTGAGCTCATTTAATCACATCTTTGACCTTGGTCAACTCTTATTCTTCAAAGTTATTAGTTTTAGCTGAAGTATTCTAAATCACTCTTGAGCCCCCTTCGAGACTCGACCAAACTATCCAAACAAGTCTTAAACCATCATACGAACCTACAAGAACCTTTAAATATCAATCTGTTAACCCACAATGCTGACTTTGGTCAACTCTTAAGTTCTCAAACTCTATTTGATTTTCGTTATCCGAAAAGCACTCGAGTCCCGGGTCACTCATACCTGCAAGTCATAAAACAAAAAAATGAACCTACGGATAACCTCAATTAGGGGAAAAAGTTTTTAAAACTCAAAATGACCAAAGGAGTCGTTATATTCAATAGGTTGGAAACACATTTTAACCCTGTTTAACACATTTACTTTATATCATTTGGTTTTTCAAAAGTCTGTTTAGCAGTAAAAATATGGATAATGCTATGTACTTTTTATTTTTTTTACTTTTACTTTGTTTGATACACGATTGAGATAAAGGCTAACATATTTTTTAAGATTGAAGCTTAAGGGTTGTTTGGTATGCTGGACAATCATAAATAGTTGTGAGATAAAAAATAAGTACTGCTTTGTCCCTTGTTTGGTTACTAATTCTGTGATAAGTTATATCAGGATTAGAAATAGTACCAACATAAGTAATCTATGCAGATGATGAAATAATAGTATTAGGATTATTTATCCCTGAATAAAACAATGAAGACAACAAAAATACTCCTAAAATCCCTCAAACCTTATTTCTATTAAATAAGCTGGAGAGGATTTTTACAAACAAACAAATTCTTCTTAGAATTTATGCAATGTACGTTAATTTCAATACAACAACCCAAACAGTCAATAAAAAATAATATTCCCTCCGTCTAAATTTATATGACACTCTTTCCTTACTAGTCAGTCCCAAAAAGATGACACCTTTCTATATTTAGCAACAATTTAAATCTAAAATTTCCATCTTACCCTTAATAAAATAATATCTAGCCCCAAAAATTTATTAAGTTTGTTTTACACCACAAGATTCAAAAGTCTTATTTTATTTCTTAAACATCGTGCCCAGTCAAATACCCTCATATAAATGTGAAGAAGTATACCACATCGGTAACAGATGAAAACCCTGGGCTCCTCCTCAATTTGAGCTAACTTTTGGGGGGTCATTTGCACGATTTGCCTTCAAAGGAACCGGTCTTTAATTTTTGTCCTTTGCTAAAAATCCCTTGGTTTCAGGTCAAACCCCCGCTTAGTCAATTTTTTTGTTAAAAATTAGCAAGGTAGAGTTGGATTCGCGAGGTAAGGCAGAGTTTCAAATCTCTACCTTAAGGTAGAGTTTTGCATGCACAAGTCTGCCCGAGGTAGAGTTTTGCATATAGCACTCTACCTTGCGAATTCAAACCTTTGCCTTACAATTTTTTTTTTTACACTGAGCTGGGGTTCGAATCCAGAACCTCGAGGTATTAGACGAAGGGCAAAAATTAACGATCACAAATTTGAGGGGCAAAAATTAAAAAACCAATGCTTTTGTAAGGCAATCCGCACAAAAAAAAAAGACTTTTGGAGTTTGAGTTAGGCTGAATGCGTAATTTGATAATAAAAAAACTAATCCGATAGCCCTACGTGTGTTATTATTGTTGAGAGACAGGAAGAGAATGAACTTTGATCACGTGCTATTCACGTGATAGGTAGACGATTGGATTTTGAGAGTCGCACTTTTTAGTTCGGGTTTTTCTCGTGCTTTGGCTTGCTCTTTCCTTTTTGTGGAGTATATAACTTCCAGGGAAGAAAGAAAAAAAGTTCCCTGTTTTTTTTTTATTTTATTATAATAATAAAAAAAAATCCCAATTACGTAATTATACTCTGCACATTTCCTTCACACAAATAATACTTAGCTTCCAGGGTTTCATTTTTCATTTTTCCTCTGTAAATTCCCCCCCAAAATTCGATCAATCAATCAATCCTAGGGTTTCGCTAAACTCCGATTCGTAAAGATCCGAACCCTAATTTTTGGGATTGAGAGGAGAAATTGCGGTTAATTTAGGGTTTGTTTGATGATCTTAAGGATTTGGTTCGATTTGATTTTGATTTGATTTTTAAGGATATATATATATATTTGGTTTTTGAGATGGATGTGGATTTTAATGATGACGTGGCGAGTTTAGATGCTGAGTTATTGCAATTACCTGAGGTGTCACCTTTGGCTATTAAAGCTAATCCTTATGTTGCTGAGAAGCTATTTGATCAATGGCTTTCGTTACCTGATACTGCCTCTTTGGTAATTTCCCTCATTTTACAATTTCGCGCAACGATTTAATTTTAATTTTATTGTACAATGTGTATGTTATTATTGTTGTTGTTGTTGTTGTAATTTAATTTTATTGCTGTAGTAGGACTTAGCTGTCCAAACTTCAATTTGGGAGTATTTACTGTATAAGAAAAAAAAAAACGAATCTTGGTGTAATTTCCTTATTTTACAATTTCGCAATAATTTAGTTTTAGGGGAACTTACAGAAATGTAGCTTTTAGGCCATTTAGTTTACCAAACATGGCCGAAATATACACTGCCTATACATTTTGGCTGTATAGTGTGTATATTATATGTATACGTATGTATATTATATTTATAGATAACAACATACCCAGTGTAATCCCACAAGTGGGGTCTGGGTATATTATATGTATAGATTATGTACAGTATATGTTGCAGAGAAACTGTTTGATCAATGGCTTTCGCTACCTGATACTGCCTCTTTGGTAATTTCTTCATTTCCAATTTTGCGCAACGATTTAATTTTAATTTTATTGTACAATGAGTATGTTGTAATTTAATTTTATTGCTGTTGTAGGATTTAGCTATTAAATTTTTCAATTTGGATTCGCTTTTAAATTCATTTGTAAATGTGCAACCTTTACTGTGTGGGGGGAGTAGTTACTGTTTCATAGGTTACAGCCCGGTATAAGAAAAAAAACTAATCTTGGTGTAAAATTCTGCACTAGTAATAAAATGCTTGGTTTCTGGTATAGAACTCTGCGTTAAGTGTTACCTGGAAATCGTATGCTGGAATCTTGCGTTATTTTATGTGGGATAAAATATGGTAAGAATAGATTTATTTGCAATACTAGGACTAATTATTGAGTTTGCTATTGCAATCGCATTTAACAATATGTGTATTACTATTATCCAACCGTAGGGTGATAACACTATGTAGCCGTTTGGATATGGTTTGAAACCATGGTTTGAAATCCCAAATCATGCCTTTTTGGATTATTTGGGATTTCATCTCATGACATGAAATCATGAGATGAAATCGCATGTCCAAACGCTGATTTCATCTCATGGTTTCAAATCGCATGTCCAAGCACCTACTATGTGATGTTCCAACCCGGCAAAGCGTTGGGGCATAGCTACACGTTACCTGTGTTGATGGAAGGTAACATGTATCAGGTAGAATAGTTGAGGGGAGTCCAAACTGGTTTAGATACCACCTTTATAAAAAATATCTGAATAGCCTTTTATTCTTTTTTGAACCTATTTTTATGCAAAAAGGTTCTCCTGTGAAAATGCATTAAGGTGCATTAAAAAAATGCGTTAAGGTGACTGAACTTGGTGGCTTTCTCGGGTTGTTTCTGCTTTCATTGTTCAATTATATAGCAAATTCTGGGTAACATCTTTTAATAACTAGTGTAAATGAGCTGCTCACCAATGCGTACTGAAAAAAAAATGTCGCTTCTTTTAGAACATTAGGTACAGTTGTCTTGCTCTGCCTAGAAAATCATGGTAGCAATCTATGAATTCTATTCGCAAATAAACTGAGAGCAGTGTTCGCTGGGTCTCCTACATTTGGCATTAGCTTTACTCCAAGAAAGGGATTGGACAGTTTGTCTTTGTATCTAGATAATTGGAAGTGATCAGATTATGGAATCTTCAGCCATTAAGAATTTTCACTCTGGTCGATGAAGCTGTTGAGAACAGAATGTTTCTTTGGTAAAAAATACCTTAATCCTTTATCGAAAGTTTCCAAAATATGCAGCTGCGATAATTTCAGAGTTGCTTCCTGACCTCTTTAGCAAGTGAGAGCTTCTTTCAAAGTCCTTGGAATTACCAATTGAGCTCCAAAAAGATTAAGGAACTGCCAAGCTGGAGAGTGGAGAGTAATGCAGGAACAAATGGTTTATGGGTTTGACAGACTTATCATACACCACTGCAAGTGATTACCACCTTTCCTGCAGGTTATGGACAGCAATCCAACCAAAGCATACCACTTTTAGTGGAGCTTTATCCTGATAAAATAATTTCGCTGATCTAAATTGTTTTTTAGTGGAGCTTTACTTTTCTTCAACATTTTCTTGATCCATATTTCCAACGCCATGATCTTTTTGCTTTATTCTTGTGAGCCTAGATAATTGTTAACTACAAACCTTCTAGAAGTAAGAAACTTGTCATAGTCCATGGTAACTTGTGAAGAAAATTTGTACTTTCATATTTGGTACTGTAAATTTGGTATTTCATTAGTCTCAGTTAGCCATAGAATTTATTGACTGGTAAGGTGCTGAAACAATGGGAATAAGACGCTTTAAAGCTTATCAGATGGGAAAAAAGATAGAGAAAGTCGTGAGAATTCTAAAGGAAAAAGCAGTCAGTAAAGTTAGAAGTCTTAATCAGAAGCTAATATAACTCTCAACTCCACAAGCACAACAAGCTCCAATTGGCCATGGAAGAATATTTGGAAGAGCAAAGCTCTATACAGGGTTAATTGTTGTTTGGTTAGCTGCTAGGGAGGCTCGCCTTACACAAAGAAAGCTTCAGAGAAGGGGTATACAATTAAGCAACAGATGCGCTCTTCGTCGTGATCACGAGGAAGATAACAATGATCTTGTTCTTCATTGCAAGGTTTCTAGTCAGCTGTAGTATTTAATCCTGAACCTATTGGGCATGAAATTGTGCTTCCCGGAGAGTACGCTCCTCTTTCTTCAAGGGTGGTACAAAGTAGAGCTGTTCAAACACAAAGCAATGCGTTGGTCTATTATAACTGCTTCAGTTTGGTGGGTCATATGGAGTGAAAGAAACCTGAGATTTTTTGAAGAGCAAGAGAACATAGTTAGCCTTAAGCAGACATGTCTCTCTTCGCTCCTTTTTTGGTTAGCCTTAAGCAGAAGTGTCTCTCTTCGCTCCTTTTTTGGTGTGACATGGCTAGAACAATGGTAATGATATAGACGCCATGATGGATTTTACTAGTAACCTGTTCAGTTTGTAATTGGGTCACTTTCCGTATGCTGGTTTTTCTAATATGATATTACTTGTAAAAAAACCGAAAGTTAGAAGTATTAAAAGGACAAGAAGTATGCAGGTTACCTTTGACTCCAAAAAAAAAAAAGGACAAGAAGTATGCTATTACTGTAACGTGTTCACAATAACAAATTCCACAAAATCAAGAAAAGAATATTCTACTTGCACATTTGAGAAGCAGTAATGATTGTCTCTTGAACTTTCGGAGGAATTATTTATATTGGGAAGTTGAAGATATGGGAGATTTGTTACATGAGTTGAGCCTGGTATCACTCAAGGGTAGAGATGAGGATCGTTTGGCTTGGACTGAGCAGAAAATGGGTATGTTCACAGTCCAATCATGCTATAATTCTCTGGTTGCAGCTGCTGGTGGATGCTTTTCTTGGCCTTGGAAGGTCATTTGGGGTTCCAAGGTGCCATATAAAGTGGGATGTTTCTGTTTGTTCTTAGTTCATGATGGCTGTCCCACAAATAAATCTGCGGAAAAGAGGTTTTCATATGTGCAGAGGTTCTTCTTTCGTGAAAGAGAAGTGGAAGACAGTAAGCACTTGTTTTTACACTGCATGTAGCCGGGCAACTCTAGCAGCTGTTTTCCAATATCTTTTGAGTCAAATCGGTCATCCTAGAAACCATAAAGGAGTTTCTTACAAGCTGGTCATTCTGCAGGGGTAGCAAGGAGCTGAAAAAGATATGGAGGTCCACCCGGGGTTGTGGTTTCTGGACAATTTCGAGAGAAAATCAGAGATATTTTCGTAGCAAATCGATATCCATTCATATGTTGAAGTTTAGATGCTTATGTAACTTAGCTTCATGGTGCAAACTAACTGATATATATATGATGAGGGTAAACTGATAGAATTATTAGTTCTTTGCAGGAATGACTATGTTGTTGTCATTGAGGTTGTACTGCTCAGTGCTCACCAGCTTAGTGCTGGTGGCTTTTGATTTCAATACAAAATTTTACTTTATATAAAAAGAGAGAAGAAAAGAAGAAGAATATTCTTCTTAAAAAGGAAGCAGAATATTCTAGGATCTCGGATTTCCTTCTTGAGATCTCCAGGAATAATTCCCTAAGACTTGCTTATCTCATCATAATGCTATGCAGAGTGCTCTTATATAACCCTGTACCAGTCCAAGACCATGTCTGGTTCATTTTATTCCTTTTCTCATTTCATTATTGCTGATCTCAATGGATTGGTAAGCGAAAATATTTATTTTCTCCACATGCAGGTGAAATCTTTGCTTAAGAATGCCAAAGGTGGCGGTCCCTTGAATGTATCTACCACATCTTCTGGCACAAATGTCGCTGCAACTAATTCTTTGCCGTCCATGTTTCCTGCTGGAAGCACACCTCCACTTTCTCCAAGAAGTTCATCTGGTTCACCTCGAATCTCAAAGCACAGGGCTGGACCCTCTTCATTGGGGTCTCCTCTGAAATTAGTGAATGAGCCAACAAAAGAACTCATACCGCAGGTATGGAATACGGAATTGCAAGTGGTGCTTTTATTTGCAAACTGTTGAGATTGTAGTCGTGATGTTTTCCCGAAAATGCTTATGATGGCAGTTTTACTTTCAAAATGGCCGCCCCCCTCCAAATGAATTGAAGGAACGCTGCTTGTTTAGGATAAACCAGTTTTTTTATGGTCACACGGATGGACTACAAATGAATGGTAAGTTGTACTTTACGAATTTATTTCTATGAAGGCTTTTGAGATTATTATGGATTTGTTAGCATCCTTTGGGACTTCTTATTTCTAGATTAAGGCCCCGTTTGGACATGGTTTGAAACCATGTTTGGACATGCAATTTGAATATTTTAGTTGTATTTTCTCTTATAGACATAAAAACCCCACAAATTGTGAAAACTATCAAAACATTCTCAATTCTTATACAATCTTACCAAATGAGCAAATCATAGTTTATAACAAAATTAGTACACTACTAGAAGGCCTTTCTAAAAAATGCAACATCAATTAATCAATCTTTACAATAAAAATGAAAATTTAACATGAATAGTAATGTAACTACTCTTTAATATAATCCTCCCACATAAATTAAAGGTTTAGACACATAAATTAAAGGTTGGTGGAAGTTAATGAGATTGGTAAATGATTGATGGGGGTAATTGTTAAAAATATCTACCAACTTATGGGTCTTTTTTTACAAAATATAAACTTATGGGTTAAATTTTATATTTAAAAAAGTTGAAAGCATGGTTTCAAACCGTGAGTGAAAACGCATGTCCAAATGCTGGTTTGAAACCATGGTTTGAAAACGCATGGCCAAACGCGTACTAAATCCACTTTAAGCTTTTTCTTTAGTTAAAAAAGTGGGGTGGGGGTTGACATGTGATGGGATTTTATTCACGAAATAGCACCAACAAGTTGCTAGTTCAATATAAAAATGCTAAAGATGACATCTCCCTTTTAACTGAAGTTCATCATAGTATATAGTGCTTTGAGTTTCAATTATATAGTGCTCCAATTCACCCGCAAGGGTTTGCGGGTGGCTCAGTTGGTTGAGCATGAGGCTTTCATAATGGAGGTCTCAGGTTCGAAACCCCCTGCTGTCGGGGGATTTGCCTTCTGCATCGAGCTCGTCGCACCGGGCTTGCCTAGTGCGGGTTATCGCTCCTGTGTGGTTTGCGAGCTATTGCACAGGAGCTGGGTTTATCCCGTGCGCACCCGAAGGGTAGCGGCTGCGGGTTCCCATGTCATAAAAAAATAAAATATAGTGCTCCAATTCTTCATTCAGAGCTGTGCATCCTTTCTTGCCATATCACCCAGAAGATGCACGTTTTTATTCAAAAAGTCTCTTAACATGTCTTTGTAGTATCCTTCCTTTCGAGCTTGTGAGGTATCCTTCCTTTCGAGCTTGTGAGGGTATCTTTCAATGTTCTAGGCACTACCCACCGAACTCCAAACAGATTTAGAAATATGTCTCGAATACGCCTGATCTCAGTGCCTTACAGAAAATTTTGATCCTCACCCTCCATCTCATATATGTAACATCTATTATCCGTTAATCTGAGGCATGTTGACTGCATTGCTATCCAGCCAAAGCAGTGGAATTGTAAAAATTTTCCCCGGGGAAACTTAGAGATGTCTCCTACGTTATCCATAATATGTGGCACTTTCGAAATCATGAGATACCATTGATACAAAGTCAATTCCAGTTCGACTTATTGGAGGATCCCATTGGTGTGCGTCTGTAGGAATTGGATCCACCAATTCGCCAACTATGAGTTGCGCGTCCATACCCGATAGTCCCCAATCTGGGAATGTCCAGTGCCAAAGCGTGCCACCTTTAGAGGTGCATTGCTCTTCTTAGCCCATTTTTGTTTTAATGCTGTCAGGTTTGACTATTTAGCATGACTTCACAGTAAAACTGCCCCTATTCTCTACTTCCCGTACAGTGATTGTGTTTAATGTTTGCCCCTCCAATTTTTCCAAGTTGCGCCAATCTGTCTACTCTCTAGTCCTGGCAGTCTTTTGTCCTAGCTATTATATCTATTTTATACTGAGCTGTGACGGCTTCAGCTGGTGAAAGTCAAGAGAATCACAAAGAATATCATCTACTTTAGATAGCAATTATTATGTTAGTCAAGAGAACTATAAAAAATTTGCTGATTACCTGTCAAAAAAAAAAAGTGAAATGTGTTCTGCAGATGTTTTTTACAATTACACATAATTGAGACCCCTGAGAATTAGGGAACCTTATTCATGTAGAGCTAAACTCCAATTAAGGAGCCCTCTTGTATGTTGTTAACAAAACCAATTCGAAAAGTATTCTCTTTCTCTCGTTATCTGTTTTCACCAGCAAAATGACTACTCGTTTTCACATTTTTTATCACCTTTTGCAGCCCAAAATATTCTGTTTATTAGTTTCCAGTTAATGCCACTTTAACTTTTCATGTCCTTTGTGTAGATTGTTCTTTATTAACTTTTTTGATTTCATCGGAACCTTCACCTTTGAGTGGCATCTCATTCAAGTTAGTGTCCTGGAAGAATATTATTTTAAAGACTGTTATGTGGAAGCACTACATTGGAATAATTGCTGCAGTTCTATTGGAATTTTTGGAACTATGTACAGCTTAAGCACAAATTGTTTAATGTTGAAATTCTCAATATTGTTTAAAATTTGCAAGTGTTTGGAGTTATGTTGTTGGAATGAAGTCCAAATGTAAGACTGTTTAGATCATATATACCTGATTAAAGAGCCATTTGTTTTTTAGTCGTGCATTTGATATAACTTAACACTAATTAATTTTACATTGGGTTGTCAGAATTTAAACCAATTACGAAGGAAATATGCAAGCTGCCCTCGTTCTTCTCCGCAGTCCTTTTTAAGAAGATTGATGTTGACAGCACTGGCGTCATAACCAGGTACATGTTTCTGTCTTTCTGAGTATCAAGATGATTCATTTACTTTCTGGATACTTCCTGAGGAGGTCTAAGTGCACCTTGTGATGAAAAGTTCATAACCTTTGGAACCTGAAAAGATGATGTTGGGGGTGGGACATCCTTTCCTTCTGTAACATCCTTCTCTATGATTTTTTTGACAGGCACATTCATGTTTTTATGATAACTCTAGGTATACAATGTATTTGATAGATAATTCGCTTTTTATTGTTAAATATGTCCATTTTATATTCTATCTTGTTTACTCCGCATAGTTCTCGTTGATTACTGTTGAACGGAATTGCATCTTTCATGAATGTGTGATTTGTCTTTAATTCCTATAAAACGTGCACTTCTTTTCAGAGATATTTTCCTTCATTTTGATCTTCACAGTGTATTTGACTGAAAGGCATACACTGTTCTCGGGCAGAGTTCACACTAGCTTTTAGACTGTAGTATATATGACGTTGGAATCTATATTCATGGGAGGGTCTGTCATTGCCCATAGGAGATGAGGAGAAATGAGGATCTTTACCATTCTTTCTTCTTTCAATAATCCCAGTTAGCTAGTTTTTTTTTTTTTTTTGTAACTAATCGGAATCAATATCACCGCTTTGCACTCTAACAGTTGAACGGCCGCCATCCAGCAATTCCCGTGCTTAGATTAGATATAGATTTATTACTTGTACCTCATTCAGCCTCGCAACCCTTTGGGATATCTTCTTTTCTTTTCGGTGTCTATAATCTCTTTCCTGTTTATGTATCACCTTTGGGGTGGCATTCAGGCAATTCAGATTGGATACAAAAATTTCGGTTCGGATTTTCAGTTTTAGATCTAAGAAATTACAATACAAATCCAATCCAAGTAAGTTCGGAATGGATCGATGCACCGAAGATGAATGGGGCTAAGCGATCTGCAGAAGCTCTGGGTGGAAAAATACATCAGTATGAGAGCATTCCGCCTTAGAGAAAAGCCTCCGCGCGAGCGATGGTGGACGAAGCAGAAGCGAGAATGTCGGCTTGAGATACATTAACAATGGTGAGAATCCAATGCCTCGAAACCTAAGGGTTTCTTCGCAAGGTCAGTCCATGGAGGGTGAGTTAGGGCTAAGATCAGGTCGAAAGGCATAATCGATGGACAATAGGTGGATATTCCTGTACTACCCCCTGTTGGTCCCGAGGGATCGAGGAGGCTAGGTTAGCCGAAAATGGTTTTTGAAATTTCCATTTTGCATAAATTGGTTTGGTTATTTTAAGTTTTCGGTTTTGAGACTATTAGTTAAGCTTCTTCTTGTCCCACAAAATAGAACATCCAAATAAAGTATTCATGTCAAATTGCCTTAATAATTCCTCATTCCCGCTAAAGTCATCCAGATAAAGTATTCATGCAAGCAATGATTCCATTATCAAGGAAATTCCTAGCAACAGAAGTTAAGCCTTGAGAATTAACCATCCAAACATTGTGAAACCATGTCCGAATAGAAAATATTTTGGCAACCAAGAAAAATGTACAGAGCAGTCATCTTGAAAATTAAAGTCCAAATATAGTAAACCATGTCCAAATAGATCATACTACTAATAGTCCATATTCAAGTTAACCATGACTCAATTCTTATAGACTCCGAGCGTTTTTAAACAACAATTGATATGCTTCCTTAGGGACTAGTGCCACAACTCCTCAAATGGCAACGGAAAACACGATCACATGGAGTGCATCTCAGTTTGCACCATCCATTTGCCTAATAAGGTAGATTGATTGGTGGATAAAAAAAAAAAAGGTAGATTGATTGATTTAGTAGGGTATTGCTTTCCATTTCAAAAGTGTAGGGTATTGAATTAGTATTGGATATATGAGCTTATGTCTAATAGTTGGGGTTACAACGGAGGCAAAAACTAGGTGATTTCTACCGATTATCCGAGCTATGGTGGACTGATTTACGCGGTACTTGTGCTGATTTGAAGGTAGCAGGTAACCCGTAGAATTAGTCGAGGTGCGCGCAAGCTGGCCAGGACATCACGGCTATTAGAAGAATGGTAGCGCTAATATATAAGTTAATAAAAATTTTGGAGTTTCGGATATCAGGAAAATCCGAAGTCCCAAATTCGAAATCCAATCCAAAATCCGAAAATCCAAACAAAAATCCCAAGAGTTCGGATTTTGATTTTTCCCAAACTATACCAACCCTAATCACCTTTGTGGTGTGTTATGTTCGAAATGAACATTTAAGAGGCAAAAAAGAAAAGCCATGAAATGAAACCAAATGTAGGGGAGTAAAGTGCAATGTGCCTTAGGCATTTGTTAATTGATGTGAAATATTTTTGAAGTGCATGAGGAGTGTGTTGAAATGCATTTTGCTTCACATGGCTGCAGGGATGCCTTTGTTGATTATTGGATCAACGGCAACATGCTGACCAAAGATCTAGCAACTCAAATGTACACAATCTTGAAGCAGCCAGACCTCAGATACCTCATGCAGGTGCTTTCTCTAGTTCCTGCTGATGTTTATGTTGCTTTCTGATTTATTCACGTTGTAGCTCCAGAGTCATAATTCAGAAGATCGAATGATTTTGGTTTTAAATATTGACTACGCACACAATCTTTTAAGGTGCACTAAGATTTTGTGAATTACTAGATTATCCTCTTCTTTCCGATGAATTCTATCAACTGAATTGCAGGATGACTTCAAACCCATTCTTCGGGAACTTTTGGCAACGCATCCAGGGTTGGAGTTCTTACAGAGCACACCTGAATTTCAAGAGCGTTATGGTACCTTCTCAGTCTCACATGCTGCATTGATTCAATATGTTTCACTTCACTCATAATCTGCACGTATAGTTTTTGACCTTCAAAATGTTGATGTCTTCCAAATCCTTATAACTACTCTTAGAAGTTCTCAGTAAAGATTCTGATCAAATTATTTCTTGAGAGGACTATTATGTTAACACAATAGTACTGGGCCGGTGCTTAAATAATTTTTGAGGTTGACTTTTTGGGATTGGCGACTGGATCAGTGAAACTTGAATTGACTGTTTGTGTACTCATGCTTCCAGGATGAAAAGAAGGTGATGAAATATATAATGGTTCCCCTTTTCTTGTTAATAAAATTTTATGAAGGTGGTGTATGGTCCCATCTTACATGCCTCTTGACCATTTCACTGGTAACAACTACCTCTCACCCACATAAGTTCCAGGTAATTTTGTCTACCAAGGGTTGAGTAAATGGGAAGAAATCAGCTAGTATCTTTTTCTCAACTGAGATTTGTACCCTGGTCCTCTATCCATAAAATATTGGAGAACAGGGGGTGTGTCTTGACTACCAGTCTCCAGCAATGATAAACTGCTTTTGAGATTCATTTGTAGTTCTCTTGTTTACTATACGTTTCTTTTGCGTTCAGTATTGCTTCTGTTGTCTCTATCTTTTATGTCATCTGTTGCTTACATCATAAATGAGTTTTTGAGATGGGTAGCAATTACAACACCCTTGACTTGCTAGTACTGGAAAAGCTGTTTCTTGCCAAAGACTTTCAGAAGCTCTTTACGAGAATTCCTTTCTACATAAGTACTGTATAATTTCCTCAGTTAATGTTATTGTTGAAGTCCTTGGGATTTTCGTTACTTGCTCCTATTAAAGGAATCATCTTCCAATTAAATTTAGCTAACCTTTTCTGTCTTTTTATTTTTTTATTTTTTTTTAAGGATAAGTCTGCCTTCACTTTTCTCTCTGGCAGCGGCCTGTTTTCTTAACAGTTAATTTTGATGCATTTTCCAGCTGAAACTGTAATATACAGAATATTTTATTACGTGAATCGGGCGGGTAATGGCCGTCTTACCCTCAGGGAGCTGAGACGTTCTGACCTTATTGCTGCAATGCAACATGCAGATGAAGAAGATGACATTAACAAGGTCCTAAGGTATATATCCTTGCTACAGGATTTGTTTAATATGTACATGAAGTAAATGCAAAATTTATTTGTGGGAAGTTGTAAGGAATCCAGTTCTTTTACATCATTTGATATTATCTATTCTATATACTTTCACCATGTAATTATTCAAATGTCTTTTCCACTTGGTTAAACTACAAGC
The DNA here is from genome assembly GCF_019175385.1 of Lycium barbarum. NCBI lineage: Eukaryota > Viridiplantae > Streptophyta > Magnoliopsida > Solanales > Solanaceae > Lycium > Lycium barbarum. The sequence continues at coordinate 115,548,541 of NC_083346.1, read as the reverse complement.
ATGTTTATGAGACTAATTGTAGGAAATCATACTTCATAGGACATGTCAAAACAAGATATACGGAAAAAGGCATTATATGACACTAAAATTGCAAAAGTTTTTTTGCCACTCGGTCTTGGTCTAGTGGTAGAGCATAATTCGTAATGTGTGGGTTGTAAGTGCACTTCACGGGTTCTAATCGGGCCATAGACAAAAGTCCGGCATTTAAGTGTGGAATGTAGATGCGCGGGCTCATTATCCACCGACCACCATGTTTTGAACTGTGAGCCATTGGCACTTGGAAATTTCTCGGTTATGGAAAAAAAGAAGCAGAATGCTATGTTGAAAATGAGCACTAGAAAACTACATCAACTATGTTTTTGCATATTTCTTTAAAATATTGGATTTTGTGGCAGCTGAGGCAGATATTTATTAAATATAGTCATATATCTTCTAGAGTTTGACATACTTAAATCTAGTTTGGCATTCTTTTCTATGTAAGTTATTGAGCACTTTATTTTTGCTACAGGTACTTCTCCTATGAACACTTTTACGTGATATATTGCAAGTTTTGGGAGCTTGACACCGATCATGATTTTCTCATTGATAAAGAGAACCTCATTCGATATGGCAATCACGCCCTTACATACAGGATTGTTGATAGAATATTTTCTCAGGTCTGAGTGTTACATGTACTGTTTGTTGTTTGCAGTTTTATCTTGCCTGTTTTGAGTTAATAATTATTCTATTCTTAAGAATGCTTGCTCATCACTTCATAAGGAGTTTTATGATTTAATTTGCTATCAGGTTCCAAGGAAGTTCACCAGTAAAGTTGAAGGGAAGATGGGTTACGAAGATTTTGTTTACTTTATATTGTCAGAGGAGGATAAATCATCAGAGCCTAGTCTTGAATACTGGTCAGTTTCAGAATTGACATTCAACTTTCTTGCAATCTTTGCAAATCTATGCACTTTTAGTGAGTTTTGGTTTCTGTTGAGTGGAGATTATGTTACTAAAGAAATTTCCTTATGATAAAAGCAATTTGTTTTAACTACCCTTCCCTGTAAATATTAGTGACTGAAGTTGATTGTGGATTCCCTTCTGTATTGTGATCTCTAATTCGTTGAATATGAAAGAGAAGGGAAAGAGATATTGGTGGAATGCTTCTTAAAAAGATATTTCTCTGGAATATACAGTTGGCTGTCATTTGGTTTTTTGGAAATACCTGAAGGCGTTAGGTAATGGATGAATTAAATATTAGTTCCTAACCATAGTATGTTTGAGTAACTTAGATTTCTTAGGGATTCATAAGAGCTTCCTTGCAAAATTGCCTATTAATAGGGTGCAAGATTGAATTATGATTGAAGCACATTTATGCAACCTGTATTATGTTATAGCTAGAAGTTGCAGATGACGATCCAATCAATCATTAATACTCCATCCATCTCACTTTATGTGGCATTCTTTCCTTTCTCGTGTCTAAAAAAGAATGTCATACTTCCTTATTTAGAAACAATTTAACTTTGAACTTCCTATTTTACCCTTAATGAGATGCTTAGTCAAACATCACTACATAAATTGGGACGGGAGTATCCACTCCACCGCCCCACCCCCCACCCCCCCCCCCCAAAAAAAAAATTCATAGGAAGAGAGGATTTTCACAGAAAATACTAGCGGGGATTTAATTGAGACATGGAACAAAGCTGTTCATCAAAATATTTGCTGTATACGGAATTTATAATGTATAAAAAGTAGTTAATTTCCTTATAATGGAATGCTTGCTACTTTACGGTTCATTAATGTATATCATATCAAATAAAGTAACTACTTTCTATTTCTTTCCCTTCTCAAGAAAAAGCTACTCCTTCCCCCCCTTTTTTTTTGAAACTGGTAAATTTTGCTACTCCTTCCCATTTTATGTGACGGTTGTTTGGTTGGGAACGGAGTTAAGAAATTAGCGAAGACTTTTGACATGTAAGCCAAGTATATGTAAAGTCCAAACTTGTTCTTTTAAATGAGTGGGGGTGAGGATCCCAACAAGTAATGTCATTAAGGGTAAATTGAAAGTTTGAAGTTAACTTGATTTCGAACATAGAAAGGTGCCATTTTTTGGTACACGCTAAGAGAGAGTAGTTAATTTCTTTGATTGTATGTACATTAATGATCCGGAAAGTAGTACTGAAAACATTTAAAGCATAAGATTTGATTACCAAGTAGGACTTCTATATGTGGTTTACACTAAAAACATCGGTGCACGATCTCTTGTTTGTTCACTGTTGAGTGTTGGTGCATGACTTGTTTGACAGCTCTGTAGCCAAATTGTTGGTTCTGTGCTGCTGAATCTCGGTGTATTTCCTTGTATACTTATTGCAACCATCAGGCAAAAGCTGCTTCATTTCAGACAAGATGTGTGTTAGGCTGAGTAGAGTTGTTACGGATTGGTCAATTCGCTTCAGAAAAGTAGTTTTTGGGGAGTGTATTGTTATGTAACGTATGCGCACATACACAGTTGGCATTTGGCACTGCTTCTGTTTTTGTTCTCATTTTCTTTCTGGATCAGGTTCAAATGCATAGATATGGATGGAAATGGGGTTATAACTAGGAATGAGATGCAATTCTTTTATGAGGAGCAGTTGCATAGAATGGAATGCATGGCCCAAGAGCCAGTGCTTTTTGAGGATATTTTGTGTCAAATAGTTGACATGATTAGTCCAGAGGTAATTTTGGAACTTTTCACATTCCTATCATTTGTTATGTTGTATCCTTTTCATATTGTAATTATTGTTCCATAATCATCTTACCTTGAAAAACATTTGCAATGATCAACCATTTTTCATGCCCAAGTTAAATACTGTGAGTAAGGTTTCTCTGTAGTTTTCCTTTTGGTGTGGTGAGAGGTTCTTTAATTGTAATTTAGATGTATGTTGTCATTAATGTTTGTTAGGATTAAGGTTGTCTTGTTGATACACTCACTATTTTTCTGGATATTTGCTATATGTTACTTTGTGTGGAGAATTTGTATGTGTATGTTAATGCTAAATGTAGAGATCTAAAAGACAAATTATTAAGTATTGAATTGAAATGAGGTCCAAATGGAGCAGAAAGAGTTTTGAGGATTCATATAGCCAAGTCGACTATTCTGAAATTAGGGTGTAGTAGTTGTTGCTATTTGTTATTGACATGTATGTGCGCTTTATGTGAAAAAAAACATGTAATAGTTTGTATCATCTGTTCAGCTTATCAAAAAAAACACGTAGTTATTATCTGTTCTTTTTTCCAAGATTGATAACAGATATAATTAAAGTTTCTTTGTTGCAGAATGAAAGCTATTTTACATTACGTGATTTGAAGGGAAGCAAGCTCTCCGGTAGTGTTTTTAACATACTTTTTAACCTCAATAAGTTCATGGCCTTTGAAACCCGTGATCCCTTCCTAATTCGCCAGGTAATTGAAAGGCTAATATATGGTTGACAATGTAGTTCTTGTGTTGCTTGGCTGTTGTTACCAATGGTTGACATGGGTTTCTTCTTGTTGCCAGGAGCGTGAGAACCCAAATCTGACTGAATGGGATCGCTTCGCACACAGGGAATATATTAGGCTCTCAATGGAGGAAGATGCAGAGGATGCCTCTAATGGAAGTGCAGATGTATGGGATGAATCACTTGAGGCTCCCTTCTGAGTTCTAGTCTGTGAGATAGAATGGTATGGAGAATGTAGTTACATAGATAACTTAAGCCTGCATCTGCCATTATTTCTTCTCATGCCATGTCTCTGGTGTTTGATGCTGCAAAGCATTTTATCCACTCTTGATGCATAATATTACTGCTGGAAGAAAAGTCTAATACTTGACTAGGATCAACTTCTTGGTAAAAATATCTGGATAGAGAAACTTTCTTGACAGATATGCAACCACAGCTGTAAGATGCACGTTAGTGGGGTTGCATGTAGTGTTAAGGCCTGTTATCCAAGGTTGTTCTTACCTGGGACATTAAAATAGTTGTTTGTTGCTAAATTACTTGAACTTAGGAGAATAGACATTCCCCTGGCAGAGCATCAATGTCAAATGCTGTCCGTTACTAAAATTTATGAAAAGAATTTGATCATCACCCAAGTTAATGTGAATTCACTTCTAAAAGAAAGTTTTTAGGTGGCAAAGTCATGGAAAATATCCACAGTTTCTTGATCTTTCAGTCAACACAAACTCACAAAGTACATATCTTGTTCATGTCACATTCAGGATTAACAAGTGAGCAGCTAGTTTTTTGTGGCAGTAGAAATTTTTACTTTGGCTTAGATATATTACCATTTTCTTACTTGATACGTGAGTTGTAGTTGGAAATGGCCAATGTGGATATATTGCTTCTCCATTTGTCAAGCAGCCTGAACTCATGCTGTTCTTAATAGCTCCGTTCTTTCTCCAGCCAGGTGTGCCTATAGCAAATCATGTTTCAAGCTGGCTATCGAGTCACTATGAGAATTTGCACGGGAACAGTCAAGTGGGACAAGCTTATCCATATGTTTCACCAAGATGTTTTTATGAGATAGCTAGGGAGGAATGTTTGTTTGGTCTGCACAGAGCATGCTCTCATGAAGTATAAGAACATGCTAGCGTGGAAGCTTCTGACTTGAAAATATCAAGGGCTTTGCAAGTGCGCCGATTGGTGATAGATGATTAATGAAAAACTAGATTCTGGTAGTTCAGAACTTCTCCGCGCTTGTTCCCTCTTTAGCTGTACGAAGTCCATATTCTTATTTATTTGTTCTAGTGCCGATTTTTGGTGGTTGCAAATTCAGTGTTTCTTGAAGAGGTTTAGTATGGCGAGTCGCACAGTTCATGTGTTCCGCATTTTGCTCCTTTTATTATTCTTTTGTGGATTAGACTCTCTTTTAGTGGCATGTGAATCATGGTAGTTCTGTATTGACTGTGTAATGATATGGCTTGCCTTTCTAGTCCGATGTTAATATCGAGGATGGATAATTTTAGTTGGCTGATGGTACTTGAACAGTTCCAGGCCATTAACTTGTACCTTAAGGTGACCAGGACAAAATAATAAATCATATTCATGTATTGTATTGCTGTAGTAAAACCAGCTTCTTCGTGAGGTTGAAGTATCAAGCTCATCAAGTTTTGAAGTATATGGGTGTCGAATGGGCAGATTGGGTTAAATTTGTGGATGGATTAGAGAATGAGATGAATCAATCCGTAGGTTGGCTTATAACTTGTCTAAAATTTGCTTTAGTTAAGATGTACGGGTCAATTTGGGCTAAATAACTGAGTACAAGCTGTTTTGTTCAACTCAGAATTATATGCACTTATTTATTTGTATTTTTTTTCCTATTGATTGCTTAGTTACAAGTCGAACTAACAAATCCTAATGATTGCTTAGTTCCTAATGATTCCTAATTATATACATTTATTTTGTATTTTTTTTTCCTAATGATTGCTTAGTTACAAGTCGAACTAACAAAAGCTTTCTCTTCAATTTATTATGACTATCTAACCTAGCGAATTCAGAAAATGGAGTTTATTCCTTGTTTTGTAATTGGTCGATTTGACAATACAGTAAGTTTTAAAGTAACAAACAGGACAATTACCATAGTTAAAGTTACAATATAATCCAACACAATAAGAACACAAAATCCAAACAGGCTACAAAACATTGCATTACTTCTAAAAATTTCCACGAGATGTAGTCAAATTTATAATTTGTCAAAACTTTCGTAGAAAAGTTTCTGCAAATTTACAATATTTATGACCAAGAGAAAACGTAAAATGAGAATTGTATAGTTAAATAATTTCTAGTATAGATAAGCGATTCTAATAGACTATAAAAGAAAGTATGTTGGATAAATTTGGACAAAGGGAGTAATTACTTGCACATAATTGATGTTTACTCCCTCCGTTTTCAAAATAAGTTTCGCTTTAGCTCATTTCACGTCATTAAGAAAAATAATAAATACAAAATATAGTTTACTAATTTATTCTTATTTGCATGTTTTTTGAGAATTGAGTACTAGTCCCTCCGGATAAAAAAAGAGTCCACTTAGACATTTGTACACCCCTTACAAAAATACTAACTCTTAGATAAAAATAGATAATTTGACTAAACTAACTCTAATTAAATAAGTATTGAGATTTGATCATATAACACTTAATAGGGGCAAATATGAAAAAATAAGGTTAATTCTTTCTTGATTTGATAAGTAGACACGGCCAATTTGATTCGCTGGAGAGATAAACCAGTGGCCCTTTCCATTCGATGAAAGTTTGATTTTCCCAGAATGTATCCTAATTTTTTGCCTAATTCTTCTTCTGATTTTCTCCAAATTCTTTTCTTTCTAGAAAGAAGGGTAAAAAGATTTGATTGAATATATATATTTTCATTTTTATTCAGCATTTAAGTTGATGAACTAAACCAGATAGTTATATGAGTGAAAGAAAACGACTTCTAAATTTGCAGTAAAAAGGTTGAGTCACATACATTCCAAATATGGAGTTGGGTAAAATTTCATGTGATTCGGTAAACAAAATAGAAATGAATTTGAGACTTTCTACACCAAAAATATCCTTTTAAACGAAGGTATTCGCGCTTGGATGGCGGCTCAAGATCAAAAGCTTCTCAAGCTCAAGCATTTACTTTTCTAGTTAGAGACCAACGTCTTGGGGCTAATGTGGGATCCACTCATTTTTGAGGGGATTCATATTACTATTATCAATTAGAATAATTTATGGTTGGCTTGGTTGGACTAAAAAAATAAAGTATCCAACCTCCATTTAGAAAAAAACGCGAAATTTTTTGTCGGGTAAGTTCCGACCCACACGAAAGGCGTAACGATCTGGGCACTGTCTCGGAGAGAGGCTCGGTCCTATTTGGTTCTAGTAGTTACTTTACTAGATTTTTTTTTTCTTTCTATAGTGGAGATAGTCGCACGTAATGACAGATCACAGCCATATTATTAAAAGCTTGTGGTAAGAATGGATTTCGTTCTAGTGCTCGAAAATAATATTCCAAAACTTTCGTATGTTCTCCATTACTTGGGTTCTAAGCCATCTCTGACGATTAATCAACAATTCGAAGTGCTTTTCTTGCGTATTCTTGATAAACTAGCGTTTATATATAGATGTAGAACTTTTTTTGATCTAAAAAAAATGGCTAAGTGGACATTTTTTTTTAATCCGGAGGGAGTATTAAAAAAAAGTATTACGTTGTGCTTTAATATAAATGTAAAGTTGAAAATAATTAATATTTTTTTGTCTTGAGCCACACTTATTTTATTGTAACTAATTTAATTGAAGTTTACTTTTTAACTTTTATGCGAAAATAGAAAAATCAAGCTCAGTTGATTGACCCAGTCGTCACGAAACCCAAAAAATCCAAGTACAAGATATTTTAATAGTGTTAGCCAAAACAAAGACAGACAAACAGTAAGCAAACATTAAACTCCCAAAAACCCTACTTCACCTTGTCGGAGACAGAGACAGTTTGTAACACAAAATGAAAGTAGTGGCTTTAGTGAGTGGCGGCAAAGACAGTTGCTATGCCATGATGAAATGCATTCAATATGGCCACCAGGTCTTCTATCTTTTGTCTATCTCCCTATGGGTGTGTTACTTGTGAAGGAAAATATTTTCTTGAAAAATGTTTTCTAGGAAAAAAATGGTGAGTTTTCTACTTATTTTCTTGTGTTCGGTAAGTAAGTTAAAAATACAGTAGTATCCTAAAAGCATTTTTATATAATCTAGACAAATACTATAGGGGTAAGGGTAGGGGTGGAGTGGGGGGTGGGGGTGGTGAAGATGGGGTGGAGTGAGGGGAGGAGATAATCATTGAGGAATGCCACTTGTGGGATAGGGGTAAGGGAAGAGGTAGGGGTAGGGGGTGGAGTGGAGTGGGGTGGGGATAGTGAAGATGGGGTGGAGTGAGGGGAGGAGATAATCATTGTGGAATGCCACTTGTGGGGTAGGGGTAAGGGAAGGGGGTGGAGTGGAGTGGGGTGGGGGTGTTGAAGATGAGGTGAGTTCGAGTGAGGGGAGGAGATAATTATTGTGGAATGCAACTTGTGGGACTTATTTTTCCTAGTTGACAGGGGAAGTCATTTTTTTTATTCTTAAGGAGCTTGTTTTCCTAAAAGAAAATATTTTTTGAAATTTTTGACCAAGCAAACATGAGAAAATTGGAAATTATTCTCCGGAAAATGTTTTCCTCCATACCGAACACACCCTATGTGTTTGATGAATTATAATATGGTTCACATTGCTATTGTGTTGTTATTCTGGAAATTTTTCAGATTGTTGCGTTGGCTAATTTGATTCCTGCTGATGATGCTACGGATGAGCTTGATAGCTACATGTATCAAACAGTGAGCTTCTTATTTTTCCTCTTTAAATGCTGAAAGCAGTTATGTATTTTGCACAGTTATTTCATAAGGTGAAGCCTTTTTAAGCAGGAGCGGAGCTAGCGCTTCGGTTATGGGTTCCCAATAATGTTGGTCCAAACCCTGATTTATATTAAATTTTCATTGAAAATATACAGATTATTACTCCCCCGGGTTCAAAGTAAGTGTCCGCTTAGCCTTTAACACACCCTTTAAGAAAATACTAAACGCCTATAATAAATAGGTATTTTGACTAAACTATCCTTAATTAAATATACTACCTAGGCATGGCACTTGGTGCAAATAGCAGATCCATTGACATTTGGAATGGGGTTTTAGAGAAATGTGAGAAAAAACTCACAATATGGAAGAGCCAGTACCTTTCTTTGAGGGGCTGGCTAATTCTCATAAATAGTGTCCTAGATGCTCTACCTAGTCCAGCTTGCGCACCTTGAAGTTGTAAGCTGCTGGTTGTTATAGAGTTGTTATATAGTTTGCCGCTTGGAGATTATTGTTAAAAATCAGGAACTTTGAGCAAATAATGTATCTACAAGAAAATGTCCCGATGTATTTTTCTGCTAGAACAATTGTGACTTGTGAGACCATCAAGGGATAGCAAGGTCAACACATCCACAAAGACGAAAACCGTACAAGTTTAGATATTAAGATGGATGCGCGGTCATACAAGATTGATAAGTAATAAATGATCACATCCAATAGAGTGTAAAAGTTGTACATCTGGAGGATAAAATGAGATTAAGTCTCCTTAGATGGGTTTTCAGTTGTGCAATTGCATGTCCTATAGAGACCTCTAGATGCACCGGGCAGTAGACCTTAAATCTCTTAGAATCAATGCGGGCCTAACTAAAAGCAAAAGGGCTTGTTAGTGTAACATTTACAGCATGTATAGTATTTTTTGTTTTTGAATAGTCGAGAAATCTCCGAGAGCCCGTGGCGCACAGCTCGAAGCTTGATGGATAATGGTTCTGCCCTTCTACCTTTGTCTGCTTAAATACTAAACTTTTGTCTGCGTCCGGATTCGAACTCATGATGTGCGCCTAATCCAAACATCATGTGTTGCCATCTTACCACTAGTCAAATCCCTTGGGCACATTTGTTTAGTGTTTGTCAGGATTCCTTTTATCCTGGTTAGAGTTGTATGGTTATGTAGGAATAAGTATGAGACTGACTTAGATAATCCATAATTTGCATAAAAGACAAATTGGTTAGTATTGGAATGATTCGAACTGAATGCTGAGGATTCATATAGCTGCACCTGAACTGATTTCAGATTGAGTTATAGTTAATTGATTGTTTTAGACTTGACCGAAAAATTAATTTAGATTCCGAGAGAAGTTAAATTGATAATGAGTATGATTGATCCACTGTCTAGCATCTTGACGTCCCCTATACATTAGTGGAAATTTCTTTTCTTAATTACAAGAATTGTGATCATAAGTTTTGTTAATAAGAAAGATATAAAAAGTTTTTCCTCCCCTCCTTAATACTACGTTTTCATTTAGAATGTTCGCTAACTGTTTCTGCAGGTTGGGCACCAAATAGTTATTGGCTATGCTAAATGCATGGGACTCCCATTATTCCGGAGGCGAATTCAAGGATCCACAAGGTAAGCCCTTTTGCAGGATTTTTGTGCAGCCAATTCCCTAAGTTTGAAAAATCTATTATCTTTTCTTACTTTAAAGAACTGGAGAGGTGAAGTTTATTTCTTGTCGAAGAATAGAGGTTTGCTTTTTTCTATATAAAAAGCAGATAGAATGGACAAATGATGTTTCCCTAATACATCTAGCTGAATAATCTCTGTAAGATGTTACATTAATGTAATTGTTAACATGCATATGAGAAGTAGCTTCATACCTACAACGTAATGTTTTATTTTTAACTTTTATAGTTGGATTTCACAGGCATCATGACCTAAGCTACAGTATGACTCCTGGTGATGAAGTTGAAGATATGTTTATATTGTTGAATGAAGTAAAAAGACAGATACCCTCTGTTACAGCAGTATCTTCTGGTGCCATTGCATCTGACTACCAGAGATTACGTGTAGAAAGTATATGTTCAAGGTTAGGGCTCGTGTCATTGGCGTACCTATGGAAGCAAGATCAATCATTTCTTCTACAGGAAATGGTAAATTTGGGTTACAAATAGAGATAGAGAAAATAATAATTGCTTATACAACTTTGATCTGAAGTTCTCTTCTTTTTTTTGTCCCTCCCTTCCCACGGCAGATAACAAACGGAATTATTGCAATATTAGTGAAGGTAGGAATCTCTGAGGTCTTTCTATTTGAGATTTTTCATTTAAAGATTATGCTTATGGAATTCGTGATTTTTTTGGTCGCTCTAAATGAAATCAATGGATGACTTGAGATTTGGAGGAAAGCACTTTGACAATGCCATCAAAATGTCATTTACATAGGATGAGTATTGTTGCTTTTCCCTTTGTTTAGTTGCTATACTTATGAATCTTTCTAGGTTGCTGCTATTGGACTGAACCCCTCAAAACACTTGGGAAAAGAGATAGTAGAACTGGAACCCCACCTCCACAAGTTAAAAGAGTATGATATGGTTAGCAAAAATTTTGGCATTATTTTACTTTACTTTTTTCGCATTTTTATTTTTATTTTTTGCAGGTTATATGGAATAAATGTCTGTGGCGAAGGTGGAGAATATGAAACATTAACCCTTGATTGCCCTCTATTTAAAGCAAGTATTTCATCCCTCTCTCTCTCTCCCTCTCCTTTTGGATGGTTCTGTACATAGAATATATGGTTGCCCTATATGGTCTCACAAAAATGATAGCTTTACTACTAATTCTGTGATAAAGTATTTAGCCAATACCTTTGGAGAATATTTATCCGTCTGATCCATGATTTTTGTCTATGTTGAATTTAAAAAAAAATGCATTTTGGTTGTGTGATAGCATCTTTATGCATTTATTTTTTTCAATTTGTTGTTGGGATTAATTATTTTTTAAAATTTTTGGTGGGCAAAGTTGCAGTGTTTAGTCCTATAAGTGGATTTAATCAAAGCTCATTGTGACCTTCAAAAGTCAAATGAAGCAAATGATGTGAGACAGAGAATGAAGCTTAGTGCTTTAAATTACGTACCTCTTCTTTCTTTATCATGTCTAATTTTTCAACTCTTCGAGAATGCTCGAATTGAAAGCTCAACTTGACCTTCAAAGTCAATTGAAGCAACAATGATGCGACATTGAGTATGACTTTAGTGCTTAAAAGTTACACCCCTCTTCTTTCTTTATCAATCGTCTAATTTTTCAACTCTCCCAGAATGCTCGAATTGTGCTGGATGAATTTCAAATCGTCTTGCATTCTTCAGATTCCATAGCCCCTGTTGGCATTCTCCACCCTCTGGCATTCCATCTGGAAAATAAGGTTGAGTCAATATCTTCAAATGGCGTTGATGAAGGAAGCAATGTCGGTCAGAAGAACGTGGATACAGTAATTGCAGTTCAAGGAGATGTCCAACAAGGTGAAGCTGCTAGTGAATTTGTTGCTGTAAGCTCTAAGCAACCAGGTGTTACTAAACAGGAGCTCAAAGTTTCTAAAACAAGGAAGGATAATGTCTTTTCTATCTCTTGCTGGCTCCAAGACTCCTGTAAAAATTCATCAGGTAAAACATCAGAGTTACTATAGAAGGTTAATGCTGTAGGTAGAATCATATCAGATGTTGTGCAATGTGTTAAACTTTCTCTATGATCTAGTTCCTCTTCATGTCTCTTTGGGATCTCTTTTGTTTTCAATGCTTTTAGCCTTGTTATTGCCAGATCTACAGGAGGATCTGGAGGTTGTTCTAATGAAAATTGAAGCTCTGCTCGTGGAAAATGGTTCCTCTTGGGAAAATGTATTGTATATCCATCTATATATTGCTGATATGGATGAGTTTGCAGTGGCAAATGAAACCTACGTCAGATATATTACTCAAAAGAAGTGTCGTTATGGTGTACCATCGCGGTCCACCATTGAGCTCCCTCTATTGCTAGTTGGTTTAGGGAGAGCATATATTGAAGTCTTGGTGGCAAATGATCCTACTAAAAAGGTCTTGCATGTACAAAGTATTTCTTGCTGGGCTCCTAGCTGTATTGGTCCATACAGTCAGGTACTGATCCTTTTAGATAGTGAACCATTCATATCGTTCCTGGGACAAGACGATTATCATTTTTATTCTGTCTTGCTTTTTACTTGGATATAAAGCATATAATTAACTACACATCTAGTTTCTTTTGCTATTATGGGAATCATCGTCGTGAAATTTTGCTTCTGATTCATTTACCACATCATTATGTTGCAGGCAACTTTGCACAATGACATACTACACATGGCAGGACAGCTGGGGCTTGACCCAGCAACTATGGTGCTCTGTGAAGGAGGTCCTGTTGCAGAACTTGAACAGGCACTGCAAAACAGTGAAGCAGTTGCTAGAAGCTTTAACTGTTCAATATCTACGTCAGTCATAGTCTTTGTGATATATTGTTCAGAATCTATGGAAAAATTAGAAAGAGTTGTTGTTCAGAAGAAAACAGAAACAATTCTTAAGCAAATGAAGTCGCAGCATTCTGAGGACGCAAAGAAGTCCGAAGTCCTAGATCCAATTTTCCTATATGTTCTTGTTCCTGATCTTCCAAAAAGGTAATTTGTGTTTGGGGTGCTCCCATTGACCACAGTATAAATGACACTCTAATGTTTGCACTTCCAAGAGCTGTTTTGTGAATAATTAGCTTTAGAATAATTGAGCATCTGTTATCATCATTTTAATTCCCTTTGTATTTGAGTTTCTTGTTATGCCATATGTTGTCTATCTCCAGTCAGTATGACACGAGAACAAAATGGGCCTGTTATTTATCTGTCTTGCTCGTCAAAAATATTAATTGTGTATAGTTCCTCTATGTAGAGCTCTGGTTGAAGTAAAGCCAATGTTTTACACGGGGGAGTATTCGTCTGCTCCAAGTGATCATGCCAAGCAATATCAATCCACAGGACAAGGTTATTGGGGTTTGGGGTATGAAACTTGGCATGACATTTGCCTTCAGAAATCTGTTGTTTATGGGAAAATATGCACAGCAATTCTTTCAGTTACTGAAGAGCTTGCAGCAAAAATTTGCTCCCTCACCAATGTTGCATGTCATGCCGATGTTAAGTCCAAAAGTCTTGTCGAAGAGGAACAAGTCATAATGATCGCAAGATTTTTCATTTATCGTCTCGATAAAGTCCTTTTGGAGAATGATTTCTCTTGGGACGACGTAATGGTTAGTTTCTTTTCCCTGGCCCAACTGTTCTATTCACAAATTTTCGTGGAGTGGTTATAAGTCTGTGCAAGGAGAGTCTCCTGGATTAAATCGGAAAAAGTATTAGTGTTTCACTTCTCTTTCAAGAAATGACCAGCAACAATACTAGTCAGGGGTAAAAAGCAAAGAAAACTAGGAAAGAATCGCTTTTTAACCCTATTACGCAATTTGGATAGAATTGTTTGTAGTTGATAAACTGCGTAGGTGAAATTGGAGAGGCTGCGGCAGAGTATATCCTTTTGTTTTTCCTTCTGTTTGTTTTTCAGGGGTAAGGGGTTCAAGAGCAAGATCTCGGGAAGGAACGTCAACAAGTCCGGATTAAATTAACCCAAAAAAAAAAAAAAACGATCTTCAATAGCAATTTGCTCTTTGTGTTAGACATGTTACTGAAAATGTGGGGAAGTTCTTACTGGATGCCTACACAGATTATTATTATTAAAAGAGATTCTGCCTCAAGCATATAATAGTTATTTCTATGAGCAATTAGTTGGTTAAGCTGAAGGTGCTGAAAGGATAAGAAAGCAGTAGAAAAAAGTAAATGGTGGAAAAACATAATCTTGTCCTTTCAATCCTTTGGAATAGAACTGTTTGAAAGGTTCTGTTACTTCTCAGTAATGGTTGGGAGATAATGGGCAAAGTTTGAGCCATTATAGTTTGCACTTTTCTAGACGTCATTTTTTTGTTTTACTATTCTTTTTCTTAGATAAAAGTATAATAGTCCTTTAACACATTCTCTCATTTTTGCAGAATTTAAGGCTCTACTTTGCGAGTAGCCTTAATATCCCTCATGGAACATTGTCTCAAATCTTCTCTGATGTGTTTAATGAATTTGCTCAGATGAGTCGGAGAATTAAAGTAGATGCTGAACCTATTTTAAATATCGTTCCTGTCTTGGGTGCTGGGAGGTCTTTGTCGACCTTGGATGATATATTCACATGTGAACTCATTGCTAGCAAATGTTAGTCATTTAAATAGGGGATTGATATATTAAATGTTCAGTTCAGAAAAAAAGAGTATTGAACTTGAGCAAATTCTTATTATGTTATTGTGATCCCCAATTGTTGCAATTTACACGCTTTATAGGAAATGAACATACGAAGTTTATCTCATATCTGAAATACTCCCTTAAGTTGCTGCATCTCTCTGTGTCATTGCACTCTATGAGTGTTGTTTACTGATGGCATTGAATGCAACAAAAAGGTGCCTGCAGCCATTGGTTTGTGAGAATGTGTATTAATTAATTATAGTTTAATGATAAGAGTGTATCTGGAGACATGTCATGGATTCATTGGATTGGTGTAAACACTTGGTTGTAAGTTTTTCTCGAGTTGAATGTTGCGTTTGCTGCAAGTAGAAGTTAGCTGGTGCAGTGGCTCCCTTTTTAACCGGTTAGTACTTTGAAGGAAAAGCTTTGCTGATTATTGCTAATTTGGGGAAATTTTTTAACAGTTCTTTAAAACATATATGTCAGATTTTAATGAAACTGAGCAATCTATTTATTGCCAAATTTCAAGTTTATAGGCAGACGCTTATTTACATACATGTATTTATTTAGATCGTTTCTTATGTACACAGACATGTATTTACATACAGTACATTGAACATAGTAATGTAATCCTACAAGGATACTACAATCAAGTATCTTGGAACCGAGGATGGAACATGTCTCAATAAACTGTTAGTGGCAAATTTTCTTTTAGCATTGTCTCAGCACTTTAAATCACATTGTTCCAGAAAATCTTCAATTACTGATTAAGGTAGTCAATTTAGGTGTGACGCCGCAACTTGAGAGGAAAAGTCCACATCAGCAAAATACAAGAGAGTTGTTGATTATATAAGTAAATATGCCTTAGCTACTGGGCTTGGGCCTAGGTCCAAAGTAGACAATATCATTAGCGGGCTGGGTTGTTACGTTTGGAAATTAGTATTTTGTCATTGGATTAAAGTTTCTCGCACTAATGAGAATACTTTGGCACATACTAAAATGAATAACACCAACATACCAAGTCAAGGCACATCTCTTCATCCCAAAATCTTAAAATTTCGAATCATCCACTTCAAATTTTAATTTTGCCTTAGGATTCAGATATCGACATGTTGTACAAATGCATATTAAAAATTTACTAAAATGGCGACAAACATTATACTAAACTCGTTCACATCTTTTTTGGATGGTTTTTACCTATCATTTCATAATATATCTTTTTATGATAGTATTGTATTTTATATATCTCCGGACCCCACTTGTGAGATCATACTGAGTTTGTTGTTGTGGTTGTTGTTTTGGCGAATACAACATTACAATAGATGATATTGTTTTCGTCGTTACATAATGCAACACATTAGTAATGAGAAAATAAGGGAGGGAAAAAAAGTAACGGCACAATCATACCAAATTGGTCGTTACATATAATAGGATTTTTGTCATTACGTAATGATGGGTTTAACGATACGATAAAATAAAATTTAAATAACAATCAACACAAACGTTATATGTAAACTAACAACATAACACAATATAATAGGTAACAACCAACCAAACAAGCTGTAGTGTTAAAAACTCTAAAGGTTCAACTCATCAAATTTATTGGGAACACATCTCCTTTAATGGACTTTACCTGCATGAATTCTGATGGGACTAATTAGCATTTTAATATTAAAAAATGTGTCATAAACTGCCTGTTATGTCCAAATAACTTCTCCATGTTAAGAGGCAGAATGTTACTCCACTTCGTACGGTTTTTTGTGCCATAACATTTCCATTGACCACTACTTCATTACTCATTTATTTAGTGGAAGAATGTGGTAATAATATTCTTGTAACTCTTTTCTCCATTAACTCAATATTCATGCACATTCTTCTTGTAACCTCTAAATAATAATTCTTCCATTTATCTACCTACATTACTACCCTATTCATATCAAATTAATTCAAGGATGATTTTCCTAGCTATAAATAGTTAGTCATCCTTAACTTGTGGGGTGTAGAGAAAAATATATATTTTTTAGAGTTCTTGAAAAGTGAGAAAAATAAAGAGAGTTTATTAGTTGAAGGAAGGTGTTCTTCTTTTTGGTGGAGCTTTGGACTCAACATCTTGTCCAGAGTTTGTTGAGTTATACGACGTGATCGGGCTGTTGTATCCTGGAGGAGACAAGTCAAAAAGATTACTGCTGGACCGGTAGATTTGCTGCAGTGGGCTTGAATTTCCTTAAAGAGAGCGAGATATCCGCGCCTCAGCCGAAGATATTTTTATTTCTTCGTTTTTAATTTTTCAATTGTAATTGTAATTTCATTGTAATATCACCAACAGTTTTAAGGAGATTCATATGGCTACAATTGAAAAATCGGCGGATGTCAAAGTAGGAGATCTTAACAAGCCATTTCGGTTCAACGGTACTCATTTTAAGAGATGAAAGGGTAAAGTACTTTTCTACTTAAGTCTTCTCAATGTTTCGTATGTGTTAACTGAGAAGAATCCAAATAAAGTAGACAACTCTTCCATGAATGATGAAGAACTTATTTCTCTTCAAGAAAAAATTGAAAAGTACGATGAAGATTCATACAAGTGTCGGTATTATTTACTTAATTGTCTATCAGATAATTTTTATGATTATTATGATAGACCTTACTCTACTGCAAAGAAAATTTGGAAAGCGTTGCAGAGTAAATATGATACCGAGGAGACTGGAGCGAAAAAATATGCTGCTAGTAGATTTTTTCGTTTTCAAATAGTGGACAACAAATCAGTGGTAGATCAAGCTCAAGACTTTATAATGATTGTTGGAGAGCTTAGATCCGAGGAGATCAAAATTGGAGATAACCTTGTTGTTTGTGGCATAATAGATAAACTTCTACCTTCATGGAAGGAATTTCAAAAAACTATGCGCCACAAACAAAAGGAAACCTCTCTTGAGACGTTGATTATGCGAATCCGCATGGAGGAAGAGGCAAGGGGCCAAGATGCACTTTTGCAAACGGAAGAGAGCAACTTACAACCCGTCACAAATAAGGTAAATTTAATTACTTCAAATAATGTTGCTCCTAATACTAACAAAAATACCTCTATGAAGCCTAAGAAGAAAATATTCAAGAAAAATAATGGTAGACCTCCTAAGAAAAATAATGGTGGTAACAACCAAGCACAAAATCAACAAGCACAAAATGGAGGACCATGCTTTGTCTATGGCAAGAGTGGGCATATTGCTCGATTTTGCAAGTTTCGGAAACGTGGTCCTATACCTCAGGCGAACGTTACCGAAGAGCCACTTGTGGCGGTGATAACAGACATAAATATGGTTGAAAATGTTGATGGATGGTGGGCTGATTCTGGTGCAAACCGTCATGTCTGCTATGACAAATATTGGTTCAAAGTGTATACTCCATTTGAGGAGCCCAAAACCATTATGCTTGGTGATTCTCACACTACTTAAGTGCTTGGAAAGGGAGATGTCGAGTTGAGCTTTACCTCAGGAAGGGTGTTAACTTTAAAAGATGTACTTTATACTCCTTCCATGAGGAAAAAATTGATGTCTAGTTTTCTTCTTAATAAAGCAAGCTTCAAACAAATTATTGAGTCTGATCAATATGTAATAGTGGAAAAAGGTATTTTTGTGGGAAAGGGGTATGCTTGTGATGGGATGTTTAAGTTGAATGTTGAGATGAATAAAGTTACTAATTCTGTTTACATGCTTTCTTCCACTAATTTTTGGCATGCTCGTTTGTGTCATATTAATAATCGTTATGTGGGAATTATGCATGCAGGAAAGAGTGATGAGGCTCAGATTTCATTCAAGAATACCCGACATAAACGAAGAAAGATTGATTTTAACCAGCTACCCGAAGTAGAGCTTTCTTTGTCCGACCTCTCCATTTCCACCGTTGATGCAATAGAAGCTCTTAATGCAATAGCTGGTGGTGAAGACATTCCCTCCTTGATTTCACATAAAAAAACGGAGTGCCTTCTGCTCCTTTTGCTCTTCTCTTTCTGTGTCTATTGATTTCCCGCCCACTCATGAGAAACCAGTATGAATATAACCTACATGTCCAATTGAACTACGTGTGGAAGTGAAAGCCCCTGGGATTATTGAACGTAAATCTGTGCACAGGGGAAGCATCATCCTTATAAGACTGTTGCTAAACAAAAGCAATTCGAGTAGTTTAGGATTAATCCCAATGATTAAAAAGGATTTTGAAAAATGTGAAGCTTGTAGTAAAGCCAAAATCACAAAAAGACCTCATTTTCAAGTTGAAAGAAAAACTGAATTATTAGAGTTAATTCATACTGATATTTGTGAACTTGGAGGAATTTTAACTCGTGAAGGAAATAGATATTTTATTACTTTTATTGATGATTTTTCCAAGTATACATATGTTTTCTTGATGAAAAATAAAAGTGATGCTTTTGAAAATTTTAAAATTTATCTCCATGAAGTTGAAAATCAGTTTGGTAGAAAAATAAAAAGAATTAGAAGTGATAGAGGCCGTGAATATGAGTCTAATGATTTTAATTCTTTTGTTAGATCATTGGGAATAATTCATGAAACTACTCCACCTTTCTCTCCTGCGTCTAATGGTGTAGCGGAGAGAAAAAATAGAACTTTGGTTGAGTTGACTAATGTCATGCTTATTGAGTCTAGTGCACCTCTAAATTTTTGGGGTGAAGCTATTTTAACTGCTTGTTATGTGTTGAATCGTGTGCCTCATAAAAAGACAAAATTAACGCCATTTGAATTGTGGAAAGGTCACAAGCCAAATTTGGGATATCTAAGAGTTTGGGGTTGTCTAGCTTATGTAAGGCTAATGGATCCCAAAATGAGTAAATTGGGTAAAAAAGTTACTACTTGTGCTTTTCTTGGTTATGCTTCAAATAGTACAGCCTATAGATTTTTTAGTCTTGAAGATAATATAATAATAGAATCAGGAGATGCTATTTTTCATGAAAATAAATTTCCATTTGATTCTAAAAATAGTGGGGGTCATAGGACTAACGAAAATATTTTGTCACTAGCTAGCTCTTCTACTTCTGTTTTGAAAAATAAAGAAAGTGATGATTTTGAGTTAAGAAGAAGTAAAAGAGCTAGAGTAGAAAAAGATTTTGGCTCCTGATTTTTATGTTTTTAATGTTGGAAATGACCCTCTCAATTTACAAGAAGTTTTATCTTCATATGAGGCTATTTTTTGGAAAGAGGTTGTAAATGATGAAATGGAATCACTTATTTCCAATAAAACTTGGAAGTTAGTTGATTTACCACCGGGTTGTAAAAACAATTGGGTGTAAATGGGTCCTTAGAAAAAAGTTAAATCTGGATGGCTCTGTTGATAAATATAAGGCTAGACTATTTGCTAAAGGTTTTAAACAACTAGAAGGCCTAGAATTTTTTGATGTTTTTTCTCCGGTAACGAGAATTACATCCATAAGGCTTTTAATTGCTATTGCTGCAATTTTTTATTTGCATATTCACCAAATGTATGTAAAAACTGTTTTTTTAAATGATGACCTAAATGAGGAAATTTATATGGAACAACCCGAATGTTTTATTGAAGCAGGCCAAGAAAGCAAAGTGTGTAAACTTACTAAATCCCTATATGGCTTGAAACAGGCACCAAAGTAATGGCATGAGAAATTTGATTCCTGCATGATTGAAAATGGTTTTAAAACAAACGAGTGTGATAAGTGCATCTATCATAAGCCTTTGAATAATTCACATGTTATTGTTTGCCTCTATGTTGATGATTTATTGATCTTTGGCTCAAACATGAATGTTATTGGTGAAACTAAAAATATTCTTAGAAGCCATTTTGACATGAAAGATCTTGGTGAGGCAAATTTAATTCTTGGAATAAAAATTACTAAAACATGTGATGGAATATTCCTTGACCAGTCACATTATGTTGAGAAATTTTTGAAAAAATATAACTTTCTTGATTGCAAGCATGTTGTAACTCCTTTTGATTCAAGTGTTCACTTGTTTCCTGTTCAAAGTGAAAATGATGTGATAAATTAAAAGGAATATGCTAGTTTAATTGGAAGTTTGAGATATGTGACTGATTGCACTAGGCCTGATATTGCGTATGCAGTTGGAGTACTTAGCAGGTTTACAAGCAAGCCAGGTAGTGAACATTGGCATGCCATAACGAGAGTTATGAAATATTTAGTTGGTACAAAAACCTATGGCTTGTTTTATAAAAAATATCCTGCAGTACTTGAAGGCTTTTCTGATGCAGATTGGAACACTTTATCTGGTGATTCCTGTTCTACCACTGGTTATATTTTTACGTTGGCAGGTGGTGCTATTTGTTGGAAATCAAAAAAGCAAACTATTATTGCTAACTCTACCATGGAGGCTGAACTGATTGCTTTAGCTTGAGCTAGTGAAGAAGCGAATTGGTTAAGAGATTTATTATTTCAAATTCCTTATTTTAAAAAACCAATTCCTCCTATTTTAATTCATTGTGATAGCACCGCTACAATTGGTAGAATTCAAAACCATTATTATAACGGTAAATCCAGACCTATAAGGAGAAAACACAGTACTGTGAGATCATATTTAACAAGTGGTACCATTAACGTTGATTACGTTAAATCTTGTGATAATCTTGCAGATCCACTAACCAAGGCCTTGGCAAGAGAAAAGGTCTGGAGCACATCGAGGGGGATGGGATTGATGCCCATAAATTCATGAGTCGTATATGAGGAAACGCAACCTGAGGACTAGAGATCCTATAACCAGGTTCAATGGGAAAAACGAATCATATGATGACTTGTTGAGAAAAATGCACTATTTTATTTATTCCCTCCCTATGGTGTGAGTGCATTATTCTGTAACAGTGTGTGGAGGTTGAGTATATAAACTCTTAATGAAATTCTGTAGCTCGTATGAGTGGGGTGTTAAGTTACAGAAGCATCCTTGACAGATTTCACCTATGTGAGTGTGGAAATAGGTCGCTTCCTATGAGAATTGGGCTCGTTCTCAAAAGCACTCATGAAACCGGGATAGCACAAGGCCATAATGTGCTGGCTGTGAAAGCTCATGTCAACACCTTGATTATTATGTGTGAGCAATAATTCTTTATTTCCCTTAAGCAGTCATAGTTCAAGTTTGAGACCACTACGGCTCTGGAGTAAAGATTATTGTTTTACTAAGTGGAGGTTCAATGCAGAGCACACTGTCATTACGCATAATAATCTACCTTCAGCTGGTAAACTCTCTTATATTAATATTAAAATGAGTGGGGGATTGATAGGACTAATTAGCATTTTAATATTAAAAAATGTGTCATAAAGTGCCTATTATGTCCAAATAACTTCTGCATGTTAAGAGGCAGAATGTTACTCCACTTCCTACGGTTTTTTGTGCCATAACATTTCCATTGACCACTACTTCATTACTCATTTATTTAGTGGAAGAATGTGGTAATAATATTCTTGTAACTCTTTTCTCCATTAACTCAATATTCACGCACATTCTTCTTGTAACCTCTAAATAATAATTCTTCCATTTATCTACCTACATTACTACCCTATTCATATCAAATTAATTCAAGGATGATTTTCCTAGCTATAAATAATTAGTCATCCTTAACTTGTGGGGTGTAGAGAAAAATATATACTTTGGAGAGTTCTTGAAAAGTGAGAAAAATAAAGAGAGTTTATTAGTTGAAGGAAGGTGTTCTTCTTTTTGGTGGAGCTTTGGACTCAACATCTTGTCCAGAGTTTGTTGAGTTATACAACGTGATCGGGCTGTTGTATCCTGGAGGAGACAAGTCAGAAAGATTACTGCTGGACCGGTAGATTTGCTGCAGTGGGCTTGAATCTCCTTAAAGAGAGCGAGATATCCGCGCCTCAGCTGAAAATATTTTTATTTCTTCATTTTTAATTTTTTAATTGTAATTGTAATTTCATTGTAATATCACCAACAAATTCGAACCCATTGGAATTTCAAAACGGGTACTAAACACATATGGCAAAAAAAAAAAAAATCAATGTTAATGTTACTCCCTCCGGTGCAAATAATTGAGGATTTACCTTCTAAAAGTTGATCTAAAATAATTGAGGTTTTAGTAAAATATATTATTCTTTTTTCAATTTCAATAGCCTTGACACATTCTTAATTCAATGAACAATTTTAATGCTTGTTATAGTTTCAAAACCCCTTTTAACTAAGAGTATTTTAGTCAATACACCTCTTAATTTTTAGGAGTAGGTAAATTTCTTAATCCATGTGCTCAAGTTTAAAACCTCAATTATTTTGGACAGGAGGGAGTAAGTGGTTTTTTTTTAAGACAAGAGAGAGTATTGTCAAAGCTCTATCAACGTCTGGCTTCTTTCTCCGTACATATCCTTTTAACAATTCTTTGTTGAGCCAAAATAGGCTACACGTCAACGTCTTCGTCCGAAAACTCTTTCATCAGCTCCGGTCGAAGAGGGATAAGCTGTTGACACTTAATTTTGGCTCGACGTGCTTAATAATTGTTTCTTAATTTTATAGCAATATATTTTCATATCTTACACATTAATATTTATATTTTATACTTACGTTATTATTTATATATGTATTAATTAACTATAGTTTAGTACAGTCCGACAGTACAGAGAAAATCAGAGCAATTAATTTTTAAACGCAAAATAAAAATTCGATCAAGTCAAGATCTCATCAACTTTTTAAAAGTTAACATTTGCGGTGATGGATTAAGTTCTTGATCTATTGGTTAATATATTTTTACACAATAGTTAAAAAAAGGTAAAGAGAACAAAGGGGTGCATTATTTATTTTTTGGACAAAAAAGAGTCTTCATTGATATTATAAGAAAAGGGAGGGGTTTAATTTTATTTATCATCTTTTATCTAATACACAACACTCAGATTTGTTTTTTAAAACCTAATATTTCTCTCCTCCCCTCTTTCACCCACTGCCGCCGGCGGTGAACTCAACCAGCCCACTACGCCCTCCGTTCTCCATCCCCCCCCCCCCCCCCCCCGCCAACTGCCCAGCGCAACCACCACTTCGTCTCCCTCTCTCTCTCCAACAGCCGCCGCCGCCACTGCCACCTTCACCGTGCACACCAGCCCGCACACCACCACTCCACGACCCCACTGCCCAACAACTTCCTCTCCTTCCACCATCTTCTCCGGCAGAGTTAGAGGTAAGGTTTTTGGGTGTAATTTTTGGGCTAATGACACCTTTAATTAATTCACCATTTTCCTAATCCTTCTTTTTTTAATTGTAGAAAATTCTAGAACAGGTTAGATATTGAACTGCTGATGATATTAAGGTAGTGATAATTAAACACGTGGTGCCTCGTATGGAGATTGTTAAGGGATCAGTAAACAATAATACTCTTATTCCAATTGCTTGACAATGAAAGTAGTAGCAAAGTCCATTATCTGATATTTTTTTTTTCTCTTCATTTGACCATCAATTTCAAAGGTACTTTTTTTTTTTTCTGCATATAAAATTATCGACTTTCTGTGCCAGACGAGTCTGGCAAAGAAAAAGTATATATCCCTACCCTTTAATTGCTGCGATACAACTTGGTATTTGAACAAAAATTGGGGTTGAGATCAAAGTTTTTGGGGATGCGAAATCCCTAATGATTTCCGTGTAAAGTTCTTCGTGCTTCAAAGTTGGTATCACATGGGTTCTTCCACTGCCCCACAACTTCCTCTACTAGCTTTTTTTCCTTTTTGGGTGATTTACAAGAATGGAGGGTCCATCAGACACAACCTCTTTACCTCACAGAGTTAGAGGTAAGGTTTGCGTACCGCTTATGTGATTACACTGGGTATGTTATTGTTCTTACAAGAAGGGCTTTTGAGGTGACTGGTCTTGAATATTTTTACCCGCACTTGCCCCATGGGCAAACCTTCAAGGTCAAAACTTGTTGAACTTGAAGTTTTGTTCATGAGGCAAGCGGAGTCAAAAGTTCAAGACCACCAATTTTCAAGGTCATTGGGTGTAATTTTTTGCTTTTCTTTTTAGTTCTACAGCTTCATTTACATTGTTAGTTGCTAGTGATGTCATAAAATGGCTTAAAAAAAAACATGTCATGATGTACTATTCGCCCTCTGAATATTGTGGCGGAAGTCATAAATCACAACAACAATATACCCAGTATAATCTCACCAGGTAGGGTTTGGGGAGAGTAGAGTGTACGCAGACCTAACCCCTACCATTTGACGGGTAGGGAGGCTGTTTTTGGTAGACCTCCGACTCAAGAAGAGATGAAAAAGCATTAGTAATAATAAACTGTAATAATAAGCAGTAATAGTAGCAAGATAGTAAGAGCCCGTTTGGATTGGCTTATAAGTTGCTTATAAGCTGTTTTCAGCTTTTTTTAGTGTTTGGCTGGCCAGCTTAAAGTTATTTTGTGCTTAAAATAAGCTCAAAAAAATAATTGGGCCCATTTGACTTAGCTTATCTAAAGCAGCTTATAAGCTAAAAACAGCTTATAAGCCAAAAAAAATAAGTTAGACTATCCCAACTTACTTTTTTTTAGCTTATAAGTTGTTTGCAGCTTATAGGCATAAGCCCATCCAAACAGGCTCTAAGACGACAAAGTAAAAGAAACAATCATATAGCGCTAGAGATAAGAACAAGCAATCCAAAGCTAAAATAAATTACAAAGCCTTTCACTCAAAGGCGGATCTAGGATTTCTAGAACATGGGTACACCACTAAAGAAAAGGAGAGAGAAAAGTGTTAAGTGGGAATTGATCCATAGGATAAATAACTGATCATTCAACCAAGTACACTATTTAGCCTTTTTATAGCATGGGTGTCGACAAATAATATTAGATCAATTCTAGGAAATATGTACGTAAAATACCTAGTTTTGCGGAGAGACCGTAGGTTCACGTGCACCATAATTTTCAAAGTAAATAATCCGCCCCTGTTTTTATATGTCATTCTAATAGTCGAATTGGTGTAGTTGACATAGAGTAGCACCTTTATTCGTGTTGCTTGCTGATATGGACTCTTGGTTTTTGATCTATTTTTCTTGTCTCAGTTATCTTTGTTGTGGCATTTTATTTTCTATTTCTTCGTAAAGTGGAAGCTTTTAGATGGTCTTAACATTAGTTAGTATAATAAGAAGCTGAAGAAGGTGAAAAAATTGTTTTTTCCTGTGTTATTAGCAAGGGAAATGAGTGAGATATTTTTGAGAAATGTGTGTTATAACACTTGCCACTGCTTCCTTTTCCGAAAATAGAAAATAATGTAATACTTGACTCTACTTTTCATTCCCTCGCTCTCTCCTTTAGTGGTTTTATATCTGAAAGGCATAATACATAGATAGATACCTTATCTTGGCCTCAACTGGAAACTAAACACTCCAACTTTGAGAATGCACATCTAGACACCTCAACTCGTCTCCACCGTGTCAGTTGAACACTCCAACTTACAAATGATCATCTAGACACCTCCAAAATTTATGGGCCATGTCAGCGTCAGGTGTCCACGAGACACAGTAGGTATGAGTTGAGGTGTCTAGATGTGCATTCTCAAAGTTGGAGTATTTAGTTGCCAGTTGAGGCCAAGTTAAGATGTCTATCTATGTATAATAGAAGAATAGGGCTCCATTACCCCGCTCTTGTAGCATAGAAGGGGGACCTAATTTATTCCGTTTAATATTCAAGTATAGTTTGTAATTCGATCCCGGCATGGGATTAAACCAGTTGGCAACAGTGTTTGATAGTTAGGGCTGGGATCGTAGTTAACTGTAAGGGTAGTTGATCCAATGCTACCTGGATGGTTATGTTGAAATCAGCAAACATTTAGCTTTCGGAACTGGTTACTTCCCTCTTAAAGAAAAACTGACCTTTGTCATCGAAGAAGCTTGAAAGTTAAGTACTTTTTGGTATTAAGCTGTGTTTGAGTGTTTGTTTGGCCTCGACAGGATTCAACCAGACAGATGGAATTTGATTACTTTTTTAGTTTATTTTTATTTTTGTCCTGTTCATGCTGTTCTTACTCTGTACCTCTAAATATTTTCTGTATCGCTCTTTTGCTTATATGGAGAATAGCTTGTCTGTTGACGAATGTCTTTTTGCTTTAGTTTTCACTCTGATGCTTTTCAGCTTATTTACTAGTGCTATGTTTTTCCAATATCCTGTTAACAAGGGAGAGATATTCTTTTAGTGTATTTTAAAGATGCTAGCTTAACCTTAACAGCTAAATAATTCGGGTGTTCTTTTTTTCTATTTTGATATCTGAGCAATAAAATGATCGTTAAAGATATCATTAGTAGTATGTGAAGACCCAATTAGGCACAACCTTTTGACCCACTTCAATACCTTTTCAATGTAGTTGTGCTTGTGCATCACATCTCCATCTCTATCTGGTTTCTGCAATTCTTTATTGGCACTACTGACGTGCAGGAAATGATTCTGAAGGTGAATTTTGGCTCTTTGTAGGTTGAACATTGAAAGAATGGCTGAAGGTGGAGAAGAGGACTTGCCAAGGGATGCAAAAACTGTTAAAACATTGCTAAAATCAATGGGTGTTGATGAATACGAGCCTCGAGTTGTTCATCAATTTTTAGAACTGTGGTATCGATATGTTGTTGACGTACTCACGGATGCTCAGGTCTACTCAGAGCATGCAGGGAAGGCTTCCATTGACTCCGATGACGTCAAGCTTGCCATTCAGTCGAAAGTTAATTTCAGCTTCTCACAACCCCCGCCACGTGAGGTACTAAGTCTTATTAATCCTTCAATGCTGTGCTGGTAATTCATTCTTCCAAGACGTAACTTCGTTATTTCTTAGAGACCATTTAGGTGTGTGGTGGAACTGATAAGCTTTAGCCTTCTCTTCTCTAGGAAGGTAAAGACTCAATGAATCAGAGAATTATATGATGTAACTAATATTTTAGGCTTGAGTCAAATGTGGTTCCCTTGTAATGTGTTTCAGAAGTTCAGTTGACATTCGGCATAGTTAAAGATTTTTAATTATTACTGAAAACAGATGAAAAGGTATCAAACTAATAGGTCATAGTGTTGGTGTTATCATATGTGGTTTTTTACCATGGTTTTGAGAAGTTGAACTGGAGGTATTGGTTGCTGAATGTTGGGGTAGTGGTCTAGAAATTTTCAGCTATATGAAGAACGGAAGATGCTGGAGGTTCTACAGGAAATTTTTTTAGGGTTTGAATGGGTTCTGGTTATTGGAGGTCTGAACAGTTTGCTGTTCTGGATCAATTTTCTGATGCTAGCTGGCCATCCATTTTAATATTCAAATTATTATCAGGAGATTGGTAAAAAGACAACAAGAACAGCAGAAAAAACACATTTAATCCACCTAGAATTTCCTAGGATAATCACCGGAAGGCTGCATAGACTACCAAATCAGAACATCAACGTGACCGAATCTAACTGAATTCTTGTAGAACACTACAGTTAAATAAATTTAGACCATTAGCTTTCATAGACCAAAAGCCTTCCAAAAATTACCTTACATGTTTTAGGTATTCTTTTCTTTTGAAACTATCTTCGTTCTTGGCTACTCACTTGTGTAGGACTTTATTGGATCTGTGACTTCTTTCATTGCAGTTGAGAGAAAAGTTGGCCACACTCTTCTTACATAAAACCTTCCTACTCTGCATCATATTTTAATGGTCCTTGTTCATCATTCTTATGACTTTATTTGATGAGCAACTAGCAGTACTATGCACGACTTTACTTGCCATCTGACAGAATTAGCTTCATCTTCAACACGTGATACCTTCTGCCTCATAGTTCTTGTAGATACCTCTTGTTGGATGAATTGAAAACGTATTTAAATCATAAACCTGCACTTGATAGTTCATGGAGTTCAACTGACCGTGTAACTGCATTTAGTTTTGCCCACTGCATGTTTGTATTTTTCCCCACTCGTTTTTTTTTTTTTTTCCCCTCTCCCTTTCGGATATGATAGACCGACGCCCACCCACACACACCCCACCCCCCCCCCCCCCCCCCGCGCCCCCAAAAAAAAAAAAAAGAAGCAGTGCCTAGGAGTCAATGGCAGCTCTTTCTGACCGTGTTTCTTTCGTGACTCGAAGTCTTGATCTTTTGGTTGGAAGGGAAGTGCTCTTTCTACTGGAGCAATCTCACTTGTATTCCTGCTCAAATTTTCATCCTTCTAACTTTCAGAAATTATGATATTCTCTTGCTTATCAGGTCCTACTGGAGTTGGCTAGGAACAGAAACAAGATCCCATTGCCGAAATCAATTGCTGGGCCTGGAGTACCACTCCCTCCTGAACAAGATACATTGATCAACCCTAACTATCAGCTAGCCATTGCAAAGAAGCAAATCAGCCAACCAGAAGAAACCGAGGAAGATGAAGAAAGCGCTGATCCCAACCCAGCCGCAGGCACAAATCCAAGTATTTCTCATGAAAAGGCAGACGCTCAAGGTACTCCTCAACGAGTATCCTTTCCCCTTGGCGCAAAACGTCCAAGATGATGTTTTATGGTTGATAACCTTTAGTCAGAAGAGCCTATGTATTTAATTAAGGACATTGTATCATTGTTGTTTAATCATAGATTATGAAATTATAAGATCCTTCTTTAGCAGTGAGTATTAGTTTAACTGGCCCTCTGCCCAGCAGCATTTATAGACACAATGGGGAGAGAGTTGAGCTGTGGAACGAAGAATTATTTTGGCATTATCAATAGTTTTCCAAAATATTAATCTGATAATGGTCATTCTGTGGAATATGCTTTATTATGTGTATGGAAATTGTGTTGATAGTTCCTAGGATACATAAATAAATGTAGGGCTCGAACCTGAATCCCTTTAATTAAAGATAGAAGTTACCATCCCACAAATCTTTTGTGGTGACAAAATTGTTGAAACTAATAAGTAGGATTAGTAATCTACTTGTTAAAGTTTTGAAAGAATGTCACGTAAATAATCCACTTAAACAACTCAAAGGTAAAACTCCCTTATATACCATGAAAAAAAAAAATATAATCGGAGATCTAAAGGTATTGATTAATAAGTAAATATATACTGTAATTAATTTGTGCACACTACCAATATATTAGTGTTAGTAATCGCATTAATTTGATCCATAACAACATATTACTTTCCAGTTCAATTTGATATTTCTATTTTATAAGCGTGGTGGGAGAACTAACATAGCATCACTAGCTTGTACCAATTACCAAAAGCTTTACAAATTGTACATGCAATGAATGCTTGTACTATAAGCTATATAACTTGTACACTTTATCCAACTATTTTTTTATCCCACGTGGACATGTCATAATACTTAATATTTATTCCCTTCTCATGTATAGACGTATGCACTTCAATTTTAATTCTCCGACGCATTTATTTTCTCTGTGCACTTTTACTTGTTCACTTTTGACTTTTCACATTCTTTAAAAATTAATAAATCTCACGTGGATATATGTCATAGTACTGAATATTTATTCTCTTCTCATGTATACATATATACGCTTCAATTTTAATTCTCCGATACATATTTATTTCTTCCGTGCACTTTTACTTGTTCACTTTTGACTTTTCACGTTCTTGCTGAATATTTATTCTCTTCTCATATATACATGTATGCACTTCAATTTTAATTCTCCGACACATATTTATTTCCTCCGTGCACTTTTACTCGTTCACTTTTGACTTTTCACGTTATTTAAGAATTAATAAATGAAGTACTCCCTCCGTCCCATATTACTTGGCCACATTACTTGACTTTTCACGTTCTTTAAGAATTAATAAATGAAGTACTCCCTTCGTCTCATATTACTTGGCCACATTACTATAGTTGATTTTTCACGTTCTTTAAGAATTAACAAAAATGAAGTACTCCTTTGTCCCATATTACTTGGCCACATTACTAAAAAATTGTGGATGAACAATAAGTTGTACAAAAAGCAACTGAAATTGTGCTCTAAGCAGGGACTAACATGTGTACATTTGAGAAGTTGAACATTAATTCTACCTCTTGTGTTTACTTTTTAAGTCCCCACAGGTCCGCAATGTCTTAATTGTCCTTTCATTTCTTTCATTTGGCATGTACTCCCTCTGTCTCAATTTAAGTGTCTACGTTTGACTAGACATGGAGTTTAAGAAATAAAGATAGACTTTCAAATCTTGTGGTTCTAAATTAAAAATATGTATAATATAATAAAATATCCTTTGAATCTTGTGATTATAAAATTGACATGTAGGATATTTGAATTGTCAACGTACTAAATATAAAAAGAGGCAGACCTAACCAAAATAAGACAATTTTGTTTTTTACCAACAAACGCCCAAGTGGACGAACACAGTTGTAACACCTCGTGCATTCGGGCTAAGATTTGACTCGTAAGACGGGGTATAATGAACCCAATTTGAGTAGTGTATAAATGGTGTTTGAAACCCACTCAAGACATGGGAAGAGTCCTTGAGCAAAGTAAAGTCGGAAGCTACCCTAGGAAGCGTGTTTTCAAGTGAGTTTGCACCATATCTCAATTAAAATGGGTATACGGAAAAATCTGTAAGGAATTTGGGAAAATTTCCTTCGTGAAAGTTGTATATCTTTGAAATACCTTTCCAACGGTATATTATGAAGGTCAAACAGACATTTGTACAAAAAGTTATGCCCGTTTTACTAAAACAGTGTTCTGTCGATTTACGATGCAATCTACGGGCCGTAAAAATTATACGGGCCATAGATTTGGGCCGTAAAACTAGTCCAGAAAGCCCAAATCACTGTAATTGATTTACGGTGGGATCTAAGGTCCGTAAAACTTTTACGGGACGTAAAATAGGGCGTCAAATGGGTCCGACAGCAATTTTAAAACTTCGTTTTAAGGCTTTTTCACTTCATTCTTCACACTCCCAAGCCCTAGAACGACCTTCTATTCTCTCCCATCATCAAGAACACCAAGGTAAGCCTATTCTAATCATTCCAAGTCAATTCTAATACATATCCTTGTAATCTAAACAAGAAATCTTCATTCCTAAACTAGGGTTTTCAAGAAAACTCATCTCAAGGTTCAAGAACTCAAGATTTTGGAAATCTTCTGCAAAGTTAAAGTATTTAATTCAAGTTTGGAGCATTACCAGGTATGTAGAGTTACTATCTACGTGTGGGAACATCACTGTTCTTCCCCACGCCTCATAATCCATAAATTATTATTCTTTACGAAAACTATGGTTTCTATACCATGCTCATGATAACCCTGGGTCCATGTCCATGATTATATTATGTATGAATTGTTATAATTCCATCATTGAGTTCTTAATATTTCTTTATGATTATTAAGAATCTGTCCGTGATCTATGAAAAATCCATATATCCCATTCCATGGGTTCATGCATTCTAGTTTATGATATATTATGCTATTTTCAAGAAAATACTATACATGTTTTACAAGTTCATGCAAGCAAGCTATAATTCATGATATCCATGTACAAGCAAGTTATATTCATGAAAACCATGGGCAGCAAGTGTCACTTATTTTACATGTCCATCTTCAATTCATGTTTTTTGAAGATGCCAAAATACCACATATCTAACTGTACATAACTGACTGTGCATATCTGTCTACGAGCCTCTAGACATAGTACACTTATACATAGATAGGGCCGGGTACTGCTGTGCCCGAATATACATACGCAAAATAGTACCGCGGAAGTGGGGCTCCGGAACAACTGGAGCGCTGTCAAGTGCGGCTGATAGAGCTTCTAGGGTTCAAATCCACCTGTCTGCTGACCTGCGCGGCATGAAACGCAGCGTCCACAAGAAGGGACGTCAGTACGAATAATGTACTGAGTATGTAAGGCATGAATGAAAACATAGTAACTGAATATAGAGTGTGAATAATAACAGAATAGACATACAGAGCTTGTCCTGGAGCAGAAGTAAGTTGTACATGTGTATGCCTTGTAGGCAGATACCATGCAAGCTTAGCCCCTTTTTCAGAACACGGTGTTCCTTATTTTCGTATACAGAAAACAATACATTTCAGTAAACGGTATCTTTTCCTCACATTTACAGACGCCGAATACATCGGCTCTCCCACCCCCTCCCCAACGGTGTCCCAACATATCATATCATATATATCATACATCACATATACAGACGCCGCGTACGGCTCTCCCATATCCCGCGTCCGGGATGGAATCCAGCTGAATCAGGTGGTGATAAAACAGTTGCCCTTCCCCTTTCCCCATATACATATACATACCCATACACATATACATGTATCTTATAAATAGCATGCATGGAAGCCCAAAGAAAGTCACATATCCATCGGAGTGACGTAAGGTCGGTAACCTCCGATTACATTATGGAACAACCGTAGTCGCTTTGTCTCACCTTGAAGGGACGAGTATTATAAGGCGAGGCTACCAATGAAAAGTGTCATTATGAGAAAAACATCAAATAGGGTCATAAGGTATAGTTTCATTTACTTAGAACCTTTAGAGTAGTCATTACCTGTAATAGAATTAGGGTATCAAGATATAGTTTAACATTTTTATATTTTCCTTTTCATAGCAGAACATATCGTTAACATATCTACTGTAGGCATTTTCTCATTTTGGACTACATCGTTATCCATATAAGATCATATTCATCATTTTAGTCATGAAATCATCTTTGTCATGCTTGTCATAGGCGTATTCTTTTTTCTTGACATCATCGTTACCACGGTCATCATGGACATAATTCCATTAGAATGGTACAGTACTTGCCGTTTAATAATCGAAACAAGGGTCAAAAGTTCTCTTTTAGATTCAACTTTGAAACAAGTCAAACGAGTCAACAAAGGAAAACCGGGAAAAAACTGGGCCCACCTCGGGTCAACTGAGGCGGCGTGCCAAATTTGTGTACATTCCATTCTATGACGTCACTTATGAGGGTTTTAAGGTAGTCGGGTCCAATGTAGCAAGTTCTAGAGGCTTAGGAAGTTTTTCCAACTTTTTACACCATTTTTAGTTCAATTCTACTGAATGGGAAAGGGGAAACTTTAGGCGCGGATTCCGGAGGATAGGGTTGTCCCCGAGGCTCATATCCAACTTATTACGTCTAAGACATGCCATAGAAGGAAGGGTGAAGCCTTACATACCTCTTGCCGCTCCGTATGCTATCCCGAATTCAAGTCGCAAATCCGCTAAAATCTACAAATTGGTCACATTTACCAACTTTGGTTAGAGCTTTTGGAATTGGAATCTTAAAGTAACATTTGTCTACCGAAATTTCGGCAGCACTTCCCCTGTAAATACTCCATCCCACCAAGTTCAACTTGGCCAATTTCAATCAATAACAACCTCGGAAATTCAACCCGGCCAAAGTATCAACAACAATGCCAACAACAATACTAACAATTCAATCAATATACAATTTCCTTCAAGACCTTCCAACTTTCATAAAACAATACTAACCTTATAATATATATATCAACAATACCATACTAATATCATTGTCTTCTATACATGTAAGAACATAATATTCAATTTACATAAACTTCCACCAAAACCATAATTCACCCACAATGCATTTTTCACCTTCCAATTTCATTAAAAACAATCATAATTTGCATCTTGCCACTTTCATTTCCATATTCACATAAACTACAATAAAGTCACATATTTTCCTATAACAACCTCACAACAAATTTTCCATAACAACAAGAACCATTTATCTTCCACATTACACTACAACTATACGGCCAACATCAAGCATACACACTACAACCTCTCCAAATTTATTCAACTTCCAT
The DNA here is from genome assembly GCF_019175385.1 of Lycium barbarum. Classification (NCBI taxonomy): domain Eukaryota; kingdom Viridiplantae; phylum Streptophyta; class Magnoliopsida; order Solanales; family Solanaceae; genus Lycium; species Lycium barbarum. The sequence continues at coordinate 115,514,143 of NC_083346.1, read as the reverse complement.
TATTCCACATAGCATTCACAACAATAATAACCAAATACTAGATGAAACAATTGAAACATGATTCCTACACATACATACACATATTACACCTCACGGCCACATCCCATAATATTGTTCTTCATGAATTTCATCCACTTTTGTACACTACAACATGCATAAATATTCATAACATGTAAAAGAGCACAAGTCCTCACCTTTCTTCTCCTCCACTTCTTCACTTGACTACAACTTGGCAACTTGTATGATTTTGAATTTTTCTTGCTTCAACAACAACTCCACTTTGTTAAGGACCCTCTACTTGGTAGAAAATGATTTTTGAAGGAATTTTAGTCAATTTTTTCTTGTGGAATTCCTCTTGGCCGAAATGGCCTCAAGGTTTTCTCCTTCTTTTTTTGTTCTTGCTTTTTCTTGAAAGTTCTAGAGAAATAATGAATAAGATGACTAAATTAGTCATCTTATGGACTTATAAATTTTGCTCATATGGGCTTTGGCCCATTTACTATAGATGGCCTAAATGGCCCCTTTTTCCTCCAAGCTCATATTATTATTATTTTGTGCTTTTCATGAAAATTTAATTTTTCCACATTCCAAATTTGCCCTTCGTCTCCCTCCATATTTTCACGAGTCATATTGCGAATTTCCTTTTATGCCCTTGACCTTTCTCATTATTTCCACTTTAATATTTTCATAACAACTTATATGCCCAGCAAAGTAAAAATATGGCCTTGATTACTGTCTTCCCGCGATTGTGTTGAATTATCCGATTGTACAAGAATGCGGGATATAACAGATCTCTCATAATGACTGGATCCTTTAATAATATTATTAAACCTCATGTCCCTGGCAAGGTATGAGTGTTCTACTGATAGGACGCAAGTACCAGACCATGTTATCGGTTATATTTACTACTCTCCCTACTCACAATACTTTACGCATGATATATATGTATACGTACTCATGTTCATGATCATGTTTTCAGTTTCAGTTCTTATCATGTTATTTCATGTCCCATGTTATTTCTTCAGTTGCTTTACATACCAGTACATTCAATGTGCTGACGTCCCCTTTTATTTGCCCAGGGGCCTGCATTTCACGATGCAGGTACTGATTTACAGGACGACACATCTGCTCAGTAGGACAGCATTCGTATCAGCTTATTGGTGAGCCCCATCTCATTCGGGGTTTAGTCAACTCTTTATTTAATGATTAGTTATGCATCTAAGGTATGCTGGGGGCCTTGTCCCAGCGAGTATGTTTTCCATGTTCAGACTTATGTTAGAGTTTTTATAGACTAGACAAGTCAGTTATGTCATGTCACACTTTCGGAGTCGTATAGCCATTTTGGCTCATTCATGTTATTTCCGCACTCATGTTTAAACAAGTATTTTGATTAACTATCATTGACTTATTGCATTTTGTAAAGGCTCATCATGCATTCACATTATATTCCGCTCATGTTATGCCTCATGATGATTCAGCAAGCCATGTGGTTCGCTCGGTCACATGCAGTAAGGCACCGAGTGCTGTGTTTTGCCCAGGCCATGGTTTGTGGTGTGACAACAGCAACAATAAGTTGTACAAAAAGCAATTGAAATTGTACTCTAAGCCAGGACTAACATGTGTACATTTCGGAAGTTTAACATTAATACTACTTCTTGTGTATTTAATTTTTAAGTCCTCACATGTTCGCAATGTCTCAATTGCCCTTTCATTTCCTTCATTTGGCATATACTCCCTCTGTCTCAATTTAAGTGTCTACGTTTGACTAGACACAGAATTTAAGAAATAAAGATAGACCATCTTGTGGTTCTAAATTAAAAATGTGTATAATATAATAAAATATCCTTTGAATCTTGTGATTATAAACTTGACATATAGGAAATTTGAATTGTCCACTTATTAAATATAAAAAAGAGGTGGACATAACCAAAATAAGACAAATTTTAACAACAATTGAGAAATTAAGGGAAAAAATAAAATGAAAAGAAAAAAAATATGGAGACTCATTAAGGAGAATCGCGGTATCCTTTACAAAATATACAAACCATAAAGACTAAGAGCCTGTTTGGATTGGCTTATAAGTTGCTTATAAGCTGTTTTCAGCTTTTTAAGTGTTTGGCTGGCCAGCTTAAAGTCATTTTGTGCTTAAAATAAGCTCAAAAAAATAATTGGGCCCATTTGACTTAGCTTATCTAAAGCAGCTTATAAGCCAAAAAAAAATAAGTTAGACTATCCCAACTTTTTTTTTTAGCTTATAAGTTGTTTGCAGCTTATAGGTATAAGCCCATCCAAACAGGCTCTAACTAAATTGAGTAACCAAATTAATTATGTTGGGCCTCGTGCATCGCATGAACATAGTTTGCTAGTATATAAAATAAATTAAATAACTGCTATAGGGCCCTTTATTACATATAGTATTAGTTTGGACTTTCTTAACATGGCTCACTTGTCGACGCAATCCATGAACGACACAAATTTATTGGGGGCAATTTGCACGATTGCTCTTATTCGGGAGTCCTCTTTAATTTTTTCCCTTCGCCTAAAATATTCTAAGATTCTGGGTTCGAATTCCGGCTTAGTGAAAAAAAAAATCACAAGACAAAATTTTATAGCAAAATTAGGCCTATTTGGGCAAAAGTTAGGCCTTAACATTTAGTTTTTTGTGCGGATTTGTCCTTCAAAAGCACCGGTCTTTAAGTTTTTCCCCTTAAATTGGTGGTCTTTAAGTTTTGCCCTTCGCTAGAAACCCCTTGGTTTCGGGTTCGAACCCTCGCTCAGTCAAAAATTTTAAAAAAAAAAATCGCAAGGCATAAGTTGGGATCCGTAAGGCAGAGTTTTGCATGCCTCAGGCAGAATTTTGAATGCAAACTCTGCCTACAGGGAAAGTTTTGCATCCAAAACTCTGTCTGAGGCCTAACTTGCTACAAACTCTGCCTTGCGAATTATTATTTTTTTGACTGCGCGGGGGTTCTAACCCCAAACCTCATGGTATTAGGCGAAGGACAAATATTAAAGACCACCAATTTAATGGACAAAAATTAAAGATCACTCCAAAATAAGGGCATTCCTGCGAATAGCCCTTAACATTTGTAGAATAGCAGCAGAGCTTAAAAAAAAATCCTGTCTTGCAAAATTTCGCAAAACAAACTTTTGCCTTAAGGCAGAAGTTTTGCGAAGCCTTGCCTTGCGATTTTTTTTATTTTATTTTATTGAGTGGGGGTTCAAACCCAGAATCTCGGGATATTTTTGGTCATTTTTTAAAGCGAAGGATAAAAATTAAAGACCAACAATTTGAGGGGTAAAAATTAAACACTAGAGCCTTTGAAGTACAAAAAAATGCTTTATTGGCCGGAGATTCACTCATTTTCAAACAGACTCATCAGATTTTCGATTCGTTGTCCAAGAGGAAAAGGAAAGACAGAAAAACTGTCGGTGATTGTACAAAATTTGTTTCCTCATACATATAGTGTGACATACTATTGAATCTTTTCAAGGTAAGCTGGTTGTGCAAAGTTTGTTTGTTCATATAGTGGGTCATGTACACTTTTGTCCCTATTTTGTGTTGGCCTTAATCGTTACCCCCTCAAGAAAAGAATTTATACCCGCTAGACATGAGCCCGATTTTAAATAGCAAAAATTAAAGATCAGCTCATTTAAAGGACAAACCCTGCAATTTAGATGTGTGATTCCAAATCTTTTTCTGTTTTCCTATTCCTATTTAAATAGTCAACGCCAGCCAATCTTTCATTCAACATGCACGATTATCTTCAACTACACAAAAATTATGTGGTGAACTAGTAAGAAATGTGTCGGCCAATAAAGAAATAGAAAAGAGAAGACTCTTGTCTAGTTTCCATCGACAAATTCAAGCTATTTTAACTGCTCCATCATCAAAGGCAAAAGAAGAAGAAAAATGGAAAAGTCCACAGACTCAAATCTCCAAATAGTAATGTTTCCATGGCTTGCTTTTGGTCACATGATCCCATTTCTCAACCTCTCCAATGAACTTGCAAAAAGAGGTCACAAAATCTCATTCTTGTTACCAAAAAATGCAAAAATTAGACTTCAAAATCTCAATCTTTATCCTAATCTAATCACCTTCCATACACTCACAATTCCTCATATCAATGGCCTTCCATATGGAGCAGAAACTACAGCTGATGTTCCAAGATCTTTGGAAAGCTTACTAATAACAGCTATGGATGAATTGTATGATCAAATCAAATCTTTTTTACAAAATTTAAAACCCCATTTTGTTTTCTTTGATCTTGCTCATTGGATTCCTGATTTAGTATTAGAAATTGGTGGTATCAAGACTGTGTGTTATAAAGTTGTTTGCCCTGCTACATCAGCTATTTCGTTGATTCGGTCACCGGATAAGAGTGTTTTTATGGCATCAACTGCAGCTGAAATAGTAAAGCCACCACCAGGTGACTCTTCTTACTTAATTTTTTTTTTCCTGGGGTTGGGGGGTTGGTTTAGAAAAGAGCAGCTATGTTATATACTTGATCGGTTTCAATTTATATGACATAGTTTGAATTTTGAAACTTGTGGTGATAACTAGGTCGTAACATTTGTGTGGCTATAAAACTTTTTAAATATGTGCCTTAAACATGCCAAAATAATTTCTCATCAAAGATAAAATGAGAGGTGTAGAGTTAATTGCTTCCAAATTTAGCAGTGCGTTACTCTCTTCATCCCAAAAAGATCGTCTTACTTTCCTCAATAGTTTATCCCAAAAAATTGACACAATTCTATATTTAGCAACAATTTAACTTTATGAGATGATTTATCGCCACACAAATATCTAAGACTTATTTTGGACCACACATTTCAAAAAAATTTCTTCATTTCTTAAATTCCATATCAAATCAAACTAAGATAATTTTTTTGGAACGGAGGGAGTATTATATTTTCGAAATGGACGAAAAAGGAAAGTGTGTCATGTGTATTAATCAATAATATTAGAGGAGTGAGTGATAGTATTTGCGCTTACAATCATTACAAGCTGATGTTTTTCCTAATACATGTAGTTCCCTATTTGTCTGCTTCCAGCCAGGGGCAGAGCTATTAAGAGTGAAGTGGGTTCAAATAAATTCCCTTAGTCGAAAAATCATACGTGTGAATAGGGTAAAAATATTTTTTTATTATACAGTCAAACTTCTCTATAACATCGTTGGGTTGAAATTTCTTTGATTGTTATAGCGAATTGCTGTTATACACCTATAACAACATTGATATTTAAATAATATTTTGTTGTTATAGGCAAAAAAGATGCATAAAATCTAATTTTTCATTTTTAATTACCAAATCCTAAGCTTAATTATATAACGAAGGGAAATCTTTTAATGATAGAGATATATATTCATATAATATTCTTTGTGATAAATAGTGTATTAAAATATCAAAATATTTGGTCAAAATCTCTACACTTATTATTGGTAATAATAGATATTCTGTTTTTATAAAGATGGTTAATTGTTATATTACTAAAAAAGAAGATAGCTATCATACGGGGGGGGGGGGGGGGGGGGGGTTATTTTACAAAGAGCGTACTGTTATAAAGTCGGTTGTTGTTAAATGTTGTTATAGAGAAGCAAAATATAACATAAAAAATTAGATGTTATATACGGATGCTGTTATAGAGAGGTCGACTGTATATAAACTGTTGAATATTTTACTATAGTGATAACGGCCTAACGAGGGTTCAAAAGTTGTTTCAACTTTCAAGTCACAATTTTGGTTCTCAGCTACTTTTTTTTGAACCCCTTATATAAATTTCTGGCTACGCTACTGCTTCTAGCTTGTTTGGAACAAAATAAGGGGGAACGACCAATATTGTAACTTTAGTACTAATATTATGCATCATAAAGTGCCGTGCTTTGCTAGTAAATTGGCAATTCCACTGCTCACTAAAAAATTGTGGTCAATTGGTGGATCTCCAGGTTACCCTTCTACTGCTGTGGTTTTTCACGAACGTGAAGCTAAGTTGTTATCATTTCTATTTAATGAATATGGCAGAGGAGTGACAATTTTCGAACGATTGAAGAAGGGAATCACACAGTGTGATGCAATAGCTTTGAAAACATGTAGAGAGATAGAAGGAATTTTCGGTGACTACATAGCAACACAATTCAAAAAGCCAGTCCTCTACACAGGACCTGTTCTTCCCGAGCCTGCAAAAGAGCCTTTAGAAGAACATCGATTATCGAATTGGCTCGAGAAATTTGATCCAGGATCAGTAGTATTCTGTGCATTTGGAACCCAATTGATTCTTGAAAAGAATCAATTTCAAGAACTTGTTTTAGGCCTTGAAATGACTGATCTACCATTTTTAGTAGTTGTTAAGCCACCTGAAGGGACTAATTCGGTCGAAGAAGCCTTACCGGAGGGATTCAAAGAAAGGGTTCAAGAAAAGGGATTGATTCTTGATTGTTGGGTGCCGCAATTGAAGATTTTAAGTCATAAATCAGTTGGTTGTTTTGTGAGTCACTGTGGGTATGGATCAATGTGGGAGTCTTTGGCATTGTGTGATTGTCAATTGGTACTTTTGCCACGCGCTAATGACCAAACTTTAAATGCTAGGCTGATGGAAAAGGAACTTAAGGTTGGAGTTGAAGTGGAGAAGGATGAAAATGGTTGGTTTTCAAAGGAGAGTTTGTGCAAAGCTGTGAAATGTGTCATGTATAAAGATAGCCAAATTGGTTGTTTTGTGAAAGAGAATCATAGCAAATGGAAGGAAGTTCTTTCAAGTCCTGGTTTCATGAGTAACTATATTGATAATTTCATTCAGAACTTGCATGGACTTCTAGTTGAATAGACCTTGATTGTCGGGGGCGATTGATTGAAAAGGTAGGCTCAACCGACCCTCTTAACCCCCCACCCCCTACCACCTATGTACTCGTGTTCGTTGCAAGAAACGGATAATGTGCAACTTCGAATTGTCAATTATATTCTTTATGGAAATGGCAAACCGATTTGAGGAATTCCTAACACAAGTATTCAATTAGTTCCGACTTGTTGCTCGATGGGAGGTCACGATTGTGGATGGGCAGAAAAACAGAAGTCGTCCGAAGTTACGAAGGTACGTGTTAGACATAATCAATAGTTTTGATTCATACCCCATTTTCTGCATAGATGTATTGTACTATAATATTGTCATAATGACCATTTCGTGTTGATTTGAATCAATAGTTCAGTTTAGTCTTGATTCCATGGGGGATTTTGAGTTTAATTGTTAGACATATGCTACCCTCTAATGATGTAGCATCGAATTTGGATCGGACGTTTTCATACAGTGTTTAGGAGACACACTTCTCATTCAAATTTAGTGACACTTTTTATTTTATTCTATAACCTCTAAAAACACTTCTAAACACTCAAAGAATAGTGTACTAATTTAGGTCTAAAGTTAAAGTCTTTTATATTTTAACTATGGGTTCTAAAGTCTTAGTCTTTTATATTTTAACTAAGGGCACGTGCAACGCTGAATTGGTTTCGAAAAATATTTATATTGACGGAAAGTAGTAGATACCTAAAGGAATAGCCAAGGTTTACCTAAGATGATTGAATTGTTATATATATATAAAAAAAAAATGTTTATATAGATTTTTTTTTTTTTTTTGGTAGTAATAGTTGTGGTAGTGGCGTTAAAATATATTGTTCAAACTCTTCAAAGTGTCTATAAATGTGTTTAAGATCCTCTAAAATACTGCATTTTTTAAGAATGCAACATCAATACAAATATTTTTCGAGAGTCCGAGCAACATAAACTGCCATGTTGGTTGTTACCCGTTGGGCTTAGAAAAACCACAAACTACCACAGTCAAGCAAGCCCACCCCAAGTAACTTAAAACGAACCTCTCGAACTAATTGCACGGTTTGTGCCCTTCAAATAGTCTGGTCTTTAATTTTTGTCCTTCAAAATTGAACTTACGCCTGGCGGGACATAAGTTCTTTCATGCAGGGGCATAATTTATGGGATATTATAATAAAAAACTATAAACTTATGCCCCGCAAAAAAAATGAGTTGAAGGACAAAAATTAAAGAACGGCACAAAACAGAAACAAAAGTGCAAAATGACCAAAACTGGTCCCGGCCCAAGCAGTTTCACTTGTCGTTCTGATTTGATAAGTAGACAGATCCATCACGCTCATGCAAACACTAGATACATACAGTACAAGCAAGTCTTCTTACCACATTGTTCAATCAATCAATCAATCGAGATTGAAGCAAGTGTAAAATGTGTCAACTAACATCAAATGTCTTTCGTTTTCCGCTTTTGTCTTGTTTTCCTTTTCTTTTTTTTTTCCAACCTGATATTCGTATTGAAATCTGATTAAATTCAAATTTCTCCTTTTATATTTTTAAAAAGACATATGTTTCCTCGTTTGTTTTTCTTTGGTTCAGTTTCAAAAATCTTTAATGGCAAATAGAATGTTATTTTCCAGTTTGAGTAGTTAAGCTTAATCTATTTTACCGCATTCATTCTTTTGAGTCTAAAGGGGAAGAAACATAAATAGCTAAAATAGATCAAAAAAATTTAATTCGTAATTTTCATAGTTAAAAGCATTTTAAGCATATTTGAAAAATAGTAGTACTACTAATAGTAAGGAAATTTTGTTTCACATCAGGGGTCGTTTGGTTTACAAATAATTTTTTTTAATCATTTTGAGATTCTTATTCTATTGAGTGTTATCAATAATGAAAAGTTAAATCAAACGTGGATAAATAATCCCAGGATTGTTAGACATTTTTACCTGGAAATGTTTGGTAAGAATTAAGGCCGGGACTACCCGCATCCGATATTTACTAGGCCACATCAACATCATGCCTTCTAATTCTTCTTTGTCAACACTTAATGTTGGTAGAAGTGGTTCTTCATTAACTAGTGTCATTTGGTCCGGGCTTAGGTGTTAAAATTAAATTTGCAGATATTTTTAAATTTTGTTTGTTCTTGCTTCTTTGATTTTTTAATATTAGTTTGAAACTTTCTAAAGAATTCTAAATATTAAAGTAAAAAAAAGGTATCTGAAAGTTAAAGGAAAACATTTTTCTTAGTTTGTATATTAGACTAACGAATGAAAGCTTTTATAATTTCTATTTTACTGACTTTTTGAGATAATTGTCTCCAATGATCCAATGAGCTTTTCATGTGTTACATTAATTTCATTTATTTCTCTGAATTGAACCTATATTAGCTAATCTATTTTTTACAAAAAGATGCTACTAATTGTTAAAAATATTTAATGCTACAATATTGTTGTATGATGAAATCAATAAAGTTGACTTATAGATCAATATAAATAATTAAAAGTTTTGGTATTGCAAGATACTTTTGTATATGTTCTTTCAAATTAAACAATAGAAAAAGTACTGCAAAAACAATGAAATTAAATTGTTGTTACTTTAAGCTTTCCTTTTCCTTCCAAAGAGTGCATGTTAAAAAAAATCCTTTTTCCTTTTTCTTGATTTAATGTACTTTTTTATGGAATCTACATTGTAATAATCTTTTCATGTCGAACTTAACTATTTTATCCGAAATTATATAAAATATTGACTATCCCGTATTTCCCAAAATATTTTAATATTAAAAAAGTGAAAATATAGTTTTGCAATTTTTCAGTATAATTACTGCTTAGAGATCAAATTGTATTTTCTTTAACTACATTTTTCTTCAAAGAGTTTCATAATATATATGAAAATAATGTTTTATAGTTCCTCTTTTAATATAGTCATTTATTAGATAAATTTTAAGTTAAAAGTGTATGCACGTAAATTTAGATTAATTAGCTATCATACTTCGGAATTCATTTTTCGATTGGGACGGAAGGACTATAATTTACATTTCTGATACATTTTAAAAATATTTAACAATGATATAAGTTATTAGTGTTTGTTCTTTTACTTTAAAACTTAATCCTACCTTAAGTGAAATCTTTGTTAATTACGTATGTTTGCAAGCACGTAACAACAACCACAACATACCCAGTGAAATCTCACAAAATGGGGTCTGGGGAAGGTTTGCTTGCAAGCACGTATAATAAAAAATTACAGGAGAAAATCAAATAATTTTTTTTTTACGTTTAATCGGATGAATAAAATTTAAAATATCATATGATATATGGTAAACAACATCAATAAAAAAATATAATAAGAACAATATTTTAATTCAATAATTAAGCCTATATAATATATAAATGGATGGTTTCTTTACGTGTCTATAATAAATTATTAAGAAAAAATATAATTTAAAATAAGCTTAATATAATATTTTTACATAAAAAAAATCATAATATGTATGATTAGTGTGCTTCGTGGGGCCCATTATCATCTTTTTTCATGGAATCATCACTTCTAATGGTATGGAAAAAGTCCTTAAAGTTCCTAAAATTTATCAAATGTATGAAGACTTTGTAAGTCTGTTTAACCTTAAAATGGAGAACAATTAAATTTATGCATGATGTCAAAAATATGTGGCTAAATTCAATTCGAGATTAAATTGCGAAATAAGCCAATAAGTAAGTAAAGGAGCAGATCTGACCAAATATTAATCATGTCTGGCCTCGGGTATAGAAACCGAGGTCGATACCCTCTGTTGAGTACTTACACGATGAATAATGAAGATAAACTTAGGAACAAATGGGAATGGACTCAAATAATTCTTATTGTTTTATGATATGAACTCTTTCTCTCTTTCTATTGCCAACCCCCCTACGGAACCTCCTTTTTATATAGTATATGAGTCCCAACCTTAGTACAATTCTGAATTAAGGAAAGAAATCTGGTGACAGCTGTTGCCGAGATCAACGCCGAAATATCCGGTTGAGGGCGGATATTTCGGTCTTCTCCTTATGGCAGTTAACCGCCCTTCCTTTAACGCCTCATCCCAGATCGAGCTCGAAGCCTCGTTCCCGATGAGCCGGTCATATCGTGCCCGAGCATAACGATGACAACGGGAAACCGAGCATGTCCGTATCCTCAGTTTTACTCGTATATAAAGTCATTAAAACTTTAATTAGGGATAAAAAGTAACAAAAAAATCATGTGAGGACTAAAAAAATGGGTATTCTCCCTTATACGAGTATATAGTAGTAATTGTATATAGTAATAATGTCACAATGTTACGTATGTAGAAATGACATACCATGACCCAATCTTATACTCATGACACATTACAACGACCCTCCTTGTACTCCTACTAATTAATCTAATATAATTAATTTTTCCGAACCCAAAAAAAGAAGAAGGTAATTTCCACTACAAATATTTATACGAAGGAATAGAAGATAAAACAAATGAAGTATATGATTAATTTAACAACTCACAATAAAGTATGAATTTCCATCTCGTTAAAAACTTGGACATTGAATTCAACAAATTTAAAGATGGAATTCAAAGTATAGCTTGTTCTAGCTGAGCACCTAAACACATGAAAAAAGTAGTTCCTATGAGACGCTTCCAACTCAATTTTTGAAAAAGCTTTTGCATATGTTCTCAAGCGCCCGTTACGTAGATAAATTAATCACATAAAATTTATCACCTCCTTTAATTTTAATGTCAGTCTCAATTGGAACATACTTGCGGTTTTACCGCTTATTAAGGCTAATGCGTATAATTAAAGTTTACAGCATAATTTAAATGGTTAACGTATCTATGTAATGACCGATTAAAAATACACATAGAAGCTTTTTTCAAAATTTAAGCCGGAAGTGTCTAATATATAAACATTATATTGTGTTCGTATGATCAATTAAATATATGTTGTTATTCAAGTATCTAAATCTAAATGAAATATATCGGCAAGCCGGAGGTGTCTAACATGAATATTGTATTATGTGTTCATATGTTCAATTGATATATACCATAATTCAAGATTCTAAATCTAAATTAAATATATTTCGCGAATTTTAAATCTTGAATATGCTATTGCCACCTTCCCTAAAGAATTAAAAAATACATTACCTAAAAAAAAAAATTAGTATTCTGCCGAACCCAAAACCAAGTCGTGGCGCTTTACCACTTCGATGTTTTCTATCTAATAAGCAACGAAGCAAAACTTCCGATCTAGATTTAGTTCTCAAGTCAATGGAGATGGAAACGATTCCTGATGGCAGTTCGCCATCTCCACCCCACCCCCTCCCCCGCCATGTCACCTAATGCTCCGTCATCAAAATTGAATTGACTCTCCGAATCTATCAACTTAGAACACCAGTTCCTTTGTGTTCCTTTCGAGCATTATAAAAAGACAATCCGTGCTAATCACCGTATTACTGAGAAGAAAGTATCCGTTTCTATAAACAACATTACAAATGTTGTTGTTATAATTGGCTAATCACCTCGTTTAGTTATACACGCCATTCTCGATTGGAACACATTTGCGGTTTTATAGCTAATTAAGGCTAATGTGTGTAACTAAAATTGGCCACATATTTTAAATGATCATTTATCTACGTAGTAGACGCTTGAAAGTACGCATAAAAGTTTTTTGTCTAATATATACATTATATTATGCGTTCATATATTCAATTAAATTATGCCATAATTCAAGAATCTGAATCTAAATTGAGGACCAGTTCGGCCATGAGAATTTTTCATTTTGTTTGAAAATTAGCGTTTGGCCATGAGAATTTGTAATTTGAAAAACACCTAAAACCCTATTTCCGAACAAACAAATATTTTTTACAAAAACTATAATCAAACACAACTCCATCTTCAACTCCAATTTCAAAATTCCAAATAATGTGAAAGATATTACTTTTCATGCCCAAACGTCTACTAAATATACAGACAAATTTAAGGAATTGTCGACATATTCGGCGAATTTTCAATCTTAGAATATGCTATTGCCACCTACCCTAAAGAAAAATAAATAATAAATAATTACCTAGAAAAAAAGTACTCTACCTAACCCAAACGACGTCGTGGTGCTATACCACTTCTCTATCAAGGAAGTGCCTAAAATCTTCCTTTCTTCAACATTCTATTTCCTTCGAATAACTAATTAATTAAGCAAACGGAGATGGAAACTATTCCTAACGGCACTTCGCCGTCATCCACCACCCCCCTCCCCTTTCCATTACCCCAACCACCGCCACATCACCTAACACTCCATCATCAAAACTGAACCGACTCTCCGAATCGATCAAATTAGAACATCAGTTCCTTCGTGTCCCTTTCTAGCATTATAAAAAGTCGATCCGTGCTAATCACCGTATCACTGTTATTTACGGCATTACAGATGCCGCTGTTATAATTGACTAATCACCTCCTTTAATTAGACGCCCCGTTCTCGATTGGAACACACTTGCATTTTACTATTGATTAAGGATAACGTGTAATTAAAATTGGCGATATATGGTAACTTATTTACGTAATTTACGCTTGAGAATAAGCACAAAAGCCTTTTCCAATTGAAATCGGACGTGTTAAAATATGCCGTAATTCAAATATCTAAATCTAAATTAAATATGCTCGTAATTTTAAACAAACCGCTAAATTTAAATCTCAAATATTAAGGGGTCGTTTGGCATGCAAAATAAGTTGGATATCTCATAATTAGGTTTGAGATTAATTTTATATTTCTATTTGGTAGAAAGTATAATTTTAGGTAAAAGACATAAATTGACCCTTAAACTATATCCCAAAAGTCATTTTCACACTTAAACTATCCTGGCGACCCATTACACACCTAATATATGAAAAAGTGATATTTTTTACCCCTTCTGAGCTGATGTGGCATAAAAAAGAATTATATTTAAATAATAGGAGAGTGAGGTCAATTTTTTTTTTAAAAAAAATTTATTATAGAAAATAATTTTTAAATAATAAAAAAACTAATTCCTCTACCACAACTGCGCCCCCACCCACGCACCCTACCCCACCCCGCCCCGCCCCGCCCCCTTCTCTTCCAGCTTTACGCCACCGCCACCCCACCCTCCCGTCTCCTCCACCTTCACGCCACCCTACCCCACCCCCAAACCCTTCTTCTTCATTTCACCACCACTACTGTCGCTAGCTCCCACCTCCATTCTCTCCCGCCTTCACGACTGGCGGAGCTCTTGGCAGTGACGAGGGAGGACGAGCAGTGGTCCCTCCTTGCCATTCTTTATTTTTATTTTCTGAACATAGCTTTCCAGATCTGGGTTTGATGTCAAGCTCGAAAAATTCCTTCAATGGTGGTAATGAATTCAATAACCAATTTTGCAGCTCAAAACTATGAAGCTCGTGATGAACAACAAGAAGACAACAAACAGCAAATAACTAAAAGGAATTTCAAATTTTTTGATTGATTTTTCTTTTTAGAATTTGATTTTTCAGATCTATTTGTGTTCCCATATTTGTAATACACAAACAATGACACACACAAGAAAACAACGAACAGTTAACTAGACTCCCAAACAATTTTCAATTTTGGATTTTCTGATTTTTGCAATTTTTTTTTTGGTAGAATCAAGATGAAGAATTGATAGAACAATTCTTCTACCGAGATTTGATCCAAAGAAAATAATAAAATTTATTTTATAAGTTGATTAGATGTAACTTTGGTGATCGGAAAATAAAGAAGATCGGAAAAAATGGAAGCTCACCGAAAAATATTGAAACTCATTGGAAGCAATGGTGGTTATACAATAAGAAAGAGAGTAGGGATGAAGAAGAAAGGGAGGGTGGGGGAGGAGGGGAAAGGAAAAAAATATAAAATTAAAAATTAGAGGATTTTTTGACGTGGCGCTGATGTGGACTGACGTGGCATTGATGTGGGGAGAGTGTGTGTACACTCTCCCCTAGTGCAACTGTTCATGTTGTATGAGAGAGTAAAAAATATTACTTTTTCATATATTAGGTGTGTAATGGGTCATCAGGATAGTTTAAGTGTGAAAATGACTTTTGGAGTATAGTTTAAGGGTTAATTTATGTGTTTTCCCTATAATTTTATTTCAGAATATACATCTTATCCTATCAAACTTGAGATTATTTTATCTCACCTTCCATATGCAATATTGAGACTATAATCCCGAAATAATTTAATCCGCGTACCAAACGACCATTTAAAAAAAAAAAAAAACAAGCAAAAGGAGTAGTACTCTTGCTTAAACCGAAACGTCGTCGTGGCACTCTACAATTTCGATGTTTTCTATCTAAATCCGGAAAGTGTCTTTGGCCAACAAATCAAACTTTGGATCTATCTTTAGTTCTTGCCTTAATTAATTAAGCAAATGGAGATGGAAACGATTCCTAACGGCAGTTCGCCGTCATCCACCACCACTACCACCCCTTCCTTTACCCCAACCACCGCCACGTCAGCTAACACTCCGTCATCAAAACTGAACCGACTTTCCGAATCGATGAAATTAGAACACCAGTTCCTTCGTGTTCCTTTCGAGCATTATAAAAAGTCGATCCGTGCTAATCACCGTATTACTGAGAAGGAAGTTACCGCTGTTATTAACGGCGTTAATGATGCCGTTGATTCTGATGATGCTGTTAATCAACTTAATTCACTTGTTTCTAGGTTACAAGGACTCAAACGAAAGGTAATTAATTAATTACTTTTTATATATGTGTAGATATGCTATTCTATTTGGTTACTCTATAAAATTCGTTAATTCATTCTTAGAGTAGCTCAATTACGATCTTCTGTTTGTTTATGGTTATGTATATAATCCCTCTGTCCCATAATAAGTGTCATCCCGGCCAAAAACACACATATTAAGAAATCAATAATGCAATGTGAAATTTACCAAATTACCCCTATATAATAAAAATTATTTTGATTAGAGCGTGCACAAGAAGTAAACCTTTTGACATTGGGAATCCAACAATACCTGTGGCTTTTTCAATCCTCATTTAGATGTTACTTTATTGTCTAAGGGTAGAATTGAAAAAAACTAGCCAATTTGTCTTGATTTCCTAAGGTGACACTTATTATGGGACAAAAAAATTTGGCTAAGGTGACACTTATTATGGGACGGTGGGAGTAATAGATACGGTATTCTATTCGGTTGCTATATAAAATTAGTTAATTATACGATGCATATATATGTGTGATTATGTGTGTATGAAGTTCGATCACCTTAATTCACTTGTTTCTAGGTTACAAGGTCTCAAAACGGAAGGTAATTAGAGTAGCTTAATTATGATATTTTGTTCGTTTTTACTGTAAAGGTTTGGATTAGAGTTAATGGTCGAGAACACACCAAAATTATCACTCGTTTTGTATTAAATGCTGAGTTGGCCTTCACGTGCTTGAAGTCGATTGATTTTAAATATTTGGCCAATTCAGCATCGAGGTGTGTTTTAATACAAAGACAGTGATAGCTTAGGTGGGTAAAGGGAATAATGGATTGTTGAGGTATGAAACTCGTGAAAAAGTGATAGCTTAGGTTACAAGGCCTCAAACTGAAGGTACTTAGAGTAGCTCAATTAGGATCTTCTGTTTGCTTACTGTAATAAGTTTGGATTAAGGAAGCTAGATTTCTATCGCATATTAACACACATAATGGTTATGTGTATATTAGATATGGTATTCTAATATATGGTTAGTATATATGTAGCGGAATTCCCCTCTGTGTTGTGTGAATATTGTACTCGTTTACAGTATAAGATTGGATGCAGGAAGCTAAACTTCTACCCGAACACGTGTGTGCGTATCATACTTTTGACTGTATAAGATTGGATATTGGATATTGGATGATAGAATAAAAACACTTCTTTATATATTGTGTTTCTGCGTGTGTAAGAGAGAGAGAGAGTATCTGTTTGAATTGTCAGTTATTGAATGTCGGATCCTGAAATGTATTGCGCACACTCATTTATTTTTCAGCTAGTAGTCAGAAGTGATTAATCTGTTGTAAAGTTGATTACGGATATGTTTTCTGATCAGTTAAACCTAGGTAAAGGTCGTGTTATGTTGTGAGAGCAATCATTTTATAGTATAAGATTGGATAAAGCAAGTGGAACTTATATATTTGTGTATGTGTGTCTTTGATTTGTCTGCTTTTTGTTGAATATTGGATCCTCAAATGTATCCCATTTGCTCATTAAGTTTTCCGGCTGGTGACTAATATGTTTGAAAAGCTAAATGCAACCCACACGAAGCTTTGAAAGCTTCAGTCATCTTTTTAATGAGTTAAAAATGAGGTATCATATGGTTAAAAATGAGGTATCATATGGTTTTATATTGTGAGAATCAGTTGGAAGAGGGGAGTCGAACAGAGAACCTGCAAGCGCATAGATGCAGAGCACGGCTAGATCATCTAGAATCTGCCGATCCAGAAAATTTATCTGACTGGAATAACATCCGTTTGAAGCGGATACTGGTGGATTACATGCTGCGGATGTCATATTATGACACTGCTGTGAAGCTTGCTGAAAGCAGTAACATCCAGGTGGGTTTTCTTTGAGTTCTTTTAATTTTACCTTTTATTGTGCGGTATCATTTATTATGGTTAAAATGGTTATGTTGTTCTAGTTTTTGAGTCAAATTAGCTCTCTTTAGTCAACAACTTCCTCGGATCTAGTATATAACTATACTTAAGTTCTTAAATTTCAATGTTGGCTGCTGTTTAGGAATTACATTAGAACTATGTCTGGAAATCAAGGAAAGAGGACGGGTGAAGGAATGGAACTCTATTGCATTAATTTTCTTAGATGGCGGATTAGTCATTTACTTTTCAATGTTTGTTGTGGTTGAAAGAAAGCAATAGATATATAAATCCTCTTTAAATCTATTTTTGAGATTTTTTTTTTTGATCAAGTAAAGCTATTTTCATTCATAAACATAAGCTATTCCGAGGGTCTTTCAGAAACAGCCGCCCTACCTTCAAGGTGGGGGTTAGGTCTGCGTACACTCTACCCTCCCCAGACCCCACATGGTGGGATTATACTGGGCTTGTTGTTGTTGTTGTTGTTGTTGTTGTAAACATGGCCAATCTGGCCGTATACATGGGGTATACCAAAAGGTAAAGAATCTACAAAACATGATTCTCTACAAACTCCGCCCAGTCATCTATTTTTGAGAAATTAAATCCTCTTTCATTCTTTTCTGGAGGGTATTGAACTCCTCCCCATTTACTTCCTTATCGAGCAAGAGAACCATATGTGTAGCTGCTCTTAGATTGCTCCTCACCTTTGCTCGTTTCACGTCTACCAAACATAGCATAGCATAGCATTAAAAGCGAGTTCACTCTAGATGAATGTATCTGAATGTTTCTTCATTGATCTCTGTACATCTTACGCTTTGAATTCCTTCTAGTTTCTCCTTTTTTTTCACAAGTAAAATGTAAATCCGTCTAGTTTTTTCTCTTACTTTCTTGTTTATGTGGTTGTATGTCTTCTTTTCTCCTTATTGGGAGGGCAGCTGATGGGATAGGTGGATTGGGAAAGGACAACACAAACTGCTGTTTTATTTAACTGACTAGCTCGAGCATTAGGTCTACAGGTGCCTACTAACCAATAATAATGATAAAAGAACTACATCTCAATCCCAAGCAAGTTAGGGTCGGCTATTTGAATCTTCGCTGTTCATGTTGCCCCATTTAGGTCCGTATCAGTCCAATATTAAACGCGCAAAAATAATAGTAATTAAAAGAAAATAAAAGAAAGATGAAAAAAAGTTGAAGGTATACCAAGGCAACTTTTCGTTGGAAGGATTGATATTTGGCTTCATCAGTCATGGACAACTGAGGAGGAAGGTGGAAATACGGAAGGGAAAGCTTTTTTTATCATTCCTTCTCCGAAACCCTAGCTTGTTGGATATTAAACAGAAGATGAAGTAGGGTATTTTGCACATGATGTTCCATTGATTCATTTTTTCCTTTTATCTCTCTGTTGCCAGTATGAGCAACTATTTCTCAGATTAGGATGTGCTTCTGCTCCCAACCTTAAGTGATTAGCTTGAATATGTTTGTCTATTTGTGTCTGGAGACATTGCTGCTGACAAATGTTTCTGGATGAAGTTGTCTTGTGCTTTGAAAAGATTCCAGCTCTGAGGAAGATTTGAGTAACTAAAAATTGATTCAAAGGATCCCTAGTAATGATTATCTCTTTTTTACTATAAAATATATGTTCTAAACTAGAAGCACACTATTGCCGAACCTTTTACCTCAAGAATTGGTAATTCATGGTTCTGTAATATTTTTAGGAGTATTTTTGGGATTTTGTCATATCGTTTCAACAGCTATTCCATTTTGGGATTTCATTGAACTTATGACAAGAACTCAACTATCATCTTGATAGCAATTTCTCCTATTTCCCACCTGTGAGATCACATTGAGTATGTTGTTGTATGCGGAGTGCTCCCGTCACATCGACATACTGTTAACTTCATCAGTAAAGCAATACTATTTCCTATCATTGAGAGCTCCCTGCGACATTAATGGAACCTCATTATGCCTTTTAACGTAGGCATTTTAAACCTAATCCATACAGGATCTGAAGGCTCAAGCTGTGTAGTTTAATTTTAATACAGCTTTTAGGTGATGCAATGCATGAATTGGTTTTGTCACTTGGCCTTAATACCTTCGTGATGTTTGACTTGAATAATGCAGTAACTATGTTGGCTACTCTGCGTTGCTGCTTCTTTCTGTCGAGTCTATTGTGCTTGTGAAATTCTTTAGCTGTAAAATCGTTGAGCCATTGTGATTAAGTTTGATCTTTTCAATTATAGGATCTTGTTGACATAGACGTCTTTCATGAAGCAAAAAAGGTCATTGACGCTCTCCAAAACAAGGAGGTAACTCCTGCTTTAGCCTGGTGTGCTGATAATAAAACCAGGCTAAAGAAATCAAAGGTATGATTATCTTTGTTTCTTTGAGCTTTTGTCTTTAACAATTTTATCACTGATTTAACAATCCTATGATTGTATTGTAATCAGTGACACAAGTTATAATTCATTCGAGTCCCATACATATTTGTTGTGCAGAACTAGAGTATCCATCAATATAACATCATTTTAATGTGACATATTTTCTTCATATTGCTAGCCATTAATTCTTGTTTCAATGAGATGTTATTCAATAATGTGTAGCTCAAATGTGAAAAAGCATGAAAAGTTTCAGATCAGCCTCTTAATGTTCACTGAGTTGAGCTGATCTCCTTCTGACTAATTTGATGGACATAAAACTCAATCAGTGCATTTCACAGAATGCTTGAGTTTCGGTGACTGGAGATGTTTTGCGCTGCATTTTGTAGAACGTAGAGAAAGTGCAAGGGTGAAAATCAAAATGAAGCCTGATGGATTTTTATTGAGACAGGCGTTTCCATTGTGTGTTTGATGGTTTATTAGCGTCTGTAAAGCCTCAGATATCCCTTTGTGCAACCAATAGAGTGATCAAATATTCTTCTCGGGTCCACTTTTCTCGTTTAATGGTTTCCGATAAAGGATATCTCAAACCTACTTTAGCAAAAAAGGATATTTCGAGCATAATATGCTTAAAGTGATGGTGGGTTTCGAACTTGTGTGCTTTGTCACAGGTTAAAGTTTCTATGAACAAATCAGCTTAGCTTATGTCGTAGCAAGATCATAAGATGGGCCCACATCAATTGAGATTTTAGATTTAATTGAGTGTCAAGTTCAGCTTTCTTATCTGCAGTGAATTGCAGATATTAATTTTACCATCTTTGCTTTGCTGTAAAGGTTGGGATGTCTCTTAACTGCATCTCGTGCGAGATAATGGAAACCTTAATCTAATTTTCACCTCTTGAAGTTTCTCATGTGCCATGGGTTGCAGCCATGGATTCCAGAATAAATGTCAGTTGCCATGCTTTTGCTGTTTCGGATTAGGTTATTCCTTCAAAGCCTTTGACTGCCGAGATCATGGAAACTTTAATCTGGGTGTTGTCTGGAATAGTTAGGGAAGACTGTCAGAAAGCTGCCAATGGGCAAATAATTTCATTAAGTCGAGTTGCAGAAATTTACGTCAAAAAGGAGGTGTGGATGAAGGGTGTTCTCCTGCGGGAAGGCTATGAATGCTGTTTAGATTGAGTGGTCACTCAGAACAGAAAATATTGTTCTTTCTGTATTAGTATGGTAGGTTTCTGAATCATGGAACTAGATGATCCCTGTACTGCTTTTGCGAAGACAGGAAACAGGATGATTGTAGTAACGGATGCATGTCTCAATTGGTTGATTCGGAACTACATTATCATCAGAATACATTTTCTCTGAATTCCCTGAAAAGGGAGGAATGTCAAGTGTGTGTTTTATTTACGAACAGAATAAGAATACATTCCCTTTAAAGGGTTTCTTGAAGAAAGTCATGATAAGGGAGGAAAATTTATTGGCAATTGGAAGCACGGATTATGTGTGATATATCTGTATTTTCTCATTGCCATATCGGTTAACATCAAAAGGGTAGCCGATGCACAAAGCTCCTGCTATGCTTGGATCCGTGGAAAGGCCTTCTTGATTAACATAGTGATTAGAATTTCTGTAGCATGAAATTGCAAATTATGTAAACCAGGTAAATATGTTCAGTGCACTTACTACCAAACCACTATAAAAAGGTTCAGTTTTCTATTCGTCATTAATTGGTTAGTGCTTAAAATTTGTAATATAAAACCCTTTTGCCCCATGTTGATAGAGAAGGATCGAAGTGACCAAGAGAATATTATTCCTCACCTTTCTAAAGTATCATCAATAGCTCTTCAACTTTGAATACAACGCAAAAGGTCATAGACAGCCAATTGATGGTGGGTGATTGATTTGAATCTTCAAGAATTAGACTTTTTTCTCAAGGGACCTGATGGAGGGAAATCAAGAAAATGTGCATTGTGCTGTACAATTAACATCTAAATGAATCTTAAGCTCTGTTACTTAAAGAAATGATATCCATTTTGTGTTGTAATTTGAAGCTTGAAGCTACATCAATCTGAACTGCCAACCTCTTGGCATGCAGAGAGAGAGAGAGAGAGAGAGAGAGAGAGAGAGAGAGAGAAATTGATAAAAGGGGCTTAATGCGATCCTGGGGCAGGCCACTCTGTTGGAGATACTATAATCAGATGGATCTTTTTGACCTGGTATATCTTGGGGAGGTTAGATATTTAAAAGCTGTCTATCAGCAGTTCCAACGTGCCAATGGTTCCAGTTTCCTTTTTGATAAACATTGGCATGCGAAGCATACATTATCATGCACACGAGGAGAATTGAGTATCCATATTCTTGGTATTCTGAAGTCAGTCAGAGGTCATCTTGTCCAATAGAATGCATCAGATGTGAAAACGGCATGTTAAGCATACATTGACATGTGCACCAGGAGAATTGAGATATCATATTCTTGAATTATGTGAAGTCAGTCAGAGCGGAGTTAATAGTTGTCCAATATACAGGGTATGATGGCTTTGGCATTGAAGTCTAACTTTGTAAGTATGCATGAGGACTCTGCATCTGCACTCTAACTGTAGCATAGTATATCAGATTGTAATGAGACCCTCAGAGGAAAGAGCATGGATTGGGGGTATATCACTATCTCTATGCATTACCTCATTTACAGAGTTCTGGACTAAAACTGAGTGATGGATTGCAGCTTAACACGATGTAAATTATGGTTTGTCATTTTGTTAATGTCTCGAGTTTAAAGCAGTTTTCAATGGGTAGTACGCTTGATCTTCTCTTATCAATAGAACAGTTCTGTACGTGATAGTGTTTTATGAGCTACTTCATGCTTCGGATATTAAAGCTTAAGAAGAGTATCTGACATGGATGATCTCCATGAGATGCATTAATTGTTGTTACAATGCCATACCTTTTGATTTGAAAGGCGCGGTGAAAGGAATAATGCCAATACCCTTTGTGTATTCGTGCAAAGCGTAATTGCAGCCGGTAACTATAGTGGAGGCTTATGGGTGAGTCGTGTCTCTGTCTAATTGAAATGGTCAAATAATAGGGAACCTGTATTATTTTCCCGTAGGTCATTCCAATGATATGATCAGGATGTACCGGTACTGATAATTGCTTGAATTATGGCTACATTTATCCTGGATATAGAGGTGGATTGAGCTGTCAGCTTGAAATGTGTAAATCCAGCTCCTTTTTGCTGGATGAAGTTGCTTTACAGAGCTATTTACTTGTCTCTTGTGTCTGTTCTCGGAATACTTTGAATTGAAAAGTCAGATGTATCCTCAAAGTCTGCTCTTCCTTTTATACCAAGCTTCACCAATGTTTTGCATGTCTGAAGGATAATTGCTCTTGAAATTTATAAAAAGGGATAAAAGATTGTGAAAGTAACTTTCTAATTGACTAGGTCCTGTGAATCACTAAATTGGATACTGTTCATGGATAGATGGTTGGATGGCTACAGCATTATGTTGTCACAACTACCATTCTCATATCAAAGTGGTGAAGAATAAATTTTTCTTGGTTTGAATCTTTTGAAGCACAACGAGTCAAACATCTTCAGACTGAGTATTTTTTCCGGCTCCATTTTGAGAGTTATATCTGTGGATAACAGTGTGCTACATTTTGGAACTTTGTGCCGCAAATACCAGATGCTGATTGCTTCTCTTGTTGACAGAGCAAATTTGAATTCCAGCTAAGATTGCAAGAGTTCATAGAGTTGGTAAGAGCTGAAAACATGATGCGGGCCATTACATATGCTCGGAAATATCTTGCACCTTGGGGTTCTACCCATATGAAAGAGTTGCAGCGGGTCTTGGCGACACTTGCTTTCAAGAGTAATACTGAATGTATGACTTACAAGGTTAGTGTCTTTCGGTCTAGCTTTCTGTATATTTGAATGGATTGTATTTGCTCTTTCTTGTCGAAGTGTTATGAGAGTTTAATATACTTCAATAGCTTTTCAATTTGGATTAACTCTTTCACCTTCAATGCTTTTAAGCATTATTATTATGTATAGTCCATTTTTCTTGTAACTCATCACTGGATACAACATAAGTTTGTGCATATCACTAATGAGTTACTAAAAATATGGACTATTATAATAATAATAATAATAATAATAATAATAATAATAATAATAATGCGTCTAGTAATAAGTTACTAGAAAATGAAATATTTTACTATATATAATCTAATGCTTGACATGCTTAAAAACATGCTTCTATGCATGTTTGTATATGTATTGCTCCGTGTATGTGTTTGCGTGTGTTCAAAAAAGACAAAGTAATAGCTAAGGTAGTTCAGTCAGAAAGCATTGAAAAGAAAACAAGAGGAAACTGAACATGAAGAAAATGTGTTGTAGTAATACATTCTTTATTATGGTGAAATCTGAAGTGTTTAAAGCGATGGCAATACAATATTTACACATTGATTTTGCAATTCTCAGATATCATGTATGGAAAAAGAAGTATAAAAATTCATATTGATCAATGATTGACCTTTTACCTGCCTTTAGCTTGATTTGATTATATAAACTTAATGTCATTTTGATATCACTTTCCTCATTGGTCTCGTGAGATGGTTGTCTGCTGTATATGAAGAATCACACTTGGGTAGAATAAAAGCAGTTCAAGATGATTATCCACCAATGGGATTTACTTGACAGTTGTCAGTTTCTGTTACAGGCTTTATTTGAACCAAAGCAATGGGAGTACTTAATTGACCAATTCAAACAAGAGTTCTGCAAGTTATATGGCATGACTCTTGAACCTTTGCTGAATATATATCTGCAAGCAGGGCTGTCTGCATTGAAAACTCCGTATCCACAACATATGATTTACATACTTGTAGTTTACTATCAAGAATCAAGTTAATATAAATGATCACTTACATGCGTAATATAATAAGGGTGGTCTGCTTATATGCTTTTACATGTAGGAACTAGGAATAACGTCAGCTGGTAATGATTTTCCGATTTACTAGCTACTGATATTTTCTTTTAGTTATTGACATTTTGTGCATTCTTTTTAAATACTTTGCACTCGTTCAAGCTCCTTATGCCACTCATGGCCAAAGTTCCTCGTGGTCATTGGAAAAGGAAAGAGGAAGCGAAGGAAAATTTTAAATATTATCTGCTTAACTTCTCCTTGACCAAATCAATAGATTCTGTTACGAAGATGATTGCACAAAGGAGGATCCTTTATCACAGGAGAGCTTCCGTAAATTAGCATCCCCACTACCATATTCAAAGCAGCATCACTCGAAGCTCGTTTGCTACATAACCAAAGAACTGATGGATACTGAAAATCCACCCCTTGTATTGCCTAATGGCTACGTCTACAGTACCAAGGTATGCCTTTAGTTGCTTCCATGTTTGCACTTCGGTGACAATTTTGGCTTACATCTGTCATGGCAGGCACTTGAAGAAATGTCCAAGCGGAATGATGGCAGAATAATATGTCCTAGAACAGGCGACACCTGCAACTACACAGAGCTGGTTAAGGCCTACATTTCATGAGTTTCTGTTCTCGTTGGACTGTCCATCGCCGGAGATCGTAGGTTGTGATCAACTCCCAAACAAGAAACTTGCTCTGGGAGATTTCAAGTCCCTATGACTTCATGTTTAGGGGACGACTGTATATATGGAAACCACCAAGTCTGTAATCCTTGCATGCAAGCTGAAAATTTATAAGGATGTTAACTTTCAATGGAGTTTGAATTGTACAGCATACCAATTGCACACATACGACCATAATCTCTAGGCAAATTGGTAGCTGAGAAGCATACCTGTAATCCCATAATGTGTTATTACCTTAACCCCCCCCCCCCCCCCCCCACCTCCCTTCGCACCAACACCCTCTTCATTTTCCTCTGCCTATCTCAGTTGCGATTTGTAGGATAGATTGGTAGCGTATATAGGACACTCAAGGGTCTGGTCTAGAGGTCAATGAAATACGTGAAAATTTTGGAATGTCACAGTTCGAGTTCTAGCAGCGACAAAAACGCAAGACGTTTTCTTTTCATTTGCCTAAACTCTGATAAGTAGAGTTATTAAGTATGCGTGCGGTACTTGTTGAAATAGTTGAGGTGCGAGCAAGTTATCAATATATTGAAAAAAAAAGTAGCAGCATAATTGTGACTTGAGACTTGTTTCAGTCCAATGATAGATAGTAAAACGTTTCTCTCTACGCGTCTTTTAACACCATTGACATTATAATTATTAAGTCCTTTTCATAGATCATCCACCAGCGATGTTTGCTTTTTGAAACTTCATATAAGAGTGCGATTCGGTGTTCAATATATTGGGTTAAGAATTATATAGTCTCAGCCTTTCAAGTTTAAAGCTTGACGGAGTTTAGACGCTCTTTGGGGAAAGACGGTGGTTCAAATTGACCTTTTCCCTTCTCCTATATAAAGGGAAAAAGAATATCATCAGTCTAATCGTGGCTTAGAAAGAAGAAAGAACATAGGAAAGGGGGTGGTCTACCGATGAGAGCCAGAGGAGAAAGACACAGATGGCACCAATCTAATTTCAAGAACTCTGATTCAACCATTTTTGTGTCGTTTGACTGGCGTCTCTTCCCCTCTAGTAATTCCATAGAAAGGCAAAACAATTCTATTAAGTGACAATTTCAACTGTAGTTGTCCGTCTCGATTCATTCTCTTGTTTAGTTTAATCATGACATGTGCTAAGCTCATCTATTCTATAGTGTTGATTTCTTTCGTCTGTCCTAACATTGGTAGGTAGAATTAATAAGAATTTAAATTGGTGGAAGGTAGCAAATATTTGGTGGAAAATTAAAATGCAAACAAGTTAGAGCCCGTTTGAATTAGCTGAAAAAAGTGGCTTTAAGCATAAGTATTTAAAGTACTTTTTAAGTGCTGAAAATTATTTTATAAATAAGCAATTTCATGTTTGGATAAAAGTGCTTAAAGGGTTTTTAGAAGGTTAGTATTGAAATTAACAGAAAATATAAGGGGATAAAAGGGTAAAATTATTGATCAAACTAAAATGGTTTTTCAGCCAAAAAAAAAAAAGTTGGAGTTGAGCAATTTTTTAATTTTAGCTTATTTTAAGTACTTTATTTTTAATTTAAGCGGTTTTTCATTTTTATTAAACACTCAAATAAGTTAAAAATAATTTATAAGTTGTCTTATATTTTTTATCAACTTATAAGTCAATCTGCTCTTAGTCCTGACACCCGTGATAAAATAAAAGTAAAAAAAAAAACTTATTTGATCTTCAGATCTAGGCTTTAAGTCGGTCACTTTATATTACAGGAAATGACAAATTGCTAAATTAGCAACAGCGCAACAAAACGTGAACAACCTGTCACGATCACACCAAACAAAAAAAGAAGGGAATTATCTAGCCAGCGAGAAAAAGGAAAAGAAGGAAATAAAAAAGCATAAGCATAACAGAAACATTGAACAAAGTCATTGATTACTTAGCTGGTCCAACCAGATTGGGTCCACTAGAATCTTCTTATAACGTAATTTTTGGTGATAGACTTCTATAAAGTCTCCCATATTTAATGATCTTATCTTCTTTCATCTCATTTCTATTTTGAAAGTTTTAGGTGCCATCTGCCCATAAAAATTATTTACTTTTTTTTTATTTTTTTTTTATTTTTGGACGTTTAGCTATAAATATTTCAAATATAACTTAAAGTTGTATTCTGAAATATCAAAAACTTAAAAAATTTGCTTTTCAAAAAGATTTCACTTTTTTACAACTACGTAGCCGTCTGGCCATAAAAATTATTCACTTTTATCCGGAATTTTTTTTCACTTTTTTTAACTTTTGAGCGTTGGGCATAAATATTCGGAATACAACTTACCAAAAACAAGAAAAACTTGTTTTTCAATTTTTTTCACTTTTTTACAATTACATTTTACCAAAAACTACAATTTCAAAAACTATGGCCAAACACAACTCCAACTTCAAAAATTCCAAAAAAAGTGAATTTCTTTTTTGTATTTATGGCCAAACGGCACCTACATTTCACCAAAAACTACAATGTCAAAAACTATGGTCAAACACAACTCCAACTCCAAAAATTTCAAAAAAAGTGAATTTATTTTTGATATCTATGGCCAAACGCCTACTTACATTGTATAGCTATCCGCTAAAATAATAATTAAAAATTTAATATTTTATACCTATGACATGCCTATAGTATACAAGTTTTATATAAATAAAACATATAGAGTATATTTTAACTAGTTGTTGTAATGATTCAGGTTTAACTGTCAAATTTGTTAAAACCCCTTCTATTTTATGCTGGTTAAAGTGGTGAGACATTTTGAGATTATTTTTTACCCGAAATATATTATATGTGTTATTATTTTTAGATGAATTTTGTGTCGTTGATTCATGATTAATCAAACGTATGCTGCACATGATATTAATCGTACATTATAATAAAGATCTTTTAATTTGTATTAACTTATTTCGAACTTAATATAAATATTTTAGAATCATATAGAAACACTTAGATTTTTATAGTATATTCATGATTACAACAATAACAACATACCCAGTGAAATCACACAATGTGGGGTCTGGGGAGGGTAAAGTGTACGCAAATCTTACCCAACCTTGGAAGGTACGGAGGCTTTTTTCGAAAGGCCTTCAGCTCAAGAGAAAACAAGACAAAAGAGTCAGATAAGGACAAGCATATCAGGGCAATGCGAAAATGAGAAATAACAAAAGCGAATAAGTCATGATAAAACAATCTGAAAAGACAAGACCCAACAAATATAGGCAGAAATCAAAGGGCAATAAACGATAGAGCAAAACTACGACCACTAGTGCGAAAGAATAAGTGAGACTATCTACTAGCCTTCTATCCTAATCTGAGTCTTCCACAACCTCCTATCTAAGGTCATGTCTTCGGTAAGTTGAAACTGCGCCATGTCCTGTCTAATCACCTCTTCCCAATACTTCTTTGGTCTACCTCTACCTCTCCTGAAACCATCCATAGCCAACCTCTCACACCTCCGCACTGGAGCATCTGTGTTTCTCCTCTTCACATGCCCAAACCATCTCAGCCTCGCTTCCAGCATCTTGTCCTCCACTGATGTCACTCTCACCTTGTCCCGGATGTCTCCATTCCTAATCCTATCTCTCCTAGTGTGCCCACACATCCACCGCAACATTCTCATTTCCGAGACTTTCATCTTCTGCACATGAGAGTTCTTAACTGGCCAAAGTATATTCATGATTACAGAAAGGAAAAATAAATATTACACGGCAGCTGGTGATGTATTTATTAGGGATAATTTATGCTAAAATATGATCCCTTTATCACAGTTAACAATACATACTAACTTTTTTCCAAACATAATAGCAATTTCTAAAGCATATACAATTTTCAGCGGGATCCCACTAAATTAGGTATTTTGTCTCTACTCCCATTATATCTATTTTTCTTCACGTTCTCTCTCATTAGTAATTGACCAATCAATCGCTCCCCCCCCCCCCCCCCCCCTCTCTCTCTCTCAACGACTTTCCTTCTTCACTCTTACATCGGTCAATAAATTTGCATTTGATTGTTTTAATCGTATATTACTACTATGTAAATTATCACTTAGCTATGATAGCTTAATGCGAGACATACAACAAATAAGTATATTTTTTTATGACAAATTCACTCAAATTAATGGTTCATGATAAAGTTGGGAGCAATATTTCTTCCAGATATACAATCTCCAACGAGATCCCACTATATTAGATATTATGTCTTCGTTCCCAATATATCTAACTCCCTCAATACTAATTCACTAATCAATCATTTCTCCTCTCTTTCAACTATTTTCCGTCTTCACTCTTATATCGGTCAACAAATTTGCATTTGATTGTCTTAATCGTATATTACTACTATGTACGTAATTTATCACTTAGTTATGTATAATTAATGTGACACATATAACAAATTCGAATAAGTGTCTTTTGTATTACAACTTTACTCAAAATTAATAGTTCATGATAAAGTTGGAAGCAATCTTTCTTCCACGTATACAATCTCCAACGCGATCCCACTAAATTAGGTATTATATCTTCGTTCCCAATATATTTATCTCCATGTTCTCCCTCATTATTAACTTACTAATCGTTTCTCCCTTCCTCTCTGTCGACGACTTTTTGTCTTCACTCTTATATCGGTCTACAAATTCACATTTGACTAACTTAAAAGGATATTACTACTATGTAATTTATCACTTAGTATAGATAAATTAATGCGGCACATACAAAAAATCTGAATAAGTATCTTTTTCTTATTACAAATGCACTCAAAATAAATGGTGCATGATAAAGTTAGGAGCAATCTTTCTTTCAGATGTACAGTCTCCAATGAGATCCCACTAAATAATTAGGCATTATGTATTCGTTCTCACGTTCTCTCTCATTAGTAACTTACTAATCAATCGTTCCTCCCTCCTTCTCTCTCAACGACTTTCCTTCTTCACTCTTATATCAGTCAACAAATTTGCATTTGATTGTCTCCCTTATTAGGAACTCATCAACGAATGCCCTTCTTCACTTTTATATCGGTTAACAAATGAAAGATTGTCTTACTATACATCTTATCTCTTAATTTATCCCTTAGCTATGATAAATTAATGCGCCACGTACACCGAATCTAAATAAGTGTCTTTTTTATTCCAAATTCACGCGAATTTAGTTAATCACGATAAAGTTGGGAACAATATTTCTTTTAGATTCTCTAAATGTATATCTTTAACACTGGATAAGCGGTACACTGAACACCAACCCACTCTCGACAAAAAAAAAAAAAAAATTTTTTTTAAAATAATGGTAGATGCTAAATCTTGAAGCCACCTTTATTCCAAAATTTGTATTAATTTTCAAGTAATGCAGAGACTATGGAGCAATCATGAGATGTCACCTACCCTAGAAAACTTCTTCAATTATCTTCACACAAGTATTAAGAAAAAAGAAGTCAAAATTGCCATTTTATAAAAAATCAAGGAAATAAAGTTGACAAATAAAGTGGAAATAATGGGCCTTAAATATAGGAAATTTGCAATTATTGAAAAGTCCACAAACCCTAACCAACCACAATCATCAAATAGGACTTATATATAAATATAAATAGTACTAACAATTCATACACATATATAAAGAAAATTATCATTATCACATTATTCCAAAAGGAAAACCACAAAGAAAATTCACAACCAAATTCTTTTCTCTCTGTTTTTTCAGTCTTTTTGCTGTCTTAAGAACAGATATATATACATAAGGTTCTCATTTTTCTTCATTTTATCTTTACATTTATTTCCTACATATATCTGTATGCAATTTAATTGCTCCTTTTTTTTTTTTTTTTTGCTATGTCTAATTTCTTTTTCAGGTAAAAATTTGTTTATTATTCATTATTTTAGGGTTTTACAAGTTTGTTTTACCCAAAACCTAATCTGATTAGCGATGAATGTGCTTTTGTGGTTATATCTATTGAAAATTGATTAGATTTTCGATTATTTGACTGTTGTGAATCATAAATAGGGTTTTTTTTTTTTTTTTTATTAAATCGCGTTTGTTGATCGATTTGTTTCCTTTATGTTTTTAAAAATAAATAAAAAAATAGCACTTATATGTATGTTCAAGCGATTAAAATGCCTCAATTTGATATTAGTTTGAGTTTAGAAGATTAATGATTTTTGTTTATTTTAGTGTTGAATTTACTGGTAATGGTAGGAATTTTTCATGAATTTGGTGGAAATCGGATTATTTTATCCGATTTCTAGGGTTTTGCTGGTCAAAACCGGGTTCTCTTTCCGTCCCAATTTATATGATAGTGTTTTTTTTTTTTAGTCAGTACAAAAAAGAATGATACTTTTCGATATCTAGCGACAATTTAACTCTAAAATTCTCATTACCCTTAATGAAATGATTACTAGCCACAAAAATTTCTTCGGCTTGTTTTAGACATCACGATTCAAAAGTCATCATTTATTTCTTAAATTTTGTGCCGAGTTAAACACCGTCGTATAAATTGTGGGATGGAGGGAGTAGTTGTTTAGGAAATTAGTTTGTTAGATTTGTTATTGTTTGGTACTTTTGTCTTTTCTTTTTAATTGTTTACGAGGTTTAGATGCTTAATATTCATTCGTTATCATGATCTGCGCTTGAAATCTCCAAAAAATTACTCTGTTTGTCTCAAATTGTCTCAAATTATCTGTCGTTTTATTGTTTTGCATGCCCCTTGGGAAATATTAATTATGAGGGGTACTTGTCTACTTTTACCCTTATTTATGTCTAAGTTATAATCTCTTTTAATTAAAGGGTCTTTTGGTTGGGGAACAAGTTATCCCAGGATTAATTATCCTGTGATTAGTTATCCCACCCTTTCATAGGGATAAAAATAACACTACAATCCCGAGATTAGTTATACCGCGATTTCATCTCAACCAAACGTGGGATAAACTCGTCTCAAATTTAATCCTGGGATTAATTATCCTTTATCCCTCGTACCAAACGAGCCCTAAATGCTTACTCTATTTATGTGTTATCTCCATTAATGATAAAATTCTACTAAGAGTAAAATGCGGAAGAAATAATTAGTACTGCCTTGAACTTCTAAAACGACAAATAATTTGAGACAACTATTTTAGTCACGACAGATAATTTGAGACGGAGGGAGTAGCTTTGTTTTCCTTTTGTATTTGTCTCTACCTGTGTGCGGGCTTTTTTTATGTATTTTTTTCTGGGATTATGAATGTTCCGTTTCTCTTTTGTGTTGTAATATTTTGGCATATTTGGTTGCAGGGTGCAATTAGAGGAGTGCGATCTAGTGTTTCGGGTGTGTTCTACCACTTGATCGTACTTGGTTGATATCTTCTTGAGATAGAAAAGATTTAGCTTTAACTGATTTTGGAACCATGCCAGTTTCCAGAAACGAAGAGGTCGCAGTCTGATTTCTGATTTGCTGCTGAATTGGTCTAACTGTTTAATGCGTCCATTGTTTTAATATCATTCCATTTCGTCATGTATTTTGCAGCCTGGAGTTCTTTCCCAGCAGTCTAGTAGCTCTTCGTCAGGTATTGTCCCTCTTAAGAAGAGGTGGTGCTCTATGGTCCAACCTATCCGTGCTGAGCGATCTTCTTTTTCTAATGAAAATGAATCCAAGACCAAAGATTCAGCCTTGAGCCAAGGATCGACCTTGACTTCTTGTGATAGTACAGGTAAATCTGATACTCCCAGGAACTCTCTTCTAAAGGTAAAGGAAGAAAGACCTTCGGGTGCGAAAGTTGACTCTCAGCCTACTATGCTACCATTTTTATCCATATCTCCGGAAACAAATCCTAATACTAGCTCCGGTACTTCAACAAATGTTGACAATCTAGTGAAACCAGCATTGGCCAAAAAATTAGCTGGCCAGGGAGCTATAGGTAGAACAACAGTGACTGTCAAGAAGGAAGCTATTGCCAAACAAGGGGAAAGCCACGGTAAACTTGAACTTCCTGCCAATTCAGGGAACGTTGAGTTGTCATTAGGCCCAAAGGAACCTCAAGTTTCTTCTTTGGTTGATCCTTCATTGCTTTCTCTATCTTTGAACAAAGGGAAGGACATTTCCCAGGATGGAAGTTGCAAGATTGGTTTGAATAACAAAGCTGCTGATGATACTGCACACACTAATAGATCTAATTGGGATCTGAATACTCCTATGGATTCATGGGAGGCTGGTGATGATGCTCCTGTTAAAGAGACAAGTCATATTAGTTCTGCTTCTGTTATTGGTGCTAATGATAATAAAGGGAAGCAAGTTGTTGGAGCTAGTGAGCAGGGATTTACTTTTCCCATCTCATCAATACATCCTAACTTAAGATTCAAGTCCGTGGATGTGCTTCGTCTTAGTCTTGGCAGTACTTTACGAGAGTTTGACTCCCCAGCACTGCAGTCATGGGCTAAAGTAGCCTCCAGCAGGGTTAGTCCGAACTCGGGTTTGCTGAAAAATCCAGCATTGGATAGAAATATGAATTCCACCACTTGTAAAACTGTTAAGTCAGAACCTGTTGAAGAAGCTAATGTTGGAGCTGTGTGTCGTCCAGCTGGAACATTGGAGGCTAATGTAGTAAAAACTGAAGTTGTGAGTCAGATTCAGCAGTCTATTGAGTTGTCAACTAAGGACCTTCAGAAATTAGTTGAGCAAAAACCAATGAAATGTGAACCACTCCAGGAGGTTAGCCAGGAAATATCTATGACATCAGATGTGATTGCGCACCAATCAGTTGGAAGGGTTTTGCAGCTTCAGGAGAGTTCTTCGTCTTCGTGTTCTTCTTCTTCGTCTTCTACACTGCCAATGCCTTTGACCCCTCAACAGGGATGCCCTTCTAGATTGTCGACCTGTTCAGATTTGTCTGTGAGTGGGGACTTGTGTGCTCCATCTGAGTACTCTGTTCATACTAATGAAGATAATATAAGTAAAAATGCTCTAGATCATGTAAATGCTGATATTGCTGCTAAAGATGCAAACTTTGACCTCAAAGAATCAAATATATCCAGTGATAAAGTGGAGGCATCTGTTTCGGAGGGCATGGATATTGAAGATCACATGGGATACAAAAAGACACAAGATGCACATAATTTGGTTGCAAGTGGTGAGAGATCAGCAAACAATGAGGAAAAGATAAGTATATCAGCTGGTACAGAAGAAGAATGTTATGGTTCTGATTATGAATCTGATGGTCATCATGCTTTTGTGGGACACGTTGACACTGCGAGTGGGTGTGGCAGAGAGGATGATGAATATGAAGATGGTGAGGTCCGAGAACCAATGATGCAGTCAATTGCAGAAGACCCAATTGCTGAAGGGCTAGATTCCGACAAAAATAATGAATCTTCTAGCAAAAATGCTCATTGTTCTGGATTTCCTGGGGTTGGGGAATCTCATTGCTTCAAAAATGATGAAAAAGATTACAGTATACCAGTTCATACTGTGTCTAATGATGACTTTGTTAAAGGCTGTGATGGGAAAGCTCACAAAATTGATCATAAAGACGGTAATCTGCAGAGTCCATTATTAGATAAAGAGGGAACAACTAGAGATAATGAGCAGAGGCCTATTGGCGCTATTCAACAAGGACCAGTTGATCAACCAGGAATAGCAGATGCGCAGGAAGGATGTGAAAAGGATGTCTTATCTGACGGAGCAGCTGCTGGTATCAATGCGGCTGGCAGAAATGTTGGTGAGGCTAATAACGAGAATATTGGAAGAGCTGATATGTCACCAACAGCCGATCCATATTTGCAAAATGCTGAAAGATCTCTTAATTCTAACTCTAGTAAATATTTGTCAAATGTTGGAGGCAAGAGCCGGATTATCAACTTACCTCGTGCATCCAATGCAACATCTCCTAGTAATTTCAGACCTTTTATGGGTAGGTCGCCGTCTTCAAGAAGTGGAAGAGAAAGGTATTCAGATATGGAGGAGGAGAAATTCCATCTACGAAGTAATAGGTAATTTTTCTTTTTATTGCTGTTGATTTGTGGTTTTTTAAAATTTAAATGCTGCTAAACACAAGACTTTTTCTTGCTGTGTTTTTTCCAGAGATGAAACTTATGCTGATGGTCCTAAGTTTGTGCCAAATAGGTTTCAGGACCGGTCATTTGTCAACTCGAGGGGGAACTTCATGCGTGGAAGAGGGAGGGCTTCGACCCGGTTTAACCGTTCACGTAGAGAATGGGATTCTGGGCATGATTTTGAAAGCTATAGAGGTGTATCCGATTATCGGTTTAGACGTAACCGTACAGCTGCTGTTGGGGAATCTGAATTTGAACGTAATGACTATGATAGAAGACTAGATAATACTGCCTTTTCTAGCAGTAGGAGGAGGAAGCCATTAAGTGATGCCTTGCCTTCATTTCGGCATCCACCTGCACGTCGACTGTCCCCCAATGGAAGAGAAGGTGCTGCTATGATGGGCATTCAAATGCTTCGTAGAGCTCCCAGGAATATCAGCCCAAACAGATGCACCGATGAAGATGACTCTGAGTTGGTAGGTGTTCGGCATAGTGAGAAGTTTATTAGGGACTTTCCAGCTGATATTAGTGATCCTGTTTATAGTCACCAGCAATCTATGTATGATGGATCTGATGGTCGTTTCGTTCAGGGTAATACAAAGTTTACCGCGATGCAGAGAAGATGTTTCCCTCGAATGCAGTCTAAGTCTCCTGTTAGGTCCCATACACGCTCCCTTGGCCCTTGGTCCTCTCCTCGGAGGAGATCGACAGAAGGATTCAGTGGTCTTCATGATTCATCTCGGCACAGGTCTCCGGTTATGTACAGGGAAGATAGGATGAGGTCTTCTCCACGAACTTCTTTTGCCGAAGAAGCAATAGCTCCTCGAAGGCGTGACTCGCCATCATATACTGCTCGGCGTCTGAATGACATGAGGGACGTGGATGCTGTACAGGAGCACGGTCATCCAAGGTCTCTTTCTAGCAGAAGAAGTCCATCTGATCGGGTATTTAATAGAAGCAATAGGAGACTTGAGATTATAGATCGTCGGGAGAGGGATGATGGTGACGAGTACTATGATGGGCCGATACACACTGGTAGATGTTCTGAGCTTCGCAGTGGTGGAAGGACTGACGAGAGAAGGAAGTATGGCGAGAGGCGAGGACCTAGGCGAATGAGAATTGTCGAAGAGGAAGAAGGTAATTTTAGACAGAGTGGACAACTTTGGCATGGAGAAGAATTTGATGTCTCCAGATTGAAGAGAAGAAGATTTACTTGATAGCTCACTGAACCTGTTTCTGCATCTTTTTGTTCCTGAAAGAGAATTCCTGTTCCTGGCAGACAGACAGGTTATAGTAATGTGCTGCGTGTATTGAGGAACTGAGACCGACTTTTGAATGCATCTAGATGAATGCAATTGGGGGTTGGGGGTGGGGTGGGGGGTGGGGGTCTGGCCTGAAGAGGGGTTGATATCTCCTTATCGAAAAGTAGCAGATTTTGGCTT
This sequence comes from Lycium barbarum, assembly GCF_019175385.1. Lineage (NCBI taxonomy): Eukaryota > Viridiplantae > Streptophyta > Magnoliopsida > Solanales > Solanaceae > Lycium > Lycium barbarum. Next base: position 115,477,316 of record NC_083346.1, on the reverse strand, counting down.
AATAGCTCATGGGACCTTGAATCTCTGGGAAGTATGCATTTATGCATGTTTTTGCTTCAATCTTGTTGCTAGTAGGCCGTCCAAGGAACGTGCTTCTTATCATTGCTGCCTGCAGTTTGTTGTTTCAGAAGAAGTATACAACTAGTTTAAGAAGATGCTCTTTTATGCTGGCTTGAAAATAGCTAGTTAAAGTTGCTACTGTGCTGGCATGAATGCTGCTAGTTTAAGTTGCTAATGTGCTTGCTGGCTTTGTGTATAGTTTATAAGCCTTAAACACAGCTTTTAGCCGCTCCTAGAATCCTTGGAACGGAGCAGAGTCCTTTGCACAGTTTGGTAAGCTTGAACTTCGTCTTGAGTTCTCTACAACTTCAAGATAAGCTCAAACACTTAAATGATTCCTAGCAATAACAACTATCCATGACTAATCGCGGGGTAAATGACTTCAGTGGTTTACAAGTGTTTAACCAGCTGGTGATGGCCAGTTAGACAAACAGGTTGGTGATGGGATATTGTCCCAAAGGGAATTTTGCAAGTGTATGATATAACAATAACACCATCTATAAGAACCAATATCATTGAGGTGGATGTCCATGCTTACCTCATTTGCCTCTCTTGAGATGCCGTCCTGTCCTCTTTAACTTTTTTTGGTTTAACCATTCGGTATTTGAAGCCACCGGTTGAACTAATCTTGATCTGCGCCTTGTAGGCTCACTAAAGGGGTAAAACGCTCTACACCAAAATGTCAACCATTGTACCTATAGGGGTAAAGTGTTATGCATCAAAAAGCTACTCATCCTTGGGATTTGAATTTTAGGCCTCTATTATTTCACCAAAAATTGTTTGTTCTCGGGTTCAAATTCCAGACCTCTATTATTTCACCCAAAGTTATTCATTCTCAGGGCTTGAATTCTACGCCTCTATTATTCCACCGTTAAGGGTCAATGGTCCCAATTATTCGAACGGTCCTCTTTAATAGATCAATCAAGCTTTAAATAACTAGCCAGTACTCCTAAACAAATAGCTAAAATTGCTTTTGGAAAAAAGAAACTGAGTTAGCAGAAAGTCGCAATCTACAGATTATTAATAGAGATTGAAGCAACCCCTCGCCTTCTTTCAGAAACAACATGTATTAAGTATCTGTTCAACGGTATCTAATTATAGACAGATATGTTTGATTAATAGTAGCTACTTGCAATAATATTTAAAAAAAATGTTTAGGGTGTCTGATTATTTAAAGATATGTTTGATTAATAGTAATATCTACTTGCAATAATTGGATGACAGGAAAATCCAAAGCCAATCATGGATAATAGCCGTTAAATTTGGGGTAGTTACTTGCACGCAAATTAAGTTGAATAATTCTTCGCTTCAAAGTATATAATACTGAAACTGTCAAAGGTTGAATCAATATTAATCTCATTAAGAATAATCTCTTTACCCAGCTAAGAGGATATTTGTTTGACTATATGGTCAGTCTTTTAGCTTGTTTGGATGATTGCTACCTATTGTATTGTATTGTGTTGTTACTTTAAATACAATATTTATTTTTATTGTTACTCATTTTTATTGTATCGTATCGTTAAATCCATCATTACGTAGCAGCGAAAAGTACTATTTTATGTAACAACTGATTTGGTGTTATCGCGTTGTTACCTTATTTACTTTTTCTCATTTCGTTCTTATACTTATTACGTAATACTCATATTTTATCCTCTATCGTACCTTTTTATTTTAGCTTTATGTCATACCCTACTTTATTTGTAGGTTTATCTTTCAAATTGTTGATGTCTAACATTATGTAATGACGGAAAATGATACAATCCATTCAAACGTTGTATTCATCAAAAACAATACAATACAACACAATATGATACATTATGAAACAATACGTAACACCCATCCAAACAAAAGTGTTAAAGGTGATCACAAATCTAAAGAAAGACATCTAATAGACTTAAATCATAAAAGTATTTGTCTAAATTGTTCTTTACTTTTTTTTTTTCTTAAACATATTCAGTTAATTAACACTCCACTAATTGTAGTAGTAAGGATAAGTCAAATAATTTGAAGCAAAATTAAATTTGTCAAAGCACTATTATTTGGGATTGGAGGGTGTGTATATATATATACATTAAAAAAAAGTGCATTAAGATCTCCATACAATCCTTCGTATTTATTGGCATATATTTATAACCATCAGGTTTAGTAAACAAAAGTCTATAAAATGGGCAACCTATAGCAAACTGTATTTATTAGGAAGGCAAAAGTTCTCTTCCTTATGTCATGCTCCATAGATATCTATCCATTAATAGCATTTCTGACATAAATAAAATATCTATCTTGTTAATGTGTATTTACTAGTAAGGTAGGAATTTTTTTCCTCATTTCAAGCTTCATAAATATCTATCCATTAATAACAATCCTAACATAAATATAATACCTAGTTTTGTGGTTCCCAACCAAAGATGCCTAGTGATTCCTCTATTTGATGAAATCAACCAAGCTTCCATATAACTCCATAAGATTGAATACAGTTTATCAAAAAGCTAATTTCTACATTTCACAAATTGGATTATGTATATCATGCTTAAATTTTGTTAAATAACTTATACACAACCAATTATACGAGTCTTACAAGAGATATATATTATGATATCATCAGCATTCTGTTGGATGTATGTCCACGGCAAGCCTCACGGATAACTAGGAAATCCTGAAAGCTAAAGAGAGCTTCATAGATGCTGGAATGTCATTTGATGAGGTAGTGTCTTTGGAGAACTTCTCTATCAGAAACATGTATTTGAAGCTTAGAGGCGAGTTCACTAAAGCTCTTTAGAGGAAGCTTATTTGCAATAACTTTTGAGTTGTTCTAAATGGATATTCATCATGAGACTAGCTATACATTCTACACTCAAAACTAGAGACAAGCTAATCAAATGGGGTATGACTGATCTGAACATGAGTGTGTCCTATGCCAGAATGCTGATGAAACCTTGAAGCATCTTTTCTTCTCTTGTCAGTTCTCTACTAGGATATGGAGGAAAATGCTTGCTTGGTTGGGTGTGAACAAGGAAGTCTGGGGATGGTCTGATGAACTCATATGGGCTACCGGGGTGGTTTTTGGGTGAAGCCTAAGCTTTAGGCCTCTCAATTTTGGGGCCCCATTTTTCATCAATGTAGTTTATATTTGAAAATTATAAAGTATTCTAAGTACTTTTTGTCATTAAAAGGAAATAATTAATTAATTGATAGAAAATAAGGCTCCTAAATCAGTAAATAATGTATGGTATATAAATACTCAATCTCTAGTATATTGACAAAAAAGAAGGCCCTTGATTGGTTTCTCTACAATACTCAATCTAATTTTAACTTTTCTCTAAACTTTAATATACTTCTACGCTTTTATGTTCTTCTTTGTTTCTCCAAGAGAGTCTTTGACTTATATTGCTATGAAAGACACAGTGTATGAGTTTTCTATTTTTGTTTTTTCTCGGGCACCAAATATTGCAAGAGGTATATTGAAGCACCAAATAAGTATTCTCAAATCAAGTTATCAACTTCTTGAATCAGGTTCTATTATTTCAACTTTTTAGTATTTTTTTCATCTACAACTTGCTTGTTTTGATATCTTACTATGTAATATATATTGTCTCTTTAATTATTTATTAGAATATAAAATATGTCAACTAGAAAATTCGAATTTGATTGTTAAAAACTCAAGAAAGAAGAACTGAATATTTGATACAGTCTCAAAAAGGAGCTCTTGAGGAAGTAAGTGAGATATCTGACATAGATCCTCAAAAATTAGACTTCAAATGAAAAAAATAATGAATTCTTTTTTCTATCCTCGTTTTTGTGATAAAACAAAGTTAAGCCCCTAGGTTTGGCTTTAGACCCTAACAGATTTGAGCCGCTCCTGATGGGCTATTAAGCATGGAAGAGAAAAATATGCTAAAGTGGAAGTGTACAGAGTTGCTTTGGCTTGTTGCATATGCCACATATGGATCGAGAGAAATCGGAGGATTTTCTACGAGGCTAACACTGGTGAAAGAGTATTAAGGTTGATTGCTCAAAAAATTCATGCCAAGGGTGAAGGACAGGCCAGGATTTCTGGCCAACTTAGTAGACTGAATTACTATCCTTAATCCTGCTTAGATTAAGCTTGTTCTGGATCTGTTGCAGCTAGTAGTTAGACATGTATCCACATAGTTTCTTTGATTCAGTAGAGGATGAGAAATAGGTGGGTTGTTTTAGCCAGTTTGGGTGGGGCTTGTAAAATTTATCGTAAATATTCCTTGGTAATACAAATGTTTAGTTACCCAAAAAAAATAAAAAAAAAATAAAAAAAAAATATATATATATATACATGTATCATGGACAACTTATTTCTATTATATATAAACGGGAAGGGAGTACGAACACAGCAACAAATGATTGAATTAAAAGCAACATAAGTTATACCACAAACTTGGGCCTATATTTGGCTTCTCCTTTAACCACGTGTGCCTTTCAATTGTCCTATTTTGGCTTACACGTGGTTACCTCTTTATTTATCTAGAACATCTGGATTCTAATCACTTTCATTTCCCTTGCTTTTTGAATTTGTGCTATTCCTAATCAAGTGTTCCTATGCCCACTCTCAGCAGCTACTGAGCCTTTTTGTTTTCTTTATTTGAGAGTCTCTATTCTTTTCATTCCTATGGAATTTGGGGCTAACTCTTGAGAGAGGTCGGTTCATAGCTTCAGTATTAATTTGAAGTTTATTTCATTATTTTTTGTATCATTGAATCATCTTTATGTACATCATTTTTGCGGGATGTGAGAAGCATGCCATTATTGTTGACTCAGAATGCACTTATGGAGCCAGAGGATTAATTATTTGGTAGAAGCCAAAACTATATAAGGAAAAGTTAAGGGTTTTGAGAAACAAATATAACTATTAATGGCAGATTCTTTAAAATAAGGTTTGCCCCTAGCATATGCCTTCAAGCATTTTCGAGAGTTAGATTAAATTATTTTTTTAATAACTATTAGGAAAAACGTAGCTCTATGCTTGCATGTATTGCAATTTTGGCGCTTTTGAATGTTCTTGAGTTAAGTCCTAAAACAGGACAGGTGAATTAAAAAAAATGGACTTTATAGTGGCGATTATGAATTTCAATGCATCTTAACGTAATTTGATGTATGTTCTTGACTCAAGTCCTAATAAGACTCGTAACATGAAAATAAATTGGACTCTATATTAGTGTTTGCGAATAGTGACACCGATACCCTCTTAATGTAATTTTAATGTAATATGATTTAGCTGATGTAGATGAAGGGTGCTTATCTTTTTAATTTTTTGGATAATTCATAGAGGATGATTAGCCAATAGCTTTCTTATACATAGAAATTTACTATTAGTCTAATTTTGAGCAAATGCAATTCTATAACATTTGATGAATTTAGCTAGAAGTTGAGAACATCTAAAAGAAGAATTGGACAAGCCTTTGTTCAATTCCCTGAAAAAGAAAATCAAAACCTTTTCATCTAAGGCAAAAGCAGAACCATGTTCTTTGCTCTAATTAACCATGGCAAAAGTTTCTGAGAGGCTATTGACATTGTGACTATGCAATGCTTTTTAATTGTTCATTTGTGTGTAAAATGTGCATCGTAACCCTTCCATTCATAGTCATTAGCCTTGTAAACGGAAAATGGATAACACCTCTTTAATTGGAGAAACACAGATTACTATGCCACTTAGCTTTTCTTTTCTTGTGTTTTTTCCCCTTCCATTCTTATCAGTCAATTCCCCTTCTCACAAAACATCACCTGAAATCTTCAACCATTTGTTTTCCTTAGCTATGTTTTTTTTTTGTTAATTCATTCTTTTATATATTACTCCAGGTATGTTAAGGAGTTCTCTTTGTTAAACATGCTCAAATGCAGCTATATGTGCAAAAATAGACAATGATGGACAAGTCACAGATAAAATCTGCAACCATCTATTACAGTTCCATTTCTTAATTTTAAATTGTCCAATCTAAGACCTCTAATATTCTTATCTTGTTATGCAGTTGCAAGTATGCCACCACCGGAACAAATGATGTGCGGCGTCATTTGGGGTAGGTTCTCTTTTCATTATTTTGGAAAATCTATATCAGTATGTTTTGGTGCACTTAAATATTTTGAAGTTGTACCTGCAATTTGTGGCCTATACTTTTGTGTTTGAAAATGGATGACCATGCTGAGAGTGTGAATAACTTAGCCTTTGCTTATCCAAATAAATCATTCTGTATAGCATCATGTGGAGATTGTAAGTTGATGATGGTAACATCTAAAGCACATTCCTTTTGCTAGGATGTACAATATCCTGTCACTGTGAATACTTATCGGAAAATGTTATATGTAAAAAGTTGCTTTTGTGAAGGAAATGAAACTCTTTGTATGCTCGATGTGCCCTCATTAGAAAAATAATTTCAGTATTTCTAAGGGAAAAAGAGATTCATTTGGAGTGTGTGTCGTCTTATTTGTCATTGCTTAGGAGAAAACATAATAATCTTGCTACGCTGTTTTTAGGAAACTTTTTGAAGATCAAATTAGGAAATTACTTGAAGTAGGAAAAGCCAGGATTTTTTTTATTCCACTGGTGCTAATGACTAGCTTTTAAAGTAGTTTGATTATGTTAAAGGCTTTTACCAATACTCCCTCCGTCTCAAATTATTTGTCGTGATTCTCTTTTATACGCCTCTTAAACAACAATAATTAGGAGGGAGTTTTAACTGTTTTACCCGTTATTGGTAATTGAACAATCATAACATATCCCTACAATTTAGGTGTTTGTAGTCTTCAGGAACAATAACTACTAAGGGTAAAATGGAAAAATAATTAATTTTATCTTGAACTTCTAAAGCAACAAATTATGTGAGACAATTATTTTTAGAAATCAAGACAGATAATTTGAGACGGGGAGGAGTGCAATAGATTACTTATCTGATTTTTGAAGTTACTAATCCAAGCTTACTATAATTTGACCAATTTGTTCATGACGATTACGTAAATTATGCAGGAGTAGTGATATATATAAGGAAGGTAAAGATTTCACAGCAGAAGGTTAGAATATCATATGATGGGAACAACTTTTGAAGGTGGTTATTATTGAAGGCATTTGAAAGACCACATATATGCATGTTGTAGCACATACTGTTGTATGCGCGAAGTATTTATGGTTCCTGGTCACTGTATTACTAGTTTGATGAAGAACAATATGGTACTAGATTGCAGAGGAATATTGTGGCAGAGAACTGTCTTTCTACCAAGTTAAAGCATGGGGCCAAGAGTGTCGATGTTGCACATCAAAATGCCTCCTCAAGGAAAATCAAGTTTGCCAAGTCTAGCCATTGTTTGAAAGACTAAAATTAGTAGGTCATTTGGTTTTGTAAAATTCTCAACAAATAGGTGATAAGAAGACGGTACAAGATCCGTGTGTATTGTTATGACAATCTCATCTTTAGAATTGAATGCACTGTTCCTGAATTATACCTTAGTTCTTTTTCTTAACTTGGAAAATTTAGCAGGTGTGTTTCTACTAAACTTCTCGTAACCCTTATTGCCTTCTATATGTGCTAATTGATTCCGTCCTCCATTGACAAATCAAATTAACCATGTTGGCTCCTTGCATCACACAGGCATACATTGCTAGTATAATTATACACAGCACACTCTAAAGGACAAATTAATCAGCTCATATATAGCATGCTTAAATTATGTTAAATAATTGATGTACAGTTGGTAATACAAGTTTTATAATAGATACTCTTAGATATACATGTATGACGACTACTTATACACATTCTGAAGGATAAATCAACTCATGTATATCATGCTTAAATTTTGTTGAATAACTAATATACAATTAACTATAGAAATGAAAAAATCAACGAGTACATCTATCGGAAAAATTCCTCAAACGTGATATTAATTGAGCCGTACAAAGTGGAGCAGACAACGAAATGGGGTAAGGTTAGGAGCCCATTTGGATTGGCTTATAAACCAATTTATAAGTCATTTTAACTTATTTGGGTGTCGATAAAATAGAATGCAGTTTAAATTAAGTTAACAGTGCTTAAAATAAGTCAAAACCAAGAACTTGCTCAACCCTAATTTTTTTTTGGCTTAAAAGCCATTTTGGTTTGACCAACAACTTTATCCTTTTATCCCTCATATTTTCTGTTAATTTCAACACTATCCTTACTTCAAAAAAATCTTTTAAGCACTTTTATCCAAACACGTAACTGCTTATTTATAAAATAAATTTCAGCACTTAAATAGTACTTTAAGCACTTATGCTTAAAAGTCACTTTTTTCCAGCTAATCCAAATGGGCTCTAGATTCACTATAGAAATTTCTCAATGCAACGACTATGTTGGAAAAATTCCTCAAACACAATATCAAATGGGCCAAAAAAATAGAAGTAGGTTGGATTCACTTTAATATTTGGACATAAAATGGAGGATATTGTGGAGAGGAAACCGGTAATGAAAGTGAGAGAAAATGAGGTAATGGTATTTAATAGGGGAGAGAACTATTAATTAACATATTTTACCGATTTGTGAGACAATGACAAACATTTAAAAGAATATGTATTTGGACTATCAGATGCCAAGATGCAGAACATGGGATATTTTGTGCCAAATTTTAGCCACGACGAATCAAGATGGTGGTCTAGATAGAGGAAGATATTCACAACTCAAGCTATCAATTTCTAGTGTTCCGTGAGCCAGAATATGTAAGGATTTTGATTAATTTGTTCCATGTTAGAGATTCGAATATTATTAGTATGTGATTTCTTTATACACCAAGGAAACCTTAATTATGCATTGTTTTCAGGACTTCTGCTGTTATATATATATATATATAAATGCTTATCTTTTGCAGAGTAAGTAGAGACAAATGAGATAATTTGTGTTGCTTAGATCCGAACTTCTTTTCCTTATTAACAAATGATACCCAAATAAATAAACAAAATCATCACAATAAGTTGAAACGCCATAAAAATTTATCAGAAGGAAGGATAATGATCTTTTTGGTTTAGGCGTGTTCTGTCAAGAAGGAAAATACAACTTCATAAAAGAAGAGATAAAATAGTTGAAAGCGATCACCCTCTTATATTTCTGAAACACAAGTAGTATTCTCTTTATTACACACAGATAAATGTTGTTAAGCTTAGTTTTGACTCTCAATTATATGTAATTAAATTTAAAATAGAACACCTAAATGACTATGCTACCACACAAAATTATAAAAAACGCTATTGTCAAATTTAAAATTCGCTCAGCATAAATTTATATTTTAGTATCATAATATCTCTTTCAAAACTCATCATTTATTTTCGTATCATAATATTCCTTTCAAAACTCAACATAAAAGTGGTCAAAAACACATCAATCAGTTTCTTGCCTCGTTTTTCTTCCTAATTCTTTTGCAACTTCTTTTCTTCTTTCTGCCCTTAACGTGGCACATGCATAGCAACTAAAATCATTGCTATAAATATTAAGGGCTTGTTTGGAAAGCCACCCATGTAATTGAAATTGAGTGCAATTGAGTGTAATTATACAATTTGGCATATTTGTTTGACCAAGTAATTACATAGTTAGGTGGGAATTGAGTGTAATTGAGAGGGTGTAATTACACTCTCCAATTCTCAAGGGGAGGTTGAGAATTGGGTGTAATTACACCCCGTAATTACAGGGTTACTTTTTAGTTTGTTTTTTTTAATTTATTTTTAATTTCTATTATTTTAATTTATTTTTCATTTCTATTATTTTAATTTCTTTTTTCTTTTTTATTTTTAATTATTTTTATTTTTTAGAATGTATTTTTCTTTTTATATTATTTATTTTTCATTTTCTTTCTTCTCATTCCTAACCCTTACTTCTTGTGGTTCCATGTAATTGCTCGTATTTTTTTATTTTTTTATTCATTTAGCATAACCGTGTTATTATTCTAATTTTTGAAACTACACCTCTTAATATTGGAAAGAATGAGTCATTAATAAACTTGGCATATAACGAGTGACGTTATTAAAGTAGAATTTCGTTGTGAATGAGGTTATAGACTTATATTTTCCCTTTTTTTTAAAATTATTTAGTTAAGTTAGGTTGGAACTTACTTATGTAATGTTGGAATTTGACATAAGAGTATTATGTTGAACTTTTTCTTTTGGATTTTGAATTTAGGTTATATTTTCAATTTTAAGTTATTTGTTTTCACATTGCATGTTGTTTATTTTTCACTTACATTTGATGGATTTTTTGTGTCAAACATTTGAATAATGTTACGGCATTATATTTATAAATATTATTTTTTTGTCAAACATCCAATCCATGACATTCTCACAAAAAAAAAACTCTTCTTTTAAGTTTTATATTAATTAAAACTAAATATTATTAATTTAAAAAATATATATCAATTATTTTTAAAAATATTAGTTACAAATATATGATTATTAATTAATATATTTTCAAGAGACAATGTGTTATTAAATAACTAATTTAATATCATTTATAAAGGTAAATATTTTTTAAATATTAATTTTAAATTTTTTTAAATTAAATTTTATTTTTAAATTAAACTAACTGTGTAATACACTTGTGCAACCAAACAACACGCTTGTAATTACACTGTAATTACGTTATGACAAACAAACATGTCGTTGTAATTACACTGTAGTGTAATTACTAGGCAGTGTAATTACTACTCTAGTAATTACACCAATTCCAATTACCAGGTGGCTTTCCAAACTGGCCCTAACAAAACTAATTATCCTCTAAAAATCACATCAATATAAAACATCCCCTTCTAATACACCAATATCTAGAAAAAATCATGCCAATTACAACTTTTCACCAACTTCTTGCAGATAAAACATGCTAAAAAAATAAGGGTATCACGACTCAAAATTCAACCGAAAGAAAAAAGAGAGTCTAATATGAGATTATGGATATAATTTTTTTTGCAAGACTTCGATTTGTTTATCATGTATAAAATTTATTATGATTTACATGTAACAATACTAAGCACATACCCAAATGTTTGTCTTGGAGAATTCAGCGTTACTGTACATCCATGACTTCTCCTTAGTTTCACTGCTATCATTTTTGCCACCTTTGTTCTTAAAGTTGTCGTCCATTTCATGATACTGTTCAATGGAATGTGCCTCTCCATAATTTTAAATGGGAGTTTGTGAGAAAGTGTACTGCTCTTCTATTTTGCTCTTATTTTTACGGTGAGGGGACGGCATTATGCCTTTATTTATTTTCTCTTTTTGACATTCAATTTAATGGCCAAAATTGAAGTTGAAAATTGGAAAGATTGAATTGGATGAAACCGTAAGATGAATGAAATTTGTTATTAAAACTAAAACAAATAAATAATTGAATAGGAGGGTGTGCTGGAGAGTAAAAGATAAAGTTTGAACAGACAATTAATATAGCCCACATTTTGGATAGTGAAAAGGCACCGGAAGTTTTAAAGGAAGGGACTATTTTGTTGAGCACAATAATTAAGAGATAATTAAAGTTTTTTATTTTATAATTAGAGAAAAGGTCAAAAAAAAGAGAAAAAAGATAAATGGTATTCTAGGCCATAGAGAGTTGTCACATCACTTTGTCTATGCCTAACTTTATATTATACACATATAGATATAGATTGTAGTGTTTGGGTAAGCTTGCGCGTAGAGGCGAAGTCAGAATTTGAAGCTTGTGCGGTTGATTATTTTTTTTAGTTTATTATTTTTTTATTTTTTTTTATTGAGTTCTAAATTAATAATTTATACATATTCAATGAATTTTTTAAAACAAAAACAGGGTTTGAGCAAAAGCCACTGAATTTTGCCAAACTCTTAATTCACACTCTAGCTCCGCTCCTACTTGCATGTGAATTAATTCTATGAGGAATGTCGGAATGTGCTACCTTTTATCCGTCCATATACCAAATAACTTTGTTCATCAAAATTTGGACAAATGAAAAAATATGACTATATATCTTACATTAATTTATCATAACTATAATAAATCCGGATAAGTTTTTTTATAAATTATAACTTCTCTCAAAGTAAATGTTTCATGATAAATTTGGGTGCAATATTTTCTTCTCGATCAGATTCTCTACATGTGTATATTTGTTAACACTATAATAAGTTCGCTCTATTCCTAGTTTCTACCTCATTAATATCTGGAGGGAATAATTTGAGGGGGAGCATCTTATACAAGATGAAATTGAGAATTTGTTATTGTTCTTACAGCTGTTGGCTTCATGTAGATTGCTGGAATAGACCATGGACCAAATGACCATTGCTAATAATGGCCGTTAGACGAACTCCAAATAATAACTATCACTCGAAAAATCGTCACCTTTCTACCTTCTTTAAAATTAACTAGATGATAAATTTTGGAGCAATCTTTTCTTCCACATTCTCCACATATGCATATTTGTTGACATTATAAATTCTTTATTAGAATGATAAGTCCTATTCGTATATAATAAGTTCGACTCTATCCTCACCGTTGACCTGGTTAATATATGAAAGGAAGAATCCGAGGAGGGGTATCGTAAACAAGATAAAATTGATGATTTATCATTGTCCCATCCAGCTGTCGGCTCGATATAGATTGCTCGAATGTACCATGGACTAAACGACAATTGTTAGAAAGGATTGTCATACTAACACCAAAAAAATAAGTACCACCCGAGAAATCGGTCCTTTATTTGTAAAATTAATGCTTGATGATAATTTGGGTGCAATCTTTCCACATTATCAACATTTCTATATTTGTTAACATTATAAATGCTTTATTAGAATGACAAGAAATATTTGTATATCATAAGTTCGACTCTAACCTTAACGGCCACATCATCAATGAGGGAAGAATTCGAGAAGGAACATCATAGATAAGATCAAATTGAGGGTTAGTCATTATTTTCTTCTACTGTTGGTTCCATGCAGATTGCTGGAATAGACCATGAATGACCACAACTTGAAAGGACTGTCAGACTAACCCCAAAATTAATTACCACATGAGAAACCGTTCCTTTTATCTGTAAAATTAATGCTAGGTGATAAATTTGGGAGCAATCTCTCTCACAGAATTGAAACAGCGAACAAAATTACGTGAGAGAAAAAACCTCTTAGTGGAGTTCAGTCCCCCGTAGGACAATAACACTTCTTAGTTACTAGGAGTAGGAAGCCCTTTGCACCTTGTTTTTTCTGGACTATTCTCTACATACAATATTTGTTAACATTATATATTCTTTATTAGAATGATATGGCATATCCATGTATAATAAGTTGAGCTCTATCCTTCACGCCCACCTCATTAATATTTGGAGGAAAGAATTCTAGAGAGCGCATCTTAGATAAGATGAAATAGAGGATTTGTCGTTGTTCTCTCCCGTTGGCTCCATGCAAGTTGTTAGAATAGACCATGGACTAAACGGCCACGACTTGAAAGGACTGTCAGACTAATTTCAAAAATTAAATTACCATTAAAAAAATCGCTCCTTAATATGTAAAATTGATGCTAGAGGGTAAATGTGAAAGCAACCTCTTCCAGATTCCCGACATATATATATTTGTTAACATTATAAATTCTTTATTAGAACAAAGAGCCTGTTTGGATTGGCTATTTTAAGTGCTTTTAAGCCAAAACAGCTTTTAAGCCATTTTGTAGTGTTTGAATAAACACTACTAAAAAAAAAAGGATTTCCCGACCTCAAAAAATGGCTATTTCCGACCTCATGAGGTCGGTTTTGGGCAAAGACCGACCTCAAAACCGACCTCAAGAGTAGGTCGGAAAACAGTGGGTCGGAAATATTACCGACCTCATGAGGTCGCAAAAAACCGACCTCATGAGGTCGGTAATTTTTTTAAGTCGGATATTAGTTGGTCAAAGTACCGACCTCATGAAGTCGGTATAATAATATATTTTTTTTTTTACAAAATCATTACCGACCTCACGAGATCGGTATACTAACTTATTTTTTATTTTACTTTAAAACTTTCCGACCTCATGAGGTCGGTAAATCATATGAATAATATAATTATATGAGTTTACCGACCTTCTGAAGTCCGTAATTTGTATGAATAAATAATATTGTTTTAGATTACCCACCTCGTGACGTCGGTAATTTGCAATTTCTGAATTTTTTTTGTAGAAAACCGACCTCATGAGGTCGGTATTTTGCAATTTGTAAAAATATTTGGCAGAATACCGACCTCATGAGGTCGGTATTTTGCAATTTCTAGAAATTTTGTAGAAACCCGACCTCGTGAGGTCGGTAATTTGCAATCTCTGGGAAAATTTTGCAAAAAACCGACCTCATGAGGTCGGTATTCTGCAAAAAAAAATTAAAAAAAAATAGCAGAATCTAGCTGCTTTTGCAGCTACCCCTGTCAAGATGAAAACGATTTTATACTCAACTAAAACCAGCTCAAATAGCTGACAACAATTCACCAAACTACTACAAATACATAAAACATTAAACCACTTCAACAAACACATATTACAACCCGCACCGCATCAAATTCAATTCAAAACTACTTCAAAATTGAATCAAAACATCATTCAAACATTCACAAGAGACATTAAAATACTTCAACCTTCGCAAACATCCACACAACATTAAACTACTTCAACCCTCGCAAACATCCACAAAACATTAAACTAGTCTACACTAAGTTAGCCTGCAACATTAGACTAATTCCCCCCTCGCAAACATCCACAAAACACTTATACAATCAACAAATTCACCACGACATTAACTTTTGCTCCATGGCCACAACACTCACTCTATCGAACGACTCGGTATTGGAAGTTGTGTGTTGGGTGGCTGAGTAAGAAGAAACTTCGCCTTTGATTGTTGATATTGATTCTGAATTTAAAAGGTAAAATTAGCAACCAACATAAATCTCAAATTTAACACAAAAACTATCAAACATTAAGTAAACAACCAAGTGTAATCAAGATTTCATAAAAGAAAACCATAGAGATTGGTTGAAGTGCTACAACAAATATTGCTATAAGAAAGTTGATACAAAGGACTTAAATACAACTGCAATGTATACTTAACATCTACAAGCTCTCAACAGAAAAGGTAAAAGCAAATCCCTGTACTGGAACTTGAGAGCAATAACTCAAAAGAATGTGCTGCAAACATGTAAATATAACATTTGTTTTCTTAAAAAATGCAACAAACTAAAGTATGACATGTTCCAATAAGGCCAAGGATATTGGAGGAGTGTACATATTTCAGAAGTTGTCACTAAGACACTCTCAAGTCTCAAAACCACTAGAGTTGACTATGCCTTCAAAAATTAGTTTGTTGATCTGTTTATTCATTTGTGTATTGCTGCTACTAGTGTTACAAGCCAAAATATAGGGGTCTATGAGATTAAGAAAGGAGATTTCTCTGTTAAGGTTACAAATTATGGTGCCAGGATCATCTCCATTTTTCTTCCTGATAAGAATGGTATGTCTGTCTTTACCTAATCAATCCCATATTTTGGGAAACATATTCCTATTTTTACATATGTTACTGTTTCAGTTTTCTTGATGAGTACTGTTTTCTGTGAGTTTTTGAAGAAATCAGTCTTATCTTGTCTTACTTTTTTCCAAGAAAAATAGATGATGTTGCTCTTGGATATGACACCATTGAGGAATACAAGGTTAGTTTGTTCTATTTTAGTGATCTATCTGAATTTCCTCTTTTCTAGAAACTTTTTAGCTCATTTTCTCATTGAGGTAAAGATTAGAGAAAGAGAATAACATATATCTTGGCTTCCCTTTCTTGGATTTGCCTTCTATTTTGTTACATTTCACTTGGTTCTCTATGAGTCGATAGCAATTGTGCCATGCCAAAATTCATAGCCAATTATGAACAAAATCAATTAGTAACTCTTTCCTAACAAACACTGTGTCTCTAGTCTATAATATCTAACTTAAACATCAATTCCTGATAAGAATGGCTCATAGGATGCCCCTTAGCTAAAAACCAACCATACTTCTTATTTGTTCTTGTTTGTGTTTTTGTTTCTATTTAACTAAATAATGTTCCCTTTCTGGATACATTGATGAAAGTGATTTAGGAAGGTTTTTGGATCAAATAAAACCTACAACCAAATGCAGTTTATTGCATACAACAAAACGACTACACATTGAAGAGGAGGCAGCAACCAAATTTCACAAATGTTTCTCATCCAAAACTTTCAACTTGTAAAATATGTAAAATAAAAGGATGCCTACGTAGGTCCGCTCAGACCGTTCCTCACACCATTCGTCTGGTTCATCGATGTTTTTTTTCTTCTTCACGTGAGTGATCATGAATTCCTCATCTTAAGGCACTGGTGTAATTTATTCTTCGGAAGATATATCCCTATTCAGCCACTAACTTAGTTTGTAGACATTACTGATCATGAAAGGAAAATGGGCATGTCAATTTCACATTTTTATGAAAAGCCAAATCACCAGTTGCCCTATAGCAAATTACATATCTATGAATGGAAGCAGAACTGAAATTAAGAAGCTGAAATAAGAGAAAGTTATCAAAGAAATGTACCGTTCCAGTTTTGGTAGCCAGAAAAGAAAAAAGTATGGTGCTCCTTTTACTACTTTACACATTTTCGATTTTAGTCCATGGTTACAATGCTCAGTTAACTTCACACTCAAACACCATCCATGGAAAAATCCCAACTAAAAAAGGGTTCTTTAACAGAGATGAAAATTCAAACAACCACTGATTTGTCTTTCCAAAAGCAAAATATTTAGTCTTGCCTAATCCATCAAATTACTTTTCTAGCCACATAGGTGGGTTAAAATACATATTACAATCTTTCAACAATATTCTTAAATTTACATTTCATATCAGATTCTGATTCATAAAAAGAATTCCAGCTGGACCCCTAAATCAACCCCTTCCGATTTTCTAGCTGAAAAATTTCTACTTCTAAATCTCTTCCTGCCAACCCAAACAAATCCTTTCATTTCACATAAGCTGTTTTATTTTTCCTCACTTTGATTCCATAACTTCAAGGATTACACAGTACTTTGCATACTTCCAAAAGATTGAGGACAGATCTTAAAAGCTGCTTCTGTTACAAATGGAGAATAGTAGAAGTCAAATTACTTTTCTAGCCAGCTTCTTCCCACTCCTTTACCCACTAATTCATTTTTCTATAATTTTGCACTCAAGAATGGTGAAAACCAAATATCCCATACATTAGAAAGCCATTCAAAATTGAAACAACTCGCATTAACCCATACAAAGAAGAGAAAAACAAAACCCAACTATTTTGCTTAAGGCAACGACACTACTTTACATGGTGAGCAAATTTCTTAGCCAGAAAAAGAAAGAAAGCATACCTCAAATGGCTGGCCGTGTACGGCGACGGAGACGGCGTTACTGGGTAGGGACGGCGGCGACGGTGACCGACAGGAACGGTGATGGTGACGGCGTGATTAGGGTTAGAGAGAGGAAGAGAAAACATGAGAGGAAGAGAGATAGAGAAATGTAAAAAATAAGGGTTTGGGAACAAGTATAGGAACAGGTATAAGGGTCTTTATTTGACAGATTATACCGACCTCATGAGGTCGGTATAAGTAAAATATTTTATTTTTTATTTAAAATAATACCGATCTCGTGAGGTCGGTATTCTTTTAAATTAAATATATTTTTAATTTAAAAGAATACCGACCTCACGAGGTCGGTATTATTTTAAATAAAAAATAAAATATTTTACATTTATCATCAAATAAATTCCCGACCTAGTGAGGTCGGTATATTATTTTTTCAAATTTTGATATAATATTATCGACCTCATGAGGTCGGTTTATTTTTAAAAAAATTAAAAAATACGTATTACGACTTTACCGACCTCATGAGGTCGGTTTTTTGAGGTCGGTAAAAGGTGTTTTTTTAGTAGTGAAAGTGGAAAAAAAAATGCTTTTAAGCAATTATTTTTTAAGTCAAAATAAGCAAAATAAGCCAAACGCTAAAAGCTACAATTCCTAACTTATGACTAATGCTTAAAAGTCATTTAAAATAAGCTCATCCAAACGGGCTCAAAAGTAATATCCGTGTATAATAAGTTAGGCTATATGTCCTTTGTACCTACCTCATTAATATTTGGATAGAAAAATCCAAGGGGAGCATCTTAAATAAGATGAAACTGATTATTTGTTATTGTTTCCTCCTGCTGTTGGCTCCATACAGATTGCCGAAATTGATCATGGACTAAACAGCTACCCCCAAAAAAACTATTCGAATAACCCTAACCCCAGAAGCGGACCTACATGGAAGGGCAGGACTGCACTCCCACCCTTCAAAAAAAATTATGTATATATATGTGTATATACCTTGAGAAATTAGTATATATTTAATTGTGCACTCTAACAAACGAAAGTGTCTTAGGGACACATTGGTTGCAACTGTTGCTTCCCTTACATGTGACCCCGGATTGAACCCGATTGTCACTTTTTATTATTTTTTTTAGCCTATTTTTAGGAAAACAATAAGCGTTAAATAAGCTCGCCCAGATTCGAACCTACACTGTCACCACATGTCGCACGGCCTTAGCCACTGGGCTCTCTCTTTCATTTGCTTCAGTGTGTTAATTTTTTTTTATTACACATATTTGACCTATATACTTGTATTTTCACCACTGTTGCGTTATTAGTGACCGGTCCGACACAATATTATACCTCAGCCATCATTAAAATTTTTGTTGGCACTTATCTATACTATATTAAAAGCACAAAGGGCCTTAGAAATGTTGATTGGACTTTTTGCCTTTCATTGAAAGACTCCACAATAGACAAAATTGTCATTTATTATTTTTCACAAATTATTTATTTTCCTAATAATATAATTAGGAATAGTCATTAATTATTTCCCTTATTTTTAGGAATTCGTTATTTTTAGGAATTCGAAACCAACTAAAAATTATATATTAAATCCTTCCTTATTTGAACTAAGTAATAGTATAATAGAATTGTAAACGAAAAATAACACTAACTTTAACCGCTTGATTCTTTTTACATATTTTAGGTAAACATTTATTATTCTTTTTGATAAGAAAAAAATTGGAGCACTTTCAGTTTCTTTTAGGTTTAGTACTCTTAACATGTAAAGAGGAAAAAGAGTCAAACGTGAAGAGTCAAAAATATTTTATTATTTCTTTTATATTGATTTCTTAAGAATAGGGTTGTTTTTAAATACTATTCTTAGATTTTTTGTGGCAAATAAAATCTTGTTAGTGTTAGAAAGTGCATGTACATCTATAAAAAAAATAAAAAATTAGCAATGGCTGGAAAGAAAGAAAAAACCTCCTTAAGACCATATTCCCAGTCTTTTCTTTTGAGATTGTGCTCTTTTTCAATTATACAATTTTTTATAATTTACATAGATTAAAATACACTTGGTTGATAGATGTGTGATTAATGATCTAATTATTTACTTATTTTTTCATAGATTGATTGATTCATATAAATGGTTGCGGTGCTGAGATTCTCCATAAGATTAGATTTAAAGAGGTAAGTTAATTGAACTAATTCCCACTATTTATTTTTCTATGCGTCTTCCTTAGCTTCTCTTTAGGCTTCTTTTACGTTTCTTCTACTATTCAGGCCTTATTATTTCGTTGGCATGCCCTTCGGCCTTCGTAGCATCAGTTGCTTCACTTGGTTAGTTTTTCAACAGCTTCATGATGTTGGAGGTGGAATACTATGTATTATTATATTTTATATCAACTTCTTACATGTCTAAAACTTAAGTACCTAGAGTAAGTTTGTGGTGGATGTAACAATAAACATGTATAATTTGTGATCTAAAGTATATGCCACTCAATATTAATGTGCTAATTAGATCCATCCATGCATGCGTTCATATTCGCTACAATTTAAGTTGTTTGTTTGTAGAATTTTATTATCTTCAAATAGTTTGGTGATATTAAAAGCACGAAGGCCTTTAGCGAATATCATTCACCTATATTTACCCTTTTAAAAAAATATTTCACACTAAAGAAAATAGTAATTTAATAATTTTCCTAATGTTAATGACTTCAACAGTTTAAATCAACTAAAATTTTGGTTATTAAATATTTCCTTATTTGAAGCATGTTAGCACTATAAAATCTATTAATATTTTACTTTATATATAATCTTTTCCTTATTTGAAGATATTATGACTAATTGTACTATTAGGACTCTGAAGTCAATTAAAATATTTATTCAAAAGAACTTACCCTCGTATGTTTTATTTCCCCAGAACCACAGGCAAGCATTCTTTGATGGGAACTATGGCATATTTATCTTGTCTTTTACTTTGTGGTGCATTCGTTATTGATAGTAGAACTTGGAAAAACAAGTTTTTCTCTTCTCTGGTCTTTGCTGAAGTCTTAATTCTGTTTCAAACTCCTTTACTGCTTATTAGTGCTTTTGCTTTTGTTTTCCATCTTCTTTTATATTCTTTACTTGATATTGTCTATTGAGCACACCAATTGAAAAAAGTGAGATAACTACCCTCACCATGTTGTAAATTAAGCTAAAAGAGTAACAATAGTAAGGGATGAAAACAATAGAAATAGAGGGACAAGAGAGGAGAGATTTCTTATTCATCCACAAATGTGTTCAAGTGCATTCCATATGAAAACTTATGCCTCTATTTATAGTGCTACATATGCATTCAATATATGAGATAATGGAAGAACCATTAAGATGGTGGAAGATCCATTAAGATGGTGGAAGATAATGGAAGAGGCATTATATTTGTGTAGTGGACATCCATACTCTATATTTCCTATATTTCATAACACTCCCCCTTGGATGTCCATATATGTGCCTCGTTACGCATTATTTGCTGCCTCGTTAAAAACCTTGTCAGAAAAACCCAATGGGATAAAATCTTGACCAAGGAAAAAAGAGTGCAGCGCGTATTTTCTCCCCCTGATGAAAAAATCACTTTAATTCTCGAAGACGACGCATTCCAATCTTGTATATCAGCTTCTCAAATGTCGAGGTTGGTAATGCTTTAGTGAACAGATCCGCCAAATTATCGATCGAGCGAATTTGTTGAACATCTATCTCACCTTTCTTTTCAAGATCATGAGTAAAAAAGAACTTTGGTGAAATATGTTTTGTTCTATCTCCTTTAATGTATCCTCCCTTCAGTTGAGCAATACATGCAGCATTATCTTCGTACAATATAGTTGGAATATCCCTTTTCAGAAGAAGACCACACATTTCCTGAATATGTTGAGTCATTGATCTCAACCAAACACACTCCCGACTAGCTTCATGAATGGCTATTATCTCCGCATGATTTGAAGAAGTGGCAGCTATTGTTTGTTTCATTGAACGCCATGATATAGCTGCACCTCCATATGTAAATAAATAGCCTGTTTGAGATCGGGCTTTATGTGGGTCAGATAAATATCCTGCATCTGCATAACCGATCATATCTGACTTGGATTCATAAGAATAAAATAATCCCAGATCAATTGTTCCTTGAAGATATCTGAATATATGCTTAACACCATTCCAATGTCTTTTTGTTGGGGAGGAGCTGAATCTTGTGAGTAAACTTACTGCAAAACATATATCTGGTCGGGTATTATTGGCTAGATACATCAATGCCCCAATTGCACTGAGATATGGAGTTTCATCACCAATGAGCTCTTCATCATTATCCTTAGGTCAAAATGGATCTTTATTTATGTCAAGCGATCTCACAACCATCGGGGTACTCAACGGATGTGATTTATCCATGTAAAAACGCTTTAAAACTTTTCCAGTGTATGTTGATTGATGGACAAATATTCCATTTGTCAAATGCTCAATTTGTAGGCCAAGACAAAATTTTGTCTTACCTAGATCTTTCATTTCAAATTCTTTCTTCAAACACTCTATAGCTTTTGAAAGCTCTTTAGGAGTGCCAATGATGTTCAAGTCATCAACATACACAGCTATTATGACAAATTCAGACCCATATCTTCTTATAAAAACACAAGGACAAATAGGATCATTTTTATATCCTTCCTTTAGCAAATATTCACTAAGACGATTGTACCACATCCGCCCTGATTGTTTCAATCCATATAAAGATTTCTGAAGTTTTATTGAACAGGTTTCCTGCGAACTTTTGTATGCTTCGGGCACTTTGAATCCTTCAGGGATTTTCATAAGAATATCTTGGTCCAATGAGCCATATAAATAGGCTGTGATAACATCCATCAGTTGCATTTCAAGCTTTTCACAAACTGCCAGATTTATTAGATACCTGAAGGTAATTGCATCCACCACAGAAGAATATATCTCCACATAGTCAATGCCAGGCCTTTGCGAAAATCCTTGTGCCACAATTCGTGCTTTATATCTTACGACTTCACCTTTCTCATTTCGTTTTCGCACAAACACCCATTTGTACCCCACTGGCTTGACGTCTTTAGGTGTTCGGACTATTGGTCCGAAAACTTCACGTTTTTCAAGTGAAGTCAATTCTGCTTGAATTGCGTCCTTCCATTTTGGCCAATCATTTCTCTGTCTACATTCATCAACATATTTTGGCTCAAGATCCTCATCTTGTTGCATTATCTCAACAGCAACATTATATGCAAAAGTATTATCGACCACAATATCATTTCGGTTCCACCTTTTCCCCGTCGAGACATAACTTATCGAGATCTCTTCACTATCATTATTTTGAAGTATCTGGACCTTCTCTGTGGGCTTATCATTTATTATGTCTCGGGCCTCTTCTTGAGCAATTTCCCTCACATGATGATCATCTTGATCATTTATTTCTTTTCTTTTTCGAGGATGTTTATCCTTGGACCGATTGGTCTACCACGTTTCAGACGTGGCCTGGACTCATTTGCATTAATCGTTTGTCCTACCGGGGCATCAACTCGAACTGGGGTATTTACAGCTGGAATATGAGATTTAGTAACTCTTGGAACATTAGTAAATGCATCTGGCAGTTGATTTGCGACATTTTGCAAATAAATCATCTTTTGAACCTCTTGCTCACATTGATTTGTTCGAGGATCTAAATGAGATAGTGATAATGCATTCTAATCTATCTCCTTTTCCAACTGATTATGTTCTCCCCCTAATGTTGGGTATACTGATTCATCAAAATGACAATCAGCAAATCTTGCTGTAAATAAATCTCCAGTTGTCGGTTCTAAATATTTTAAAATTGAAGGAGATTCATACACAATATATATCCCCAACCTTCTTTGGGGACCCATCTTTGTGCGTTGTGGTGGAGCAATTGGAACATATACCGCACATCCAAAAATTCGAAGATGGGAAATATTTGGCTCCTGACCAAAAGCCAATTGTAATGGGGAGAATTCATGATAACTGGTTGGCCTTATACGCACAAGTGCTGCTACATGCAAAATAGCATGTCCCCATACCGAAACAGGAAGTTTTGTCCTCATTAGCAATGGTCTAGCTATCAATTGTAGGCGTTTAATCATTGATTCTGCCAGACCATTTTGAGTATGAACATGAGTAACTGAATGTTCAACTGTTATTCCCGTGGCCGTACAATAATCATTAAAGGCCTGAGATGTAAACTCACCAGCATTATCAAGACGAATTTTCTTTATCGCATTATCTGGAAATTGTGCTCTTAACCTTATTATTTGAGCCAACAATCTCGCAAAAGCCATATTGCGAGTTGATAATAAGCACACATGTGACCATCTTGTAGATGCATCAATCAAGACCATATAATATTTAAATGGTCCACATGAAGGGTGAATTGGCCCACATATATCACATTGTATACGTTCCAGAAATGCAGGGGATTCAATCCCAACCTTAGTTGCTGATGGTTTACTAATCAATTTTCCTTGAGAACAAGCAGCACAAGAGAATTTCTTAAATTGAAGAATCTTTTGGTTCTTCAAAGTATGCCCATGTGAATTCTTAATTATTTTGCGCATCATACTAGAACCGGGATGGCCCAACCGGTCATGCCAAATGATAAAATCATTAGAATCATTAAACCTTTTATTTACTAGAACATGTGTTTCAACCGCACCAATACTTGTATGGTACAACCCGGAAGAAAGTGCGGGTAATTTTTCATGCACAAACTTTTCCCCAGCTTTCATTGTAGTAATATAAAGGTACTCAACCTTTTCTTCATTGGCAGTCTCAACATGATAGCCATTTTGGCGAATAACCTTGAAACTTAATAAGTTTCTTCGAGACTTGCTATAATATAGTGCATTACTAATGACCAATATTGTTCCTCCAGGTAGTATTAAGGTTGCTTTTCCAAAGCCCTCAATTAATTTTGTACTACCAGATATTGTATTAACACAAACCCTTTTCATAACCAAATGAGAGAAATATTTCTTTTCTCTTAATATAGTGTGAGTTGTAGCACTATTCAAAAGGCACATATCTCCATTACTCATCTTGGATCCAATTAAAGACTGTGAAATTTTATTTATCTTCATAAAAACAAAAATACATCGTAAGAAATACGAAAACTAACAATATAAAACTTAATTACTAATCCTTGAAAATAAAACAACATAGAGAACTTAAGTACTTCTCGAAAATAAAACAACATAAGGACAACTTAAAACACATAAATAAAAATAATAACATAACACATTCCCCGGTGAAACGATCAAATCTCAATTTTGATCTCCAAAGAAGTCTTCAACTTCCAAGTGAGTAATACCATCAAGCCCATCAAAATCATCATCTTTCAAAGCCAAATTAGCTTCAACATTATCATCATATTTTCGTGACGGCCCTGCCTCATCGTCATTTTTTAAAGTCATGTGTGACTCCACCCGCGCATTAACAGAAGAGGCACCACCTCTATTTGCCTTTCTTTTGAAGGAATTTTGATAAAGCCTGACAAAATGTTCAGGCGCCCGGCATTCATTTTTCCAGTGACCTTTCAAACCACAACGATGACAGTTGTTCCTTGAAGGATTGCCTTGATAACCCATATTGTTCTCCCTTTTATGGTGACCACCATCACGACGATTATTATATCGTCCCCTGCCCCTGCCACGCCCACGCTCATTATTATGGCCCTGATTATTTTGTCTTCTTTCAGTTGGGCCATGTGTTGCTACCACATTCGCTTCCGGGAATGGAGCAGTTCCAGTGGGACGGGCTTCATGATTTTTCAATAAAAGGGTATTGTGCTGCTCAGCTACAAGGAGACATGATATCAAATCAACATGTTTTTTAAAACCCCTTTCACGGTACTGTTGTTGTAATACCAAATTGGAGGTATGAAAAGTCGTAAGAGTCTTTTCCAACATATCCTCGTCAGTTATATTATACCCACATAAATTCAATTGGGATGTAATTCTATAAACAACAGAGTTATAATCACATACAGTTTTAAAATCTTGTAACTGTAAGTGAATCCACTCATAACGAGCCCTGGGCAAT
Source organism: Lycium barbarum (assembly GCF_019175385.1). NCBI lineage: Eukaryota > Viridiplantae > Streptophyta > Magnoliopsida > Solanales > Solanaceae > Lycium > Lycium barbarum. The sequence goes on along the minus strand of NC_083346.1, from coordinate 115,451,847 downwards.
ACCGTTACCTTAATGTGGTCATACCTTTCCTTCAAACCAGTTCACAATTCAAGTGGATCTTTCACTGTCAGGTATTCAACTTTCAATCCTTCATCCAAATGATGATGAAGGAAAATCATTGCCTTCGCTTTGTCTTGACTCGATGCTGTATTATTTTGAGTAATCGTGGCACCAAGACCTTTGGCGTCTAGGTGCATTTCAGCATCGAGTACCCATGATAGGTAATTCTTTCCGGAGATATCAAGTGCCACAAACTCAAGCTTCGACAAATTCGACATGATGATCAAAACTGAAAGAAAACCGAACTCGAACTAACGATGCAAATAGAATTAGAGAGCTTCGTACTGATAACGTGTTGTAAATTAAGCTAAAAGAGTAACAATAGTAAGGGATGAAAACAATAGAAATAGAGGGACAAGAGAGGAGAGATTTCTTATTCATCCACAAATGTGTTCAAGTACATTCCATATGAAAACTTATGCCTCTATTTATAGTGCTACATATGCATTCAATATATGAGATAACGGAAGAACCATTAAGATGGTTGAAGATAATGGAAGAGGCATTATATTTGTGTAGTGGACATCCATACTCTATATTTCATAACACACCATCCTTCTTTACTCTTTTATATTGTTTTTTTTTTTGGGGGGGAAAGTGAAAAAACCCATTATTTTTGTAGTCTTTTTTTACTTTGACAAATATTTATTGGAAAAGTAAAAAAGAAAAAAAAAACATCATAATTCTTCTTTCAATATTGGACGTTGAGTTCCACTAAAAAGTAGATTCCTAAAGCAAAGTATACTTGGCTCATTTTTATAATTTAAGTTAATTAGTCAAGGACTCTTCCTTCCCATTATCAGATAATTTGATCTCACACAAAAATTGTTACTTTCAATTATAAGAAATAAACCCATCCAAAGCAAAATATAAGCAAGACAAAATAAGCTTTTTCAAATTAAGCAAAATTTGATTCCAATTGAAAGACAACTTAGGTTATTGGTGATTGTAATAAATAAATGAAACCACATCGATATAGAGTTCTAAACAAATAGTGCTTCTATATTTTGGTGACTATCAAAGAATCGGTGCTAATTCTTTTGTTCTATTAAAAATTCTTTTTGGGATTTGGTTTGATTTAAAATTTAAAAATATCAATAATTTTGGTTAGTTTGATTTTGTATTATTAAAAATAAATCAAAAAAATTGAACCAAACCAAAAAATTATATACATAATATTCATAATCATATATATATATATTAATTTTATATTTCAATAATTCTCATCAAATTTTATTTTTTTCATCAATTGTATCTCTAATAGATTAATGGAGTTTAGGCCTTGAGCCTATTTCTTAAAAGAAAGACATGAATAAAAAAAAAAAATAACTATGACTTTTACTTAGATTCTTTTATATTTCTTATACACTTTATCCACCTAATTAAAGTTTATAGATCTCAAGACATTTTTTCCATAATTCAAAAATATTATAACTACCATAATATAAAAGGGGGTAGTAAAAAATTGTAAGTTGACAACGAATGACAAATTCTTTTCTAATTATAGGAAGAAAAAAAGATAAAAATAAATTTAAGTAAATATCAAGGCTTGAAAGTGTTATAAATATCTAAATAATCAAAGAATTTCGACCAATGAGACACACGTTTAAATATAAATATAAATATAAAATTCACTTCTTGAATGTTTAAAAAATTAAAATAAACTTAGGAATGTAACATCAATAATGGAAATTATAACTCAAAATTACATGATTAAAGCAAAGACAAGGAAAATCTAAATACTGACCACACGTAATTCAACAACTAAGTTAATTTAGTAATATTATTATTTTGTCATTTAAATGAATATTGCATATATTTTAATGTACATTGCCATTTTATATAATTTATTCTTTCTGTATAACCTTTTTAATTTATTGACACGTGCAACACACAGCCTAAAACTAATATTAAAATAATAGTGTTTTGCTGTCTTAAAATTCTAATTCCGCTTCTAAGCATAACCCTGACCCGAAAAAAGTAACTACACTATCACTCGACAAATTGGTCCCTTTATGCTTTTTTAAAGTTAATATTATATGATAAATTTTCAAGCAATCTAGATTCTTGTTTTAATTTTCAAGCAATATAAATACTATAAAGAAGCATCATGGATGGCACCTAACCTGTAATCCTGTTCAGTTTCTTCCCACTATCTTCAAATAAAGTACTGTAAGACAAAGATAGTCAAAAGTATCATTAATAAGAAAATCAGGGAAATGAAATAGACAGATAGATAAGAAATAAAGGGCCTTAAATTAAGGAGAGAAGTTTTGCAATTATTGAAAAGTCCACAAACCCTAGCCAACCACTACCCCAAATTCCAATCAATCATCAAATATAGTACACTTATACAATAATAATATCAAAAGGAAAGCACCAAGAAAATTCACAACCAAACTCTCTTTTTTCTCACTCTTTTTTTATTCTCCTCCAAACAATACTCTTTTTGCTGTCCTGAGAACACATAAAGGTTCTATCTTTGGTGTATATTTTGGGTATATCTGTTGTTTTCCTCAGGTAAAATTTAGTTTTTGATTGTTGGCTTTTTGGGTTTTACCTAAAATTGGATCTGATAAGTGATGAATTTTTTTTTTCGATATGGGGTTTCATGGAAGTTGATTATATTTGACTGTTGTGAATCATAAATGGTGGTCTATAGATTGATTGTGGTTGTTGATTGATTGTTTCTTTTATGGTCTGCTTAATTTTGATAATTTTTTTTTTTTGGTGGGGTGTTGAGCAGAACATTGACCGAGTATAAATCAAGATTCATGATTTTTAGTGTTGTAATTAAGAATTTATTTGGTAATGGTAGGATTATTTTATGGATTTTTGTGAAAATCTGATGATTTTCTCCGATTCTGCAATAATTTGTATCAAGGGGTTTTTGATGGTTAAAAAACCTACTAGTTAACAACAAAAATAACACACGAAGTGTAATCCCACAAGTGGGGTTTGGGGAGGGTAGTGTGTATGGAGACCTTACGCCTATCCGTACCTTTTTGATGGTCAAAAATCTATCTTTTCGTGAATGTTGTGAAGATCAGATGATTTTCTTGGATTTCCTAGTAATTTGTATAAAGGGCTTTTGATGGTCAAAACCTACTAGTTAACAACAACAACAACAACATATCTAGTGTAATCCCACGAGCGTGGGGTCTGGGGAGGGTAGAATGTACGCAGACCTTACCCTGTTCCTACCTTTTTGACGGCCAAAACCTATTTTTTCGTGAATGTTGCGAAGATCAGATGATTTTCTCCGATTTCCTAGTAATTTATATCAAGTTTTTTTTTTTTTTTTTTTTTGATGAAGTAGATCAAGGGTTTTTGATGGTCAAAACCTACTAGTTAACAACAACACACACAGTGTAATCCCACAAGTGGGGTCTGGGGAGGGTAGAGTGTACGCAGACCTTGCCCCCTATCCCTACCTTTTTGATGGTCAAAACCTATCTTTTCGTGAATTTTGCGAAGATTTCCTAGTAATTATATCAAGGATTTTTGATTGTCAAAACCTACTAGTTGTTAATAGGAAATTATTTTGTTAAAGTGATCCATGTCTTTTCTTGTTAATGTTTATGAGAATGGATCTGGGGCCTAACTCAACTTGATGAGCGAGAGGATTGCCTAAGTCCATATAAGGGGGCCACCCATCCCTTGAATGATCGATGTGTGACTATTTTTCTCGTCCTAAAATAGCTGTCTTTTTTTTTTTTTTTTTTTGTGTGTGTGGTCGTGGTGGTTTTTTTTTTGGTGAGCATGAATGTCCGTTTCTCTTCTTTTGTGTTGTAATATTTTTGCTTATCTGGTTGCAGGGTGATAATAGAGGACTGAGATCTAGTGTTTCAAATGTGTTCTACGAGTTGATTGTACTAGAGTGATATTTTCTGGAGATAAAAAAGCTTTAGCTTTAGCTGATTTTGGAGTCATGCCAGTTTCCGGGAACGAAGAGGTTGCAATCTGATTTCTGATTTGCTGGTGAATTGGTATAACTGTGTAGTACTTGCTTTGTTTTAATATCACTTTATTTCGTCGTGTATTTGCAGCCTGGGGTTCTTGCCCGGCAGTCTAGTAACTCTTCGTCAGGTATCCCGCTTAAGAAGAGATGGTACTCTATGTTCCAGCCTCCTTCACCTGTCCGTGCTGAGCCATATTCTATATCTAATGAAATTGAATCCAACACCAAAGATTCTGGCTTGGGCCAAGGATCGACCTTGAATTCCTGTGATAGTACAAGTAAATCCGATACTTCCAAGGACTCTCTTCTAGAGGTAAAAGAAGAAAGGCCTTCAGGCGCAAAAGTTGACTCTCAACCTACTATGCTACCATTTTTATCCATATCTCCAGAAGCAAATCCTAATACTAGCTCCGGTCCTTCAAGAAATGTAAACAATCAAGTGAAACCAGCATTGGCCGAAAAATTAGGGAACCAGGAACGTCTAGGTACGACAATAGTGACTGTCAAGAAGGAAGTTATTGCCAAACAAGGGGAAGGCCACGGTAAACTTGAACTTCCAGCCAATTCAGAGCACTTTGAACTGTCATTAGGCCCAAAGGAACCTCGTGTTTCTTCTTTGGTTGATCCGAGTACTGAAGGGAGTGGCCTGATGCGTGGAACTGTAAATCCTTCATTGCTTTCTCTGTCTTTGAACAAAGGGAAGGACATTTCCCAGGACGGAAGTTGCATGACTGGATTGAACAACAATGATGCTGATGATACTGCACGCACTAATAGATGTAACTGGGATCCGAGTACTGAAGGGAATGGCCTGATGCGTGGAACTGTAAATCCTTCATTGCTTTCTCTGTCTTTGAACAAGGGGAAGGACATTTCCCAGGACGGAAGTTGCATGACTGGGTTGAATAACAATGATGCTGATGATACTGCACGCACTAATAGATGTAACTGGGATCTGAATACTCCCATGGATTCATGGGAGGGTTCTGGTGATGATGTTCCTGTTCAAGATGCAGGTCAAGTTGATATGTTACCTAAGACATCTAGTTCATTAGATATAAAGCCGGCTGTTAGTTCTGCTTCTGTTATTGGTGCTAATGGTGATAAAGGGAAGCAAGTTGTTCAAGCTAGTGAGCAGGAATTTAATTTTCCTATCTCAATACATCCTAGCCCACCATATAAGTCCGCGGATGTGCTTCGTCTTAGTCTTGGTAGTACTTTAAGAGGGTTGGACCCCTCAGTACTGCACTCCTCCGTACTGCAGTCATTGGGTAAAGTGGACTCTAGCAGGGTTAGTCCAAACTCGAGTTTGCTGAAAACTCAGGCATTGAATAGAAACATGAATTCCCCCACTTGTAAATCTGTTAAGTCAGAACCTGTTGAAGAAACCTTGGTACAAGCTAATGATGGAACTGCGTGTCGTCCAGCTGGAACATTGGAGGCTAATGTAGTAAAACCTGAAGTTCTGAGGCAGAATATGCAGTCTATTGAGTTGTTAACTAAGGGCCCTCAGAAATTAGTTGAGCAAAAACCAATGAAATGCGAACCACAGGAGGTTAGCCCAGAAATATCCATGACATCAGATGTGATTGCGCACCAATCAGTTGGAAGGGTTTTGCAGCTTCAGGAGAGTTCGTCGTCTTCTTGTTCTTCTTCTCCTTCTTCTACACTGCCAATGCCTTTGACCCCTCAACAGGGATGCCCTTCTAGATTGTCTACCTGCTCAGACTTGTCTGTGAGTGGTGGGGACTTGTCTACTCCATCCGAGTACTCTGTTCAAACCAATGAAGCTAATAGAAGTAAAGATGCTCTAGATCAGGCAAATGCTGATGTTGCTGCTAAAAATCCAAACTTTGACCTGAAAGAATCAAATGTATCCAGTGATAAAGTGGAGGCATCTGTTTCAGAGGGCATGGATATTGGAGATCACAAGATATGCAAAAATACCCAAGAACCACATAATTTGGTTACAAGTGGTGAGGGATCAGCAAATGATGAGGAGAAGATAAGCATATCAGCTGGCACAGAAGAAGAATGTTATGGTTCTGATTATGAATCTGATGGTCATCATGCTTTTGTGGGACTTGTTGACACTGCCAGTGGGTGTGGCAGAGAGGATGAGGAATATGAAGACGGTGAGGTCCGAGAACCAATGATGCAGTCAATTGCAGAAGACCCAATTGCTGAGGGGATGGAATCAGAGAATAATGACTCTTCTGTCAAAAATCAAGAATCTCACTGCTTCAACAATGATGAAAAGGATTACAGTGTACCAGTTCATACTGAGTCTAATGCTGACTTTGTGAAAGGATGTGAAGACAGAGATGACAAAATTGATCATAAAGACGGTAACCTGCAGAGTCCATTATTAGATAAAGAGGAAACAACTGGTGATGATGATCAGAGGCTTATTGGCGCTATTCAACAAGGACCAGCTGGTCAATCGGGAATAGCAGATATGCAGAAGGGATGCGAAAAGGATGTCTTATGTGACGGACCACCTGCTGGAAGCAGTGGGGCTGGCAGAATTGTTGGCGAGGCTAATAATGAGAATATTGGAAGATCTGATATGTCACCAACAGCCACATCATCTTTGCAAAATGCTGAAACATCTGTTAATGCTAACTCCAGTAAAGATTTGTCAAATTTTGGAGGCAAGAGCCGGATTATCAGTTTACCTCGTGCAACCAATGTGTCATCTCCTAGTAGTTTCAGACCTTTTACGGGTAGGTCACTGTCTTCAAGAAGTGGAAGAGAAAGGTATTCTGATATGGAGGAGGAGAAATTCCATCTACGAAGGAATAGGTGATTTTTCTTTTTGTTGCTGTTTGATTCATAATTTTTTTTATTTGAATGCTGCTAAATTATGACTTCTTCTAACTGTGTTTTTTTTTCCAGAGATGAAACTTATGCTGACGGTCCTAAGTTTGTGCGAGATAGGATTCAGGACCGGTCATTTGGGAGCTCAAGGGGGAATATTCAGGATCGGTCATTTGGCAGCTCAAGGGGGAACTTCATGCGGGGAAGAGGGAGGGGCTCGGCCCGGTTTGACAGTTCACGTAGAGAATGGGATTCTGGGCGTGATTTTGAAAGCTATGGTGTAGCTGATTATCGGTTTAGACCTAAACGTAGAGCTGCTGTTGGGGAATCTGAAATTGATCGTAATGATGGACCGGATGGTCATTTCGTTCGGGGTAATACAAAGTTTAACACAATGCAGAGAAGAGGTTTCACTCGAATGCGGTCTAAATCTCCCGTTAGATCCCGTACGCGTTCCCCTGGCCCTTGGTCATCTCCCCGGAGGAGATTGACTGAAGGATTTAATGGTCTACCAGATTCATCTCATCACAGGTCCCCAGCTATGTACAGGGAAGATAGGATGAGGTCTTCTCCACGAACTTCTTTTACTGAAGAGATAGTTCCTCGAAGACGTGATTCCCCCTCGTATACTGCTCGACGTCTGAATGATATGAGGGATGTGGACGCTGTACAGGAGCACGGTCATCCGAGGTCTCTTTCTAGCAGAAGAAGTCCACCTGATAGGGTATTTACTAGAAGCAATAGGAGACTTGAGATTATAGATCGTCGGGAGAGGGCTGATGGTGATGAGTACTTTGATGGGCCGATACACACTGGTAGATTTTCTGAGCTTCGCAGTGGTGGAGGTACTGACGAGAGAAGGAAGTATGGTGAGAGGCGAGGAGGACCTGTTCGTTCTTTTCGTCCTTATAACAGTGAAAATGACAATTTCCGTTTCCACCCAAATGGTGGCCCTAGACCTTTTAGGTTCTATCAAAAAGCTGATGCAGAATTCGTTGAAAGAAGTAATACTAGGGAGAGAGAATTTGATGATAATATCGAGGATCGACCTTTACCTAGGCGAATGAGAAATGTCGAAGAGCAAGAAGGTGGTAATTCTAGACAGAGTGGGCAGATTTGGCATGAAGAGGAATTTGATGTCTCAAGGTTGAAGAGAAGAAGATTTTGACTTTATAAACCTGGTGGAATATAAGCAGCTGTGCCATGGGAAACACTGTTTCTGCAACTTTTAGTTCCTGAAAGCGAATTCTTGTTCCTTGCTGACAGGTACGGGTAAATATGCTTCGTGTAACTGTGGAACAGAGTCCGACTTTTAAATGCTTCTAGACAAATGAAATGTTGAAGAGAAAGAAGGGGACTCTAGACACAACAAGGGTCTGGCCTGAAGAGGAGTTGATGTCTCATTGAGAAGAAGCAGATTTTGACTTAATATCCCATTGAACCACGAATCTTTGGGAAGTATGAATTAATGCAGGTCTTTGCTTCAGGGAAAAGAAGTCTCGTCGCTAGTAGGCTGTCCAAGGAACGTGCTTTTACCATTGCTGCCTGCATTTTGTTCTTTTGGAGGAGGAAAATACTAGTTTAAGATGCTCTACTATGCTGGCTTGAATGCTATTTTTACTAGTTTAAGTTGCTAATATGCATGCTGGCTTTGTGCAAAGCTTCTGGTTTAAATGACTGGGTTCGGTGGTTTTAACCAGCTGATGATGACCAGTTAGACAAACAGGTTGGTGATGGGAAATTGTCCAAGGTCAATTATGCAGGTTAAGTATGATATAACAATAACACCATCTATGAGAACCAATATCATTGAGATGGATGTACATACTACCTCATTTGCATCTCTTGTGACGTCGTCCCCATTCTCTTTAATGTTTTTTGGTCTAACCATTCGGTATTTGAAGCCACCGGTTGAACTATTCCAGGTTTGCACTGTGTATGCTCTTGCGAACAGGGTAAAGTGCTGTGCACCAGAAAGTTATATCCATTCTCATTAAAGGGATAAAGTGCTATGCAAAAAGTTGGCCATTCTCAGGGTGTGATTCCCCAACCTCTATTATTTATCCATTCTCGCTAAAGGGGTAAATTGGTATGCGTAAGAAAATTATACATTCTCAGGGTTCGAATCCTCGACTTCTATTATTTATCCAATTCTCATTAAAGGGGAAGAAAGTTGTCCATTCTCGTGGTTCAAATCAGTTTGAATCTTCGAATTCTATTATTTATCCATTCTCACTAAAGGGGATGAAAGCTGTCCATTCTCATGGTTCGAATCAGTGTTTGAATCCTCGACTACTATTATTTATCCACTTTCACTAAAAGGGATGAAGGTCGTCCATTCTCATGGTTCGAATTAGGGTTTGAATCCTCGGCCTCTATTATTTATCCTTTTTTACTAAAGGGGTAAAGTGTTATGCATCAAAATGTTGTTCATTCTCGGGTTTGAGATCCCGACCTCTATTTTTGTCGGTTCTCACTTATGGGGTAACGTGCTATACATAAAAAAGGGGATGAAAGTTGTCCATTCTCATGGTTCAAATCAAGGTTTGAATCCTCGACTTTTATTATTTATCCTTTCTCACTAATGCGGTAAAGTGTTATGCATCAAAATGATGTTCATTCTCAGGGTTCAAATCTCGACCTCTATTTTTGTCAGTTCTCACTAATGGGGTAACGTGCTATGCATAAAAAAGTTGTCCATTCTCAGGATTCGAATCGACGACCTCTGTGATAACTTGCTATGCATAAAAAAAGTTGTCCGTTCTCAGGATTTGAATCCCCAACCTCTATTCTTTATCGATAGCCACTAAAGGGGTTAAGTGCTATGCATAAAAAAGTGGTCCATTTTGAGGGTTCAAATTCGAGAGCTCTATTATTATACAACGTTAAGGGTGTTGGTCCCAATTACTCGACCTGTCCTCTTTAATTGAACAATCCAATTTCAAATAACTACCAGAACTAGTAGACCAATCGCTAAAATTGCTTTTGAAAAAACTAAAATGTTTGCAGGAAGTCGCAATATACAAATAATTGACTTGAGATTGAAGCAACCCTTTTGCCTAATATATTGAAGAATCTATTTAATGGTATCTAATGATTGAAATATATGTTTGATTAATAGTGGTATCTGCTTGCAATAGCTGCATGACAGGAAATCCAAAGCCAATCATAATCTGTTTATCCAGCTAAGAGTATATAGTTTAGTCTATATGATCAGTTTTTTGAGGCGAGCACAATTCTAAAAGAAAGACATTCAATAATCTTATTATAAAAGCGTGGTCTAAGCTATTATTATTATTTTTTAAATTCTTTTATCGCATTCACTTAGTTGACACTTAAGTAATTGGAGTAGTAGGATAAGTTAATATTTGACACTAGAGGAAAAAAGGGAGAGATTTTCGTTTTATCCCATTACAAGAGATTTTCATTTTTTATATGTAAAAGATCTAAAAAAAAAAAAACACATAAGAGATTTGAAAAAAAATTATTTTCTTCTATTCAAATTGTACGAGAGTAAGAGATCTCATTTCCTCAGAAAAATAAGATATGTGCAAATCAAATATGATGAGCTGGTGTATATTTATCCAATTGGAATCCGAAAGTGCGCTGTTTCAATGCATTGCCCTTGTAGAGGAAATAAAATATGTTCACTAAGAACTGCTCTACAACTAGCAATTTAGCAGAGTAGAGCATCTGCTTTTCTTTTTCTTCGTTTTTTTTTCCCTTTAGCATATGATTTTGAAATTTGACTCCAATCGTAGTTAGCGGGCAACTTATCAAATCAGATCACGTATTTTTGAATATATCGTTATGTCATATACTTGTATTCATTCTTTTTTATGTTCTTACTCGTGCTCAGATAAAAATTGAGCATGATTCCGGCTCTCTCCATTCTACCCTTCAAACAGGCCGGCCTTTCTAAGTTCCGGAGTTGGTTTCATATGGCTTTGACTGTTTGATGACTTGCAGAAGAATGAGGTTTTTTGAACTTTGACTTTCCTATTCTTCATGGTCCGGTAGATTAGCTCTCTGATTGAATCAACGAAGGCAGGGTCTAAATAGAAGGTTGTGATACTGCATTTTTGGTGTATTTCTATCATCAAATGAGATGTCAAATATATGCGTTAAAATAACTACTGTTAGTTTTATAAATTTTCAAATATTTTATCTTATGACTATCCACAACTAGCTAATTAAGAAATATATAATGTACTAGCACGACATCTTTGATGCAAACATCGATTCTCCGAAAACTTATAGTAAAGATGCCAGTCATCGATTCTCTCGAGAGGTCACCAAAGATGCCAGTCATCGATTCTCTCGAGAGGTCACCATTGCTGCAAAAGAGAGGTTATAATTGCCCCTAACAAAGATATTAAATGATGAGGAAGATTTTGATCTTTTTATTCAATATGCTACCAATACTTGCGATGTTTATTCTGCCCAAGTCAAAAGAATTACCGAGTATAACCAAAAAGAAAAATAGCCAATCAGGGATAGTATCAGGGGTGGAGTAGCCATCTCAGTTTTCTACTTAAAAATACAAAGATGGTTAAAAATTAAAGAATCAATCACACCTAAGGTCTATGATTAAATAATTCTAACCTGTTGAGGTTAAAAAGCAACCAGTGCTAAAATAAGTAGCAATCTAACAAGGTAAATATTTACTTGCACCGGTGTGTTCAGTGCCAAACTAATTCAACATGACTAAATAATTTAAAACTAAACGAATTGACTTAATAGTTGCACAACCAACTGCTTAAACTAAAAATGGACCGTGAGCATATAATACACGTATAATCCATGTGTGTATAACCGGTTGAAGTTAGTAAGCATCCAATGATAAAATTAGTAGCGATCTAGCAAGGTAACTATCTACCTGCTGTGTTCATACCAAACTAATTCAACTTATCATGGTTAAATGATTTAAACATAGACGAATTAACTGAAATAGCCGCTCAACCAACTTCTTAACTAAGAATAGACCGTGGATGTATAATATACATATAATCCATGTGTGTATAACTGTGTATAATCAGTGTATATCAGCTAAGGAAAAGTAAATAGTAAAATCCACCGGCTATGCATGTTCAAACGCATCTTATACATTCATTGATTTAACATAAATACCCGATACGAATAAACTTTCAGCAACCTAACAATTGGGATAAGTTATCATACAAATACACAAATATGGAAAAAAAAAAAAAATCTCAAAGAGCTCAACAAAGGAGACTCATTTTCACTATCTATTTAGGCCAGACACTAACTTTTTCTTTCTCATACTTCAAATAAACCGCCGTCACAGCAGCAGCAAAGTAAACCTGAATAAACACAATCACTGGTGTATGGTAATTAATCACGCTTTAACCTGTTGCGAGTTCCACTAACAGCAAAGTGGATAACCCGAGCATAGCGATCCGGCCATTGACCCGGTCCGAATACGGGCTAAACCCGAATTCAACGTTTAGCCCTTCGGATACGGGTTCCTTTAGAGGAATTGGTGGGAGGAACACGCTCGACCCGAATCTGGATCCTGATGAACCTTTGTCCCCCTTTCGGGTCTTTCCACTCATTAACTTTGACTCAAACTTTGTATTTGTCTTAAATTTCATTGAATATGTAAAAGTTATCAATTAAAAACCCAATAATTTAAAAAGATTAAAATCCAGAACTCATAAACTTTAAATCCTTTCTCTTGTGGTATGTTTCCAAGTAAACTAATTCAACTTATCATGGCTGACTAAAAGATTAAAAGATAGACGAATTAACTTAAATAGCCGCTCAACCAACTGCTTAAACTAAAACTACCCAACGGATGTATAATATATGTATAATTCATGTATAATATGTCCATAATCTACGTATAAAGTAAACAGTGACTGCGACTAGCTATGCATGTTTAAACACATGTCATACATTCATTGATTTAATGTAAACATTAGTTAAGGATAAGTTTTTAACATCCAATAATTGGGATAAGTCATCATACAAATGCACAAATATGGAAAAAAATCTCAAAGAGCTCAACAATGGCAGCTCATTTTCACTAACTATTTAGGCCAAACACTAACTTTTTCTTTCTCATACTTCAAATAAACCGCTGTCACAGCAGCAACAAAATAAACCTGAATAAACACAATTGCTGGTGTATGGTAATTAATCACGCTTTTACCTGTTGCGAGTTCTACTAACAGCAATGCGGATAACCCGAGCATAGCGATCCGTCCATTGACCCGCTCTGAATACGGGCTAAATCCGAATTCAACGTTTAAACCTTCGGAGACGGGTTCCTTTAGTGGAATTGGTGGGAGGAACACACTCGACCCGGATCCAGATCCGGATGAGCCTTTTTTGTTGCCCTTTCGGGTCTTTCGGATCTCCGCTTTCTTACCCGTTCCGCTCCGGTACCTGTTGAAAAGAATAATTCAAAGGTGTATGAAAACCAAAACGGAAAAGGGCCAAATATACCACTGTACTACGAGAAAGGTTTAAATATACCCCTCGTTGTACTTTTGATCCAAATATACCCCTGCCATTATACTATTGGTTCAAATATACCCCTCCTCCGTTAAGATTGTCCAAGATGAACATCTAGTCTTATGTAGCACTGACATTTACTAAGATGGATGCCACGTGGCATGCCACCTCAGCGCCCCTAACCCATTTTACCCTCCCCTCTATTTGTTTTTCCACCATTAAAATTTCCTTCCCCTCCACCACCGTTGCCATCATTACTACCACCATGACCATTCTCGCCAATTTTAATGTTGTAGCTGCCCAGACTTTTCTTAGCGTCTGAGTGCCGCATAAAATAGACTTTTCCTTCCCAGTTTGTGCCAATAGAGACTGAGCAGCACTTTACAGTTATCCAAATTTATGAATCCGCCATTATCACTGCCTTGCCTTCCTCACTGAAATTGAGTCTCACTTCTCTTTCCTCTGTCTCTCACCACAGTTTGTTCTTACCATTCGAATGGAGATAGTGCTGCGACTGCTTTATTAGGTGAAGACGCTATAAAATTAACATGTATGGCCATAAAGCTCAACAGACTTGATGTTAATAGCCAATCCTTTGCGGCACTATCGGAGTCTTCTCAAAGCATCCATTTTCTCCGCTATGGATGAGAGAGGAAAATGAAGTCCAAAATTCACTATGCACTAATGATATCCTGGAGAAGAAGACGGCTTAAGATGATTGCACCTCCTCCTTAATGATGTAAGAAATGCTTCAACAATTTCAATTACTTGAAGTCAAAAGAAAATATGTTTGTCAGCCTTGGACTCATGGTTGGGGGAATGAGAACTATCACTCAGACACCAAGAAAAGTCATAGTTTTTAGACATAAAGATTGTCGCGGTGGCGGTAATGGTGGTAAAGGGGAGGAAAATTTTAGTAGCGGAAGAACAAATAGGAGGGAAGGGTAAAATGGGTTAGTGCTGAGGTGGCATGCCATGTGGCATCCACCACATCAAATGTCATTGTCACGTAAGATTGGATGTCCCCCTTGGACAACCTTAACGGATGAGGGATATATTTGAACCAACAGTATAATGGTAGGAGTATATTTAGACCGAAAGTATAACGAGGGGTATATTTGACCCTTTTCTGATAGTACAAGGGTATTGGTTAGGATTTGATATTTTAGTTCACGTTTAGTTAGGATTTATAGTCAGATTTGTATAAGAATATGTTTTTCAGCTTATAGTCAAAATAGGTTTCGTACTACTCTCTCCATCCCAATTTTATATGAGGGTATTTGTCCGGGCACGAATTTTAAGAAATAAAGAAAAGTCTAAAACAAACTATAGAAATTTGTATGTTTATAAAATATTTCATTAAATTTAATGTTAAATTATTACTAAGTATTCCCTCCATCCCAATTTAAATATCTTACTTTCCTCTTTTATCTGTCCTAAATGAGTGTCTATTTTTATATTTAGTAAGTTGACAATTCAAATATTATATGTGGTCAAATTTTTAACCATAACATTTTAATATATTACACGTTTTATTTAGGACCACAAGGTTTTCTTTATTTTATTTCTTAAACTTCGTGCATAATCAAACTAAAAGATGTCATTCTTTTTTTTTTAACGGACTAAAAAGGAAAGAGTGTTACCGGAGACGGACTTGGGAAAGACGATTCTCGAAGCTGTCAGGATCGGAGTTGGTGGTGGTGGTGGTTTCTTCTTCAGTATCGGACGGTGAGGATTCTTCGGTGGTGGCGCGTGTGATGAACAGCGCGTGGAATTTGAGGGGAGATTTTGAGAAGAATATTGGGTTTGATTTTGTGAGTTGCAGAGTGGAGGATGTTAAGCTCGCCATTTTTCCAAGAGTTTTCAGTGGCCTCTGGTAATATGATTAGATAAGAAGTTATTTGTTTTCTTATTTTTTGTTTTTAACAAAAGTGATTTTTTTTTTCTTATTTGTGAATTTTGTGGTCCTTTTATTTTTCTAAAGTATGAATAAAATATGAATGTGCCAGATTTTAATTACAAGAAAATTGTGACGCATTATAAATATTATATATAAGAGGAATCAAAAGATTTTTGTAGTCCTCACGTTAACTTTGATCCTACGAAGCTTCTACAAGTGTTCTTATTTTTTAGCCTAGTTTATCTTCTAAGACAATCCATTGAGCACTTAATTATTGGTGTTGCTATTACTTTTCCCTACATATTCTCACTTTTATCATCATTCTTTATTCCACCTTTGTAATTGGTCACTATAATAGCGACTTTTTGTGATTTTTTTTCCGCTCCTTATTTTTACTCCTTTATTTCAAATTACATAAATTTTAACAAATATTTTAAGAATCTTTTCACTATATTATAGGAGAATTGCAATTTATAATATTTTCTGTATAGTTTTCGAATATCTAATAATTTTAAAATATTGAATTGATCCAACTTGATTTAGCTTCAAAATTAATCAAATTGCCTTTATATTTTGGGACGGAGAGAATATATTATTTGTCCTTGTACGTTCAGGTAAAATTAGGGTAACTTTGAAGCCAAACTTCCTTTTACAACTGGAGTGTTTATTAGGTAATACAATATCTTTTATCCTTAAAACGTTCAATATTTTGCTTCTTTAGTGAGCTCATATACGCTTATTATCCTAAAATTATTTTCAAATATAGTTTTAAAATATTTTACGTTACTAATGTACTTTTAATTTTTATGTACTAATATTCTTATAGGATCATTATGTTAATTTGTGTAAAGATTCTAAATTAAGGTGATATTTATTGCAGTATATATTTGAAGTTAATGTAATTATTTTTGTTGTGTTAGATGATTCTAAAAGATGAAAACGTGAGTTTATTAATACAAGTGAAAATTAAGTACATTATTAAAGTCTTAAATGAGTTTAAGTTTAGCGCAAAATGAGTTAGAAGCAAGGCGAAGCTAGAGTGTCGGCGATAGTTTTGATTGAATCCGGTAGCTTAGGTTCACAAACTTTGTCTTTGTATATAGATTATTAATTTAGTATTGAATAACTTAAAAATAGAATTCAGAACTCATAAACTCCAAATCCCGATTCTGCATCTGAATTGAAGTAAATAATTTCATTAACAATGAAACTTAAAATGTTAAGAGTACGTTTGGGCCCGGACTTAGCACGGCCTTGTGAAACTAATAATTTGGAGACATTTTCTTTTGTGCGGATTGCCCTTCAAAAGCACTGGTCTTTAATTTTTGTCCCTCAAATTTGAAATCTTTAGTTTTTGCCCTTTGCCTAAAAATTCATGGGTTTCGGGTTCGAACCCCCACTCAGACAAGAATTAAAAAAAAAAAAAAATCGCAAGGCAGAGGTTTAGATTCGCTGGGCAGAGTTTGCCTGCAAACTATGCCTGATGGCTTGCAAAACAATGCCTGAGGCCTAACTTTGGCTTGCAAAACAATGCCTGAGGCCTAACTTTGGCAGAATTTTGCATTCAAAATTCTGCCTGAGGCCTAACTTTTGCCCGAATAGGCCTAACTTTGCTGCAAAACTCTGTCTTGCGTTTTTTTTTTTATTTAAGCCGGGGTTCAAACTCCAAACCTCATGGTATTAGGCGAAAGACAAAAATTAAAGACCATCAATTTACCGGGCAAAAATTAAAGACCACCCCAAAATAAGGGCATTCCTGCGGATTGCCCATTTGGAGATGAGATGAAATATTGAAATCCAAGGCCAATTTTGTTTCTTCTCCTTCAGAAAGGACAATAGGACAAAAGGGTGGTGTCTCATCGACAACCATAAGAAGCCTCAATACTATTTATCCACATTTTATGTGCGATACTCTTAAATAGAAAATGGAAAAAGATTCAAATCGACTAAAAAGGATTCTATTTACTATTTTACTTGTTTCACTTTTCACAAAAAGGTAGGGGTAAAGTGTGTACATTCTATCCTCTTCGGACCACATTATGGAGTTATATTGGGTATGTTATTGCTGCCGTTGTTATGTATTTTTTCCTTTTAGTATGTTTTTACTTCACAGAGAATGATACTTTTTCTTAAAGAAAAATATTTAATTTTATCAATTTTATTTTCCTCTATTACAAATTTTATCGAGACTCATTTATATGAAAGTACATAAATGAAGAGATATATGAAACTCTCAAACACAACTCATTTAACGAGATAATACTTTGCATATATTTGATCTACATATCAAAGATCTTTTTAAATTACTTAAACTTCGTATTCAATCAAACGCAAAATAGGACCGAGGGAGTAAAATCATAAGCAAGAAGTTCTTCATGGGGGAAAGTTATATGGAGGCAGAGTAGAAGGCGCTAACATACAACAATATGGTGGAGTCATATCTCTCCGATCTTTTCTATTTATCTTTAAAATTTATGTTGGATAAATATTTGAAATCTACATTGGTCTTTTTTTAATAGCTAACCAATTCTGTTCTTTCTTATTCAAAAGTTCCAATTCTATACCTTGGCTTTAATAATTGAAAAAAATTTACACTCCGTTATGCTTATTTATATTCATACATAATTGATTATTTATCATGGCCGACAGCTTTCACTTTCGGATAGCTGATTTATGTTTCACTATATGTGACTTTTTTTTTTACTTGTTGCATGCTTATTTATAATCTAATTCTGGATGAAAGAATAAAGATAGATCTTATACCTGATTAATCCATAGGACCAGCTTCATTGACCAATTTATTTAGACAATTGCCATCTTAAATATAATTAAAAAAGCAAATGATGTTCTAATTAGAGCAATCATTACCTCAATGGACCCAACAATATTAGGGAAGAGGCGAGTTCAAAATACAGTAGGCGTTTGGCCATAGAAACAAAAAAAAAAAAAATCACTTTTTTTGAAATTTTGGAGTAAGAGTTGGAGTTATATTTGGTCATAGTTTTTGAAATTGTATTTTTTGTTGAAATGTAGTTATTTTGGTTGTGAAAAATTTGAAAAACATTTTTTTTTTGTTTTTCAAATTTCGGAATACAACTTCAAGTTGTATTTGAAATTTTCATGCGAAAAACACTAATTCCGATAAAAAGTGAAAAAAAAAATCGAAAAAAAATGAATAATTCTTATGGTCAAACGGTCCCTACGCTAGTGATCAGTGAATGTGAAATAATACTGTACTCACGTACTATTTTATGTCATTGAGTGCAAACTTAGTATAATAGAGATTGGATGCATGACTAATGTACATCTACCTCGACTATATTGACAAGTGTTGCCTTCTTGAACAGTTTCGTCAATAAATAAAAATCTAATTGTACAGAGTGTTGCTGTCGAAATATCCTTATGATTGTATCCTTAATACACCTAGCTCAAACTTCATTGATTATTGTGATTAACCAACACATAAAACAAAATTTTATTTTAAAAAATTTAAAGATAACAAAAGAAGAAAGAAACTCAAATTCAAGGGAAGCATTAGTTTTTGAACTGTTGAGTCAACATGCATATTGATTTTCACCCCCTAATTTTGTTTTAAAAATTAAACTCCCTCCTCAATTATGAATAAGAGATATTCTCTCGCCTTTATCCTATGCAATGTCTGTTTTACCCTTGACATTTTTAATCCTCCATCTATGTAATTCCTTTTTATATTATATAAAATTTATTTTTTAAACCTAGATATTTATAAATTTTTCTTAAGTTCATATTATAGGTAGAATAATCCTTTTATGAATTTATCACGAAATCTAATGTTACTTTTTATGATTGATATTTGGATATTACATGCATTAAGTATATATTATGTATGTATTTGGTTGTCATTAATATCTTTTAAATAATAATTTAAAATTCATTTATAATATAAACAGATAATCTTTTAGGAATTTTTTACAGAATATACCTCTATTTTTATTAATAAGCTTGTATTACCTGCATTGAAATATATTTATAAAGTTATTATTACCTGTTTTTCTTACATGTATAAATACAGATTTTCGAACTTTGATTATTATTAATTAAAAAAAATCTTATTCTTCTCATTTATTTCATTATAGAACGATATTAGGTTATATACTCAATTAGAATTTCTTATTTTTCTTTTTTCCTTCTCAAAAATAATATTTATTTTCTTATAAGAAATTTGTTACATAGATTAAGAAGATAAAAAATATCATGATTTTAAAGAAATAAAAGAAAAAAAGACAAGTTGATAATGTAAGGGTAAAATAGAAATTTGAAAAAGTTAATTAGGATAAAGAGGGGAGAATGTCTATTTTACATAATTGAGGGGGGAGTTTGATTTTTAAAGCAAAGTTGAGGGGTGAAAATCATATTTGTGCCTTCTAAACCTTAATCCTACATTAGAATTTGAACAAAATTTCAAGCTAAGAAGATAGACGGTACCAGCATCATTTCTAAAACATGTGTCATGTGTGCACTACTAAAAAATGAGAAAAAATACATTAAGTGGGAATTGATCCTTGTTCCTCTTGTTCCTTTTGGTAAATAACTAAACTCTTAACCAAGTGAACCATTAACCAAGTGAACCATTAAGTATTTTTGTAGCATGGATGTCATCAAGTAATATTAGACCAATTCTAAAATATATGTACATAATAAATATCTAGTTTTGCGGAAAGATTATGGGTTCACGTGCCCCAAAATTCATATAAATTCCTTAACCATGATTAATAATGTGTATTTTTTTACTTCATTAATTTACTTAACCATGTACTGAATGCACAAAAGATCAGGCCTTCCTTGACAACTAATTCAATACAACAACAACATACCCAGTGTAATTTTACAAGTGGGGTCTGGGGAGGGTAGAGTGTACGCAGATTTATACCTACCTTGAATAACACATTAATAATTAAGCATCAATTGTCAACGTATTTAAATTGGATGATCTATAATTTCCAACTTAAATTTTCTATAACAGAAGCTATGAGAGGTAGAGGTAGGCCAAAAAAGAACTGGGGGAGGTAATTAGACAGGACATGGCACAGCTTCAGCTTATTGAGGACATGACCCTAAATAGGAAGGTGTGGAGATCGATGATTAAGCTAGAGGGTTAGTACGTAGTCGAGTGGTCTCCGTAGCAGTAGTATTAGGTAGTAATCCTGTAGTTTTGTTTATTCAATGTGTATTACTAACTGTTGCCTCATTTGAGCCATATTTCTCTTGATATCATGCTTTTTACTTTGGTTGTCACATCTCGGTCTTTTCTTTCAAGTCGAGGATTTATCGGCAACAACTTCTCTACCTCATAAAGATAGAGGTAAGGTCTGCATACATCCTACCCTCTCCAGATCCTATTTGTGGGACCACTGACATCCTACCCTCTCCAGATCCTATTTGTGGGACCACTGGGTATGTTCTTGTTAAGTTTGCAGTAGCACGGTTTTGGTGTACCATCTAGTCATTTGCATTATCTGAAATGAGAAGATGGATTTTATATGAGTACACAAGTTGGGTGGGGGAATCAGTTTTTCTATTTCTTTCCTGTGTTAATTTAATTTTTTATTTTAATCTAATTGAGCAATGTGCATATAACTGGTTGGCAAGATTTCTGCATATATGTAGTTGAAACATATATCACACAGATCTTAACTTGACTAAGGAGAGCCAAAGTCTCTTCCTTGCATTTGAAGTGTTTTTGGAATTCAAATGTCATGATTTTTCATATTCAAATAAGAAAGCTAGTGAGCACAAAACTAGCCTTAACTTTTTCTTTTTTTGGGAACCAAAGATTTATGTTGTTTAAACTTAATTCCATTTACTTGTACTATTTTCTTTGGAGTCGCCTTTGAGTGTTTTTTTTAACCAGCGCTTTATGATTTAAATTTTGATTACTTACACTTTTCCGGATATCCACTCTCCGGAGGTTCATATAACATACGTACCTGCACCGAGTATTTACACAACAAATCATAGTGAAAATACATATCACTCAACCATGATTGGGTAATATATATATATATATATATATATATATATATATATATATCTTACTAGTTATGTGAGGCCCGGGCTTAAACTCAAGATATAAAAGTAGATATTTTAACTAAAGAAATATAATTTGTGTTAGTACAAGTGTACAACAACAACCATATACCCATTGTAGTCCCACAAGTGGGTAATTATATGAAAGCAAAATTTTCATTCCACTCCTTTAATAGTTTAACTTCCATTTTGATGAAATTATTTAATTCAAATCAAATTTGGAGCCAGAATTTGGAGTCCGTGGCATTTTGCACCCTTAATGTGTGCTCTTTTTTTCAACTTGCACCCTATCCTATTTTTTTTTTTTATGATTTAAACCCCAATCTCTTTATTTCCTTGCAAAACAATAAATTCACCCTTTTTATAAATTTATCATGAGGGAAAAATAGGAATACAAATAATATATCTTTTTTTCCTTCAATTTATTTATTTTATTAGAACTGCAACAACAATAAATTTTATTTTCAAAGCTCTTTTTTTTTTTATTATTTTTATTTTAAGTGATATTTCTCTATCAATAGTTGCTAAACATTTGGAGTTCTTATTGTTACAAGTTTGTCGTTTTTCCTTTATAAATTAGTAGTAATTAAATTATAAAGGAAAAACGACAAACTTGTAACAATAAGAACTCCAAATGTTTAGCAACTATTGATAGAGAAATATCACTTAAAATAAAAAATAAAAAAAGAGCTTTGAAAATAAAATTTATTGTTGTTACAGTTCTAATAAAATAAATAAATTGAAGGAAAAAAAGATATATTATTTGTATTCCTATTTTGCCCTCATGGTAAATTTATAAAAAGGGTGAATTTATTGTTTTGCAAGGAAATAAAGAGATTGGGGTTTAAATCATAAAAAAAAATAGGATAGGGTGCAAGTTGAAAAAAAGAGCACACATTAAGGGTGCAAAATGCCACGGACCCCAGAATTTGACATTATAACTTATGTATCATAATTTTCTGAAGTTATTTAGTTCTAAATAAATAATCTATACATAGTTAATGAACTTTTAAGACAAATACATAATTTAACTTGTGCAGCGGATGGAGTTGCTCCTCTCTTAATTAGGGATTAGGGGTTCGAACATGAATATGGAAAAAAATCTTCGGAGGAAGCGCTCCCCCCAAATAGGCGCGATACAGTGCGAATTATCTAGATTAATTGGGCTCAAATGCGGATATTGAGCACCAATCAGAAAATCAAAGAACGTGAAAAATGATGTAGGAGGTTCGATAGCTTTTGAAAAGTAGACTTTAAAAACAAAAAACAAAAAAATTGACTTAAATAAATAAAATTAGGACCTAAAAGTAATTAATTAAAAAGTTTTAAAAAAATTTGAAAATTATTGTGAGGACTACAAAAGTCCCCAGGTTCGATAACTTTTGAAAAGTAGACTTTAAAAACAAAAAACAAAAAAAATTGACTTAAATAAATAAGATTAGGACATAAAAGTAATTAATTAAAAGTTTTTAAAAAATTGGAAAATTATTGTGAGGACTACAAAAGTCCTCACATTTGCTCTTATATAATATAGTAATATTCACTAATTGACTTGATCTAAATAATCAGTGCCAAATTTTTTACCTTCTTTTAATATATAGTATATTGGATATGACCATGTCACGAGCGCATTTAATAAATTAATCGTCGACATATATCTTAACTAATAGTAGCAACAAATAAAAGTTGATACACACCGAATTGATACTTGGGAAAATGTTAGATTTTTTTCCCTGTGTTATTACGTAATTCCTATTTTGGTCCCCTTGTTAGTAGATTTAGCATATTTAACCTTGAATTAAACAAGGTAAGTGCTTTTGGTCTAATTTCTAACGGGACTTGACAGAGCTAAACAGATCACTACTGCTACCAAGGGTGCTTTAGGAATTTACTTCTCCAGTTTTAATTACACGAAACAATATTCTTTCTTGTACAGAATTGGTATTACATGTTGATACCACGTAGCAGAAATTTTTAATACACAATTCCAAGATTACAAAAAAAAAAAATCAAAAGTGCAGAGCACATTCAAGACAATGGCTTCTCCTTTCTCTATAAGATGCTTCTCACTTAGAAGTTAGAGTGTAGAGCTTTTCAATATACCCGCTTTAATCTATCTTCTCCCCCCTAATGACATGCGTTCCAGTGTTGATTTTTCTTTTAAAGTTGAGCTCTTTCTTGTTGGTTTTCAACTCAAAGTGATGAAGTACCTGGAAATTCCATATGAAGAAAAATAGAAAATGGCATTGCATGTTACAAAATCAGCGTCCTATTGTATCTGTAAACTTCTTGTCGTAAGCTTTCTTTTGAAATATTAAGAACGGAGAATGCATGTGCTTTGAAAAAGCTTTCATTGTGAATTAAGAATAGGAATACATCCCACAGTGAGTTTTATTTTTTATAAGAATAACAGTGGTTTTGAAAATTTATTTTAGTGTAGTTTATGGTTTTAACTATAGATCTAAATCACTGGGGGATTTTAGGATTCAGAATATTTATATTTTCTTTTGAATTCCTGTTACCAATGAGAGAAGAGAAGGGTTTTTATTTTTATTTTTGCAACACATGTATGGAGAAAATCTGAAAATTGGTTTCGTCGTATAAGGGTCTTAGTAAAAGGACTAACAGATTTCTTTTCTCTTGAAGGGCCTTGCGTTGAAACATGAGAAATATCCAATTTGGCCTATGGGCAATTAGCAGCCCGTTTGTTTTGTCGAGTTCCGTTCAGAGTTTGGACCAAAATCATACACCTTAATTTAATTCAAGGGTAAATATGCTATGTCTCCTAACACAGGGACCAAAATAGGAATTATGTAATAGAAAAGGGACTAAAATCATCATTTTCCCTTGATACTTTATTAGTGTAAACATCGAGATATATATCAAACAAAGGACGGGCATAAGAGACCTCCAAGATTTGTGAAATGTGTATTCCGCTAAAAATGGATATCACCGAACTCTAGTTAGAGATTTGTTTTTAATCGGATTTGAAGACAATTGAGTTGTATCCGATCTCGGAAACTCTTGTAAAAGCTATAATTTAGAATAAGCAAGGAATATATTGGTGATGATAAATAAGAACACGAATCCTACCGGATATATGTTCTTTATAACAGATGATATTTTTCATAAGACTTGATAGAGAAAAAATATGTTAGGGTTACAAGTGTGATAGAAGATGATCCTTCCGTCTCCCCAAAGTTATGTTTATATAAGCCAAAGCTAGACTTTTCCACCTTAAAGTACAGAAGACATGACATGTCTGACGCACTAACGTTCGTTTGTGCTGCGGCGCTCTGATCGAGGCTGGTTGATGTGACGCGAGTTGTTGGGAATGAAAGACAGCTGTAATGAACTCTCGGGTATCCCAGTGTCCGGTCGTTCAAGGGTATCGGGTGCGCATTTTCCCAATACAAAATACATTTTTTTAAGAAAAACACAAAAAAGAAGGGAGAAGAGATGCGCACGTTAATTATCTACCTCCATTTGTCAAGAGTTTGGGGGAAGAAAACTAAAATGATGAGTTTTTTTGGTGGAATATTTTTTTGGGTTTCCATCTTTTCTCACATTCGTATTAAGGTAACGATTAATTCGGATTCGCGTAGCGTAAAGTCCATTTAATAAGGAAGTCCTCTATACGGAGATGTTTTTCTATCCCGAGCTCTCGAATTTTAGATTTCTGATTAAGGGTTGAGGGATCATGTCCATCCCACCACACTCCTTGATGATATTTTTGTGGAATTAAATGGTGAATTAACAGACAAAGATTAGTAACCACTACAGCCAATCCCTTATAGGGAAATTTTTTTAGGAGTTGGTGAGAGTTTAAACTGAGCACGGTGAGAAGACCTCTGACCTGAAGAGAACTTTTTTTCTTTTTATATATTGCAGAAAGCAGTCATTCCAAATTGCAAGCAGTCATTCCATATTGCGCGTGATTGGGATTTGAAATTTTTTGAAAGGTTGTCATATTGCTCAATTCAATTATGTTCGTTATAATAGAAAAGATTAGAAAATTATCAAAATCTTTCAAAAGCGACATGGCCTAAATTTGGTAGGAAAAGAAATTCCATATCTTTGATTGCATTTTCCCAAAATTAGTAAGTAGTTTTATCCTTGTTTGTGACCTTCGTTTGCCAGAAAGTCGACACATTGATTTGCCAGCTTCCTCCTGATATGTTTCATTATGGGAAAATGACATAGGGTACCTACTTAAGACTCTTTATTACAAAATATATAGATAGTTTTCCTTATTTACAAAACATAACGATATTTTACGAAACATGACGGATTTTCATATATATATATATATTTTTTAAATTAAACTTTTTTTTTTTTAAATCAAAGGCTTAAAAAATTACGTCCAATTTTTGTGTATGAAAGCTATATGAAATGTGTAAGTGTGAGCGAAATTTCTAATGTAATTTTCATACACAAAATTGTGAGCGAAAACTTTCAGCCTTGAATATTGTATGAAAGTTGTTATAATGTTGTTGTAGTTATATTAATTTTCCAGAAACCTAATATGAACTTTATATACGAAAAATGTGAATGAAATTCTAAGTCTTCAGCAAGATATACACATTTCATACCATTCTCATACATAAAATTTTGAGCGTAATGTTTAAGCCTTGATCGGGATATACACATTTCATACGTTTTTCATACATAAACTTTGAGTGAACTTTATAAGCCTTGAGCAAGATATACACATTTCATACACAAAAATTTGAGCGATTAATTTAAGTCTTGAATGTTGTATCAAAGTTGTATATAATGTTGTTGTAGTTGTATTAATTTTACAGAAATCTAATATGAATTTTATACAAGAAAATGTAAGCGAAATTTTAAGCCTTGAGCGAGATACAAATTTCATACCGTTTTCATACACACAATTTTGAGCGGATTTTTTAAGCATTAAATGTATATACATTTCATACATTTTTCATACCGTTTTCATACACTAAATTTTGAGCTAACTTTTTAATCCTTGAGCGAGATATACACATTTCATACAACTTTCATATTTTTGAGCGAAGAAAATATTTTAAAAAAATAAAATAAAAAACAAATCAATTTTTTTTAAAAAAAAAACACATTTAAAAAAAAAAATAGCTTTTTTTAAAAAAAAAAAAACGTGTTTTGTATAGGGGTTGTAATGTTATGTTTTGTAAATAAAAAACTATCGTCACGTTTCGTAAATATTTCTCCTTAATATGTATACATACGTACTTTGCCCTTCAATTATAGTCTTGGTAGCTTCCAACAAGTATATGTAATCTTCAGTAACAATATCTTTTAGGGGGTGATATTGTAATATCCTCCTCATTGATAAGTTTGACGTCAAGTAGCCGGCCTGTTTTTATTTTCAATTCTTTGTATCTAGCTCATTTATCTTGCTAAATTTAATACCTTTTTAATGTTCTATAGTTCTGAAACGAGGGTTGAAGTACATTACACCTTACCTGAGTATCCCAACATTCATTTTTCTTAATCATTTTTAAAAATTCCTCCAAAAACAACATCTTCAATTTGCGCTTGACTATATCACGAGTGTTTAATTTTATCTTTTCCACACAGGTAGGGACAAAGGGATTAGGTTAGCTTGTTTGGAAATAGAGTTTAAATTATGAATGAGTTTTACTTCAGTATGTCTACGTACGTAGAATAAACTACAAGTAACTATAGTTACGTTGTTCATAAGTTAAGTTACTTACCTACAAACATTGCAGTAAACTTGTTATAACAATATGTATAAAATTATTTATATTATCAGTAGTACATAATAAATTAATCCATTATGAATGTACAAGGAAGATATCTGCATTAATTTTTTTTTTTAATCGTTAATTAAAGGTAAGTTGCTGTCATGTGATCAGGAGGTCACAGGTTCGAGCCGTGAAAACAGCCTCTTGCAGAAATGCAAGGTAAGGCTGCGTACAATAGACCCTTGTGGTCCGGCCCTTCCCCGGACCCCGCGCATAGCGAGAGCTTAGTGCACCGGGCTGCCCTTAATCGTTAATTAAAGGTGATCAACCTTTAAAGCAATAGCAAACTATCTACTTATATCCTATTTCTTTAATTTCTTGCCTAAATTTTGTACATATGTCAATAAATTTTGTACATATGTCAATAAATTTTGTACATATGTCAATGGTGACTTTGATAATGCAGACAATATTTTGAACATTGAATCGGAAGATTAGAGGAGCTAGCGAGTTAGAAGTTCGGTAGCAAAAGGATACAGTTACTGGTAGCTTCTACTTAATTTGTGACCAAACTAATTAATTTCAAGACTTCATAATTTTTTAACTACCCACAAAGTGCTATTCTCAGTCTTCTTTTGTAATCCAGTAATCATGTGGTAATACTAGTTTTAATTCTCTAAGTAATTGATTATTTAAATTATTTCACTTGCATGCAGCAAACTAGTAGAGGTTAAATCGTCACTCTTAAATAAAAGGAATTAAATCCTACGCAGAAGCCGTCAAAGAAGTGGACCTTATCTTAGTACTATTTATATAACAATAAACACATGGGAGAAACAATTAAATTACTCTTTTCATCTCATTTTATAAAGGTGGTTGACTTGGCAAGGAGTTTAATAAACATAAGAAAACTTTTGAAATTTGTGGTCTAAAATAAATTTTAGATATTTGTGTGGCGATAAATCATCTCAGTTAAATTGTTTCCAAATATAGAAATTTGTTACAAATTACAAAAATGTTATATAAATCTTACAATATTAAACTCTAGATAGATTACTTATCCCTAAACAATAAGATGCATTGTGAACTTCTATAATTTTAAATATATTTATTAAAGCTAATTTTATTTCTTATTTCAATCCAATATTTATGTTGCATGCACTCAATAGGAATTTAAATAATGCTTCTACGTATACCAATTTTCTAAATTTCCAATTCCATATTATATTATTCAATTTCTCTTACTTTAAAATTCAAATCTTGAACCATAAAAGCAGCTAATATATAAAAAAAAATAAAAAAAAATTGTCCTTTTTCCCTAGGATGTTTTTAGTTTTGAATTTTGTTGCTCTTTCCTTTACTCGTTGAACACATTCTACTCTTATTTTTGGCGATTTGTATTCGATTTTCTCCTTTCCTTTTAGACTTCTCTATTTCCCCCCCTAATACCCTCTCATTTAATAGTCTAGCAAAAGTATAGTGAGAAAATGATTTTCTCACTTTAAACTTATATTTTCTTTAAAAAGTGTAAGTTACAATTTTAATATCTATTTTCCTTTGTTTCTTTTTCTAAAAAAATGTATTTTATGATAAATTTTAAACCCCAAATAGAACTCAACAATCAATTGAACAAAACTTTGGCTAAAATGAATAAAAATATTGATCAACTCAAAATACTTTTATTCCAAAAAAACATTTTTTGTTCCAAAAAGAATTTCACTTTTTGAAATGTAGAAACAATTTTAACTTCGAAATTCTCATTTTATTTTTAATGAGATGATTTATAATCACATAAATATGTATAACATGTTTTAAACCACAAGTATCAAGTATTTTTTTCTTAAATTTTGTATGTAATAAAATATGATGCTACATAAATTGGGGCGGAGAAAGTACCAATAATTACAATGTTCATTGTGTTGTAATTTTATAATTTAAGTTGTCCTATAAATTTTAAAAGTTAAATCACAATTCAAAATTCAAGATATAGAAATAAATAAGAAGTTAAATTCGATATAAATAAATAAGTATTAGTAGAAATCTTACGTTAGTTCAATCATATGTTATGGTGGTATGAGGTAGTCTTATTTTCAAATTATTTTGAGAAAAGACATGTTTTAGCCCCTGAACTTGGCAAGAAAACCCACTTTAGCAATTAAACTTAACTTCTGTTTATTTACCCCCTTAACAAGTTACGTTGTAATTATTTCCCCCCTCTAGTGACCCATACCAGTTGAGGGTTGGGTCGTGTTAGACACGCGCGAGCTAATTGGTCCACGTATTTATTTAATTCCCCAACTTATTTTTACCCGTCTCCACTTAAAAAACCCGACCCAGCCCCAATTATCCAAAACAAAATACCCAACTCGGTTCCCAATCGTCATTTTCCCCTTTCCACTACAGATCCAAACCTCCACGCTCCACAAACCGATCATTGCAAAGTTAAAAATCCAAAAAATCCACAAACCGATCATTCCAAACAAAAAATCTTGTCGTTTCTGAGTGATATTGAAGATTAGTTAGCCACAAAGGTACACGATTGTTGTTGTTCTCCTTAGGGTTTGTCTAGATTTCGATGTTACTGTTTTTCAGTTGTAAAAAATTTAGCTTTAACTTTTTTTTTTTTTTTGGTGTAAATGGTAACTGAATCTTGTAATTTTTCATTTGTTTTTAATTTTAGGTTTTGTGAAGAAAATGGACGATGTGTTTGTGACTTTGAGATTTAACCACGGAGGTAATTTAGAAAAAATCCCTCGTATTAAGTATGTTGGAGGTAGTGTGACAGATTATTTTGATGTTGATCTTGATAAATTCTCTTATTTTGAGCTTGTTTACTATGTTAAAGAAATCGGTTATAATGTTTCATCTTGTTGTGTATATATTAGACCACCTAAATGTCGATTTTTAGTAGAAGTTAAAAGTGATAGGGACATTATGGGTATTGCACCTCAATTAAAAAAAGGAGATATTGTTGTAATTTTTGTGACTCATCTTGTTGAGGAACCTATTGTGGCCCCCCCCTGCTCTTCCACCTATTACCCCTGTGGGTGGGGAATCTTTTACTGCTTTTGATAACCCCACATGTGAAGATATAAATGAAAAGATTGGGGCAAGTTAGGGTAGTCAAACATTTGAGGGTAGTGAAGGCTTAGGGTTTGAAGAGGCTGCTGGTG
This sequence comes from Lycium barbarum, assembly GCF_019175385.1. Taxonomy (NCBI): domain Eukaryota; kingdom Viridiplantae; phylum Streptophyta; class Magnoliopsida; order Solanales; family Solanaceae; genus Lycium; species Lycium barbarum. The sequence continues at coordinate 115,421,679 of NC_083346.1, read as the reverse complement.
GGACTTCAGCTGCTACTGCAGCTGATGATGGTAATGATTCTGACTTAGAAAGTGAGAGTGAATCTGAGGAGTCTGACAATGTAGTGGTAGAGGAAGGTGAAGAAGAATAATTTGATAGTGATGTCCATGAGGAGGATAGGAATCTAAGTAAAGATAGGGTGGCTCTAAAATCAAAAAAGAAGAAAGAAAAGGCTAAGAGATCTGAAGGGATATATTTAGGGCCAAAGGGTGTAGATATGTGACATGATGAATATTTATCTAGGAGTAAGAGTACATTTGAAGGAAAATTGGGTGGAGATGAGCCATTTTATGACTCAGATGACCCAGGTAGCTTTGAAATAGAGACTGATGATGAAGCTGATGACGAAGATGTGGTTGAAAAGCCTACTAAAAAGTCAAGGAGACTAAAAAGAATTAGAAATAGGGTTATTTTTTATCCTAAGTGTAAAGAAATAGTTTGGGAGATTGGTCTTGCATTTGAAAGTGCTAAACAGTTTAGGAAAGCACTTACTAGGTATGCAGTTCAAGAACATGTAGAGTTGGATAAATATGTCAATGAACCAACTAGGGTGAGGGTAAAGTGTACTGCTGGCTGTCCATGGTTATTGTTTGCCAGTTTTGATTCTAGAACAAAAGATTTTGTTGTGAAGAATTATAATCCTGTTCACAAGTACAATGGCACAACAAAGAACAAGTTGGTAAATTCTTTGTATATTTCAGAAAGGTACAGGGACAGAATTATTTCTGAACCTGGCATTAGAATTTTTTAGCTTCAAAATTTGGTAAGAAAGGAATTAGAGGTGTATATTGGTAGGACTGTGGCAAGGAAAGCCAGAAGCATTGTTTTGCAACAAATCATGGATGACAATGTAGAGGAGTTCAAAAGAATTTTGGATTATAGGGATGAGCTTTTAAGGACTAATCCAGGTAGCACATGTGTGGTTAGGCTGCGTGAAGAAACTTTTGAAGGTGGAGTCAAAAGGTTTCAGTCCTTTTACATATGTTTTGATGCCATGAAGAAGGCATTCAAGGCTGGTTGTATGAGGGCATTTGGGTTGGATGGGTGTTTTTTAAAAGGTGTTAGTAAAGGGCAAATGCTTGTGGCTGTTTGTAAAGATGGGAACAATCAGATGCTACCACTGGCTTGGGCAGTGGTTGAAGTTGAGAATGCTTTTACTTGGAGATGGTTTGTCAACATTCTAAGGCATGATCTTGAGCTTGGAGATGAGACTGGTTTGACAACTCTTTCAGATATGCAAAAGGTAATGTATTCTTGGTTATTGATTTCTGAATTTTTTTCAGTTCTCTTTAACTTATGCTGCTCTACTGTCACCTATTTTTTTTTTACATGTTATTGTAGGGTCTGGATATAGCCATTAAGGATCTGCTGCCAAATGCAGAACAAAGAATGTGTGCAACACATGTGCTTGCCAATTTTTCCAAAAAATGGAAAGGCATAGAAATTAGAAACTACTTCTGTAGATGTGCTAAGTCCACATATGAGCAGGAGTTGCAAAAAAATTTGGATCATATGGAGAAGTTAGGTGATGGAATAAATGGAGATTTGTTGTATTACAACACAGATAGGTGGTCCAAGGTCTACTTTAAATACCTCAGCAGTTGTGATAGTGTTGACAACAACATGGCCGAGAGTTTTAATTCTTGGATTTTGGGGCCAAGGCACAAGACCATTATCACAATGCTTGAGGAAATTAGGGTCAAAATGATGAGAAGGGTAGGACAACTAAGAGAGTTTTCTGAGACTTGGATAACAAACATCAGCCCAATGGCTTTGAAGGTATTGCAAGAGAACACATCAAAGTCAATGAAGTGTACTCTTGAATGGAATGGTGAATATGGCTTTGAGGTCAAGGACAGTTGGGGTAATAAATTCATAAATCTGAACAGCAATACCTGCATTTGTAGATCTTGGATGCTGAAAGGTATTCCCTGCTATCATGCCATAGCTGCACTTCATTTCAGAAAATTGGAACCTATTCACTATGTTGCACATTGGTACACTAAGGACACTTACCTTAAAACATACAACTCATTCATTCAACCTGTTACTAATATGGCAATGTGGCCAAAGTCAATCAATCCTCCCACCTGAGATTAAAAAGCTGCCAGGTAGGCCAAGGAAGTGTAAAAGAAAGGAGTAGACAGAAAACAAGACAGGGAAGCTGTCAAAAAGAGGTATTGAGATGACCTGCAGCTTGTGCCATGCAAAGGGTCACAATAAGAAGGGTTGTCCTATGAATCCACAATCTGTCAGAGGCAGAGGAAGGGCAAGGGGGAGAGGGACAAGTACTAGTTCAACAAGGTCAAGTGTTGGTTCTTCTACAGTGCCAAGTAATTCCCAACCAAGTAGAGGAAGGGGAAGACCAAGAGGTTCTGCCAAACGGGTAAAAACTTTCCTTGCTATTTACTAGTTGATTAAATATTACAGTCTTATATTTAGTCTAACTACTTGCTAAAATGAATTAGGCCATGGCTGCTGCATTTCAATCTGGAAGGGGTACAGGACAGTCGTCTACATCACAGGCTTCTGATGCAAGTGCATCAGTTACTGGAAGAGGGGCACCCTTTAAGAGGCCAAGAGTTGTGGGAATGGAAGTGCTTCAGACCCAAAGTGGTTTCAAAATTATCAATGTAAGTTTGCAACCTCACTAACCATTTAATGCAAACAATCTAGACTAATGGAGATCTATTTTATTAATGCAGCCTGGAATGACAAATCAGTCTGCAACTATGCCTATGAATTCAGCAGTAGTCACTGGTAGTCTTGGACATCACAAACCAAGACCAGGAGGACTAAAAAGAAAAAGGAGTCCAGCTATAACACAACAAGATCTTCAACAAATGAGTGGACAAAAGAGAATGAAAACAAGGGCCAGAGCTGCTGAGTTGAACTCTTTAAGTCAAACAAGTTCATCAACTGCCCAGAAATGAAATGGAAAAATGAAGTTGAATTAGTTTAGTCCTGTATGTGTATGTCTTTGGTACTGTCAATTATGTTTTTGTGAAACATATTAAGCAGCTGTGACTGTAATTTTTCCCTGTATTGACATTCTATTCTTGCGATATTAAGCAGTTGTGACTGCAATTTTGCTGTATAGTTCCTGGTTTTTTGACAGTTCAGTTTTGCAATGTTGTGTATGACATTAAATGCATAGAGAAGCTGCCCAGCTGTGACTGCAATGTTGTGTATAAATGCAGTAAACTTTTCTGAGCAGTGTGTACACATTTGAGCAGTGTGTACAGATTTGAGCAGTCAAAACACATTGAATGGATGCAAGTGAATGCATTATACAATGAATCTGAGTTAACTACTTGAGCAGTCAAACACAACATTGAATCTGAGTTAGTAAATGATGGTAGTTGGTACTTGGGAGTAATGGTCAAAACCAATGAATCCGAGACACTATAACCATCATTAACTACTTGATCACACTTACACTACAACTCAACTCAATTATAAATAGGCATTCTTTCCATCTCACTTTCACTCAACTCAAATAACTCTTAACAAATATAGTGATATTAAAGAGGCAGCCTTCATCTAAGATGGATGACATTCGTTTGACCGCATGTTTTGACAAAGAATTGACGAAATCGTACGTCGAAAAAGACGATTTCGTAAGTGTTGTCGTATTATATATTTTCAATTGTTCTTTTACCTCTTTTGGTTATAACATGTTTTTTTTGCAGATCCTTCCAACTGACATACTGGAATTTCTTCTAGACACCGACAAGGACGCTGTTGTTCATTACGATGATCATGAGTATAATATGAAATACAAGGTTGGCGTATACACGCGCCTCGCTCAAGGCTGGAAAGCCTTCATTGATGCTGCCGGATTAGGGATAGGAGATGTGTTGTGTTTTAAGGCATGTTTAGATGAGAACCCCATAGTGTTTTTTGTTCATGTAAAGGAGGATCCGGAGATCGTAATGATAGATTAGGTCTCCAGATTCTCTATTTAAAGTAATTTATAAATTTCTCGACTTTTGCTATCATTTTCAAGGTAATATTTTCCATAACAACAAAATTCTTCAACAAAAGCATAAAGTTCTTCCATGACATTTACATTACAACAAGAGCATGAAGTTCTTACGTTACCTACTACGCGATTACAACATACAACAACATAAATTCAGTTGATTAAGGAAGCCGTCAAAAAGCCAATAAATATTCCCCACGAAATCAAAAGCAACATCCTTGTATTTGCAAGTTTCTCCTCCAAATTTAGAACTTTTTTCAAGTCAAATTGTTGTTTACTCTTCAAGCCAATTAATTCCTCCTTCATTTTGTTCACTTCAATTAGATGTCTAGCCTCAATGGCAATTAATTCTTCTTGCAATTTGTCCCTTTCGATCTTGACCGCATCTAACGACGACGTCAAATTTTGAACATTATTCCACTGAATCTCAGGGAACAATTCATCTTCCCATTCCCAAAATCCACAAGAATTGCCCTTAGGCCTCGGACATTTGTAGAATTTCCGTCCGGGATTACTAGGAGTCGATGAAGTGAGGTGTTTTGCAATGGTGCCACAATTACATTTTACGTGAGATGAACAGCTACCTTGAGACATTTATGAACCCACAGTATTTTCGAATTACCACAAAGAGTGATTATGGACAGAAATTTGGAGGAGGAATTTTGTGGAGAAATTTCGTGGAGGAAGAATACATATATGAAGGAGCAATGGTGTGAGCAAGAGGAATTTCATGAATGGAGGAAAAAAAAATGGGCTGGTGTGATGTAGATGAAGATGAAGAACTAGGGTTTAAAGGGTGGTGGGTCGGGTGGGATTAAAGGGGGAACGGTATTATAACCGTTACCCCGTCGATTTTATTTAAAAAAAAAAAGTTCACAAAAATTAATTAACGCGCGGTTGTGGCACTGTCAAACACGCGCCCTGGTCTGGGTCACTAGAGGGGGAAAACAATTACCCCGTAACTTGTTAAGGGGGGTAAATAAACAGAAGTTAAGTTTAGTTGCTAAAGTGAGTTTTCGTGCCAAGTTCAGGAGCTAAAACATGTCTTTTCTCAATTATTTTCATCACCGTTAAACTCGTTCTTCAAATGGCTCCTTGAATTTTCTTTACAATGTGTGAGGTACAACTATTATTGGGCAGACAAAAAGTTGTAAGAGGCTCCTCTCATTCTTTGACAAGTAGATTTTGTGGGTTCCACTTCCAAAAAATGGGGCAGAAGTCCCAACTCTGCCTTCTCTCACTCCTTTTCCAATTTTTATTCTGGTTGTTTCCTCACCTTAATATTTTAGATTTAGTGGAACTCAATAGATCGCCTAACTTTTCCTATTTCTATCATAATTCTAACACTATAAAATTAATTCATTCTCTTATTCTTCTCCAAACAATTTCATAATTTTTTCAAATGCACTCAAATCCTTCAAATACTCTAAGAAAACATGATAAAGGAAAAAACACCCTCAATTTAAAATGTACTTTTATCATATTTCCGTATAATTTTTGAATGTCTAAATTGTAATTTTAAAATATTGAGTTAATTTAATCCAATTAGCTTTGAAGATTAATTAAATTGACTTTTGATGAGCGAAAAGTGAAGTACATTACTCAAATTGTCACTTAAGTATCTAAAATTACCAAGTAATTTTTTTTTTATTTCTTAAATTTCGTGCCAAATAAATACCAGACAAACTAATTAAAACGGAAAGAGTATTTCTTATGGAGAAGGCATTGAATCACTTGAGAAGGCTTATTTATGACTATGGAAAAAATTTATTTATGAAGAATGACGAGAGCTATAGTTAAATAAGATACTTTCGCCGAATTCTTCCCATCAATAAATATTTCTTTATTTATACACAAGATTTACTTATTTTATAATTAATTAATTCCATGATAAAAATTTAAAAGAGAAAAAATATCATACTATTAAAAAGTAAAAAAAGAATAAAAGTTGATATTTAGAGGGTACGATAAGTATTCAGCCGATTGGTGACCTTCTGAGTGTTATAGGTATACATAAGTGACTTTGCTATTACAAACAAATTAAAAAATATATAATTTTACTTGTTAATTTCAAATAGTTGAGTGACCATTTGAGTAATGGACTTTATTTTTCTCTCATCAAAAGTCAATTTAATTAATCTTCGAGGCTAAATGGAATTAAATTAACTCAATATTTTAAAATTACAATTTAGACATTCAAAAATTATATGGAAATATGATAAAAGTACATTTTAAATTAGGGGTGCTCTTTCCTTTATCATGTTTTTCAGAGTATTTGATGTATTTGAGTGCCTTTGAAAAAATTATGGAATTGTTCAGAGAAGAATAAGAGAATGAATTAATTTTAGGGTGAAAATCATTTACACCCCTCAACGATGCTTTAAAAATCAAACTCCCCCCTCAACTTTGAACAATAGACATTCTACCTCCTTTATCCTACTTGATTTTTATTTATACAAGTGAAAAATCAAGGCAAATTTTAAAAATTAGTTATTTATACTGTAAATAAATTTTATTATAATTTAAGAAATATTCCATTAGTGACAACCAAAACTTGTTTTTTTTATGAACAATAGAGAATAAGAGAGAAGTGAAACTTAAATATACACACATGCATGTACATACATCTATACATACTTACTGCATATGATATTGAAATAACAATCGTAAAAAATAGCATTAGATTTTGTTACAAATTCATAACAGTATTATTCTACTTATAATGTTAATGAACTTAAATAAGAATTTATAAATACCTAGATTAAGAAAATAAATATCATATATAATATAAAAATGTATTACATAAATGGAGGGGGGGGGGGGGGGGGGGGGAGAATGTCTATTGTTCAAAGTTGAGGGGAAATTTGATTTTTAAAGTAAAGTTGTGGGGTGAATATATATATATATATATTGAGAAAGATATCTAACCCTGTAGAGGTCGATATTATCTTGGATTTGGAAACGAATGGTGAAATATGCATGAAAACAACATATGACTCAACAAAGATCATAAGTTATGCTAATTAACTATGTAATGTACGAGAATAATCTTAGTATTCTATCTACCACTAAAAAAGATGGTATCCAGGGTCCAGTAGGGTCAGTGTATTTTTCATGATCCAAGACTTATTTTCCATTTGAAAATTGCTCTAGCCGCTGTTACTTGCATGTTTTTAGCCTTTCAATAATATTGTTTCTTCCTTCCATTTATTGCTTCTGCACCAACATATTAGGTTGGAAGTTGGTAGATGTTTAATTGGAGATTTATAATATATGTGTTGTGTGTGCGAACAAAATAAGAATTTGGTAGTTGAAAAGTAATGAAAGCTGATAAAGTGTAGGTTTTGCATAAAATAGATGATATCACATCATGTCAAAAGTATCTTTAGGTTGTTTTAGACCAATCATATGGGTTTTGCTAAACATTATCGATTCCATACCAAGATAAAAATGCAAACTTGTGATAGATTGACAACCAACATAATTCTCAAATCACGCTAAATCCTCTAAATATTATGAAAAAAATAGAACACAACCGACACAAAGGATTCATATGTAGTAGTATTTCAAAATGTTGATTGGCAAATTATTAGTCCATGTGTCATATATGCAATGTTGTCAATTACTCATGAAAATAAATGGATGAATGTCCATTTACAAAGCAAGTTTTGGACACAGAGATATACAAGTTCATGATTAAGCCATTCATTTTGCCTATAATAGAGGCTCTCCTTTTTGCCTCTTCCTCTTTGTAATAGTTCCTTATAAAATATTAATTGCTCACCTTCCCTTACTTCCTTTTTCATATTAATTGAGTGGGGGTTATAATTTAATATTTTTCTGATTCCTGTATCCTCCATAATAATTAGAGGTAGGCTCGTGTAATTCTAAGGAAATATTTCATATTACTAAAATAGTTTCTTAGAATAGTGTCTAACACGATTCAAGCCAATTCATTAATTCATTTAAAATATTATCGTAGTAATATTTAATTTTTCAGTACTCTTATTAAAATATTATTTAACTGCTGTTTTAGACCAATAATATGAACCTTGCTAAACATAGTCGGTTCCAAACACAGATAAAGATGCAAAGTCGCAAACTTGTGATAGGTTGACAATCAACATAAAACTCAATCATGTTGAATCTTCTAAATACTTGGAAAAAATAGCGGAACTGACACAAAGGATTCATATATATAACGAGTGAAAATCATTTACACCCCCAACTATGCTTTAAAAATCAAAATCCCCCCCTAACTTTGAACAATAGACATTCTCCCTCCTTTATTCTAAATGACTTTTTCTAATGCCTATTTTACCCTTACATTATCAACTTTTCTTCTTCTTTTTAACTTCTTTAAAATCATGGTATTTCTTATTTTCTTAATTCATGTAACAAATTTCTTGTAAAAAATAAATATTATCTTCTATGCGAAGAAAAAAGTGAGAAATACTAATTGAGTATATAAGTTAATTACGTTCTATAAAAAACTAAATTAACAGAATAAACAAAAAATTAACTTTATTAAAAATAACCAAAACTTTAATATTTGTTTATACAAGTGAAAAATTAGAGGTCATAATAAATTTATGAATATATTTCTATGCAGGTAATGCAAAAATAATTTAAAAATAGAGGTAAATTTTTAAAAATATTTTATTTATACTGTAAATGAATTTTATTATAATTTAAGAAATATTCCATTAGTGAGAACCACTTGTTTATTTATTTAAACAATAGATAATAAGATACTTAAATATACATACATGCATGCATGTATGTATGTATTTATATATATATATATATAGACACACACACACACACATACTTATGCATATAATATTGAAATAACAATCATAAAATGCATTAGATTTTATCACAAATTCGTAAAAGTATTATTCTACTTATAATGTTAATGAACTTAAATAAGAATTTATAAATATCTAGATTGAAAATATAAATATTCTATAATATAAAAATGTATTACATAAATGGAGGATTGAAAAAATAAGGATGAAATAGTCATTACATTGAATAAAGGGGGGAGAATATCTATTGTTCAAAGTTGAGGGGGGAGTTTGATTTTAAAGTAAAATTGGGAGGCGAAAATGTATAGTGTTAGAATTATGATAGAAATAGGAAAAGTTAGGCGATCTATATTCCACTAAATCTAAAATATTAAGGTGAGGAAACAACAAAATTTGGAAAAACAGTTGAATCAAAGTAAAAATAAAAAGGGAAAAGGGTCAAAAATACCCTCTACTTTGGAAAAAGGGCTAAAAATATCCTTCGAACTTATTTTGGGTCAAAAATACCCCTCTCATTCTTAAAGTTTTCAAATATACCCTTGTCTTGACAGAAATTTTCTCCCAAAATAACCCGAAATCATTTTTTAAACCCGCTCTATCATTTAAACCCGACCCAATTAAATAATAACCCATAAGATCCCCTTATTCCCCCAATTCCCTCAAACTTCAAACCTACGTATTGGGGGAATAAGGGGATCTTATGGGTTATTATTTAGTTGAATCGGGTTTAAATGATGGAGCGGGTTTAAAAAATAATTTCGGGTTATTTTGGGGGAAAATTTCTGTCAAGAAAGGGGTATATTTGAAAACTTTAAGGATGGGAGGGGTATTTTTGACCCAAAATAAGTTCAGAGTATATTTTTAGCCCTTTTTTCAAAGTAGAGGGGTGTTTTTGACCCTTTTCCCTGAAAAAAATGAAAATTGGAAAATGAGAGAGAGAAAACAGAGGTGGAACTTTTGCCCAATTATCTGGAAGTGGGACCCACAAAATCTGCTTGACAAAGAATGAGAGGAGCCTCATACAACTTTTGTCTGCCACATAATAGGTGTACCTCACACATTGTAAAAACATTTGGCTCCTTGAAAGTTGTGTGTGTGATTATTAAAGAGAGAGAAAAAGTGAAATATGTTGAAAATATTATCTTCTAAGTGGATGTCCATCAAGTTAAACTTGGAGAGCAAGACTTTTGCTTGGTCACCAAACATCTTGGCCATCACGCATTTGCTCTAATTACTTGGGCATCAAGAATTTTTCCTTCTATAAATAGGAGGTTCATTTCTAGAATGAAATAGACAATAAAATCTCTCTCTCTCTCTCTCTCCCAACTTTTTTGGCTATATCTCTTGTGTCGTGTACTTTTAATATTATTTCATAACACGTTATCAACATGAGACTCTATCATTTTGAGCATTTAGTTTGGAAAGGTAACATCCTTTTGGTCTCAGTGGTTAAATAAACCTGTCTTTGTGGATTCTCTAAAACAATTGTAACCTCGCCACATCAAAAAGAAGCAAATTTTGATCACTTTAAAAGAATTGACATGTTCTTGAGAGTTGCATGGTTAGAAGACAGAACCACTCAAGTATTTGGTTTAAAACCATACTATGAAGACGGTAGATCAAGGTGGCAGGTAAAGTAATCCAAGCCTTTCTTGGTTGCACTACTACGTTTGAAGTGGACCATGGACATCTGGATAGTCCAGGTATGTATAATGAATTAAAATGAGTATATTTTGTGGCAATGACATATGTCTAATAATAAGGACGGCCCACAAAGAATTTATGACTATCACGAGTTTGCTACTAAGAGCACGACTTGTTGGGTTTGTTTGATCAATGGGAACCTAATTGTTTCTGGACTATTTATGCCTTAAAGTTGTTCCTGAAGAACAATATTGTTACGAGGGGTTATGGTGTTAATTTCATATCTCTTAATGGCTAAATAAGAGTTTTTAAGAAGTATATGATTACCAGAAGCGACAATATTTTCTACGCATTATTGTGGCTACAATTGAAGATGTGTTACAAAAAAAATTCTCTACATCTTATGTATGCCTCAATTTGCTTCTGTAGTAGCAATATCTTAAAAGAGGTTCTAAGCTATCATGACTTGATATGCTTAAGGGATGTTCAAATGATTGTGTTCCATTCCAGAAGAATGAGTTTTTTTTTATGAAAGCTATAAATACAGATCCATTCGCTGAAGTGAATGTGATAGTATGCAGTAAAGCCTATAAATATAAACGTGCATTTGGTTGTGAAAATATCACGACTCATCTCCAGAAGAGATAGAATAATTGAGAAGAAATATTTTGAATATTCTATGTTTTACTCCCGAAGTAGTAAACTCGAAAATTTGCTCCCGAATTAGCAAAACTCTGGACCCTACTCCCGAAATAGTAGAACTTTGAACTCTACTCCCAAAGTAGTAGAACTTTGAACTCAACTCCCGAATTAGTATAACTTTGAAATCTACTCCTGAAGTAGTAAAACTTTGAAATTTACTCCTGAAGTAGTAAGACCTTAAAATTTACTCTCGAAGTAGTAAACCTTTAAGCTTTACTCCCGAAGTAGTAAAACTTTAAACTTCACTCTTGAAGTCGAAAGAACTGGTAAAATATATGAGAAACATTCTCAGCAATGTCTTCTTGTGCTTGAGAAAAATAACGAGTTACTAATGGACGTCGTATTGCAAGCACATTTGAATAATCAGGTTTCATTTCCCGAAGTGAATGAATAAATACCACAACCTGTCTCCTGGAGAGATAAAATACAAGGAATATACATGTTATTTTTGTGGTATGAAATTCAGACATAGCAACATGTACCTGTCGTACGCAGAAACATCTTTAATAATTTTATCAAAGTATCTTTTTAAGAAAAAAGAAAGCAAAATAGAATGTTTCTACTATAACCACATTGATACATGATGGTTAGTTGTTATTGATTTCCTTGAAGGAAATAACAATTAATGTATCTCTTTAAGGATGTGATTATTAGGTGGTTGACGCTTAGATACAAAATATTTAGTTAATGATGAATCTCCCTGAAGGAGATGTTTGAAATATTGAAGTTTAGAATTCAATGTTTTTTTCGTGACACCAGTAGTGTCGAAATTTGCTTTCATGGTACCAGAAGTATTTAAGAAATATTTGGTAATAAAAATTAATGATCAAAGGCTCCAAAAGAGCTAATTATTTATTTACAAGTATCATGACACTAGTAGTGTCCAAATAATATCTGGTTATGATAAATAAATTGAAGTCTCTTGAAGATGTTATATATGATAATACCATTCATCGTAGATTGTAATTGGTATTATCGGTACACTGTAGTAGACCTGAAGTTTACTAACAATAAAAATGGTTATCATATTGAGACTGCAAATGATCGGAATATTAAGTATCTTCGAGTTACTACGGGTAAGAAATACACATGTGAAATGTTACCCGAGCATGATGAGATCACACACCACAATAAACCAGAAGTTTATTTATATACAATTTCATGCAATAGTAAATCAGAAGTGTATTAAAATAAATAGCACTCGTCATGGTAAACTTGAAGTTTATAGGTACAGATAATTTTATCAGTTGACAAGACCATTTTGATCGTCCTGATTTAAATCTGATGTGCTAATTGAGTATTAAAAACATATTGAAGAACTAGAAGATTCTTCAAGAATTTATTTGTGTTGCTTGTTTTCATGATAAGTTGATTACACTAGCTAATGTTGGGATGAATCCCCAAAATTCTGGAAAATATAAAAGGTGAATGTGGGCCCCTTCTGTAACACCTCGTAACTTCGGACGTTAGTTTGACTCATAAGATGATAATATAATGGAACCAATATGAGGGTTATAGGAAGTGTTATGAAAACCAATTAAGTCATAAGAAATGTCTTTAGGCAAAGCAAAGTTGAAAACCACTCTACGGGGCATGTTTGCAAGTGAGTTTATAGAAGGTCTTACTTCCAACGACCATAACCCCTTTATTAATTGAGAATTTGGGAAAACTTCCTTGATTAACGTTGTAGCCCTTTGAAATAGATTTCCAACGGTATATTATGGGTCTTGAACGGAGCTATACACAAAGAGTTATGGCCATTTTACGACAGACTGTTCGACAGAATATCACCCTCTGTCACAAGATGCGACTCGCAAACACTACATGCGACGCCGCAGTCCCGTCGCAAGATGTGCCAGAGAGATTTTGTCCAGACTTTTCTGGACTACTTTAAATAAGATCCAACTCGTCCAAAATCACATTTTCATCATTCTTGGTCAAGAAAACCTCTAAAATACTCTCTAACATTCATCCACAAGAAAATTCAAGGGAAATCCATGATCAATAACACCAAATCCATGAACCCAAATGTATGAAACCTAGCCAAAGTTCATCTAATTCAAGAAAACCCAAGGGAAGTGAAGTAGGGTTTTGGTGCTAAAGGAGTAACTCCACTCAAGACTTGTTCAACCACTATCTAAGGTAAGTTTCATGACTTTCTCATGATGATTAAAGTGTTGATGTATTCTTGGGAGAATAATAATTGGGTTTGATGAAGGGAATTATATGAACTATGCTAGAGTTGTTGGATTGTTGACTTGGGATTTGTTGTATTCATATGAGTGATGAAGAATGATGTTAATTACATCTAATTGAGATTGTAGAATCATCTAGAAGTAATAGAATGGGATTGGGTGAAGAAAACACCATTAATGAAGGTTGTGGAGCTTCATGCCCACCAAGTGTTTGATAAAATGCTTAGATGACCAAAGCATGAATATTATTGCTAATATAGAACCCCTTTGACTTGTATTGATATAGATCAAAGTTGAGAGGGTTGACGAACGTTGTATTACGCTCAAAGGCTGGAATTGAGGTATGTGAGGCTAACTATCTACGTTAGGGAATGTTCATGATTCTCCCTACGCCTCATTCTTCATACTTGTTAGAAATTTGACTCAGAATATAGTTAGCTCTAGTTTTCATAAAATGATATAGAACTGTTATCTTCTAGGGTTGCAGTTACAGAATTCGTTCATGGTTGTCACTTTGAACATCATGAACCCAGCACGTAATCCTTATAGACTTATGCATTATTATCACATGAGTCTCAGTCAGTGTATAACCAGTTAACTGCAAGAGTCCCCGAATCAGAAACAGTTATCATGCTATCAGCTATAGCCAGTCTCAGTTTTGTAAAATATCAATGTTGAACACCTGTATCTGTACGTTTGGGCCCTAGGCCACAGTTTATGCATACGTATTGCTTAGGCCAGAGGCCACAGTTTTGTGCACATTATTTGGGCCCTAGGCCACAATTATATATATACAGTTTTACAGGTGATTCTTCATCCAGAACAGGGAGTACTTCAGCTTCTTGCTTTCCTGTTTAGTTCAGTTTCAGTTTCAGTTTCAGTTCCAGTATTTTATTGCTTCAGTTGCTTTACATACCAATACAATTCAAATGTACTGATGTCCCTTTTTATTGCTTGGGGGCCTGCATCTCGCGATGCAGGTAACGATACACAGGTTGACGACTCAGCTAATTAGGAGTGCACGTATCAGCTACTAGTGAGCCCCACATTTCTTCGGGGCGGTGTCATCTATCCAGTTATTTCAGTTTATAGATAGCTCTATCATTCAGTACTCTTAGAGGCTTCATAGACACAGTTCAGACAGTCAGATATTTATTATGTTAGCCTTGTTGGCAGTTGTTTAATCATTTTGGTTTAGCCATGTTGGCTACTGTCAGATATATTTCAGATTGTCTAAGTATTTCCGCATTATGATTTAAGTCAGACCTTTAGTATATCATCATGTGTTTAGTTGTTTCCACATTCAGTTACGTTTTGGTATCTCATGTTGATTCAGTCAGCTAGTTGGTTCGCTCGGTCACATGCAGTCAGGCACCGGGTGCCGTGTTACGCCCAGGCCCAGGTTCGGGGCATGACACCTTCACCTGCAATGTGATGTCTTAAATCGATGCATCTATGAGATTGTCACATGTATGTTTGTTGTCAACTGGCAGTTTGACATTTACAAAGTTGCTTGCTCAAAATAATTGAGTTGGAAGTATAATTTTCAGAATATGTAATCAAGACAATCATCTTGATAATGCTAGTTTATATCTAAGATGGTTTGGCATTAGATGCCTCCATAATATAACTAAACCATTGCTTATGAGAACAGAGCTTCAGATGTTGGTCTGAGATATGATATATTGCATACAACAACATTTGTATGCTTCAGATCAATAAATTTTTATAAATTGTCCCCTCATATTTGGTTCAGGGTCAGGAATTAGATATTTCCATTTTATAGCATTTGATGTGCGGTATATGATTAATGGATATACCGTAATACACACAGATGGATTTTCCCAAAGAAAATGGGGACATATCTCACTAAAATAAGGGGGATAGAATAAGCAGCTAAGAAATATGTTGTGAATTATGATCAGTATGATCCTCAGATAATTCAAGTCAAATGCTGGAAGAATCTGCTGACCTAACTATTTCATATTTCATTTGCAAAATGCTCTTAATGTCCCTGAAGGACAGAGTCTGCGGCATGCATGGAACATGGTAGACCAATCGGTTCCAAATATAATAATCCTTGAAAAAGGGAGGAGCAAATGATCATAATAAGGAGGCTATGTGCTCTTGAAGAGCTACGACATAACACTTCATTAACCTTATGAGAGGTTCAGGTACCTGAAAATAATGAAGTGATGAGATCTCAGTAATTATGTTGAATTGCGAACCGATACAAGATGATATCTCATCGACGATATCTTTGATACGGTATGGCACATAATATTGTATAAGATTGTGAGGATATGAGTTCTACGTCTCTTAAAGCATGCTGACGTAGAAATAATTACCAAGTGATATGATGCATCTTGGTAAGCGATTGGACCTGTAGTTCAGACATTAGAAGATGTCACAATTTATAGTGATGGAAGTTGTCACAACCTATATGGCTTACTTGACAAAATTTATACGAAAAATTCTGAAGGATTCAGAATGCCTGAAGCATATACAAGTTCTTGGGAAACTTGTTCATAATCCTGATATGGATTAAATCAGCTTGATGATGGCTTGAATATTATTGGAGCTCTTGAAATTTTTTTAAAATCAGTAGACTATCTGCTAAAAGAAGTTGAAATGAGAAAATTGAATTGGTCCTGAAGTACCATATCTTTGTGCAATTAATGCATTTATATATCCTGCTATAACTATGAGCAGGATATCGTTTCACTCTTATACATATATATTGAAATAAGATCAATTGCATATTGCAAATGAAAGCCCTGATATGAGTATTTTTATCCAAACAAATATTGTCAAGTGTTTTGGATATACAGGGCATTCATCTGATCGATATAAGAGTTCGATCCAGATATGTTATCTATTTTCATGAAGCATTACTGTCATACCATGTTGTTTTACATGGCAGTCAAATTATAGAAAGATAACAACGGTTTATGAAACAAGTCAAGAATGTACTTAGCAATGATGCAACTCTATCTAAGGAATGAAGATGCAGATAATCGACTAGTTCGTCAAATGATCATTTGATAGATCTGATCACAAAGGCTCTACCAACCTCAACATATGATAGGTTGGTATACAAGATCAGAGTACACCATCTTTAAGAATTATTTGATGCTTTAATCAGGGGGAGTAAATACGCGTTGTACTCTTTTTCCCTTAATATGCTTTAATCAGCTCTCAAGCGTATTACTTGATATGTGTACTCTTTTTCCTTCATTAGGACTTTTTCCACGGGGTTTTTCCTAATAAGGTTTTAACGAGGCACGTCATCTAATTAATGGACATCCAAGGGGGAGTGTTGAAAATATTATCTTCTAAGTGGATGTCTATCAAGTTAAACTTGGAGAGCAAGACTTTTGCTTGGTCACCAAACATCTTGGCCATCACACATTTGCTCTAATTACTTGGGCATCAAGAATTTTCCTTCTATAAATAGGAGGTTCATTTGTAGAATGAAATAGACAATAAAAATTTTCTATCTCTCCCAACTTCTTTGGTTATATCTCTTGTATCGTGTACTTTTAATATTATTTCATAACAAAATAAATGTATGTCAGTGAAAGGTAAGTGAGAGAAAAGGTTGAGTACAAAGAAGAAGTAGGAAAAAAGAGGAAGTTGTGACTTTTTGATGGCTGATAAAAGGTGACATAAGCAATGAGACCCGGAATCTAACTACACAACGAAATAGTCAATAACATTGTGGCTAATTTAATGAGTTAAATCAAGTTGTAGTATCATTTGTTCATTATGTACAAAAAGCAGCAGCAGATAATAATATGAAACACCAAAAATACCCTTAAAGTAGCTGGTTAAGCCTAGGTTTTTTAGACCATCAAGTAAAAAGTAAAGCCTTAGAAGCAGAGATGTATAAGCATAGCAATGCAAACACTCAGAAATGCCTAAAATACCCCTAAGTCAAGGTAAACAAGGAGCTCAACTCTCCCTTCTATATAGGTAGTAATATCCTGTATACTTGAGAACATGATATATTATTACATTCACTAGAGTCATAGATATGAAGGAGATGGACCCAAGACTTTTGTAACCCAAAAATAAATTTTTTGAACCAAAATAACCCATTAAAAAAAAAGAACCAAAATAGGCTTTACGCACAGATTCTGTGCGTAAAAGGACCAAAGTGTAGTTTTACACTCAAGTTCTTTTACGCACAGAATCTGTGCGTAAGAGGCCTGAAATAAAACGACCCCTTCCTTCTTCCCCACCACTGGTCCCCCAATTCAAAAAAAAAGAAAAAGAAAATCATCCATTAAAGGTCGCTTTCCGAGATCCCACGCGATCAAAAACATCGTTTTCTTGTTGATTTCCAACCCAAAAGTCAATATTTTTGGTATATTGAAGTCCAGCAATAAGTTTCTTCGCAATAAAGCGGCGTATAATTCAATTCAAAAACTCAAAATCAAAGCTTCAATCTAGGTATTTTACTACGATTTTTCTATTACATTATTAACCTAAGCATTACTATTGTGTATTATTTGCGGATATGGACAAAAAAAAACTTTTACACACTTTTTTTGTGCGCAAAAGGGCTGTTTCTGCCTGTTTTTTCATTTTTTTAATTTTTAAAATTTTTTTTAATTTGTTTATTTGTTGTTAATTTGTTAAGTGTTTATTTAGTATTTGTTAATTTTTAGATTAGTTATTTCAATTGTTAGACTAGCTAATTATTTATTTAGTTTTTGTTAAGCCAATTGTTTATTTGTTAATAATTTGTTAATTATTTGATTAGTTAGTTAATTGTTTATTTATTAATTATATGCTAATAATTTGTTAATTATTTGATTAGTTAGTTAATTGTTTATTTATTAATTATATGCTAATTTTTTTCTAGCTAATTGTTAATTTTTTGATTTGTTAATTATTAATCTCTATATCTTTAATTGTTAATTTATTTATTTGCTAATTAGAAATTGAAAATTCTTAGTTTAGAGTTCAATCCTTTGTATAATTTCTTGGTAAAAGATTACATAACTAATACTACGTATTAGAGATAAATTTAAAAAATAATGATTAATTTAAAATGCGTAAAAAATATACCACTTTAATCCTTACTTCATGTATTAATGATTAATTTAAAATGCGTAAAATAGATAGGACACCTCCATGGAGCCGGGGCCTTTTGACAACAGAGGGGTACTTTATCTACAGCATGAGCATAGGTCCCAGTATGTATGGGATGCACCGGTATCCTCTAGTAGAGTGGTCCGTACCCGTTCGGGGGAGTCAGCATGGGATATTCTAGAGGCTATTCCCCCACATCCTCGTGTCATAGATATACTACGTCAGGGCGGTATCTACCGGTGTATCGAGATTGGTCGGCTTGTGCACGATAGGGCTCTAGTGACTGCCATGATTGAGCGCTGGCGACCGGAGACCTATACATTTCATCTCTGCACTGGCGAGGCTACCATCACCCTGCAGGATGTCGAGGTGATTTATGGTCTACATATTGATGGACATGCATTGTATAGAGTGGAGCCTCCGCACCTGTCGTATCCCCAAGAGTTGACTAGGCTCACTGGTTTCGTGCCTCATCAGAGGGATATGCGTGGACGGAGTCGGTTGTTGTGGTCCTCCCTCCATGCTCACTTGCGCCTCGTACATCTGCAGCATCCGATTGGCGAGGCGACGCCTCAGGTTGATGTTTGTTACACCCCGCACTTTCAGAGCATGAGCATGACATGTACATCACCGTAGTAACGAAGTATCGGAGATGTCCCATGATGTTTTGGAATGTACAAGCCATGGAAAGCATGTAACAATGAAGTAAAGGATGATTATGATCTCGTAAGTCGTAATCGGGAAAGACTATTTTGAAACACGAGAACATGGCCATTATTAGTATAATGAATGATAAATATCATGTATGGAGAGTTTCGGAAGATTTCGAGATCAAGCAAGTTGAAGAAAATAAGTTTGACGAAAATTTGAGAAATGTTGGGCAGATTTTTAGTCAACTTTGAAGAGGCATATCTCCTAGTATATTAGGAGTTTTAAGGTGAAACAAAATCCTAAAATAAAGTTCGTCGAGTCTAGTTTCTAATGCAACAAACCGCTCATCGATAAGACATCGGAGTAGAGAATTATAGACGTTACAAACTGAGCTGTCAACGCAGAAACAGGGCGCTACAGTACTGCTACAGTACCGCCGGCCCAACCCACTATAAAAGGGATAAACCCCCCCCCCCCCCCCCCCCCATTTTCATCATCAAAAAAATGCTCCAATGTTCCAGAATTTTCAGCCATCAAAAGGGCTGTTAATCTCACATAAAAGTGAAGATTTTGAGCCAAATTTCAAGCTACGGAATAGCAATCGAGGTCCGGGCAACGCGTAGACGCGATTATAATTTCGTTTGGTGTTGGAGTTAGCTTGGGGACAAGAAAATGATGAAGATTTTGCTACCTTCATAAAAATAAGGTATGAATCATTGAACCTTTCTCTTTATCAACCTTGATTAAGGAATGTTTGCAAGAATAAAGGTTATAGTTTGTTGTGTTGATGTTGTTGATTTATGGATTGAGTTTGAAGAGAATTTTGGATAAAATATATATATTTATCTTGTAGGATGTTGAGGATGTTGTTATTGATGTTGTTGGTATTAATTTCGGCTTATTTACGGAAATAAAGTTATCAAATAGTCGTATCACAAGTTGGTTAGTTGAGAAATTTAGAAGACATCGTGTGGGATGTTTTAGGAAGTATATTGGTATGGATAATGGTGTTGATGATGTTGGTATTGCTGTTGTTGATTGGTTGTTGATATAATGATTTCGGGCTAGGCATATAAACAGGGGAGATGTTGCTCGAATTTCGACAGAACCTAAAAGGATTTTAATTAAAGGCTTAAGACGAGCGTAAGATGATGATCCTAACAATATTATGAATGGTTCTATATGTAGATTACGAGGCTACGAATGATCTTAAGTGAATTGCAAGGCAGGAAGTAAGTTGGAAGTCGAGAAATTATCTTCCAGGTATGTTAAGGCTAGTCCCCTTCTTTCTAAAGGCATGATCCTTTCGTTATAAACCTTTGTGTCATACTCATAATATCATTGGTTCCGCAAATGCTAGAAGTCCACGAATTTCGTGATCCGTATAATGTTATTGAGATTCTAGAGGCATGATTCCGATACTATGGCTTCATAAATGTTTCCATATCCTCCTCGTTTTCAAAAGTTAAATGTTTACGATTCCAAGGCCTAATTCCTTTCCTAATAATTCATAGTTGTTTTCCCAAAATGCCGTATTTTCCAAACCAAAGATTTATGATTCTGTGAGCTCTTATGATAACAGCGATGAACATGTTTTTACGATGATAATGATGATGTCAAAGATGAGGATATTTTCTATGATGATGATGATTTTATGGCTAAAAGTCTCAAGTTATGAGATCAATGCTTTTATGAGATGATCTTTATTCATAGAGATTTCCATGTACATGAGCTTTATATTATTATGAGGTGATTGAGCTTATTTTGAAATTTCTTAATTTCCTTCATTGTTAGTACTCTCACCTTATGACCTTGTTCCTTCAAGGTGGGATAAACGATGATGATTGATCCATAATACAATCGGAGGCTACCGACTTTACGTCACTCCGATATAGTTGTGGCTTTTGATTGGGCTCTTATGCATGCTTTATATATATGTATGTATTTTCTCACACCGCGCCGCGCTATAGTCGGCCGGGCATGGCACGTAGATGTGCACACCACTGCAGTGGGCATGTTATGATATTGCCCCAGACGCGGGAGGCCTGGACGCGGGCTAATGATGATAACACCGAGCCTTAATGGCCGGGCATGATACTATATATATATATATATATATATATATATATATATATATATATATATATATATAACACCGAGCCTTAATGGCCGGGCATGGTACTAGGTATATGTATAGAAATGTTTTTTTTAAAGGCTAAGCATGCATGACATCTGCCTACGAGGCATTCAGATGTACAGGTTATCTTTCTTATTTCTTGTTACTTTTCATATCTATGTTATGTTGCTACTCATGCCTTACATACTCAGTACATTATTCGTATTGACGTACCTTCTTGTGTATACAGATGAGTAGAGGATATTGCTAGAAGATGTTCCAGCTGGATTGGCGAGCTCCATTTCTTTCCGGAGTGTTGCCGAGTCAGAGTATCTCTGTTATGATATATTGATTTATGTTAGAGACTTTGCAGACAGAGTCATGTATACAGTATGCCAGTCTTGTGAGCGGCTATTTAAGCCGATGTATCATTATGCATTACTTTACAGATTCATATGATTACAAATTTTATTTGATTCGAGAAAGACGAAAAGAATGTTTTCGAAAAGCTTCCATTATGCGTTTCATTTCATGACTTAAGAGTCCTGTGAGATTATGAGTATAACGAGAACCAGCGGGTTCGCTCGGCTCTAAGTAAGGGTCGGGTGCCCATCATGCCCTATCAGGATTGGGGTGTGACAATGTTGAAAGACGTGCTCGCTTATATGTTCTCATCATATTCGGGGGCATCATGTTCCCGAACACGTCGGGTGCGGATATGAGCATGAGGTATCTACTCTTTATTGAGGATCTACACCAGCTGGGATGTTATAGTTAGGGCGCCACTATCCTGGCTTACATGTACAGAGAATTTGATCGAGCCTCTATAGGCGAGAGGCTTGAGGTCGCTGCATTTAGCCCTCTTCTTCAGGTAATATATTTAAGTGTGTGTAATAAAACACTAAATATATTTTTTCGAAACGACGCTGATAAATAATTTTTTTGATGACTATGACAAATATAGGTGTGGACTAGGTTGAGACCTTTTTAGCCCATAGCTGCTCACCCTCCCGATGACTATGTTGCTGAGGATATGCCATACGCGCGGAGCTGGTCGCGAGGCCGTACCAGAGGTGTGGAGATGCACCATGTCATTCTTCCATTTAGGGATCAGTTAGACCGCATGACGGCGCCCGAGTTAAGTTTTTTTTATTTAACATTAGTTTGCTATTTTTGTTAGTCTTTTATTGTTAACTAGTTGAATTCTTTTTATAGGCTTTCATATGGACGTCGTATGATCAGATTTTGGGTCAGCTGCCGGCGTTTTGTAGGGCTGGTGAGCACATATGTATGGCACGGTGTCCATTGATCCATATGGACATCGTTGAGCATCACGCGCCCGACCGCATGTTACGGCAGTTTAGGCATGTACAGAACATACCCGCGGCTACACGTTGGGCCCACTATACCAGGGACGAGCGTTCGATCGACAATGTGGCATGGAGGGCGCCTATGCACCAGGAAGTCGATGCATGGAACGGGAGGATGGCGAATCTAGCGGCGGTCGGACATGACACTCCGGTCTATGAGTACATGACGTGGTACATGCGCATCACTCGCTCCTTGATTGCCAACCCCTCGACGCCTCGTCGTGATGGCTGAGGATATGCATCACTCTCAGGAGCGTATAAGGCGCTGGTAATTTTTATTAGTCTCAAACTTAATCCACCATCTTATTATGTATTACTTTACGAATTTATTCAATTCTTAAAATTTGCAAATATATGCAGCTACGGATGACTCTAATGATACGCCATGAGAGCATTCCCCGTACGGAGTCTACCGACCCCGGGATAGCGGCATATGCAGCACGGATAGTTCAGCTTACCGACATTGGTATGACACGGGCACAAAAGTGGCATCGTGTCGATGAGGATGTTCCAGAACCTGCTCCAGAGCCTGTACCAGAGGGTGTTCCAGAGGGTGGTCGGGCTGATAGAGGTGGTCGGGCTGGCAGAGGTCTAGTAGATGAGCCTGACAATATAGCCCGTCAGGCTTCGTCGGCTACAGATATCCCGTCGACTTCTTCTTCCAGGCCGTCGACTTCACAGAGACCTGGATGTACGCCAGAGACATTCCCACATTATGATCCTTGGCCATCATTTCCACAGGTGCCAGTTAGTGATCTACATATGGGAGACGGAGATGAGGACATAAACTTGGATATTATTTTCGATGACTACTTTCTTCGTTCTACAGCCAGGCCTACGGCACCATCTGCATCTCCGGCTCCGCGGGCCGCTTAGGGGCCCTCTCACATGCCATCTCAGGAGCCCGTCGACACACAGGTTTTTTTTTACAATAAAATAATGTATTAATTAATTATTTTATTAATCTAAACTAAATTATTTACATGTATTATAGGTTCATTCTTCTGCGCCTGTGGACCTATCTCCTCTTATTCAGATTGACCCGTCTCCACCTCTAGCTACAGCTCCGGGTAGCGCTCAAGAGACCGTTGAAGAGCTAGCTAGGAGCCCTCTGACCAACCATCTCAAGAGGCCGTCGACACACAGGTTTGTTTTTTTACAAATAAATAATTTATTAAATAATTGTTTATATGTTATTTCATGTTTAGTTTATGAAACATTAAATTGTTTATATGTTATTTCAGGTTTATTCTTCTCCTCATGTGGTCCAGTCTCCTTCGATTGAGTCATCTCCTGAGGCATCTAATGAGGCTACTCAGGTGGAGACCGCCACCGTCTCCCACAGGAAGCATATTTTCACCCAGGGCCTGAAGAAGGGAAGAAAGGATGATCATGCCATAAATTATCCTGTCATTAAGAGGAGGAGAGAGGATCCTGATGATAGTGAGGGTGGTGGGGTTAGGAGGATCCTTAGGCCTTAGGAGATTGTGTATTTGTAAATAAAATGTACATTTTATGTTAATATTATATATATATTTTTGGGTATTATTTTTTTAATGATAATTAGTTATTTTAGTATTTATTGTCGATTAATAATAACTCGTGCGACGTCCTATATTAATTAGAACCCTATAACAACGATCTAAATGTATATGTATAACAAGTTTTCAAACTTACTTCGGAGCACTTTACCACCCCTAAAACGACGATTTAAATGTATATGTATACTTGATGTAATGAGTCGATATTATTGTACACTAAAAAAAATATTAAGTTCTATATAAAATATTTATATTTCGGTGTTTTGAAACGTGACTAATCTTTGATCAAAGTACGAAAAAAAGCTTAATTTTGAGTTTGATTTCCAAAGAATAAAGGCTGGGTGGGGTGGGGAGGGGGGAGGGGGGGAGAAGGCTTCACACACAAAATCTATGTGTGAAAGGACCAAAGTGTAAATGTACACTTTGGCCCTTTCACGCACAGATTCTGTGCGTGAAGCCTACTTTGGTTTTTTTTTTTTAATGGGTTAGTTTGGTTCCAAAAAAATTATTTTTGAGTTAGAAAAGTCTTGGGCTTTGAAGGAGATAGACCAATACGGAAAGAGGCAATCAAGACTGAAGTTTTTGTTGGGCTTTAAAGACCCTTAAGTGGTTGGACTTTAAAAATAAGGTGGTGTGAATGAGAAATGGAGGAAAAATTAAAAATTTGAGCAAATGAGAACTTTGTACCACATTGGTGGTGTAAAGGGAGAGTTGTGTGCTTATATATTAAAGCATATCTTCTAGGTCACAAAGAGATGAGAAGAGGGTCTCCCCTTACGCCGTAGTCATTGCTCGGCTCGAATTCAGACAAATTGGATTCGGATTCGATCAAATGATCTAATTGATTCAGTCATTTTGTTTTCTCGATTTTATTAAAATATTGTTTTGTTGTTTGAAAATTATTTTGCTAATGATGTTTATTGTTTTGAGCACAGATTGGATAACAGTTTTTGCTCTCGGCAGATTTCAGTAATATTATTTATGAACGTTTTTAATATTTTTATTTAATACATATTTTCCAATGTACCAGAGAAAGAGTCATCATCCTCCATTTCCCCTTCATATATAGAACAAAAAATTGTTTTTGTGTTGTTCAAATTTAACTTGATCACCTAGAATCGCATGAACAACATTGTGTATTGTAAAAATACCAATTCCATCTCACAACGTCTATCTTTTTGTTGTTTAATTTCCTATCTTGTGTCTTGTACCCGTTTTGGGTACCGATTAATCCAAATTGCATATCGCAAAGCTGATTAAAAGGGGAATTGTTCCCTATTAATTAGTATATTTTTTTTGATTCTTAGGACTTGAATTCTAGATTCAGGCCCATTCCAATTCATTGTTTCTCCGATGCTGGCCCCCATCTTAGTAGGCATTTGGCCATGCATTTTCAAACCATGGTTTGAAATCATGACCCCAAACTAGCGTTTGGACATGCGTTTTTACTCATGGTTTCAAACCCCGAATCATCCAAAAAGGCATGATTTGGGGTTTGAAACCATGGTTTCAACTTTTTAAAATATAAAATTTAACTCATAAATTTATATTTTGTAAAAAAGACCCATAAGTTGGTAGATATTTTTAACAATTACCCCCATCAATCATTTACCAATCTCATTAACTTCCACTAACCTTTATTTATGTCTACCAACCTTTAATTTATGTGGGAGGATTATATTAAAGAGTAGTTACATTACTATTCATGTTAAATTTTCGTTTTTATTGAACTAAAGTTTGATTAATTGATGTTATTTTTTTAGAAAGGCCTTCTAGTAGTGTACTAATTTTGTTATGAACTATGACTTGCTCATTTGGTAAGATTGTATAAGAATTGAGAATGTTTTGATAGTTTTCACTATTTGTGGGGTTTTTATGTCTATAAGAGAAAATACAACTTAAAATATCCAAATTGCATGTTCAAACATGATTTGAAGCCATGTTTTCAAACCATCTTTTCAAACCATGTCCAAACGGGGCCTTATATTATCCATGCTCCAGATGTCGGCGTGCAGGGGGTGTTGATTCTCCCACACCGATTGTGGATGGGCTACTTGGTCTTCTTATATAGACTTGGATAATCCTCCCTCATGAGCTAGCTTCTGGAGCTGAGTTAGGTCCAAGATTTATTTCTTTACAGAAATATCCAAAATGGAGTGAATAGTAATAACTGCTAGTAGTACTTGGGAGAAATATATCTAGAAACTTACAACTTATAAATTAAGCAAAAACAACAACAATTTTTTAGAGTGGGCTATTGCATTCGTGTTTGAGGAGTTCCGCGATCGGGACATAACTTTTTGACCAAATTTTGGGTTCTTGCAAGTAGTTATGTTGTTGGGTTTTTTTTTGTTTTTTTTTTTAAAAAAAAAAAAAAATTTAACATTCACCGGAACTCTAATTTAGGCCATTAATATCCTTCCTATCCACTATATATTGTCACTTTTTCATATGTTTTTAGAAGTTTATTTAGACTTTCACATCAACATATTATGATCCTTAATTATTTTTATTACAATGTCATTCTTCATTGTTATGCCTCTAAATATAAAAGCACGTTAACAATACATGATAAGGGGTCGTTAAGAGACACGTTATGCCAAGATAATAAGAGTAAATTTTATAAATAACCTACTTTTTAGCCTAAAAAATATCCACTATCATGAAGTTATATATTTCACAAGTGAGTGACATCTGAGGAAATTATCATGGAACCTGATGACTATTTCTCCAAAAGAAAGCCAAAAAGTGGCTAGTGAGCATTTTTTTTCTATAGTTAATAATGCAGAAATTGTGCTGCAAATATTAATTAGTGAATAGGAATATATTCTCTGTGACTGGAATTTTTGATTTTATAGTCCATTATAAATGTTATTTTAGTTACAATTTTCATATAAGATAAGTAAAACGAGATTTTATAAAGTTATTTTTTATAAGTGAACATAAGAAACCATTTCCCTAAGTGCACTAGTAACACAAAAATTACTCTCTCCGTCCATTTTTACTTGTACATGTTTGACTTGGCTCACCCCTTAAGAGGCGATAAATAAAATGACAATTTTACTATATCACCCCTAATTATCATAAATCATCTAAATAATTGAAATAAATCAAACATACTTGAGAAGATGTGCAGTCACTAACAATTCATAGAAGTTTCCACCCCAATAATTAATAGTAAGAGTAAAATAGTTATGAAATGATAAATTATCTATTGATTTTCAAAACAGAATAAATAAAAATGGAAATCTATTTATGGTATAGAGGACAAGTAAAATGGACGGAGGGAGGACTTCTTTTCTTTAAGAGGAAAGTGATACATATCGAGTAGGTCATTCATAACCTTCAATATTAATGAATGTTGAGCGGGTAAGAAAATGAAGAAAACGAGCCACAATGGTTGTATACATTTTGCAATTAATAGGTTGTTAGGTTTATTGATGAGAAGGGGCTGCCAAACTTGTATAGATATTGTACTAGTTCGACGTCATTTAATTGTATCATAAATCCTTTTTGTCAAATAGTACTACAACAATAAATTGCCTACTGTGTTCAATTTATTCACATCCATACATAGAAGAAACAATAAAGCATGGTAATTAAATTGAATATAAGTTTAAACCTAACACGTAGAACTACTTTTTAGCTTCGCGCGTTTTAGTTTGGTCTTTTTGGGTGTAGAAATCAGGTGCCATTAACGTGTGGTTTGGTTAAAAGTAATGAAGTTGAGTTACTATCTTATCTAAGAATTTATATAAGTTGTTAAAGACATATTGTTATATATTTATATTATATCTCTAACACGCTCCTTATGTGTTAGCTTGGTTATTTCGCATGAGCCAAGCATAAAAAATCATTTTTTTTAATAATAGGTGGCAGTGAGATCAAACCCAGGACCACCAAGTTAGATGTCCGCTGGCTGGAGCCCGAACTTAGTCTTTTTTATTTTCTATCTGGTGTTCGCTATCTGTCTTGAAGTCCCAGCTAATTAGGATTTGCATAATGTAAGGCCTAGGGAGAAGTGTCTAACAAGAAATTTTCTATTAGGACTTAAATTCGAGATCTCTAATTAAAAGTAGGGATTTAGTAGCTCAGTTGGTTGAATACCTGAACTTTCACCTTATTGGTGAGGGTTCGAATCCCCACATTGTAACCTCCTTCCCCATTTTCTCTTCTCCTACCCCCTATGTAATAAAAATAATTAAAAAAAA
Organism: Lycium barbarum; assembly: GCF_019175385.1. Taxonomy (NCBI): domain Eukaryota; kingdom Viridiplantae; phylum Streptophyta; class Magnoliopsida; order Solanales; family Solanaceae; genus Lycium; species Lycium barbarum. Next base: position 115,393,334 of record NC_083346.1, on the reverse strand, counting down.
GAGATCTCTAATTTAAAGTCGAGGGCTCCACCGTTACACCGTAACCCTTGGTGATTCCGCTTGGAGCTTTGCTTTTTTTTTTTTGTTTTTTTTTGTGGTGAGCCTAAAATTAGTTGAAGTATAATTCAAATGAATTTGAGTTTTCTAATTGGGATTCTACATAAAAAGAGTGCTACTGCAAAATCAAAGAAACGATAATTTAACCTAAGTAAAGACATAATGAAATTGTACTTTTATGTACAATATGACCTTGCTTTAATTTTTGTCAGCTGGGTTGAACAAGATTTTTCACTGGCTTCCTGCAATTTGATCGGATTTAGGATATGCTCTAAAGTAATGTATGGAGGTGTTAAATTTGGACAATAATATAATGGCCAAACCCATCAGCGGCCCCTTGTGGTCGTCCACTTCTTTCACTTGAACACCTCAAGTGTCCTTTGTTTCATTTAGACATCTGAGGTAGGGTTAGACTGTGTCATTTAGACATTTTTTGCTGACTTGGCAACTTGTGTGTTTTACACACCAAAACAAGCGCGTGAATAGTCTAAAAAAAAGATTTTTTTTATTTCCTTCTTCTTCATCATCTTTATTTTTTTCCATTCACTTCTTCTACACTTATTCTTAGAAATTACATGATCTATACATCCATAGTTCTGTTTCTCTGTCTGTTCCTTGATTTTCACCTTTTTTGATCCATTATAAAGGCAGTAATGATAATGATGATTTAATTATGGGCTAACCGGGTCGGGCAAAGAGACTACCCGACCTGTATCTTGGCTTGGCAAATTACCTTTGCAGCCATGGCGGGTCACCTCTCTTTTGCATCGATCTCTTTGCATATTTGAGCCTCTTATTACTAAACAAACACAAACTAAAACTCCTTGTTTTTCGATTTTTAATTGTTTTTACGACACAATAATGAGGCTACATTCTTCTTTGGTGTGGTTTATATTTCCAAATTTTTACGACAATAATTACTTAATCATGATAATAATGGAGAGAAGATAATATTTTTTGTGAAATTCCGAAAATCTGGGGGTGGGGATGACGCCGGCGGGGTGGAAGTTCTGGGGGGTTTTGGGATGAGGGGAAGGAAGGGTGGGGCGGGTGGGGTTTCAAAAATAAGTTTTTTCATTTATTTTTTTGCTGAAAAATAATTTTGTCTTTTTTTTTATATTATATTTTTAAATTATTATTTTACACTCAAATGCCACATGTCATCTTTTAATTGGTCATCATGCCACGTCACCAGCAAGTGTATTACACTCACTTTGTAATATTAGTTGATTGTCAAAAAAGTGTCTAAATGACACAGTCTAACCCTACCTCAGATGTCTAAATGGAAAAAAGGGCACTTGAGGTGTTCAAGTGAAAAAAGTGGACGACCACATGGGGCCGCCGATGAGTTTGGCCTAATATAATTTATCTACTTCAGACCTGGACAGAAAACTTGGGTCAATTTTAAGTGCATATTCAACTCGAATTGACCCATCAGAAAACTTCTTCTAACATAAAAAAGTTACAGTAATAACTTTTTGAAGATTTATCTGATATAGTCTTAAATACATTAAAAAAAATCTTTTATTAATTTGATATGATAATTGAACGAATTGTAAAAGAACAGATAAATGAATGAAAAATGACATTTTAGTCTGTTGGTTAGGTTATGTCACATTGTTTGTTTATTTGTCCAAATTAATCTGTCATAGTGTCATCTTAATCCAAGCAGATATTCAGCGAGCTAAAACTACGTAATTTGTTTATTGATCTGATTTATTTTACCCACTCAAATATAATTCAATTATCTATTTAACAACCTCTCTATCCCACAAAAGCAGAGTTTAGATCTGCATACATTCCACTACTAGAAAAAAAAAAGTTTTTCTCACCGACATTCAGTGAAAAATTTGTGCTATAAACATGATTTTCCCATTTAATTCTCACCGAACTAGCTCAATGGAAAAACGCATGGCGAGAAACAAGTTCTCATTGAAACGCTGAGAAATTTCTTAATTTTTCCGTGTGAAAACACTACTATTTAGATTTTTCCTACCGATATTCAACGGAAGATAACTGAGAAAATGAAGATCTTTTTAGTAGTGTTCTATCCTCTCCCGGCCCACCCGTGGAATGAGTTATGTTGTTGTTTGTTGTTACTCTGATAGAATAAGAGTAAACGACTTATGAGTAATTAGTTTTAGGCTTATTAAATGATTTGGTGTATAAATATTTATTAGTATACAATTTATTGTAAAAAAAAAAAAAAAAAATGAACTCCAAACTCTTTGCGCATTTTTCTAACCATATTTCTTGCGCAAACAGTAGTCTACTATCAGTAGATTACCATCCACACCTAAATACACAAGACTTATAAGAAACCTGGCATAAACAAAAAACATCCTTTGTGTCGACATGACCCAAGCCTCCTCAAATAACAACTACCACGTGTCCTCTACCCCTCTCCTAACCCCTCTACCCCCAGTAAAACCAGACGTGTAGATAAAAGATTAGGAGATTTAGGTCATCTCACTCCTTATGATCTTAAAATTCTTCCCATCCTCCACAATTCATCAAGATATTTTTGTATATCTCCTCTTAAACCCCAACTCTCCAAGAATATAATATGTTTAGGAATCGTCTGGTTCACATATTAGTTATGAATTAATAATAATAATAATATTACTATTATTTAGTGATTAGTAATGAAGAGATTTTCATATACGAAATAATAATAATAATAATAATAATAATAATAATTAATTTTAAAAGAGATTTTCATGGTTCTCAACTCACTAGGCCAAATCCTTGAGTGCTAATATTAAAAGGGTGTAATTTGTTATTAAATAGTTTAATTTCTGCTTTTCTAATACATATATTCTTATTCCAAATTTTTATTTCACACAAAATAAAACATAGATTTAGCTTTCAGTATATAATACATGTATTATTTACTACCGCCAATCAAATGCCACATAAGACATGCAACAATTGCCTAGTATAGAAATAGCTGTGTTGATAGAAGGTAATAAATACTATTTCATAAAATAATTAATTGAGGCGCGCGCAAATTAACCCGAATATAAAATTTTATGCTGAAATTAATTAATTATTCCGAACTATCAACCAAACCATGCACCCCTTAGGGCTTAGGGGAATTAATTAAGGTCATAATCTACATATAGTAGGCTGTCTGCTCTTTTATTTTCTTATTATAGAGTAACTCACTAGTTTAAATGGTGGGGGCACTTTGTTTTCTTTTCTTAGTCCATACACAAATATCTTATCATCTACTTCCCAACCTGAAAAAACTCTTCGAAAACCATAATTCAGTTTCCACTCTATCGCCATTTTTTTCGCTGCCCTCTTCTATAGTTACTAGATTTGTCAGCAGCCGTATACCCATTAAACTCGCAACTTAGTCATATCCATTCAAAAAAAAAAAAAAAATCCCATATCAAGATTTTATAGAGATATATACTATACAAAACAAATGTCAAGAATTGTAGCACAAAATGCATCACCAGTAAGAGATTGTGAACCTCTTTACGATCGTACACAAATGGTAGAAATGTCTTCACTTACGTTTGGTCAGTTGTTAAAGAACGTTGGTGATGTCACCGGTGATGAAACTCCGGTACATCAAGTTCTTACCATGGAACCTCACTTACAACACTCTATTCCGTTCGTGTTGTCGTTTAGCAACCTCACCTACAGAGTAAAAAGTCGCCGGAAAGTTGCTTTTCCGGTGATCAGTCGTCGCACTGAGGAAACCACCACGTGTCGTACGAAGGTGCTTTTGAACGACATATCAGGTGAGCAGATGCGGATCCAGAATTATTTTTTGCATTTAACTCATTACTACTGTATATTTTTAGAGGTGTGGGTTATGTCTACTCTGTCCGTCTCGAAAAGATTGTGTTAGTTTGATTTGGTATGGAGTTTAATAAATAAAGTTAAATCCTGGGACAAACTAAAAGTTAAATAATCTCATAAAGTTAAATTGTTTCTAAATATAGAAATATGTCAATCTTCCTAGGACGAACTAATAAGAAAAATAAGATAATCTTTTTGGGACGGCGAGTACTATTTATTGCAATTTTGGTAAGTTTTTAGCGTTCAATTGAACCCGTACTTATTACGGTGCATCCGCAACTGCAGGTGAGGCGCGTGATGGTGAGCTCCTTGCGGTGCTAGGCGCGTCTGGTTCGGGGAAATCAACGTTGATCGATGCGTTAGCGAATCGTATAGCAAAGGAGAGTTTAAAAGGAGCTATAACATTGAACGGAGAAACATTACATTCGAAGTTGTTGAAAGTTATATCAGCTTATGTAATGCAAGATGATCTTCTTTATCCAATGCTTACAGTGGAAGAGACGTTAATGTTTGCTGCTGAGTTTCGTCTTCCACGTACCCTCTCGAAATCGAAGAAGAAAGCTAGGGTTCAAGCTTTAATCGATCAGTTAGGACTAAGAAACGCTGCCAAAACTATAATCGGCGATGAAGGACACCGTGGAGTGTCTGGTGGTGAAAGAAGGCGAGTCTCAATTGGAATTGATATCATTCATGATCCAATTATTCTCTTTCTTGATGAACCTACATCTGGACTCGATTCCACGAGTGCGTTCATGGTAATAAAAGTTCTTCAACGAATCGCGCAAAGTGGAAGTATTGTGATCATGTCTATTCATCAGCCAAGTTACCGAATTCTTGGTTTACTTGACCGATTGATTTTCTTGTCACGCGGACAAACTGTTTACAGTGGTTCGCCGTTGAATTTACCTCAGTATTTCGCGGATTTTGGACATCCAATTCCGGAAAATGAAAACAGAACAGAGTTCGCGCTTGATTTAATACGCGAACTCGAAGGTTCACCTGGTGGAACAAAAACACTAGTTGATTTCAACAGAACGTGGCAAGATACCAAAAGGAGTAGCAGTCGTAGTACTAATCAGAATTTTGAAGCAACGCCAACCAGATACGATTTATCACTAAAGGAAGCAATAAGTGCAAGTATTTCTAGAGGGAAATTGGTTCCTGGTGCAACAAATAATGCTGTTAATCCTACTTCTATGGTTCCAACTTTTGCAAATCCAATATGGACCGAATTGGCGGTATTATCAAAGCGATCATTCACAAACTCATGGCGTATGCCGGAGATTTTTGCAGTCCGTTTCGGGGCAGTCATGGTCACGGGTTTCATCCTCGCGACCATGTTCTGGAGACTTGACAATTCCCCTAAAGGCGTAAGGGAACGCCTTGGATTCTTCGCGTTCGCGATGTCAACAACTTACTACACATGTGCGGATGCGTTGCCCGTTTTTATACAAGAAAGGTACATTTTCATGAGGGAAACAGCGTACAACGCATACAGGAGATCGTCTTATTGCCTCTCTCATGCTTTGGTTTCGATACCAGCGTTGATATTCCTAGCTTTATCATTCGCGGCCTTGACATTCTGGGCTGTTGGCCTAGACGGTGGAACTTCAGGCTTTTTGTTCTACTTTTTTGTCATCTTGGCTTCGTTTTGGGCGGGGAATTCATTCGTTACGTTCCTCTCAGGCATCGTCCCTCATGTCATGCTCGGATACACAATCGTCGTAGCAATTCTTGCATACTTCCTCTTATTCAGCGGATTCTTCATGAACCGTGATAGAATCCCTTCTTACTGGATCTGGTTCCATTATCTTTCCCTTGTGAAGTACCCGTACGAAGCTGTGTTACAGAACGAATTCAACGACCCCACGAAATGTTTCGTTCGTGGGGTCCAATTGTTCGATAACAGCCCACTCGGGGCTGTGCCTAATTCGTTAAAGAAGAAGCTGTTAGGCAGTATAAGCACAACGTTGAACGTAAGGATAACAAGTTCCACATGTGTCACTACTGGTGCAGATATACTAGTGCAACAAGGAATCACTCAGCTAAACAAATGGAGTTGCCTGTGGGTAACAATTGCATGGGGATTTTTCTTTAGGATTTTGTTTTATTTCTGCTTATTGTGGGGAAGTAAGAACAAGAGAAGGTAATAATAGCTAGTGAATAATATCATAATAGTGTGCTCGAAGATACTTTTGAATACCTTTTTTTTTTGTTGGTAATTCACTACAAGTTGTTTCAAAGTTGGATTTTAGGTGTAAAGTTGTTGCAGTTTGAAATTTAATAGAAGCATATGACTATAGCTTCATGGCTGATGTATTGGGTTCTTACTGTTTTTTATATTCCCTAAGATCTGTTGTTATAATTGAAGTTGTATACACTGAATAGGTAAGCAATATTTTTTTAAACACTATATTATATTCAGGCTAACTTCACTTACAATAAAAGGTATATATACTTTTCGTAACAAACTCAACATGTCTTTTAGCCTTCTTTGTTTAACCCATTGATGAATTCGTCAATGGTTAACGTAACTACAGCAAGTAAAGTTTGGAGTGATGAATTGAGATATTCATTTTTTAAAGATCGTCAAGTTATATAGGTCATTTTCTCATCTAAAAAATTAAATTATAAAAATAGAAAGGGAACTTTTATTTATGGGGAAATTTCAATAATGTACAATCTATATATAATATAAAGCTAGGCATAGACAAGGTGATGTGGCACCTCTCTATGGCCACCATTGGCATTTATCTTTTTTGTCAATTTTTTGATATTTTACCTCATTTTTCTAATTAAAATGAAATATAATCATGAAAAAAAAAATCAATTCAAGCATTAAAAGGTTACTTATTGCAATTAGATGCTCAATGTTCAATTCTTTAATCATGGAGAAAAAGGAACGCATACCGTCTCCATTTTGGGGCAATACTGATATGGCCTTTTCTTCCATTTTTTTAGTATAATAGCTCTCATTAATCACTGCCTTAACTTGACCAACTCAACACTATTCTAATATGCATAATTAACCTGATGAATATGAAGAAAAGAAACGGCAAATATCAAAACATAAGCTTTTAATTACAATAATTATAATAAATCCATCAAACATGTGGCAGAGATTATGGAGGAGAAGAAGAGTTGTGCAAAGTTATGGAGGTTGGCTATATATCAGCTTGTAAAATTGTTGCGTCTCGGATGTAGCATCTAAAGGAAATTCTCAACACCCAGCAACAATGACTTCAAACTTTCTTTTGTTTTCGCATGTTGAATTAATTAAATATATATCTTATGATCTTACTTCAAAGATACAACACCATCTTCTCCATATTTTTACAGCTTCATTGGTGGCTTTTTTGCAGCCATGAAAACAGAACAAAAATTATCAGGTATCGCTTTTTTCCTTCATATTTATTTCCTTCTTGGGGTTCAATTGGATATGTATTTAAGTTATGTATTCAGTTAGAATAAGAAATTTTGCATATTCGATTATTTTTACATGTTATATCGTGTAATTTATTTTATTTTCAAGATTACCAAATCTTATATGATCACAAAACCAACGAAATAAAACCGAATTTGACAATATCGGAAAAGAATGGTTTGGAAGATAAACCGATAGAATCCGTCAAAAAATCCTGAACTCCAGTGTAACTTCCGTCTTTGGTCAGTGTCTTTTTCAAGATCGGAGGAGATCCTTGGGAGTGGACGTGGTTTAAACCGAGAGAGACCATCGGTTGTCTAAATATATAAATTCCGGTTTGTATATGATAAAAAATATATTTATATACAATGTTTTTTAGTATAATATGTTTATATAGGTGGGGGTTATGTAACTGTATATTCTTGAATGAATACTAATAAGTTGATGTCAACTTCTTTCCTGCAATCTTCATGGACTAAAGTGGTAGTACGAAGATGATTGACTATGAGGAATAAATGGGAGGAACTTCATTCAGATCGCATATTCGATGGTAAGATTTTCACATTCATTTGAAACTTTTGATGTCAATTCTGTAATTTCTGTTCCTGATTTAAATTTAATGAAATAAACATTAATTTCAGGTTTGTTGATTTTTATTGATGAAATAAATCAATAGTAACGGGCAGAGGAGAAAGAAGAGGAATAGTTGCTTTATGTATATGCGGTTATAATGTTTTTTATATTAGTTATACCAGGAGCTAGGTCAAACAAAATAAATATCACATAGAATATAAAATTGTATAATGACATGGTAATTAGTCAAAAACTTAAGAAAATATAATAAATGAGATTGATAATGATGAAGGCAAAATAAACATAGCATGGAATAGGAGGAGAAAATGTCGATTCTTCAAAATTGGGAAAGGTATTTGATTTTAAAGCAAAATTAGAGAGGAAAAATATTTTTTACCCATAATTTAAGGGATTTGTTTTTCTTTTTGGATAGATCTAATTATGTAAGATGATAAATGTCAAACATTTTTTTTTTTAGAAAAAAGTGATAATAATAATAAAACGGATTAACACTTAAAAAGACTATTTTATAGTATATTCAATTTTCGAATATAGTAAATTAGTTTGTAAAGGTGATGAGATATTTCATGACCGCGCGAAGCGCGGTTACATTTACTAGTTCATCATAAGTAAGTACATTCACGTAGCCATATTTTTAATTTACATCCGCATAGCCATTTTTTCACCTCATTGGTGAGGGTTCGAATCTCCACGTTGTAATTGCCTCCGTCATTTCCCCTTCCCCTACCCACTATGTAATAAAAAAAAAATTAAAAAAATCATTTTTCAAACTTGCTCGTCTTTTAAAAAAAATCAATTAATTTAATATATAACCGAAGTTGTTTTGAATTTATTTTTTTTGAATAAAAGAAAAAAAGATAATTCATGGCCAGATTATTTAACACGGAACGTATTTCTTTAAATATTATTGTTTGTAACACATCTTCTCTTATGTACGAACCTAAACTTGAAATCCTTAACGCATTCTCTATAGAGAAAATTAAGTCCATTTCGTGCATGCTTACAGTACAATATCTCACTAGTATATCACATAAGCAAACGAGACTTCACAACAAAGTAAGAAACTATTCTTCCCTTACATAGCTAATGATTTACGTATTAATAATTGCAACAACATGCATGTTTTTTTTTAGTGTTTGGTGTCCGTATTGAGACCTCGACTAATTTAATTCGTGTCGCGTAAGACTCATTTAAGGAAGAAACGCTTTCTAACAAGATTTTTTCATACATAGGACTCGAACACGAGACCTCTGATTAAAAGAGTGAAGGATCCAATTAATCTCGTCACAACTCTTGTTGGTAAGTACAACATGCATGTTTTAAACTTACACTCTTTGTCAACAGTAACATTATAACTCGCACACTTCTCCAACCAAATTTCAACTATTTCCACATGCATGGCTGGCAAACATGCACGTGCTGTTGAAGTGTTAGTTTTAATTTGCCATACTGAAGTAGTAGTATTACCAAGATTCTCCTGTTTTCTCGCCAATCAACCGCCCTTCTGTCGCATTATATTGGAGAAGTGATTTGGAGTTGTTTCAAGTAAAAAACCGGACCTAGAGAACGCCTCAACGACATGTATATATCATGTTGTATATCATGTATTTCACACACAATTTTTCATGAATATACACAAATATACAACTCTCTTTGAGCCGCTTTATGTCTCTTAGTTCTATTTGGAGAGTCAAAGAATGTTTCCTTTGATGACAATTTTTTAAAAAATTTAAAATGTTAAATATGTGACTTATAATACTTTTTATGTAATTTCTATTTCAAAAAAATTAAAAATTTCATATCTAAAGTTACACCGAATATTAATTAATTTTATCTTCGCACTCGAAAATGAGTTAATACATAAATTGAAATGGAGGAAATATTACTCCATTTTTTCCTTTATCTACATTCATGACTTGTTTACGGATTTAGTAATTTGTAGTAACTTTTGCAAGCAACACGGTGTCAACTACATCAGCAAGTGACAAGAGGTTGTTCCTACAATTTACAACGAAAGATCAAAGATTCAACTTAAGAAAAAAAAAGTAAGATAAGGAAATAAATAGCCCAGCTGCCGATTGAACTTTGTAATTTGGTTAGTCACCAGATATTCGATATTCGCTGGCCAATCATGTGGTGGAGGCATCCTTGTCCAAGAGTGTCAATTGATACCTTTTGCTAGAAAATTTCACCGTACTGTATAAATAGATATAAAAATAATTATGTATATCTATTATTATATGTTGAATTCTCTTGGCTTCTTCATATATATGTTCATTACTTATTTTAGTGAAAATTTTAATTCCGTCACTGGATCCGACTTTGCGCCACCATTTTGAAATTAAAACGTTCCCTGTGAAAAGCAACTCTATCTTCAGTACTCGAATATGGAACCTTTAGGGGTATTATTCATTTATGTCTCTTTGGCCAAATTAATTACCGACAGTAGACCAAATATTTAAAACATATATACTGATATGTATATCACACGTATAGTATATGTATATTATACGTAAAAAGTGTGTGTATATATATGTGTGTGTATATTTAAGTATAAATATATAAAATCTATTCATTTGCTCGTTATTTTGTAAATTAGATCACCCAAAAGTATTGGACCCTGACTTTCCTACTTATTAGTCACCACAACTTTTGGTGGTGTTTGACTTACTTCCCATGCAAATGTTACGTCTTATCTGTCTAATTTTGGTGGCCTGACTTCATAGCTTTTCAATACTGTGGTCCAAAAACACTACACACTTCAAATGCAAGGAGGATACTTTGGTTCTCCTTAGTCAAATTAAGATCTCTGTGATATATTTTTACGCTACATGTATGTGTCACCCATATGCAGATATCTTGTTGATGAACGACTATATGCACGTTGCTGAATAAGATTGAAAACACAAAAAGAGAATACAAGAACTAGAAGAATTAGGTTCCTTTTTAGTAGAAAATTGTTGTAGGGTACGTTGGGAGTCATTACAATCTATGAAGTTTGATGCATATTAAGGAAACAATTCTTAAGGATATTTCGGCAACACTGATTTGCGCAATTAGATTTTTATTTACTGAAGTAATTGTTGAAGATAACACTTGTTAATATATAGTCCTGGTAGATGTACATTTTTGACAACTTCTTGTCATAAAATAGTACGGACTGCAATAATATTCCGCATTCGCTAACTTATATTATGAATTCGCCTCTTTTAATTTTTTCTCTAACAAAACAAATACTGCATATGTTAATGAAAAAAACTAGTCATTTGAACAAAGCACTAGGAAGCCCCATTGACAACCTAAATTGAAAAATTGTCAAACCAAGAGATTACATGAAGTAGTGATAAAGCAAACTTAGCTAATCTATGACTATAAGAATTAATGTGTCTACTTATACACGTAAAAGCTACATTATCCAGCTAATGTTTGAGACTTCTGAACTCGCCTATGGTTTAGTGGTCGTCGTCTTGTTTGTGTTAGGTGTGGAATTGGCCAAACAAGTCAATTCTTTTGTTCACATAGTCGTGATGTAAGCGCTTACCTCATAATAGTTGTGATGTAAGCGCTTACCTCATCATAGGAAATTCATTCCTATAAATAGGTAGCTTATGGTTCATTTGTAAGATATCATCAAGATCATTTGCTAAACACATCCCAAAGAGAGAAAAAAATCTAAGAGAAATACTCTTAGTGAAAGGCCTAAGTAAGAGAAGGTCTTTGAGAGAATTTTCTGTGGTAAAATTCTTGAGTGTAATTGGGATTGGGGTTGTGAGGTTGAGTGTTGTAAACACTTGTAATATTTCTTCTTTAATAAGATCTGCAGCAGCAACGTGGACGTAGCTCTCACATTGAGGGTGAACCACTATAAATCTGTGTGTGCTATTTATTCTTCGCTTACATCACTGCGTAAGTAGGTTCTGTCTAAGGAGGTTGGTATTTAAGTGGTCCAGCTGTGACCCTCCAATCTTTCCTGGGAACCTGCTTACAAAGGTCGGATTTGGGATTTAAATCCTAACAACTGGTATCAGAGCAACATGTTGTGTTGTGATTTAGAAACGATGGGAGGCGAAGATGGTACGACGCACGGCATCGGTAAATTCGATGGTACAGATTTTGCGTTCTGGAGAATGCAAATTGAAGATTATTTATATGGCAGAAAGCTTCATGAACCTCTGAGTCCGAAACCAGAGGAGATGAAGCAAGCAGATTGGGATCTCCTCGACAGACAAGTTCTGGGAGTCATTCGACTGACGCTGTCGAAGAACGTTGCTCACAACGTGGCAAAGGAGAAGACCACCGCAGGTATGATGAAGGTATTGTCTGACATGTATGAGAAACCTTCGACAAATAATAAGGTATTTCTCATGAAGAAACTATTTCATCTAAAGATGATGGAAAATGCTCATGTTGCTGCACACATAAATGAATTCAATACCATTGTAAATCAATTGTCATCGGTAAAAATTGATTTCGATGATGAAGTACAAGCTCTAATTTTGTTGGCATCCCTACCAAATAGTTGGGAGCCAATGAGAGCAGCGGTTAGTAATTCTGTCGGCAGTGACAAACTAAAGTTCAACAATGTTAGGGATCGTATCCTTGCTGAGGAGGTGCGCAGGACAGATTCGGGAGAGGCATCGACGAGTTCTGCTTTTAATGTTGAAAACAGAAGCAGAAATTATGACAGAAACTACAACCGAAATAGGGGCAGATCGAAGTCAAGGAATGGCAGGGGTCAATCCAGACCAGGACGAACATTTGAGTGTTGGAACTGTGGAAAACCAGGTCACTTCAAGAAGAACTGCAGGGCGCCAAAGAAGGAGGACAACAAGGGGGCTGGAATCAACGCTGCTACGGAAGACATTGGCGATGCGTTGTTGCTATCGGTTGACAGCCCGATAGACTCTTGGGTGCTTGACTCAGGAGCGTCCTTTCATACCACCCCACATCATGATATAATGACAAACTACGTGGTTGGGAATCTCGGCAAAGTTTATTTAGCCGATGGAGAGCCGCTAGATGTTGTTGGCACTGGAGACATTAATTTGAAGATGTCAAATGGATCCTCGTGGAAGATTACAAAAGTTAGACATGTTCCAAAGCTGATGCGAAACCTGATCTCAGTAGGTCAGCTTGATGATGAGGGATATGATCTCAACTTTGGTAATGGGTCTTGGAAGGTGGCGAAAGGTGCTATGGTAGTTGGCCGAGGAAAGAAGATTGGCACTCTCTACATGACGGCTAGCTGTCGTGATACTGTTGCTGTGGTTGACAACACAAAGAAGACAGATTTGTGGCATTGTCGGCTGGGACATATCAGCCAGAAGGGGATGAAACTGTTGGTGACAAATGGCTTAATTCCGGAGCTGAAGACGGTGGACCTTCATACGTGTGAGAGTTGCATTCTCGAAAAACAAAAGCGAGTAAGCTTCTCAAATGCAAGCAGGGAGTTGAAGGTCGAGAAGTTGGAATTGGTGCACACAGACGTATGGGGACCTACCACTGTCCCCTCCCTTGGAGGATCACACTACTACGTGACCTTCATTGATGATTCAACCAGGAAGGTATGGGTTTATTTTATGAAAAATAAATCCGATGTGTTTAGTGTATTCAAAAGATGGAAAGCCATGGTCGAGAATGAAACAAACCTCAAGTTGAAGTGTTTGAGGTCCGACAACGGCGGAGAATACACTGATGGTGATTTCAAACGGTACTGTGCCGATAATGGGATCAAGATGATGAAGACTATTCCTGGAACGCCGCAACAGAATGGAGTAGCCGAAAGAATGAACCGAACGTTGAACGAGCGTGCTCGGAGTATGAGAATACACTCTGGACTGCCCAAGACATTCTGGGCAGATGCAGTCAATACCGCGGCCTTCTTAATTAACCGAGGACCGTCAGTTCCCTTGGATTTCAGAATTCCAGAAGAAGTCTGGAGTGGCAAGAAGGTAAATCTTTCATTTCTGAAAGTGTTCGGTTGCTTATCATATGTTCATAATGATGATACGGCTAGAAGCAAGCTTGATCCAAAATCAAAGAAGTGTTACTTTATTGGCTATGGTGACACCGAGCTTGGGTACCGATTTTGGGATGAACAAAATCGGAAGATCATCCGAAGCAGGAATGTTGTCTTTAATGAAGAGGTACTGTACAAAGATAAGCTGCAAAAGAATTCAGAATGTCAGGACAAGGAATCGGAAATAGTCGATTTGAGGGACATTCCGGCACCTGAGCCGCAGCCAGGTACAACCGAGGCAGAGGAACAAACAATCCGAGAAGGTGCTGATGAAAGTGCTGATTCTGAAACAAATGAACAGACGCCAATCACAGAGCTGCGTAGATCATCCAGGATCAGGAAGCCGCTTCACAGGTACTCTCCATCCCTCAACTACATTCTACTCACTGATAGAGGGGAGCCGGAATGTTATGAAGAAGCAATGCAAGTCGATGAATCGACTAAGTGGGAGCTGGCAATGAAGGATTTGGGAGCTGCAAAGCAAATCCTTGGGATGAGAATCGACCGAAGCAAGGAGGGCATCAAACTCTCACAAGAAGAATATGTGAGGAAAGTTATCAAAAGGTTTAACATGCATAATGCCAAGCCAGTCAGCACTCCCTTGGCTGGACACTTTCGGTTGTCAAAGGATCAGTCGCCGACAATCGAGGATGAGAAGAAGCAGATGGACAAGATACCTTATGCATCTGCAATCGGTAGTCTTATGTATGCAATGATATGTACAAGGCCAGACATTGCACATGCAGTGGGAGTTGTCAGTCGATTTATGAGCAATCCGGAAAGCAACACTGGGAGGCTGTGAAGTGGATATTCAGATATCTGAAAGGCAGCTCGAGTTCAGCTCTGTATTTCCGAAAATCAAAAACAGGATTGCAAGGGTATGTTGATGCTGACAACGGTGGTGATATTGATAGCAGAAAGAGCACATCCGGGTATGTTTACACCTTCGGAGGTACTGCAATCTCTTGGGTTTCCAAGTTGCAAAAGATAGTAGCTCTCTCTAGTTGTGAGGCTGAGTACGTTGCTGTGACGGAGGCCACAAAGGAAATGATGTGGCTACAATCTTTTCTGCGGGAATTGGATCAGGACCACGAGGGAAGTGTGCTATATTGTGATAGCCAAAGCGCCATTCATTTGGCAAAGAACCCGGTTTACCATGCTCGAACGAAGCACATACAACTCCGGTACCATTTCATTAGATCAGCTTTGGAAGATGGAGCGCTGGTGCTTGAGAAGATCGCAGGGAGTCAGAATCCAGCAGACATGCTAACAAAGGCAGTGACGATAGACAAACTGAAGCTATGCTCAACTTCAGTTGGCCTGCACGAAGTATGAAAGTAGGAAAGAGCTGCTGCATCGATCAAAGTGTGAAGACAAATTAAAATTAGTCTTCAAGTGGGAGATTTGTTAGGTGTGGAATTGGCCAAACAAGTCAATTCTTTTGTTCACATAGTCGTGATGTAAGCGCTTACCTCATAATAGTTGTGATGTAAGCGCTTACCTCATCATAGGAAATTCATTCCTATAAATAGGTAGCTTATGGTTCATTTGTAAGATATCATCAAGATCATTTGCTAAACACATCCCAAAGAGAGAGAAAAATCTAAGAGAAATACTCTTAGTGAAAGGCCTAAGTAAGAGAAGGTCTTTGAGAGAATTTTCTGTGGTAAAATTCTTGAGTGTAATTGGGATTGGGGTTGTGAGGTTGAGTGTTGTAAACACTTGTAATATTTCTTCTTTAATAAGATCTGCAGCAGCAACGTGGACGTAGCTCTCACATTGAGGGTGAACCACTATAAATCTGTGTGTGCTATTTATTCTTCGCTTACATCACTGCGTAAGTAGGTTCTGTCTAAGGAGGTTGGTATTTAAGTGGTCCAGCTGTGACCCTCCAATCTTTCCTGGGAACCTGCTTACAAAGGTCGGATTTGGGATTCAAATCCTAACAGTTTGCGGATTAAATTATACTGTAAAAATTATATTGGATTAATATTTTCTATATCGGTGAATTCTGGGGATCCGCTTTAAATCAAGTTGTTAAATGTGCTCCTCTATCTTTCGTTGAAATATAAGAGTCGTTATGTTAATCATCTAATCCTAGTTTCTATATTATTTGTGTTAGAGGAATTAGATATCCCTCATGTTAAACATAGTAGGGTACTTATGATTTGTCTAGTAATTGTAAAAGCAAAATTTGCTGTGTTTATCGCATTAAATATGGGTATATGGTGTGTGACCTAAAACATGTGGTCGATTTTAAAGTAAACATATTTTAACTTTTAATTTTAGTTTTGATTTTCTTTTGAAACCAGCCTCACTCAGTCAGCTCCACTTTAAGAATCCAGAAGCCCATTCTTTCAATTGGGTCATGTGATCCAACTCTGCGCTTGGATAGGGCAGGCAGAAAGTAGCCCACCAAGCCCAACCATCTGGGATAGCCCAAACTGCAGAAAATCTGAATCATTTGGGAGCATCTTTCTTATTTTAGCTAGCTCAAATTTTGAACACCAGTTTATTTTATTTTTTCAAATTTTGAACACTATGTCTTTATATTTCTGTTTTTTTCTGCTTTTTTCTCTTCTGATTATTATTAATAAAAAGCATAAATAGATAGTGCTTGTTGATATATTTGTCAAAAAAAAAAAAAAATAGATTCGTTTGAAGGGTTTTGGCAGAAGAGCAATTTTGTCATCTTATGTTTGTTTTAGTTTGATTGAGCACAGATTTTAAGAAAGTAATTTTTTTTTTTGAATATGTGATATTTAACTAAAGATATGTTTAATGTACCAAAATGTCGTTTAATCTTGTGTTTTAATCATGCCTCGTGAGATGTTGAACTTAAAGAATTGTCAAATTAGGAAAGAGACATTCTTTTCGAAACATATTAAAAAGAAAGATAAGACAAACAAATTGAAACAGAGGGAGTACCAATTTGCTGCTTATACGGAAAAAAAAATGCAACTAAACCAGTCGTTAGAGGGAATTATTAGCATAATTATGATAATCAAACTTTGAATAGATCACCAACGGTTGTGGTAGAGGGTAATACCATTTTATTTAAATAGACTCTCGAGTTCGAATCCTAAGAATGAAGTCATACCTAGTAAAGAGTGCTTTTCCGCCGAAATAACAATTTTCAACAAGAATCTGAATTAGTCAGACCTTAACCGGATACCGTCACAATTCGAGAAACCACAAAAAAAAAATTTAAAAAAAATTAAAGGGATAATAACACTTTTGGTCCCTTAATTGTTGGTAAATTATAATTTTAATTCTTATGATATTAAATAAAGCACATTTAACTGTTAATTAATTGAGATGTGTGTTTTTAGTCCCTTTATGTAGAGAATATATCATTTAGACTATTTTTAAATCATAGTACTATCAAATATGAAATAATTGTACAAGCTTAGTAATTACGTGACGAAACAATTGGTAAATTTGTCAACATTCACGTGAAGAGAAGAAAGGTCAAAAGTGGACGTTACGACAAAATGTATTTCATGGTGGACCATGAATATGTCCAAACAGTGCTGAGTGCCCTTGGCACGCAAAATTCACACACACAACTGAGAAAATGATCAAAATGGTTGTTAATGTATGAGGGTTGGATTGTTTTGATCCTTGATATATTCACTTGATTGAAATAGTCCTTAATGTTTCGAGAAAATGATCAAAATGGTCCTTAATGTATGAGGGTTGGATTGTTTTGGTCCTTGATATATTCACTTGATTGAAATAGTCCTTGATGTATGCAAAATGTGGATGGTTTTGGTCCTAAATCCTAAATATAATGCCGTAACATTATTCAAATGTTTGACACAAAAAATTCATCAAATGTAAGTGATTTTTTTTTTTTTTTTTTTACTTTTTTATTATTTTTATTTTTAAAATGTATTATTCTTTTTATATTATTTATTTTTCATTTTCTTTCTTTTCATTCCCAACTTTTACTTCTTGTGATTCCATGTAATTGCTCGTATTTTTTTATTTTATTCATTTAACATAATCGTGTTATTATTCTAATATTTGAAACTATACCTCTTAATATTGAAAAGAATGAGTTATTAACAAACTTGACATATAACGGGTGACGTTATTAAAGTAAAATTTCATTGTGAATGGGTTATAAACTTATATTTTTCCTTTCTTTTGAATTATTTACTTAAGTTACGTTGAAACTTACTTATGTAATGTTAGAATTTGACATATGAGTATTATGTTGAATTTTTTCTTTTGGATTTTAAATTTAGGTTATATTTTCAATTTTAAGTTATTTGCTTTCACATTGCATGTTATTTTTTTTTTCCACTTACATTTGATGGATTTTTTGTGTCAAACATTTGAATAATGTTACGGCATTATATTTAGGATTTAGGATCAAAATCATCCACATTTTGCATACATCAGGAACTATTTCAATCAAGTGAATATATCAAGATCAAAACAATCCAACGTTCATACATTAAGGACCATTTTGATCATTTTTCTCCCTAGCAACAACACCTTTGCCTATCTGCATGCACGATCTTATTCTTCTCTTCACTAAAATAATCCCCAAATCAACGCCATTTCTATAATTTCCTCAGTTGCGAAACCCTAATTTTGAAATTGGAAAGAAAGGAAAATGTCGTGGTTGAGAACAGCGATGAATAAAGCAGTGGAGGTAGGGAATAACAACAACCTGACACGTACTGTTAGGAATTACGCTGATTCCGTTGTTCAACATGCCGGTCACGCTGTTGCTGAGGGCGCTAAAATCTTACACGATCGCATTGTAAGTTTTTTTTAAGCTAAAATATGTCCTACAATCTCAAATATACAAAACATAATACTGTATATTAGGATAGTAGGGTGTATTAGTTATGCTGACATTATCTTTTATTGATAGTTTGGTTTGTTGTATTAAATGAATACAATGTACTCCCTCCGTCCCATAATTAGGAAATCAAGACATAAATTGACTAGTTTTTTCCAATTCTACCCTTAGACAATAAAGTAACTTCTAAATGATGATTGGAAAAGGCACATAGTAACTTTGTATTGTTGGATTTCCAATGTCAAAAGGTTTACTTCTTGTGCATGTTCTAAGCAAAAGGTAAAAGTAATTTATTTTATTTTATTATATAGGGGTAATTTGGTAAACTTCACATTGCGTTATTGGTTTCTTAATATTCGTGTTTTTGGCTAAGGTGACAGTTATTATGGGAAGGAGAGAGTATTAGAATAGGAATGGTACTGTATAGAGTGTATTAGAATAGGAATAGTATTGAATAGGGTGTATTAGTAATGCTGGGATTAGTTGTGCTGACATTAATTTTTATTGACTATTTGGTTTGTTGTATTAAATGAATAGGAATAATACTGGTATGAGTTATATACATAGGCTTACTATGTATAAGAATAATCCTGAATAAGGCGTATAATTAATACTCCCTCCGTTTCTACTTGTTTGCTTGGTTTTGACTTGACACGGAGTTTAAGAAAGTAAAGAAGACTTTTGAAACTAATGGTCTTAAATTAATTATATGTAGAATGTACCAAAATGTCCTTTAATCTTGTGGTCTTAAGCATGCCACGTGGAAAGTTGAAATTAAAGAGTTGCCAAAAAAGGGAAGAGACATTCTTTTTGAAACACGCTAAAAAGGAAAGCAAGACAAACAAATTGAAACAGAGGGAGTATTTGATAGTTGACTATGTGTGAAGGGGAACACATTTGCTGCATTTTTACAGTGTGATTGTTTGCATACGTAAATTAGAAGGAGAGGTAAGTATATCGTTGATGGTGAAGTAGTCGGTTGAGAATTGAAAAAATGTGCTGGTTGCAAGTCATTAATTTTAAAGAGCCGAGCAATTAAAATTTGAATGCAATCAGATTTTGCGTTTCTGATCATTTAGCTCCATAAACCTGCTGGTTAGGCTTAATGTGATTTTTGTAAGTTCAATGAATGAATCAATCTACCAAGCCCAATCCTAAATAAGTAGAGATTGACTATATGAATCCTATATAGGTCAATCAAAAGCAGATTACAGAAACAAATAACTGAATGCAAGTATTAAATGAATCAGAGAAAATAAACGAATGAATCTAAATAATTTGTTGCTTTGCTGATACATCAAGCGTAAAAGAGTTATATAAAAAATTTGATTAGAAAAAGTAAGAAATGCTACAGGGCTATCACATATAAGCACAGAGCAAATAGAGCTCAATTGATAAGATCTTTTGTAAACTGTCTAATTCTATGTCTAGGACCCTTGAGATTGCACGTCATTTTTTATGTGAAGTAAAGAAAACATGGATAATTCGTTTGTTCATGACAGGGGAATAGGAACTTCAAAAGCTTTAAACAGACGGTCCAAAGATTGGAAGAAGCTTCTATTTCCTGCAAGGGACCAGAGAGAGTTCAGTTGATGAAAAGGTGGTTAGCTGCACTTAAAGCAATTGATAACATGTCTGAGGTTTCTGTTGAAGATAAAGAGAAGAACAATGAGCAGCAGCATTCTTCTGAGGAGCCAAAAAAACAACAACTGGTGAGTAGGTTGATCTTGAATGCTCTTGCTCTGTTATCGTTCTCCTATTGACAAAGAAACAGGATTGAATTCGCTCCATATAGACATAATTTCTCTATTTTTGTCTTTTAATTGCATATACGAAAGAGACAATCTTAGTAAACTAGTTTTTCTTCTTTTAAGGTTAGTCTGTCTTAGACACCATGCATTTTGGATGCTTTATTTACCACTCATATATTCAGATGAGGTGAAAAGATAAATGTTCTAACAGTTTGCCTTCATTGCTTTTCTTTGCCGTTGTTTCATCTTATGGAATTATCTTTTGAAGGGTAGATCTCAATGTCTATTGTTCTCCTTCATCATGGTTTTGCTGCTTTTGAAATATTTGCTCCTCCATCCATCTCTATTTGGTGCTTTAAAATCAGTAAAGCAGCCTCTGACTTCACTTTGTCTTGTATCCTGCTGTGATGGCTCTATCCACTGATTTGACAAGCTAACCATGCTGGATCTGGTTGTGGCACTTATCTGACTCTTGCTATTACCTACCTGTTGAATTAACTTGTGCATAGTCTCAGATTAATAGCCCTTGATTATGTATGTTTCATGCGCCAACTAGATTCCTGTACTTATTTGTTGCAGCATAACTTTTACCTTATCGAAAAAACTTATTTGTTGCAGCATCCATGCACACTATGATATATCATCTTGTGAGACATCGGTAAAGCAGTGAATAATTGATTGTGCCTCTTCACTATGCGCAAAATTTAATTTTAGAAGAAAATGTGGATCAGGGATCAGTTTTTTTTTTTTTTTTTCTGCTTTTGTCGTGACATTGTATATGAGTTCTGCTGCTTCTGATCTGGGGATTCTTGCTACTTTTTCATGAGCAGTGTATGAGTTCTTTTTTTTTCTTCTATTTATCGGTGTAATCTACTTATTGCAACCGCAATCATCTCAAATTAATGTTGATTTTTTAGATTGGACAAGGAAGAGATAGCATAGTTATAAACACCCTCCACTTAAACAATAAGATTCAAGAGTAGCATAGTTATAAACACCCTCCACTTAAACAATAAGATTCAAGAGTTTGAGTCACTGAGGGAGTAAAGTAGGAATTGGTCACTGTAGTGTGATAGAGGGTTTGGGAGTGGTGTTTACCATATCAGGAAAAAAAATGTGATTATTTAGATTGTTGTCCCCCTCTTATCTTATTTTAGTTACAGGTCATTTCTTTATACTTTTGTTATTTAGACATGGAGCAAACTCAATGATGGAATTTTGGTGTTATATTGTCTTTTGCATACCTCTTCTTTTCTTGTTGATTCCATTTCCATTCATCCTTCACAAATTACATTCGCGATATTTGGTTTCATGCGGATTGACTTAACCCATGATTATAATTTTATAGGTTCTCTATTACGATTCTGAGATGGGGGGTGAGCCACTGAATTTTCGTGATGTCTTTCTTTACAGTAAAGCTTTGGAGGGCATATCGATATGTATGGTATGTTACATTTCTAAGTCCTGCTTGATTTCGGCAAAGAAGTTGCAATTTCTCTTGGTTTCTCCTTTAACTCTTGTACCTGTTTCACTTTGGCTCAATTTCGATCTTCCTGATTGCTCTAATCTTTTCAAGAAGTGTTACATCTATTGTTTTATTTGAGCAAAGACACCTATGGAGAATGTTTTATTTGAAAAATATTTATAAGAAAATGTTATTTGTCTGACGATACCTCTGGAGAAGAGTTGGTGCCTTATGTTTTGTCCGCCAGGTTGTGTAATATCTTTTGGTCTTGGACTTTCTGCATATACTCTGCTTGTTGTGTGGATCTCAAATTGCTGATCGCGTAGGTTAACTCTTTTGTGTGATTCAGATTCTTGAAGCGCCAAATGAAGAGGAAGTCTCTCTCCTCCTTGAATTATTTGGGTGAGTTCATTTATCATGGTCCATGAGTATGTGATTTTCATAGCATGCATGTGATTTTGATAACATGTAAGTCAACTGTCTTCCAGTACGTGGTATGTGGGGAGTGGGTACAGTTATTGACAGAAACTTTACTGTATTTGGTCACACGCAGACTCTGTCTCACTGCGGAAAAAGCGGTTCACAATGCAATAGTCAGCAGCATCCAGGATCTGGCAAAAGCTTTCTCAAACTACCAAGATGAAGTATTGGTAAAGGGACAGTCTTTCCATCTTTTATAAACATATGCCATAATTGATAAGCTCTTGATTTTGGTGGCTCTCCGTTCAATCCATTGACAGGTAAAACGTGAGGAGCTATTGCAGTTTGCGGAAAGTGCCATCACAGGGTTGAAAATTAACGCGGATCTCGGAAGGTATCACTTGTTATAACACCTGAAACTTTTGACATCTTTGTACAAGTGAACCCCAGGGTTGGAGCCTAATTATTTTGAAGTGGATTTTCTCTCTTGTTTTCAGAGCTTTGGCTGATTGAGCTTAGTTTCTTTTTTGCCTAGTCGATGAGTAAGCGTCTTATTGTTTTATGATAAGTGCATCTTATTAAGGCAAGAGACGGGAAAACTCCTGCTAACTTAATTTATTTAGGATGGAAAAGAAACAACAACACATTTAAACATGGTGTTGTCAACCTTTCAAAACAGTTTTTTTTTTTAAATGACACTATCTTATTTCCTTTTGATTCCTTAATATTTC
The DNA here is from genome assembly GCF_019175385.1 of Lycium barbarum. Lineage (NCBI taxonomy): Eukaryota > Viridiplantae > Streptophyta > Magnoliopsida > Solanales > Solanaceae > Lycium > Lycium barbarum. Next base: position 115,370,238 of record NC_083346.1, on the reverse strand, counting down.
TTCTATGTAAATGAAATGATAGTTTTAGAGCCTTTTAAGAGTGAAAAAAGGGAACATACAATATCTAAAGGCATTTCCCTTTTGTATAAGTTTTGGGGTAACATGGAATATCAATTTTTTTTTTTTAAAATTAAGATACGGTAGGTATAGCAGAGGTAGCCAGTCCTTGAAACATGACCAAGGAGAAACATTTGAGACTTTTGTGATCTTAAATTTGTTTATGAAATTCTGTTTATCCAGAAACGAATTCATTTTGACCATTCAAAACAATTTGGTTGGTGATTAATGATGGTAAAATACAAGTTATAAGTTTGATGTTGGGCATTTGTTTTTAAAAATATTGTTACATCGGGGGAGGGGAGGAGGAAAAGGGAAGGGGATTCCACTTGTGTTGTTCGAACCTTCCACTTAATTTTGAAGTTAGGGAGGTCGCAAGTGAGCTACCACTCAACCCCTTGATATTGTGCCATTGATCTTTGCTTTCGTCAGTTTTTGGTTTTGGTTGTGATAAGTGCTTTCCACCTGCAGAATTGATGCCGAAGTCTCCACACTGAATAAACAACTTGATGAAATAAAAACAGTGAAGGACGCAAGTGGGGATCATGAAACAATTTCCAAAGAGACTGCGGCTTCAATAGAGGTAAACCTGATTGGTGTTCTGTTTTTTTGTTGCTCCATCCACCCTATTTTATTAGGCACAATCAATCTAGCATGGGACTAAGAAGTTAATTCAAACACATCTTATAATAGCAGTAGAATGAGAAAGTATTTTAGTGGTTAAAGTTGGATTGATCAATGAATTAACTCATCATGATTTAACCTTAAATTGTTAAATGAGTTTAGATGAAAGTTCTATAAAATGTTTGTTACTTGGATGAAGTGTGTCAAACATTTTGAGATGCTCGGGAATTGAATGTGTTGCATAAATCTGGGAAGGTGGTGTTTTACATATGCTAGTATTTGATAGACATAATGGTCATTTATAAAATGGAAATATTCTCCATAGAAGAGGTATGCAATGGAGTATTCAGGCGCTTCTCTCCATTTACTTCGAATTCATAAATCTGATCAGTCATTCAGAATTTCCAAATATGATCTGACCCTGTTTTATAAGATGGTAACATATGTTTCACTCCAGAGAAGAAGAATACTTCAGTCTACAGTCTTGACGAGTTATTGTCTTTCTGTAGGCCTTATCTAGAAGGAGAAGTTAACATGCTTTTAGTTTTCATTGTAGTGTTTTGTCATGGCAAGTGATACATGAGGTTACTGCATGAAATTCATTTTCCGTTGCATCAGCAATGGATACTTAAAAATAATTGGTAAATAAGTGAGTCTTAACTTGCCACAAACAAGTAGTTCTCAAAACCTTGTTATTTTATGAATTAGCTATTGAAGATGGATGTTGCATTGGGGGCTTTCATTAATCTAAAGCCTGATAAGAGACCAAAATGAAAGAAATTTTTCTAGCACTCATATGTTAGGCGAACCTACTTATCTTTTGTAATTCGAAATATATGACATAGTTAAATGACTGTTGTATTTTTCCAATAGGCTCTGAAAGCGGCACTTGCACATATTCGGGTCTGCTCCAGATTAGAAGGGCTTCTACTGAAGAAAAAATCTCTTCAATACGGGGACTCTCCGGAAGTCCATTCTCAAAAGGTATATTATTCCTTTAATCTGATCTTATTTGTTTTCTGAAACAAAAGGCCTGGTCTCCCTTCTTGGAGTGTATCATGCTTCTCCTTTGTTTCATATGTTGTCAGTCAAAAACTCGATATATCATATATGTGATGTACATTAGTTTTGGAAGTCTCGGAGACGTTTGCCCCAAGATGATATTATATGCCCAAGTATACTTTTACGCCTTGGGTTGTCCGTCCAGTATGTTGCGTAATATTTCTTCTTAAATTTTCTTTTAAGTATTTGATTAGTACTTACATAGTTTGTTTTCTTATTTTCTAATTTGGTATTCATTGACTTCGGTATTGCTATGGGCCTAGATATTTAACTTCTGTACATTCCCTTTTTGAATTTTACAATTTTTAATGTTCTTTTTCCATCATATCCATATATTTTATTTATTTCTTGGTGCTTTCTCCATTATAGGTAAAACTCCTGCCTCTGAGGATACTTATTTATGCCAATTTAATAGTAGTATAGATTCCTTTAAGCTCAAACTCATGATCGACCTTTTTGTCAAGCATGCCATTATTGGCTGAGTTTACCATACTTCAAATTTTCACTAATGAATGATTTTTGTTTCCTTGAAGTCTTTCTTTTTCTTTCTTCCTCTCTTATTAATTTGTTTTGCTTTTCATTTTTGTTTCCTTTTGGGGATAAGTGTTCTACACTTTTTGATGAAGAGCTTATTGTTTGTTCTACAGTTCTACATCTACAATTACATTTTGTAAAATAACTGCTTCGGTTCTTCCCTCTCTATTTGTTGGGACAGGGTATCGTGGATATCAAATCAGCTATTTTCAATTGTTAAATCAAGCCTTTCACTTTGTTTCCCTGTCTTTTGTCTTCTGTGCCACTATGCTTGAAAATATAAGGTCAACATGTCTTAGCTCCTTTAATGCTCTGAAACATCATGCTTCTGATAATTTCTTTTTGACTAAATTTCATTAACACAAAGACCTGTCAGATAGATGAGGCATGTTGTTTCTAGCAAAGCATCCACTCCTCTACACAATTAGGGGTTTTGCATCTTCTACAAGATTCAAGCAATATTCAACTCTTTGCAGGTTGATAAGTTGAAACTCTTATCCGAATCTCTTGCTAGCTCCACCAACAAATCTGAAAAGGAGATCTCAGATGACAGGTTAAAACTGCACATTTCAATTTCTCTGTCTCAGTGTTCTGTTACAAGTTGACAAAGTTGCAAATTATTTGATTAGCCACTAACAAGGCCAAGACCTTGGCCTCATATATGCTTATTTTTTAAATCTTTTTGTTTTTTTTTGAGATGCTAACAAACTGTATTGAATCAAAGTGCCAGTGATAGGCCATAGTTACAGGGAGTCTAGCTAAAGCTGCACAAAAATAATAAACTAGCAACTAAAGAGACTCTAGAAATTGTATGAGCGTCTCTCTGTCATCTATGTACTTTTCTTTACACCAAATATACAAAAGTCGAATACAATTAAGCTTTATCTTCTGGATAGGGTTGCTTTTGTTATCAAAACATCTTGAATTCCTTTCCTTCCAGATAGTCCACCATATGCATGCTGGGATCATACTGACATACTCGAATATTTTCTTTGAGCTTTTAGTCCCTCCACTTCTGTTCCAACTAGATATCATACCTCATGTATGAACTGGCATTGCCCAACTCAAACCAATAGTAGCAAGAAATATGTCCCACAATTGAGTAGTCACCCTACAATGCAAAAAAAGGTGACTGTTCGTTTCTGCATACAGTCCACATAAGTGACAGATAGCGCCAACTTGTATAATTGTATTCCCCTTCTTTGTAGTCTGTCTTTTGTTAAACAAGCACTGTACTACCAACCAAACAAAGCATGCCGCCTTGTATGGTATGTTTGTCTTCCAAATTTGTCTCCAAGACCATTGTACTTGAAGACTGTTGTTGTGATTCATCCAAAGGTAAGCTGTCTTGACTGAAAAGACTCCTGATTTGTCTTGCAGCCACTATGATCTATCTTGCTCAGGTACGACTCCGTTGAAGAGATTAAGTGTGCTGAGGAAGGCACTGAATCTGTCTATTTCGCAGTCATTCAAAAGTCTTCTGAAGCTAAGGTCCCATCCTTGGTTATTCCATACCTCATTGATATTGGCCCTTTGCTGCTGATTTAGGATGTAAACATCTGGATAAAGGTGCCGGAGAGAGCCATTACCTAACCAGTTGTCTTCCCATAAAGAAATATGTTGCCCATCCCCAAACACTAACCCCATAGACAGTGCTGACAGCTTTGGTTTTCCACTCATCGTCCTCCCCATATTTTTCTTTAATCACCTTCTTCCATAATGACTGATCTTCATTTGAGTACCGCCAGAGCCATTTCATAAGTAAACTTTGATTCTGCTTCCTAAGATTTTTTATACCAAGCCCTCCTTGTTGTTTGTTTAGTGTCAGAATTTTCCACTTGACAAGATGGATGCCCCTTTTATCTTTGTTGCCTTGCCACAAAAAATTGCTTCTAAACATATCCTGTCTCTTCTCAACTTTTGGAGGAATGGGAAAAAGAGACATCAAGTGAGTTTGCCTGCCACCCAAAGAAAGGTACTGGCTCTTCCATCTTGTGAGTTTTTTCTCACATTTCTCTAAAACCCCATTCCAAATGTCCAAAGATATGCTATTTGGACCAAGTGCCATACCAAGGTAGGTTGTCAGCAGAGATCCCACTCCTCCTAATATATCAACACTGCTAGAATTGTTGAGGCTCATTTACTGGAAACATTAGGCTCTTCCTCCAGTTTATATGCAAACCTGACACCCCTTCAAAAATAGCGAGGATGATTCTCAAAATCTTCATTTGGTCAGCATCTGCATCACATAGGATAATTGCATCGTCTGCATACAGCAGATGTGTAATCTCCATGCAATCACCTTGCCTGCTACTGACCTTGAAGCCTCTAAGCCAATTATTCCTTTGAGCTGTGATCAACATGTTATTGAGACCCTCCATGGCAATCAGAAGGAGGAAAGGAGAAAGAGGGTCTCCTTGTCTCAATCCTCTATGTGAAGTAAAAAAACCTTCAGGGGACCCACTGATTAAAACTGAAAATCTGACAGTACTGATGCAGAATTTTATCCAATTCACCTATTTGGTGCCAAAACCCATTCTCTTAAGCATTTTTAACAGGAAACCCCAGTTCACATGATCAAAAGCCTTCTCTATGTCTAGCTTGCATAGGATTCCAGCTCTGCCCTCTTTTTTTCTGGAGTCTAGACATTCATTTGCAATCAATGCAGTATCCATGATTTGTCTGCCTTTAATGAAAGTCATTTGATGTGAATCCACCAACTTGTGCATTACTGTCTTGAGCCTCTCTGTCAGTAGCTTGGAAATGATCTTGTATATACTGCCTATCAAACTAATAGGCCTATAATCCCTCAGTTCCTTTGCATCATTTTTCTTAGGTATCAAAGGTATATATGTGGCATTGAAACTTTTTTCAAAAAACTCTTCACTGTAAAAGTTTTGAACTGCCAACATGATGTCTGCTTTGATCACCTCCCAGCAATGGATGTAAAAACCCATGTTGAAACCATCTGGCCCTGGTGCTTTATCAATGGCACAAAGCTTGATACTGTCTAGAACCTCCTGTTCATCGAAAGGCCTCTGAGGCCATTCCCTTTCCTGTTCAGTGATCACAGGACCATCAACTTGGTTGAACTCTGGCCTCCAACTTTCTGCTTCTGAGTAAAGGTGCTCATAGAATTTGATTATTTCCTCTTTGATAACCCTGGGGTCTTTGTTTCTATTCCTCCAACCATTAAAAGATTGATGTTGTTATATCTTTATGGGCATTAGCAGTCCTCTGAATTTTTTTTGTGTTTTTTGCCCCCATGTTTTAGCCATTGCACTCTTGATCTTTGTCTCCAATGTATTTCTTCATTGACTGCTAGTTCTTCAAATTCAGTAGATGATTGGCTTTTAATGCCAATTCATCACTGTCCAGGCCCCTCTGTTGCTGCACTTTATCTAAATCTGCAATTTGGTTAAAGGATGCTGATTTTCTTCATTTTGAGATTACCATGTGTGGTCAGATTCCACTCTTTAAGTTTGAACTTCAATGCTTTCAATTTACTTGCTAGTATGAAGTCTGGTCTTCCTACAACTTCAAACGAGTCCCACTAAATTTTCACCTGATCTTTGAAACCATCAACTCTTAGCCACCACCTCTCAAACTTGAAGTATGACTTTGAGTTATCCCAATTTCCACATCTCAAGGACAAAGGCCAGTGATCCGAGATGACCTTAGGCAAGATTGTCTGCTTGATCTTAGCCACCAGCTCTTATCTTTTATTTGCTTCTTATGACGGTGGTGTCCGTGGCAGCTTGCGTGCACCCTGACTATTCCACCGGGTACCTGCTACCTCCTACATGTAGAGGTACCGGATAACTGTCTACCAAAGCTTAGGCAGATGGGAAGAAATCACCTAGTGTTTTTTGCCTCTACTGGGATTTTAAATCTAAGTCCTTATAGTTCTCTTCCCACTTCATTGACCACTAGGCCACACCCTTTGTGCAAACTTCTTTTCATCTTTTATTTATATTGCATTATGGTAATGGCAGGGGTATCTCTCCCTCAAGTGCATAGGAAGTGAATTCAAAAGTGCTTGATGCTCAAGTCAAATTTAGATCCTCTCTAACCAAAAAAAGAGCATCTGTATCCCCACCGCTGATATATTTCTAGATAAAATGCTATGGCATCATTTATGTGAAATTACTTGGGCTTTCTACTTGGGGAATTGATACCAAGTTAGCATGGCTCTGTATAAGTTTTAAATAATATGGAACTCCTATGAAAAGCATATTTCATTTTGGAAACAACCTCTGAGGCTTTAACATTTCCGGTAAGCATGGCCAATAACATCATTTATCCTGGGGCAATATCTGGATCTCTTTTCCGAGGTTGGAATTGAATTTAGAGGCTGATTTTCCACTTATGTGAGTAGTTCTGTATGCATTCAAGAATTGGAAACTCCTCACTTTAAAAAGGCTTGAAAGAAAAGTTATTGCTTTTTGAGAAGTTCCATGTATTATCTTGCTAATTATTCTGTTAAACAAAAATATCTTACTAGATTATCACGCCTCCAAGCTCAGAGATGTTAAAGTATTTTGTCAATATACTGGCCCTTGTTGAGAAAAGCATCGAAATTACTAGGTTGTCAACTTGTCATACACCATTGCGTAGCATGGATTGTGAGTAGTTAATAGAACAGACTGGTCAGGCTACCCCTACTTGACCTGATGAATCTAATTTGTTGGTCTTTGTACAAATGATGTTGGATAATTGAATTGTTTCTCTTTAATATTAAGTTCTGATTTTCTTTAGAAAACTGCCAAGTGATTTGAGTGTCAAATCGAAGCTATTGAGTAGGTTTTTGTTTTACCATGTGTTTATTTATAGGGATTATCAGCATGAAATGTCTGATGATTTCATATACAGTAATAGTGTAACACCTTATTCCATCAGTACAATGATGACTTGTATTAAGTGTTTTATGCTGGTGCTTCTTGGAAAAATTGCTAATGTGTATCTACATATCTAATTGGATCTATTGTCATTTCTTACTGTGGACAGAATTCAGAAAGAGGAGGCACTAAAATTTCGTGTTGCCAAGACCGGTGAAGTTGATGAAATAGAGAAGGTAGTGTGCTTATAGGACATTACATTGTTGTTGGAATGCTACATAAAGTGTGGGTAAATAAAAGATAGGTTTTTCATGCATCTTGAAATTTCCTGCCCTCTTCCCTCTTTCTTAGAATTCAACATTTATGATATGTTCTGCATCTTGTTCGCCCACTCTCCGTTCAGGGTGATTCGAACTTAGGGGAAGGTCTTCCACCTTTAAGGTCATAGCACCCGTACTTGAACGCTTACTTTTACTGCTCTTCTCGGGTTCACTTCTTTTCGAAGACATGAAGAACAATCAACCTCTCTACCTTAAGACTTCTAACATGGTTGATTCTAGATAGATCACGGTAACCCACAGCCCCCTACTCTACAAAACAAAGAGTGGAAAATCTCTTCATAGGGCACTGTAGTTGTACAATTATAGTACCATAGGGATGGTGAGAGTTCATAAGACCCGAATTTAGATAGGTTTTATCCTTAGTTCATTACTCAAATTACGAACCCTTAACCTCTTTGCGAATTCACTGTTGAACCTTAATGGGAACCTGTTTTTGATATGTAGTCATAACTTTCAAGAAGAGAATAAGAAGATGAATACCCTTTATACCGTGTCTACTTATGCTTCATTCCTCCTTAACATTATGTGTTGTCAAATTTTCCGCGTATTTGCCGCATTAACCTTGACAAGTTAGTGTAAGTCATTTAATCTTCTGCTTAGAGCCTTAGACTAAACATTTTGAGGTTATGGTTCCTTTGCTTCGTTTTTACAGGAATTAGCAGCTGAGATTTCAGCTCTGGAGAAACAAAGGAATGAGATTGAAGCTCAATTGAAACAGGTAATCAGTTTCTCATGGAAGTCACCATCCGTACCTTGTTTTTAAATAATTATTTACCTATAAAAATAGAACAAAACCCCTCCTCCATACAGTAAACATACAAGTTGGATGTTTCAGACTTGTTATGTAATGTATGTACTACCTTTGACAATCTCTCCTCGTCATATGAACTTCAAGTTGTATGAAGTTTCATACTTGTATTTTAGAGGAGAATGCTAGGCACTACATTTAAGTTAGATTGATGAAGGGCAGAGACAGACCTACAGGTTTAATTTGTTAGGTGAAGACAAGGTGCGCTCATCTATAGTTTTCAGATAATACGATACTTTTTCCCTTCCTTAATTCTGCAATAATTGTTTCATGCTATTAATTTAGCTAATCAAAGAATAAAAATTCATACAAGTATGATTGCAATGATTGCCATAATTATATGGGGCGGTATGACGGTGAGGCAAGGTCTCGACAAGAAAAACTATCATCTCCAAAGGAAAGCTTCTAACCTTTTGGAATTAAACGATAATCCTTTTTTAGCTCTATTATATATATTATGGTACACCGAAAATCTTCAATGCCAAACTGATTTGATTCAAACGCCTTTATTTTATTAAGGAATTTTATAATAAGATGTTATTTTAGGGTGAAGCATTAACTTTGTTTTGTTATCATCTGCTTTGTGATCATCCCTCTCTATCTCTCTTTTTAACAAAGAATATAATGATGACATTGAAATTGTTTACATTTTAGCTCCCATCTTCCGAGTGTTTCCCACATAATAGGCCTTGGTTAGTTTAAGAAGAGTAATATACCTTTCACAAAAACATTTAGGTTCCTGGTATATAGTCAAAAAACTCACTCTGAACATACTGGTGGTGAATATTCACTGTATAGGATTCATCAAAAAAAAAAAAAAAATCACTGTATAGGTTCTGGCGGAGCAGAGCATAAATGCCAATGCGACTGAGAATTGAATAACTCAGTATATAGTTTTTGAGGTTAAATCGTAATGCATTCTTAAATCAACTTTAATAACTAACATGTTATATGATTATTGACTTGCGTCACTTGTGTTTCCACACAATGTTTTCCATAACTGATAAGTCAGGTTGAGATAATATAGAAGGTATTCATGATAAGTCTTCACTAATTGGAAAGAATTTGAGATTGCTTTAGTTTTTTCCATTTAAATTGTGCTAATTTTCCATGTTACTGTCCTGACTAAACTGGGCTTCTTTTAGGTCAATATCTCCTTGGCAGCAGTTAATGCACGCCTTCACAATGCCAGAGAAGAGAGGGATCAATTCTACGAAGCTAATGATCAGATTGTTGCTCATTTAAAAACTAGGGTACGGCTTTTATTTGCTTTTGATACTCAATTCTTCTTTGGCTTAACTTCTACCTCCAGTTCCTAAGCTGTATTCAATATGAATCTCTATTGTTCTCATTTACATTTGGCCATAAGTTCTCTACATCGGTGTAGGAAGACGAGCTATCAAAGTCCATTGGCTCATGTAGAGTGGAAGCAAATGTTCTTAGTTCATGGATCAAATTTTTGGAGGACGCTTGGGCTCTTCAGTCCTCCTATACAGAGACCAAAGACAAGGAGGCCAAGTATGTTACAGGATTTATCACATGATCATTCTTCCAAATTTCAGAAAAGAACCTTTTAAAAGTACTTTACCTAATATTATAGTTTGTTAAGCCTTATCCTCAATGTCAATGGATATACTTGGAGATGCTTTATATTTAACTGTTGCTTCCTTGTGTTCTTCTAGTGGTGAATTGGAAAGGCATGAAGATTATTTTGTGAAATTGGTCTTGCAACTTCTCTCTGCTTACGAGGTGCTTGCTTGAAAATGGTCATAGTTGCTTTGTCTATGCCGTCCTTGTAATAACTCTTTGATCTATTATGTGTTGCTTGCCCAGAAAGAGTTGAGGCCTTCTATTGGTCGTATTAGAAAATATGTGGAGAACTTGAAGAGTTTAGGTGAAGGGTAAGGCCTTTCTTTGCATTCATAAGCCTGTACATTTTTCTGGTCACTTTCTTAATTGCTTATTTTGTTTTCACATAGCAGCTCAGCAAACGAATCTGGTCCGGCTTCTGGTGAATCAAAAGCATTGAGTGCTAGGAAAAGTCTGGAGTTGGAGTACCTGGACTATGAAGCCAAGGTAAAAATTGACTGCTCGAGACCGAACTGATGAACTTCATGAAATTGGTATTCATTTTGAGTCACAAGCTTCGAGCTGCCTCCACTCTTTTCTGTCCAACACCTAAATCTAGTGGAGGTCATTGGTGATTTGCAAGCTTTATCTATTCCAACTTGCTCCTTGGTCTATGATTGGTGTTGAAAATTATATCAAGTGCCTTAATTGCCTAGTTAGGAGCTGCTAGTATTTATTTTCTAATTGTATTTTATGTTTGTGCACTCCCCACTTATTGGGGTAACCAGTGTGGCACCATCCTTGTGTCTGAGCTTGAAGCTGGTGATCTTCACCTTCCCCTCGTTTTATGAGTTGGAAATCTTCTTTATCATTCCAAATCCGGATAAACCCTTTATTTTCTAAGTTTCCATATTCACGTGTTTAACTTTGAAAAAACCAGTGCAGAGGCAATTTGTTTGGGTTGCTCTACCCTTTTATTTTCTTCCATCTACCTTGCAATATCAAGCTAGAATCCTAAGGGTATCTGTCTCATCTTAGTGCAGATTATAACCACATTCAGTGTAGTCGACAACATGATGGAACAGTTCTATGCTCAACACGGGAAAGCATCCAGGTTTGCTTGTGCTTGATGCTTTTACTGCTTCCGGTAGCTTTATTGGATATCAAGCTCCATCAAGTGAGCTACTTGTTCTCTTTTCATTCAGGAAAGACGATCCCAAGATTAAAGAGCTGTTTGAGAACATTGAAAAGTTACGAGAAGAATTTGAATCTATTGAGAGACCAGAACTAGAAATGGAGGTACCGGAGGTCCTGTCCCAAGAGGGAGACGTTTCATCTCATAAAATTCCTGATGAAAGTATTTCAGATCCTGCAAAGAAGGCAACAGAAGCCCTTGCAACTGGGGCGAAGGAGGAAAACAAACTACCTTCTACCAAAGCAGAGAAGGTGTCTGATGCTGCATCCAATAAAACGTTAGACGAAACTGGGTCAAGTCCTGCGAGGAAGGCAACAGAAGCCAATGCAGCTGGCAAAAAGGAGGAAAAGAAACCAGCAGGTACCAAACCCGAGGAAATGTATGAAGCAGAGTTGGCAAAATTGGAATCTGAGTCCGGAAACGTTAACCAGGATTACTCTGCAGAAGAGATTGGCGGCTGGGAATTTGATGAGCTGGAAAATGAATTAAATTCTGGGGACTCGGGTAAACCTGGGAAAAGATAGAAACACCTAACGACAAAACTTAAAATCTTCATCCATGTCTAATAATGAATGGGCAGTCATTTATGTAACACCAGTATTAGAAACTATCAGACCTAAGCTGCTAAATTGAGCAGAGTGTTCCTCACAAGTTGTATGTCTGGATGTAGTTTCATGTATTTATTCTGTGTAAATTCACGAACTTGTGGAACTACATTTCATATCAGAATCATGTGGAAAATTTGTTAGGATGATAATATCCAAATGTAGTCTACTATTAAGTTTGTGCTGACTGCTGAGGACAAGACAGGGAAACCCGAAAACATTTACTCACAGGCTTAGATTTTATTGGCATTGTTCTCCCATTTTTTCCAATGGAAGTTGGCTGTACTGCTACTTGGATGGCCAAAAATACCCTGAAGGTCTTTAAAAAATTCACGTTACCCAAATTTTTAAAATTATTCAACTCGTATCCAATTTGACAAATATTAAGCGTATGATGTCTGAAATTTCATGTGGTTGAAGTTAAGACATTTCTACCCGAAGTTCAAGTGAAAATGGTTAAACTTTAGCTTTAGACATTTTGTTTGAAGTTAGGCTTTGTTGCATATCGGAAGATGTTCCGTTGGTCCCATGCAAAAACTTATAAACTTAAGGGCGTAACTTACAGTTAGCGGTGTGCAAAGTAAACCGGCAAATCGCACCAAACCTAAACCGAGTCAAACCGAAAAAAAAAAAATCTGACTAGTGGTTTGGTTTGATTTGGTTTGGTGTTGAAAAAAAAAATTCGATCATAATTGGTTTGGTTTGGTTTGGTTTTAACTAAAAAAAATCAAATCGAATCAAACCAACCCGACATTACATGTATTCAATTTTTATAATATTTTATACATAAAAATATTTATTTGTAATGTAGTTTATAAATATTTCTTAAATTTTTTCGTAGTTTTTTTAATCTATTATCATATTATTCAAGCTTGAACTTAGAATTTGGATGTCAATAAGTTTTATATCCTATGGATGTTAGTAACTCAAATAAAGTCCAAATCAAAACCAACTCAACACTAATGCTAACAAAAGAAATTCAATTTACCACTAGGAATGACAATAATATTGGATATCTATTCTTTAGTTTTGCATAATTCATTTAGAGAGTGAAAATACATAACTTAAGTTTTTTTTCTTTGTCATGTAATTAATATTTATTAGCCGTACTTATTTTAGCATGACTTAGTATTTTTAGATTATGGTCATTTTCTTTATGGCTTGTTAATTAGCAATATTTATTTTAACCGATTTTATTAGCTTTTGTTGAATATTTTAATACAGTGTCATCACTCTTCTCACATTTTGTGTGTTTTCTTAAGAAACACCTTAATTATATAGTTGTATCTTACTAGAACTAAAGAAATATAAGTTATATGTTTTGTATCAAGACTATTCCGGAGAAAAACTCGAAAAATCCGAGAAAACCGAATAACCCGAGAAAACCCGAGGTTGAAAAATCCGAATTTTATTGGTTTAGTTTGGTGTATAAATTTAAAAACCCGACACAATTGATTTGATTTGGTGTTTAAAAAATCCGAACCAACCCGGTCCATGTACACCCCTACTTACAGTGGCTTAAATTGGGAATCTCTGCACTTCCTCCTGCAAGTTTTAAATTCCACATTATCAGTCTCCTTTTTAATGTGTCTTTATCTAAAAATATTTAGCCTCTGTATATCTTCTTTAAAAAAAAAAAAAAAAAAACCTTATGTCGTTTAGGGGTAAATATCTCAAAAGGTCATTGAACTTTGAGAAACTATGTAGTAAAGTCATTGAACTTTGCTACATATCAATAAAATCACTCAACTTTGTCCTATTATCTCATAAAATCACTCAACTACATGTGTCATTCAAAAAATCTGACATGACAATATTAATTAATTATTTTGTGCCATGTAGATGTGGGCCCCACAATAAAATAAAATAAAATAAATCCATATCTTTATACCCACACCCACTCACCAACCCTTCATCCAAAACCCATTTTTCCACAATAATAGACAATGAATATTATAAAATATTGAAATTAAGATTTAGATATACGAATAACTGTAAAGAAAAATACTATAAACTGTAAAATTTTCACATAAGATAATTAAGAATGTTAAAAAGTTCACTTAGTTTATATTGTGAGAAGTACAAGTGAAAAACATCACTTTGATCTCTCTCTCCCTAACATACAAATAAAAGATACTTTATTTGTTTTGACAAGTGTCTAATTAAGTGCAGCATGGTGTACAAAAAGATTATTAAAAAGAAGAACTTCTTGTGGGTTTCAAAAGTTCCATGTGAAAGCATCGACTCAAATGCTAAATTATTTAAGCAACATGTAACAATCTTGAAACAAAAAAGAAGAGCACTAATCACATGTTTTAAAAGGCAGTGTCAGGACTCGCCCCGGGGCTCGCCTCGGGGCAGGGCAGTAGCAAAACGCCCTGGGGCTAACGTGCGGGGCTTAGTTCCTATGAGGCTTACGCCCTAAGCGCCCAACCGTACGCCCTAAACACGCCTAACGCCCAACGCCCAGGGCTCGCCTAACAGTTCTTACAAAAATTATATTTTAAATTCCTTAATTAGAATCATTCACCCTCATAATTGTTTAACAAAATAATGATACTTAATAGTTTTTCATCTATAGAAATAGAAGATTGGGTGTAACTCATATAACAAGTCGTAGTATTGGATATTTACTATTTGAGAACGTCGTGAGGGAGAATATCACCTATTTTTAAAAAAAAAAAAACACATAGCGGAGTTGTACATTTTCACTTGTCATTGTTCATAAGTCCTATGTATCAGAATTATCATATAATTTTATTTTTGTTCATGAAGAAGTTATGTTTTAATTGTAATATTGATAAATTTTATTGATTATTTGCTTATAGGGAGATAAAATGAATATTATGATAGTAATAGTGTTTTAAGAAACTGTGTTTTTTTTCGTGTTTGAAAGTTAAAATGTTAGAATTGTTTTGCATTTCATAATAGCTTTTATTTCATTGTATTGTTTATACTTGTAAAATTATGTTATATATAATTACAAGTTATAAGCGGTGTATAAATGGGCTTTGATCATTTTTTTGTGAGGATCAAGCGCGCGCGCGCTCACACACACACACACACACACACACACACACACACACACACATATATATATATATATATATATATATATATTTCATTTATTTACAGTTTTCTTTTATTTTTTTATATAATTTTACCTATTTAAAAATATTTATTGTAATTATATTATTTTAAGATTTACTAAAAATTAAATACCCATGGGGCTTACGCCCCGTGCCTCGAGGCTTACGCCTCGTCGAGGCGTATGTAAAACGCCCCGCCTTACGCCCCTGCCTTTTAAAACACTGATCACAGCTGATTCATTGAAATTAAAACTATTGTAAACTATTTTAGTGCTTGAAGTTTGTAAGGGCACGACAATAATCTATCTTATGGTACAGCAAATCATTCGTGTAACTAAGACATAGTGTCAGTACAAAATTGAACAAATATGTATATAGGTCTTGATGGTGACAGCTTCATAATTAATCTACATTAACTTTAACACCAATAAAATTCGTTAATAGTGAAACCGATAAACATGAAAAGAGGAAAAAAAATAAAAAGGACAACTTAAAATTGCACATAGCTAGTCCGCCAAAAAATAAGAGGAGAGGATGCAAATTAGTGACGATATGGCTTTGAAGTATTGGGAATACATGCAATGTATTTAATCAAAATAAGTTGTTTTTTTTCATCTAAAACAAAGAGTTATTAGCCCCACTGATTATAACAAATGTTGACTCATAGACACAGTCGAATTTAATCAAGGACTCGCAGGTTCGATAAAATCCAATGCTTTGAACGTTGATTTATATGTTTGTGAAAAAACAAGTTTAATAAATACAGATTTATATATTTCAAAATTCACTTTCTCATATTATAATTTACGACGTTTAAATTATGAATTCACCCATCTAAAGATATGAATTTATTTTATTGTGGATTTGGATGAAGGGTTGGTGAGTGGGTGTGGGTATAAAGATATAGATTTATTTTATTTTATTATCGGGCCCACGTTTACATGGCACAAAATAATTAATAAATATTGCCATGTCAGATTTTTTTAATGACATACAGTCAGACCTCTCCATAATGGCACCCGCATATAACAACACCTCTCTATAACAACCAGCTTTTTTCGGAACTAATTTTTTATGTTATATTTTACTTGTCTATAACAGCATTTTACCTAAAACAGCAACAACCAACTTTATAACAGTACGCTCTTTGTAAAATTACCCCCATATAACAACTATCGTCTTTTTTTGGTAATATAATAATTAACCATCTTTAAAAAAATAGAATATATATGATTACCAATAATAAGAGTAGAGATTTTGAGAAAATATTTGATCATTTAATACACTATTACAACAAAAAATATTATATGAATATATATATATATTCATCAATAAATGATTTTCCTTTATTATACAAAGTGTGATTAAGCTTAGAATTTGGCAATTAAAAATGACAATTAGATTTTATGCATCTTTTTTTGCCTATAACACCGAAATATTATTTAAATGCTAATGCTGTTATAGGTGTATAACGGTCATTCTCTATAACAGCTGAAACATTTCGAACTCAACGATGCTGTTATAGAGAGGTTTGACTGTATGTAGTTGAGTGATTTTATGATATAATAGGCCAAAGTTGAGTGATTTTATTGATATATAGCAAAGTTCAATGACTTTACTACATAGTTTCTCAAAGTTCAATGATCTTTTGAGATATTTATCCTGTCGTTTAGTATGTGTGTATACACAACAACCCAAGAAAGCTCTCAAAAAAATAGCACCAAATATTTATTCTTCTGAAATGTTTAGCCAGTATACATCTATAACGGTTACAAATCTAGGGGTGAACATTAATGTTAAGAAAACACCATAAATAAAAGAAAATAGCCACCAGAATTCATTAAAAGTAGGAAAGCTATAAAGCTAAAGTGCAGTCTTGAACTTTCAACCATTATTATATGTATCCTGTTATAGTGACCCTTCTTTAAAGTTATATAATTATGTTAGTTGTGCTACAATCGGATGGCACATCCATGTTATTGAAGTCACAGTTTAACTTCATTACACAGATAGCATAAAAGAATTTCTACAACATAAACTTCCTGAAAGATAATTACATGTAGCCAATAGTGATATAAGTAATCTAGAAAATAAGGTTGATTACTTGCTACAATATATTAAATTACAATGTTACACTTTTTTTTACTATTAGATAAATCCTTTAAGTTATATACAATAACAGTATTGTAAGAAATTTTATTCTATCAGTGTATTTTAATTGATTAGTGCAAATTATTACTCTATTTTCGATGTTACCTTAATATGAGACTACTTATAAACAATGACATGTTGTAGGTCACTTAAACTTAAGGTGTAAATAAATTTATACAATAACAGTGCAAGAAACTTAGACATAAGTTGGTTGAGATTTGAAAAAATGTTAGTATTTGAAGTTGAAAAAACTATTTGAAAGTTCAAATTCTACTTGGACATGAAAATACATTTGAATTTTGGTGAGTGAAAATTGAAAAACCTTGAAAAACCCCATAAAATCTTTTTCTGAAACTTCAAATTTGAAGTTGAAATAATGGATATCTTGTCTTTTTTATTTTATTTTATTTTATTGGGATATCTTGTTATGTGTTGGTAAAAATTGTTTGCATATTCACCAATTTTAATGCCTCTTCCTTTTCACCTCTATTACGCATTCGGGCTTATAGTTAAATGCCTAAACGTCTTGATGAAGATATCATTAATGAGTTGGTTAAGTTTCAATTTTGAAATTATGTATACATATGAGCTAATTATGTCATTGTCGCCGACAAAACATAGGCTATACTTTTAATTCCGTATAGGAAAAAGATAGCGTTGGGCGGAGGGGTCTAGAAATAATCTGATGATGTATTAATATCATCAACCATTTTAAGTTATATACATCAGGTTGATAAATTTCTTATATTATTAATGTAATTTAACTTGTAATAACATATTATTTACTGTTTATTCTAATTGTTTTATCAATAGATGTTATTAAGTAGAGTTACCTTCAATCAGGGGCGGATTAATAGAGTAAGCAATGAGCTCGTTCGAACCTAGTAACTTTGTATTGACCCATACTATATGTTAAGAAATTCACTGAATATATATATATTTCAAACTTGATTATTAACATTTGAAATGATTATCTTAAGATCATAAACCTTAAAATTCAAATCTTGAATCTTCATCTATTTACACACTTGTCTAAGTAAAAAAAGAAATGTTTTCGATAACTGGAGGTGAAGAAGGGAAGGGGATAAATATATATGTATCCAATTCTACTCACCTACCTTCAAGCTTCAATTGATAAGGAGATCCAATTTGCACCCCGGTCCACCAAGTAAATTGTTCCATGTTCTTCTTGTACCAGTCACATTAATGGTTATCAAATAAGTTCACGTGAAAAGAAATGGAGCTCTGTTATTTCCTTTCTAATATGTTTCAAAAAAAAATACACATCATTTTAAATTTGGAAATAATTTAATTTGAGCTTCTTATTTTATTCTTAATGAGAAGTTTTTATACAACCCCTTAAACTTACTAATAAATTTTATTTAGACACTCGAATTAGGACATACTGATTGAGAAGCTGAACATGTGATAAAATGTCCTATTAGACACTTCAACTCAAAATTTCAAAAAAGCTTTTGTACATTTTGTCAAATGTCATTACGTAGATAAGTTAACCATTTAAAATATATCACCTCCTTTAATTATATACAGTAACCTCACTTAGCCGTAAAACCTCATACATGTTCCAATTGATGCTAATATGTATAATTAAAAGGATGAGACGTATTTAATTTGATTAACTTATCTACGTAATGGGCTTCTTGTGAACACGCACATTTGTTTTTTCAAAATATGAACTTAAAGTGTCTAATAGGAACACTTTATCATGTGTTCAGAGCTTCAAGTTCTCTATAGGGACAAACCATAGTTTGAGTGTTTAAATGGAATTTACTGACAAGTTTAAGGGGTTGTCGATGTATTCAGCCTTGTTTATAGTCACACAAGTGGTCGCCATGACATATTCGAAACAACAAATTTCAAAAGGTTTACAACCACACAAATATTATGACTCACTATATAAGACTACAAATTTTAAAAATTCTTTCTTTCTTTATTAAACACCCTAGCCAAATAAGTTCACATAAATTGAAAAACTGATCAAAGTATATTACTCATGCAATCTTCCTGTCTTTATAAATGGTACTCTTCTCCTTCATTTAGCCTCATAATGCTCAACTACACCTCCTAACTCCCCCCCCCCCCCCCCACACACACACACACAGAGTATGTACTATGGAACATGCACAAATATATGGTCATTCCATAGATGACGATGCAAAAGAAGATTACATAGAATTGGAGGTAATTAACTCATCAAACTCCACCATTTCCTTATTCCATTTCAAAAAAATCTCCCCATCACCACCACAACAAGCTAAAGAATTTGAATTCCAAATGTTGCCTAACTTTATTGATAAAAACACCGCACCAATAGCCACAGCTGATGAACTCTTCTACAATGGAAAACTCCTCCCTCTTGATCACCTCCCTCTTCATAATAATCCAATTAGGAACAAATTTCGTCATGTTAGAAAAAGTTTTGATGATTTTGAACAATCTTTTAGCACCCCTTTTTTCCAATCTGGTCATATTAGAAGAGAACTCAATCCACAAGACTACTTCTTTCAGTACTCATCAGATGATGAGAGTTTAAAAAGATCAAAATTTCTTCATGTCAGCAAATGTTTTGATCAATCTTTTAGGACCCCTTGTCAATTTAGTAGGGAACTCAATCAAGAAGACTACTTCTTTGGCTACTCAACAGATGATGATGGTTCAAAAAGATCAAAATGGTCAAAAGGCTCATTGACAAGAAAGCTAAGGCTTATCAAACAACTCTCATTTGATCATTCTAAGCTTAAGTGTTTGATTAATAATAGTGTCGATAAATTAGGAGCCAAGAAAGAATTATTTGGGAAAATTCATCACAGCAAGTCATTTTCAGGAGCTATTAAAAGGTTGTTAACAGCTAAATCTTGTTCTTCATCATCATCAGTTTCAAGATCAAAGAACACAAATGGGAATATTCAAGATTTGCATTTGTTAATGAGAAACAAAGATGTGTATGGAGAGGTTGATCCAATTCAGGCTGCAATTGGTCATTGTAAAAATTCTCAAAAGCAGAAGTTTCATTCAAGAAAGAGTAGTGTAAGTGACACTGGACTTGGCAGATCATTATCAGCTTCCAAGAGGATCTTTCAAGAACAAGAAAGAGCAAAACTCTGCAGGGGTTAGAAGTCTTTTTTCCATTTCATTATTTCTTGGGAAAAGTTTGTATACCCTTAAATTTGCAATTTTTCTTATATTTGTCCTCTGTCTACCGGTCGATCCATGAAAGTCGATATTATTATCTTTCGTCTCAAATATGTCTCTCCTATTAACGTTTTCCATCATGAAAAAGTTAAGTCTGATTTTGGCTAATATGGTGGAAGCTACGTAGGGGTAAGGGTATAATGAACCTTTTTCAATTGGTTAGTGATACATCTAGACATTTTAATTATTCCGGGGCATGCTTTAATCTATTGTAAAGGGTGTGTATAAGCCAGTTTCATAGTTTAGGGATAAATTTACGTCTTTTTATAAGATGATGAACAATTAAAAGTTGACATAATACATAAACAGACCCTCAACCTTGGCCTTAGCTGACAAGTATGTCCTTCAACTTTGAGGGTGCACAAGTAAGCACCTCAACTAGACTCCATTTGTCAGTTGAATGCTCCAAGTTACAAAATGACCATCTAGACACCTCCAAAGTTTATGTGTCACGTCAGCATTTGTGTTTACATGTTCAACTTTATACAAGTTGAGGTAACTACTTGTGCACATCCAAAGTTGGAGGGCATAACTTGCCGGCTAAGGCCAAATTTGAGAGTCTGTTTATGTATTCACTATAAAAAAAATGGGTAATTTGTGGAGGTTGAAAGTTGCATTTCGCAGGGATTTTAGCCTCCTTAAGCAATTAGCGGAGGCTGAAACCCCCGCGAATTGTAACTTTTAACCTCCGCAAATTACCCATTTTTTTGGAGTGAATATTATGCCTTAAAAGTTTGAATGTCTTCTCATTTGTAATTTTGAGTATTGAGCATTCGTCGATGGCATGTACTTTCAGAGCACACTTTTATTTTAAGCAGCTTTGAGGGAAGTACAAATTTCAAACTGATGACATAAATTTCAGAAAGTTCAATAATAGACAAAGTACCAATTCATATTAGAAGATTCAAAGAAATACTATAATAAAATGTTATCCCAAAAATTTGAATATGTGGACCGAAAACAGCTTTTAACCCCTTTTATCACTACATCAGATATATTAAGAGGACTCAACAGTTTATATATAATAAAAAAAAAATTGTTTGCTTTATTTATGTAATACTGTAATTCTCCAGCGAAAGAAACCATACTCCGGGATGGAACCTGCTCTTCCACTAATCCCTTTTTAGTATTTCATTGAACACCTAAATGCATAAAGATACACAATAAAATGTTATAACCACTTCCTCAAGTCATTTTTTATCATAGTAAAAGATCCTTAATGCATCCAAGTGCATCTTTACGACCTGTCTACTATTCATGTCCCTCAATTTTCTCCTGTTCTCCAGCATTATTAGTAAAAATTAAAAGCTTATAACTTTTCATATCATCCTTATTGACAAATCAAGAAGTAGGATATTATTAATGAATTCAATGAACAATGTGTTAGCTCAAATTAAATCATCTTGCACGTTCCAAATTAATGCATTGACATTTAAACATTAATGAATCACGAGAGCATAAATGAAGGCAACTACAATCTTTAACCAAAGTGCCAACTTCAGTTACTTATGTATAAATACACTTCCTAATCAGAGTAACATGTTTCAACATTATTCCATCTCTGGTTATGTCGTAAATATAATTTGGGATGCTTAATCGCTCACGCCTCACGACTTTATAATGTCATCACGCTTGAATTACAAAATCCTACTTAAATTTAGAGTGAATAGGTATAATAAACCCCTAAACTATCACCATTTTGCGAGTTTTATACCTAAATTATTAGGTGTTTATGTTACATTCACGGACTATAGCATCCTTTAGATTAAAACCCCCGGTCGAATATGTAGCAAAATGTTTGGGATAACTTGCTGAGAGGCGTGTGGGAGAGAAAAAAGTCTTTAAATTGTGTACGTCTGGCACAATGAGTTCATGATAGTTTTGGGGGTTTTATGATCATCCAGTAGTTAAGGTATGCTGGAACTCGCAAAACGGTAATAGTTTAGAGGATTTTATCCTATTCACTCAAATATTTTCCCACGCGTACGTACTGTTACTTGGAACTCTTTGGAGAAGCTTTTGGAGCGTGATGTTTACGTAGCATGACATATTCCTCCGGGAAGTATTTTAAAATGAATTCATGATAGTTCAGGAAGTTCTGTAAATACCCAATAATTTAAATATAAAACTCACAAAACAATAATAATTTAGGAGATATTTAACCTATTCACTCAAATTAAAATCAACAACTTTGATACACTTAGGAGTAGAATTCATGTAGGAGCTCATGAACCTAATCCTAATGTAATATTATGGGAGATTACTTTCAAGCTAAAGGTTGAATATACCCTCTGGTGAATGCGATTAGGCATGAAGAAGAAAAAGAAGCGGAGAAAGAGCACAACGCAACTGAAGTTTGTCAATATTAACTGCAAGTTAAATACTTTAAATTAAAAAATTGAATAAATCAAACCTCTCTATAATATTATTGTTTGTCTCGGTATTTTTTTGGTTACAATAATAAAATATTATTTTAAAGAACATATAATATGAAAAATCAATTCCACCGAAAACATAAATATTTTAGTGAGATGTTATTATGGAAGATGATTTTTATGGGGAGGTACGACTGTATAGCTAAAGGGAAGCATTTTGCTTTAACGATTTTCAAATTTTATCAGAGAGATTAAAGTAGTAATGACACCAAGTAGCCACTTCTAATGGTACTAGCGAGGAAACCCGTGCTGTGCACGGTCCAATATGTATTCAAAAATTTATTTTTTTAAGTAGTATTAATTAAATAATTTTTAAACTTGTGATCTAATATAAGTTATGTATTTATGCGGTAGTAAATCATTTCATTAAGAGTAAAATGAAAAGTTGATTGTTATTACTTATTAAGAACAACAAAAATACAATCAATGCTAAATTTATTATGTGCATATATACAAATCCATTTATCAATTGCTTCTGAATAACATTTGAATCATAAAATTATGCCTGGCGTGCTCAAATATTTTTTATCAATATTTTCAACTCCCAAAGGAAACTTAGCAAAATATTTAACTGCCAAGCGTGTTGTGTAAATATCATAGAATTACTTAAATCTTATTTTTATAAAGAAAAAGGTATACACATGGCTTCGAATTGGAAAAATCTTAAAGTTGAAGCTTACTTATTATGTGTAAATATGAAATTTATGCAATTTTTAGTGGGCCATTTCAATGGAGAATTGGGTTTTTGGTCTTTTACAAACTTTATTTAGTTTTATAACATTTTTACAAGAGATCTTCATTTTTTACACATTAGAGATTTGAAAAAAAACACATAAAAGATTTGAAAAAATCATTTTCTACTATTCAAATTGTAAGAGGGCAAGAGATTCTATTTTTACCTGTTTCAATCCATTACAGCTAGAAGTATAATAAGTTTAAAGCACAAAAAGCAAAAATACCAGAAATGCCCTTGTGACCAAGCAGGCATGTCTACCGTGTGCAGCCTGCTTTAGCTGCACTCTGTGACTTTTTATATAGGAGAATATGAAATATGACCATAATTTATGATATATTAAATACTCCCTCCGTCTCATATTATTTGGTAATTTTCCCTTTTGCACACTCCTTAAGAAATCATAAATAAAAGATGTATTTTACCATCTTATCCCTATCCCTCTCCAATAAATGCATTCTCTAATCAATATTGACTATTTTCAAGAACATTTAATACTAAGGGTAAGATGGAAAATATTTAATTAATTTTATCTTGATTTTGTAAATGAATAAGTAATTTGGGACACATATTTTTAGTAATGTGGCCAAATAATATGGGACAGATGAAGTATCTTTTACATTTGGTCACATCGGATTTCACTTTTCAGTATACTTACCCTTAAGCGTTTGAATAATGACTAAGAGCCCGTTTGGATTGGCTTATAAGTTGTTTTCAGCTTTTTTAAGTGTTTGGCTGGTCAGCTTAAAGTCATTTTGTGCTTAAAATAAGCTCAAAAAAATAATTAGATCCATTTGACTTAGCTTATCTAAAGCAGCTTATAAGCTGAAAACAGCTTATAAGCAAAAAAAAAATAAGTTAGACTACCCCAATTTATTTATTTTAGCTTATAAGCTATAAACAGCTTATAGGCATAAGCCCATCCAAACAGACTCTAAGTCATAACCCTACGGCCCAATTTATGTAATATCTTTCGCTATGCGAGAGTTAATTTGACTAATTTTTAAAATAAATTGTATTAAATTAACTTAATATTTTAAGATTAAAACTTATATTTTCAAAATTAAATGAAAAGTACCAGTTATAAGTTACAAGTTTTTCTCGTATCAATTTAGTGATAAAATACATCTTAAAATATTATTCAAATTTCGTACGTTTGAATTTCGAAATGCAAAAAAACCTCTCTTAAATTGAAAATGGAATAGTATTTTCTTTTCATTCGTGTGAACATAATTTCTTTCGATAGAATAAAACACTTATTCGTTTAAAGGTGCAATTTTTCAGCAGTTTTCGAGGTAAATCTAAATTTATAGTCTAATGTGTAAATTTAGAATAACCGATATTTATAGTTAAAAAGAAGTTCATTGCTTATCTCCAATTTAAAAGGAACAGTAAAAATCTGACCAAGCATTACATATAAATCTCAATATGTCTTTAATGTGACCAATCCAAATATATTATCAATTGATTATTCCGGTTCAACTTCACCAGCCGGCTAAAATTTACCGGTTTAACGCTCAGTAAAAACTAAATTACTGCTTAATGATGTCTGTTTTACCATATTCTGATGTGGATTCGAGTTTAAAAGCTCTAGCCGGTCGAGCCGAAGGATTTGGCCGGTTTGCTATTGGCGGTCTAAACGGTCCGGTTTACTCTGTTACAACATTGGCCGGTTTGTTCCATTGTCCCATTTCCTTCTTTACTGAATGTGAATTATAGAGTATTATATTGTGTTCTTGGTTTTTAGAATTGCGATCATTATTATTAATTTTTTATGTGAAAAAATTGTGATGAAAAAATATTTTTACAATGTTTAGTTGACTTGATTAATGGTGTATGTAGGATATTGCACAAGTATTTTCTTTTTATTATCATAATTTGGCTTTATTGTCTGTACATTGATGTTGTTTGGACTTATTATATATACACATTTGTTTCTCAGAAAATTACTCCTTCTGTCCCAATTCATGTGATACGCTTTCTTCTTTTTTAGTCTATAGAAAAAAAAAGGATACATTTCCTTATTTGACAATAATTTAACATTAAACTTTATCTTTCACGTTTAACGAGATGATCTATAATCACAGAAATATTTTGGCTTATTTTAGACCGTAACATTCAAAAGTCTTCCTTTATTTCTTAAACTTCGTGCCCAATCAAACTATATCACATAAATTGGGACGGAGGGAGTACTATTTACACACACATATATACTTCTTTTTTTAATAAGCGTGGTGTTCAGGCTAGCTTGCGTGCACCTCATCTAATTCTTTGGGGTACCTGCTACTTCCCACTAGCATGGGGTAACTCTGTCTACCAAGGATTGGACAGATAGAAAGAAATCGCCTAATGTTTTTGCTTCAGCTCATAATTGAACCTGTCATTTACACACGTATATAAGAGCTCTTTTTGGGATACAACCTTTGGGTTCTGTTATTTAATGTGCTTGAAATCGGAACTGCTTATCTGAATCAGAAGATATGACTAGCTTCCTAAAGGATCATATATACATAACTCTGCTTCTCATTTGTATTGTTATTGTTATAGTTATAGTTAAGGTGGGTTGACAAGGGGGTTGCTCAGATGGTCAGCACCTCCCAACCTACAACCCCAGGGTTGTGGGTTCGAGTCACCAAAGGAGCAATAACTCCAACAAAGGGAGATCAAACGGGAATAAAAGGGGAGGGGAATCACCAAAAAAAAAAAAAAAAAAGTGGTGTAGTGTATTTAGATTTAATGAGGTCTGTTCTTTTTTATATGGGTTGTCTAAACAAGTTAATAATGTGTTCAGAAAGAGTTAATGTTCAAGAAAAGTTTAAAAGAAAGTTGATTAAAAAATACAGTACCAGTTTCTCAAAAAGAAAGTTGATTAAAATTGCTCATTTTAGATAATTTTCGACATGACTTAGTATAGTAACTATTATCCCCCTCAGATTAACTTGGCTAGAATGTAGAAAATGTCATGTGAATAATTACTAGTAATTCTTCTCACCAGTTAATGTTAATGGTGAGAACAGATTGGTTTGCGTAATTTTACCCTCAGGATTCCTCTCGAACTGAAGTAGTTGGGTAGTCCAGTGAGAAACTAAAAACCAAAGGCCTTATAAAGTGAGCCTGTTTGGATGGGCTTATGCCTATAAACTGTTTGCAGCTTATAAGCTAAAAAAAATAAGTTGGGTTAGTCTAACTTATTTTTTTTGGCTTATAAGCTGTTTTCAGCTTATAAGCTGCTTTAGATAAGCTAAGTCAAATGGGCCCAATTGTTTTTTTGAGCTTATTTTAAGCACAAAATGACTTTAAGCTGGCCAGCCAAACACTCAAAAAAGCTGAAAACAGCTTCTAAGCAACTTATAAGCCAATCCAAACGGGCTCAGTATCCGCTTTGGTTGTAATGGGGGTGGTTCATTTCAGTAGGTCTTTCCTAACAAAGAAGCACCTATATTATTTCACTTGCTAACTAATGATATACTGCTTTTCTATCCCTTCTTGTTTCTCCGAAGAAATAAAAGATGACTTCAAGAGAAAGTAGAATCTAAATATATTGGTGCTTATTGTGCATAAACATGACCTGCTGTTAAGAACTTAATTTGGGCATCCAAAAGATTGAGGCATGCCAGTTTGTAAATGCATGCATTATTGATCTAGGTTTAGTACATAAATTCGGAAAGTTTTCCAGCGTGTTAAACACCATACACTTTCTTGTTTGTAGATGATGGTCCAGGATCACTTCGTGATGGATGCCGTAAGAAACAACCGCTATGGATTGTTTTTGAAGTTTCAGGCACCATTCATCTCGCGTCTTACCTACGTGTGTCATCTCATAAATCTATCGATGGTCGTGGCCAAAGGATAAAACTCACTGGCAAAGGCTTACAACTGAAGGATTGTGAGCACATAATTGTATGCAATTTGGAGTTTGAAGGTGGCAGAGGTCATGACGTTGATGGTATTCAAATAAAACCAAATTCTAGGCACATCTGGATAGACCGCTGTTCTCTTCGTGATTATGATGATGGGCTAATCGATATAACCAGACAAAGCACAGATATCACTATTTCTAGGTACTGGATAGTTACTTTTCAGATTTTGTACATTGAGATACTTTCCGTTGCAGATTAATGATCTTAATGATCACTTCCTGCAGGTGTTATTTTGCTCAGCATGATAAGACAATGCTTATTGGAGCGGACCCGACTCATGTTGGGGATAGATGTATCAGAGTAACCATCCACCACTGTTTCTTTGATGGGACACGACAGAGGCAACCTCGTGTTAGATTTGGAAAAGTTCATCTGTACAACAATTACACTAGAAATTGGGGTATATATGCTGTTTGTGCCAGCGTAGAATCACAGGTAAATTTCTTTCTTCCTGGGTGCAGTTTGATGCATGTTAATAATTTATAACCAAGTATATTGTTTGTTAATGTTGATTCCAGATATATTCCCAATGCAACATATATGAAGCTACACAGAAGAAAAAAGCTTTTGAATACTACACAGAGAAGGTAATGCAACGCCTTTTAATTTGTATCTTTGGTTTTCCAAGATGAAGGTTTTATCTTTTACAAATGGTTTTCTTAGTGACTTGGCAACCCAAGTTGATAATAGGTTCACTTATAGCGATACATTGAAAGTGGATTTTATTTATTATTTTCCTTTCTAATAGTTTTTTTTTAGTTGTTCGATAAGCTTAATCTCCCTGTGACTACTTGAGGAATGTACACTCTATTTGTTAGAAGTTGTAGCTTGCTCAAGATTTGATCCTTTAACTTAGTGTTTAAGTCCAAATTGAATAACGCAAGCACAATCAATTTTCTAGTTCTAGTTCTCCGAGGAATTAATCTACTTCTGGGACAACCTTGATTTAAGGAGATAAATTGACATATATTAGTTTTGCTTCAGTGAATACTTGGATCAAACCCAATTTTGCATCAATTTTGCCAAAGATATGCTGGTCTCTAGGCATTGCTTTTATTTTATAGATGACCTACTCGTCTATTTTATTCTAAACTTACACCATGTAAGTCGCACAAATAATTATTTTGAATCACGGTTAGTACATTTATCAGGATAAGATTAAATGAATCCTGAAGTACTCGATGTCAAAGATGGATCAAACATAAGTTAGATAGACTAGATCAAAATCGCTTGTACTAGATTTTTTTGAAATAACTTGTACTAGATTGAGAAGTTGGATTTATCCCCAAAGGTATGGTGAGTGGTTGAGGAATAGGAGTAACAACTTGGAGAATCCGGGTTCAACTTCCAGATACAACTCTCAGTATGAGCCCATCTCCTCCACCCTTAGGGGCTAGGATTAGGATGACACTTGTGGTTGTAGCAGGCTGCTCGGGGAATTAATTGAGTTGTTCGAGCCGACCAGAACACCACCATCAACAACAACAACATACCCAGTGAAATCCCACAAAGTGGGGTCTGGGAGGGAAAAAGTTCAGCCCAATGCACTAAGCTCCCCCTATGCGCGGGGTCCGGAGAACAGCCGCACAACAAGGGTCTATTGTACGCAGCCTTACCCTGCATTTATGCAAGAGGCTGTTTCCATGGCTCGAACCCGTGACCTTCACGGCAGCAACTTTACCAGTTACGCCAAGGCCCTTCACGACCGGAACACCACTATTATTAAAAAGAAAATTATAAAAATTGAATTGACCAAAAATTATAAAAATTGAATTTGACCCAGTGTGATCCTATTGTGAAAATTACTACCTTAAAAAAACAACCTTATTGTGAAATTTCCAAGCAGAGTCCTTCACTAGAAATATCATACTATTACTTAGTGTATATGCTTCTCCTGTTTGGTATGGAAGTGTCATTGATATCCCTGTCTTTTCACTGAACCAGAAGCTGAAAACTTGTTTGAATTCCTCTTATCCTTATTATTGCTAAGTATGTTCATTCCTACTGTTATGTGGCGCCTTCAGGATCATGGGGCTAGAAAGCAGCCGATGACCCTAGTTGTGGATAAAAGCTGTTGACTGCCATTATGCCATAGACCTTTCTAATTGTTAGGCTCAAGGGCAAAAGCACATGGAAATTATCCATAAAATAACTCTATATTTGAGCTATAGTAATTTTACATCAATTCTCGATGTATCTCCAGCTTGAAGCAACTTTGGTCCTGCCTATGGTCTACATTTGAGTTTTCTTTAATATAAATGCTATTGCAAGTTATTCCTCAATGTCTATTTTGATATTTCAATTCACAACTTGAAGAGTCTGGAAGTAGTGAAAATTGGTATTTGCACCTGAAGGTTCGAAAATAATACCATGGGCTTTTTCATGTGTCCATCAAGAAAAATATTGATGTTTCTTATTATTAATCATTACTACTTCTATGCCGATGATATTGCTATTTTGAAGGGGTTATTGTATATGTTCTCGTTTTCAGCTTTTTGTAATCGTCTTTGGTTATTTAGGCAGCAGATAAGGAGGAAGCAAGGACTGGTTTAATCAGATCTGAAGGGGACATGTTTCTAAATGGAGCTCAGGGAAGTTTGTTAACAGGTGTTGGTGGAGAGTGTGTTTTTCATCCAAGTGAATTTTACCCTGTCTGGACACTGGAACCAGCCTCAGACTCCCTCAAAGCTGTTCTCCAAATTTGCACAGGTTGGCAATCTATTCCCCGGCCACAGGAAGAGTGTGTTGGTCAGATGTAACCTGCATGCTAGTTTCTTCCGGAGGTTCGATGTAGCGCTTTAGATAGGGTTCATCCAAACCTAGTAACTCTGGCTCAAACCTTGTTTAAGTGTTAAACAGTTCACTAAATAATTACAAATAATATATCCCGATCCCAACAAACCAAATGGGTTGTGATACGATTCTGAGCCCGAGCTCATAATGTTCAAATGTTGGATCTGCCTCTGGTTTCATCTATGAACTGCACTGAGGCTGGGGTAGATAGAGGAAGAGAAGATTTGTTGAATGCTCTTGGGAATTTATTGAGGTAGTAAATTATGTTTCAGACGGATCTTTCTTAAATCTAGCCTATCTCTATATGTAATGTAATATATGTGCTTTCCTCGGTTCTCATCATTTCAAACTTCAGTGAAACTTATTGTCCTATATTTCGTATATAAGAATATCAAAGTATATATTGAACATCATTGTATCAATTTGCAGGTGCTTTATATGATTTTGGCCAAACCGCCAAAGGCTTTGATTTTTATCAAACTATTTAATGTGACTTCTTGATGTCAGTTCGTATATACAACATTCTATGCTGTGTCTTGTAAAACTACTGCCCTTAAAACTACTATACGTATTACTCGGATCTATTTAATGTGACTTGTTGATGTCAGTTCGTATACAACATTCAATGCTCTGTCTTGTAAAACTTCTGCCCTTAAAACTACTATAAGTATTACTCGGTTAATGTAACTATTTAAGTTCACAACGCAATTCTGTTAAGCTCGTTAACATTTCTAAAAAGTTCAAGATGATTTACCTTATTCTTGTTGGTCTTAATTTCGTTAGAAATCATGTACAAAGAGATTTTGGCTCAAATCACCCACTCTATTTGGCCAAAATCATGAGTTCTAAGAATTAGAGAGTTTTGCCCCCTTTAATAGTTGTAGTGTTCTGGAAAACCAAAAAGGTAGTGAAAGTTGGAATTTTGAGTAAATACTGAAAACTTATGAATTTTCACTTGAAATACACCTTCAACCCACAACACCATAAAACCTAATATTTCCCTTTGGGCCAATTCTCACAATGATTGTAGCTGAAAAACTGGCAAACAACACTATCTGGGAGCAGGAACTAACTTTTTCTCAAGACACCCAACTGTGCAACAGTTTCAAGTGACAGAAATAGAATGATATTCAGACACTGTGGGCATAACAGGAAGGATTCTTTAACATGGCATGACATCACTAACACAAACACGCATTCAACATAAAATAGTCAAACTCCCAATACTCGAATCAAATGAAGCGCCATACTGGTCATGTATCAAATGTCAAGAGCACTAGGTGAAACAAAGCAAAACAAAATTTGTATTGCTGACACGTTCGACAAATAATTTTTCTGATCCAAAAACAAAATCTCAGCTTTAGTAGATCTTATCCTACACTTTGATAGCATATTTTCTCAAAGGGAAGTACATCTCCTTCTTCTTCTCTCTCTCTGTCTTCAAGGATGCCTGCAGTGAAAAAAAAAATCATCAAATTGTTGGTTAGCATATATTTCTAGTTGGCGTTCAAACATAATGCACTATGTTGGAAAACTAAAAACCCTTAGCATTACACAATTCATCAGATGAAATATGATAGAGAACCCATAAACAGCACATGCACTGTAAGAGCATGCAATCTAGCTACTCCAAAATGAGGAAACAGTGGAACGCTAGAAAAAATACCTGGTGCTTAGTCAAACGTCTGCGGATTGCCCTGGTTTTCTTGGGGCGAAGGTCAAGAGGCAAGTACTTCTTGTTCTTGTAAGCTTCCCTAAGAGCTGACTTTTGCTTCTGTGAGATCACTGTCAAAACCTGTGCAATTGACAACCTCACCACCTTACTGCATCCACAAAATCCCACAACATAAGCTCAAGGTAAAGCATAATATATGGTAACAGCAAAACAATCACTACTCTACTCAATAGGATACTTAACATCATCTTATTGTAATTCTGACTTGCTATACTCCACCTTCCCACCCCCAAAAAAATACCATACAAAATAATTCTTACGTGCCAGAAGGATAATCACCAATAGCAAGCCTGATTAAAAACAAGACAACCTTCATTGGGTATGCAAAATGTAAGAAGTTCGGTAAGCAGATATGTCAGCAGATTTACAACAACCGGCCAGTAAACTCCTCAAACGCATTCATATAGCTACAGCCACCATGGCAGTCAAGATGAGGGACAAGCAACTTAACCCTCCTCCTCTTGGTACATGTAGCTTCTATAACCAGGACAACCTTTCATCAAGGGCTTATGTTAAACATTGAGATCAGTTACTGTTTGTTGTTATGGCTTCAATTTTGAATTAGAAGATATTAAAACCTTCATGAGGACTTGAAAACCACAATCAGGGCTACTGCAGGGATGGAAATGGTGTGGGTGGATCTGTGAAACTTTATATTGCAAGGTTTATATAGGAGCTGCAACATAGCAAACAATCACTACTGTACTCAATCGGATACTTGTAATCATCTTATAGTAATTCTCACTTTAGATCCTCTTCTTTTTCTGATTTGCCCCCTCACACCCCAACCCCCTAAAAAAGAACACCCAATACAAAGTAACTCTTATGCGTCTCAAGGATAATCACCAATAGCAAGCCCGATTAGAAACAAGACATGCTTATGCAAAATGTTAGAAGTTCGGTAAGCAGATATGCCAACAGATTTATAACAACCGGCCAGTAAACTTCTCAATTATGTTCATATAGCTACAGCCTCAATGGCAGTCAAGATGACGGGTACCAAGCTTAACCCTCCTCTTGGTACAATGTAGCTTCTATAAACAAGACAGCCTTCCTTCAAAGAAAACCATCAAGAGGTTATGTTAAACATTTAGATCAGTTACTTCTTGCTGTTACGGCTTCAATTTTGCATTAGAGGATATTAACCTTCTATGAAAAGATTCAATAACCACAAACAGGGCTACTTCAGGAATGGAAATGGGGTGGGCATATCTTTGAAGCTTCTATTGGGATGTTCTTACAGGAATGCTAACATAGTAAACATGTAATACTTCTACTCAATTGGATACTTGTCATCATCTTATTGTAATTCTCACTTTAGATACTCATCTCCTTATTTGCATCCCCACACCCCCCTCAAAAGAACACCTCAATACAGAGCAACTCTGAGGTGTCTCAAGGAGAATCACCAATAGCAAGCCCGATAATAAACAAGACAGCCTTCAGTGGGTATGCAAAATGTAAGAAGTTCGGTAAGCAGATATGTCGACTTGTTTATATATAACATTCTCAAGTCAGCTTGTTTATATATGTAGCTTCTATAAACAAATACCGCCTTCCCTCAAAGTTTATTGAAACTTCTTAGTTCTTAGTAAGGATCTTTTACTTCCTATATCCCCATTCATTACATTTAAACATTCTCAAATCAGCTTTTTTATATATATATAAATGCACAAGGAGCAAAGTTAAACTACATGCTTTATATGCTTAGGCAACACACCTCACTAGATATATTCACATCTTAAACTAAAATCACTCTGTCCCAATTTATATGATACGCTTTCCTCTTTAGTCCATCCAAAAAAAAATACATTTCCTTATTCGGTAATAATTTAACTTTAAAATTTAACTTTTACGCTTAACGAAATAATTCATAAGCACACAAATATTTTTGGCTTATTTTAAAATACAAGATTTAAAAGTCTTTCTTTATTTCTTAAACTGTATGTCCAGTCAAACTATATCACATAAATTGAGACGGTGGAAGTAAAACAACATAGGGGGAAAATTGCATACATTTTGGAGAGCTTGTTAGAAGCACCACCAGTGACCTTAGCAACACGAAGAAGGGAAAGTTCGGCTTTCAGATCCTTCAACTGAGCTAAAAGCTCTGTTTTAGTCTTGTTTCTCAGCTCATGTACTTTTATTCTTGCTGCATTTTAAACAAAAATCATCACATTAATCTCAAGCAGTAAAAAATCACAAAATACTATTTTGAAGCTACCTACGTACCCATGGCTGCTCCTTGAGAGGGGTGAAGGGGATTAGGGTTTTGGGGTACGCTGGCTGTGGCTGATCCATGAATTTATAATAGTTGTGATTGAGAATCTTCTTTGGGCTGGATTTCGATTCAGAGGCCCATTTATGGTTCTATTTCATTTTTTTGTGCGGGATATTGTCTTCAAAAGCACTAGTGTTTAATTTTTGTCCTTAAATTGGTGGTCTTTAAATTTCGTCCTTTGCTAGAAACCCTTTGGTTTCGAGTTTGAACTCCCGCTCAGTCAGAAAAAATAAAAATTTGCAAGGCATAAGTTGGGATTTACAAAGCAGAGTTTTGCATGCCTCAGGTAGAAGTTTGAATGCAAACTCTGCCTGCAGGCATACAAAACTCTACCTACAGGCATATAAAACTCTGCCTGAGGCCTAACTTTGCTATGCCTCAGGTAGAATTTTGAATGCAAACTGTATTTGCAGGCATACAAAACTCTACCTGCGCGCAGAGTTTGCAAAACTCTACCTGCGGGTAGAGTTTAGAACTCTGCCTGGAGGGAGAGTTTTGCAACAAACTCTGCCCTTGCGAATTTTTTTTTATTTTTTGACTGAGTCAAAATTTGAACCCAAAACTTCATGATATTAGGAGAAGGATAAATATTAAAGACCACCAATTTAATGGACAAAAATTAAAGTCCAACCCAAAAGAAGGACATTCCTGCGAATTGCCCGTTCAATTTCAGTATGGCCCATTACTACTTCCTTACACACTGTAGCCTTTTCGTTTTGCTAACACTCACAAAGTAATTCCAAGTTTCCAACGTTTGGTGAGTTCAAAAAGAGTTTAAGACTTCAAGTAATAGACACTGTCTGGACGTATAATTTTTAGTAGTTATAAGTTTATCTTTATCTATTGTAGCAGATAATGTGTAATATTTTCAAGACTTTAAATCACTCCTTTTTAAAATGATTTCTGAAAGCTTTTTTTAAAACATAATCTATATACTAAACTTATATTGTGAAAAACAACTCGTTCAAATATAAAACTTATATAAGAGTTTTGGTTTAGACTTTTAGAATATCAAATGGCTAGGGTCAGTTTGGACTAATTAAGATAAGGTTGATTCTATTAAGCAAGTGAATGAATAATCTAAACAAAATTTACTTAGGTCAGAATAGTTGGGTCAAATTGAATTGAGTTCTGCACCCTAAAAAATTGCACCAGGTAACGAGCCTAAAATGAACCGTCAAATGTTTCGGTTGATACCTCTAACTAGTTAACTTGACTGCGCGAGCGCGGTTTAAAGGTGGCAACCGGTTCGTTATAACCGGTTTTAACCGGTAACCGGACCGGTTATAACCGGTTCCGGTTAACCGTGTATTAGTTTACCCGTCCGGTTCCAATATTTTGGAAACCGGAACCAGTTAAACCGGAACCAGACCGGTCAAACCGGTTTAACCGGTGAAAAATAAAAAATAAAAATAAAAAAAAGAGTCGTTGGGCCGTTGTTAATGGACCGTTGGCAACGGTCCATTTGCAAAAATGGTCGTTGCCAAACGGTCATTTTCTTAATTTTTGGCCCCCAAATTTTTTTTTTTAACACTTTAACCCATCCCCCACCCCTATATAAACCCTTCTTCATTTTCATTTTAATTCACATCAATTCACTCTTCTTCATCTTTCTCTCAAATCTCAATCTCTCAATTATAGTTACTTTGCAATAATTAGCCACAAAGTCTTATTATAGTTTCAACTTTCAATTATTAATTTTGCAATTATAATATTGTTGGTGGAGTTGGTGATTTTGCAACAATCCTAAGTAGCTTTGGTGGATTTGCAATTCTAGCCGCCTTCACTTTGTTGGAAATTAATCCGGCAATTTGGTACCTTCGTTCCAACTCTATCTTTAATTTTCGCAATTTAATTCTAGCAATTTATTTTACGCAATTTAATTTGTTGTAATTTATTTTCTTGTGATTTATTTGATTGTGATTTAAATTAATTCTATTTAATAATGTCAAAGAGATTAAGACGTGGTGCCGGTAGTAGTAGTCATACTGTTAGGGGTGCGCTTAATGAGGAAACATTTGTGGAAGAAACACCTAATTTAGGTATTGATGTTGGTGGAAATAATCCACTTTTAGGTCATGAGGCAATGCAACAACATTTTACCGACACTTTTAATGAAGACTTAGATGATGATGATGAAACACAACCCCCCGAAAATCCCATAGGAGATACATGTCCTGCACAATCACATACACAAGACAAACCGCCTAGAACTCGTAAGTCAACAGCTAAAGTTTGGAAATTTATGACTAAGAATAGGGAAAACCAATCAGCTACATGTAATATATGTGGACAAGTATTTAGTTTTAAGCAAGGAACTGGTAAGGATGGTGGAACGGGTACACTAAATGCTCATATGAGAACCAAACATATGGATATTTGGGGAGAGCAAACAGGTTCAAATGTGTGTGTGTGGGGTGGAAGGGGGGGGGGGGGGGATTCAAATGACGATAGACCCAAGAATCGGTAGAAATTTTAAGTATGACAAGAAAAAAGAACGCGTAGAAATAGCTAAAATGGTAGCTTATGATTGTTTACCATTTTCCTTTCCCTCGGGTTTGGGGTTTGTTACTTACATTCAACGTTGTTATAACCCGTTATTTGAGGGTATTCCTAGAAGTACTTGTAGAGCCGATGTTATAGATTTGTTTAAAAAATATAGATTTTATTTGCGCCATGTATTTAATTCTTTAAATTGTAATGTTTGTCTTACCGCTGATTTGGGTCTTAGTATTAATCATTTAGATTTTTTTGCTATTACATGTCATTGGGTTGATGACAACTGGGTTATGCAAAAAATAATTATAGCTTTTTTATACGACGAAGGAAAAGGTCGTCACGATGGAAAAGTTTTAGCCGATTCAATGTCTACTATAATGAGATTTTTTAACATTTATAGAAAAACACTTTGTATTGCTTTAGATAATGCTTCTAATAATACAAAGGCAATTGGTCTTTTAAAAAGAGAAATAAACCCTCCTCTAACAAATATTTTTCATGTAAGATGTAGTTGTCACATTTTAAATTTAATTGTTAAAGATGGTCTTGAGCATTTTGATGATTCTGTTCAAAAAGTTAGAAATGTTGTTGCGTTTCTTTTTTGTAATGCTAATAGGGGAAGAATTAGAGATTTTAAGAATGCTTGTGTGGAAAATAACCTTAGACCTAGGAAAATTCAAGTAGAAATTGAGACTACGTGGAACTACACTTACATTATGCTACAACAAGCATATGAGTATAGGATTCTCATACAACAAGTTCACAACAAATATAATATTGATAGTGAGGATTGGTTAACTTTTAGGCATTGGGAAGATGTTAAAGAATGTATTGAACTCTTAGAATTTTTTTATAATGCAACTCTTGCTTTTTCTAGACAATTCTATCCCACGGTAACCAGAATTTTAGCCTACTTAGCGGAAATAGCTAGAGTTTTACAAGAGTATAAATATAAACCCGATTATCAAGTGGCTATTTTTGAAATGATAATCAAATTTAAGAAGTATTTTTTTCCCATCCCAACTTTATTTATATTGGGTTCCCTTTTAAATCCTTGTTTAAAAGTGTCTTATACTAAAAATTTGGTTAGTCAAATTTATACATTTTTAGAAATTGAAGAGGGAGTTCAACCATCTTTAGCTGAAGCCGATCTCGCTATTGATGATTAGTTTAGAAGAGTTTTTACTCATTATTCTAGTTTGGAAGAACGTGCTACACCCGTTGCTCCACGCCCTACTACTTCTCAGAGTAGCAAAAAGGGTTTGTCGGGTTTAAAAGTTTTACATTCACAGCCAACTTCTTCTTCTACTGCAAACTTTGATGAATTTAACTTTTATTTGATGCAGCCAAATGTGGATATCATCCAACTGGATAAGGTGGACGTCTTAGCATGGTGGAAGAAGTACAAGGCAAGCTATCCGGTACTTTCAAGAATGACTCGAGATATCCTTACGGTTCAAGTATCAACCGTGGCTTCGGGGAGCGCATTTAGCCAAGGAAGACAGCAAATTGGAGACCATAGACATTCATTATCCGGCTTTAGCTTGCAAGTACTAGTGTGCATTCGAGATTGGATTAGATCGGAGCGACGCAACCAAAACTCAGAAGCGGAGGAAGGCGAAGAGGAAGAAATTGAAGATTTGATAGCTAGTGGACCGGACCAAATGGAAGACTTTGAAGATATTTCCATGACCGAATATGATGTGGGGGAAATTAACGAAATGGTTCAAAATTGGTGATTTTATTATTCTACTATTTTTGTACAACTCATGTATTATTTGCAAGTTAAAAAAAAATACAACTTGCAAATAAATGTTATCCAAGAATGAATAAAATATATGGCTCATTGAGCTTTCTTCTATTTACTTGTGTTCATATTTTTACTTTTATTAAGTTAGGAATATACCTAAAATATACTAAGAATATACTTATAAGTATATTAAGTTATATAGTATACTTAAACATATATAAGTATATATAGTATATATATAAAAAATAGTATATATAGTATATAAGTAAGTATATATAGTATATAGTACATATATATAAGTATATATAGTATATATATATTAAGTTATACACATATATAAGTATATATAGTATATATTATATATAAATATATATAGTATATATATTAAGTATATATACTTATATAGTATATATGTATATATAGTATATATATTAAGTTATACATATATATATAAGTATATATACTATATAAGTATATATAGTATATAGTACATATATATACATATATATAGTATATATATTAAGTTATACATATATATATAGTATATATATTAAGTTATAAGTATATATAGTATATATATTAAGTTATACTATATATAAGTATATAGAGTATATAGTACATATATATAAGTATATATAGTATATATATTAAGTTATACAAATATATAAGTATATGTAAGTTATATATATATATGTATACGAAAAACACTATTCTGTATTGCTGACTTGCTGTTAGGCTGTTAGTCAGTAAATATTTAAATTTTAATTATAAAGTTGTATAACATATGTAAATATACCTACAATATACTAATAAATACTATAATATATATATATATATATATATAATACAAAAAAAAAAAAAATTTAACTACTCCAAACCGGACCGGTTCCGGTTTGGAGTTTAAAACCGGTTAACCGGAACCGGTTAAGCGGTTCCGGTTAACCGGCCGGTTCCTTAACCGGTTACCGGTTGGAACCGGTTAACAACTTTAGCGCGGTTAGACATATATATTTTTTTTAATTTAGTCAATATAGAAAAGATAAAACTTATAAGATCAACTTTTTTTTAGAAAAAAAAAAAACAGATATATAACGTGAAATTCAAATAAAAGAAATTATAAATCAAATGTTTAATAAAGTTACATATAAAAATATATAATAGAAAAGCAAATCTAAATAAAAAATACTGCACATCTTTTTGTAGGTTTATACGAACAAAATTCTTGCCAAATTGTCAAGAAGTTAACATAGTAACATAAGTCCTCCTCTGCTATTTTTGTTTTTTTAATTTCCACCGTGGTACCCACATTGAATTTTTGATCGCCTTGCACAAGCGATTCATTCCAACACAACCCTTAATGGTAACATAAGTCCTCTCATACCTCAATATTTAATTATTATTTTTTATCATAATCATAGATTTTTTATCTAACATTAATTCTCTTACCTCTTATTCTTAATTAAATGTTGTTCATAACTAATATTAATACCATTATAAAAGGTTATTTGATAAGCTAATTGAAAAATGACGGCAAAAAACAATAAAAGAGGAAAAAGATAAGTATATATTTATTGGTCTATGTAATTTAAAATATATTAAGGTAAAATAACAAATTGTTCATAATAGGGGAATTTCAAATATTAATTATTGTGATGAGTCACATTAGAGTTGATTAGAAAAGAAGGCTCATTATCATTTGTTAAAGGGATACAATTACCGTGATTGTTTAAGATTACAGAAACATAAATTTTGGATGGAAAAAGGAAAATTCTTAATTTTCTCATAAATCAAAACTTAAATGTAAAATAAATATGATTGGAATGGAAAATAAAAAAAGGAAAATATAATGAATCCATGCTCCGCAAAGACAACGAGAGAAACATCCCAACTCTCCTTCCAAATTTACCTTGTAAAATTATATACCTTGTAAAATTATATATAATAAAAGATATTTAAACCAATCCTTGTTCAGAGTATTCTTTCTTCCACTTTCTTTTTCTCATCGCACGGACAATTTGAGCAGCATCAACCGAAACACTACTGTCTTTAGAAGGCACTGAAGTGATACTATTTTCCATCAGACTCTCGTCTGCGTGGTCGAAAATGTTAGAAATTCGTATGAACCCTGTTGAATACTAAAGTTAAGCACGTATGTAACATTTAAAACCTTCAAATCTTCTGAGAAATTGAGAGATAGAAGCGAAAATCTCTTATCTTTAATGAGCAAAATCATGCACACGAATTTGAATCTTGCAATTGCAATTGCAATTGCAATTTGTGTGTTGAAATATGGATTTATATGGGTCCAGAAAAGTTTCTTGACATTTATGGGGTAATTACATTTTGACGTTACAAGAAGAAGAAGTGGCACAACATTTAGGGAATTCTTTTTTTAAGTGAAGAGAGGAAATCTCCATTATATTTCAGGTAACCATTTATAATTCTTCTTTATTGAATTAAAAGCTCAAACTTGATGATACTAAGAATTGTAGAACGTGCATGACTTTTGGGGGGATGTTAACTAAGAGATCGTGGGCCATGATTTTTGGGAAGTAATGGATTTAATACAATGTAATTACAATAATTATAATGGAAGTAATGGCAAATAATACTATTAAATGGTGAGTGAGTCTTTATTATATGTTGGGGATGAACCTTTAATATTTTATTTTATTTAGTAAAATAGAGAATGAAGAGAAAAATGTCAAAAAATTGAGAAAAAAAATAAATACTAATGGAGGTCATAGAGAGGTGTCACATCACCTTGTCTATGTCTAGCTTTATATGTTGGGGATGAACCTTTAATATTTTATTTTATTTAGTAAAATAGAGAATGAAGAGAAAAATGTCAAAAAATTGAGAAAAAAAATAAATACTAATGGAGGTCATAGAGAGGTGTCACATCACCTTGTCTATGTCTAGCTTTATATTATATATAGATGTTAATTGTTGATCAGCAACACGATGAATTAAATTTCACTTTGAAGTTACGTAATTTTATTGGCATGGTGAAGTTATTGGGTATTGTTGGGATTATTATTTTCTTCCCCCACAGGACCACCCTCTTCTGCTCCCTTAGTGACTTGAATCCACAACCTTCGAATTCGAGGTGGAGGGTGCTTACAATCTGAGCAACCTCCTTCTGTCGCAGTGTTCGGATTAAATTAGTGTTGTGGGAAGTAAAATAAAAGCTTGATTAAAGTTGGACGAGTTAGATCATGATTAATTGTTTAGTCCATCTTTCATTCAACTTTTAACCTGTTTGATTATTGATTCAACTAATTTTCATCTGCCCAATTCAACCTAATTCGATTTCTATACAACCCCTAATTGATGCATTTTATCGGTGCAAATAACTAGGCTAGAAAACAGATCTCTCTTAGAATTTGGCCCAAATTGAGATTACTTGTATATTAGGCCTCTCTGAAATAGCCCATCGGTGCAAGATCAATGACTTGCAAGTGGGCTTGTGTAATCACCACGTCGGTTCATATGGGTGGTTTACGAGAATAATTTTGGATGTGGGTGGTTTGACCTTTTGACACCGCTTGTCTTATGAGTAAAATTTCAAATTTAACAAGTTTTTATTTTGGACCTTAAAAGTTTACCTATAGAATAAGTAGATGTTAAAACTTGAAAGTTTTAACATTTTCAAGGTCATTAAAAGTAATTTACTGGTTCACGTAGAGTCGTAGATGAGAACTTTGAAATATTTTTAGTTGGAGGTAAAATACTCCATCCGGATCAAAAAAAGTGTCCACTTAGCATTTTCTTCTTGGGTTAAAAAGAAGTGTTCACTTATTAAATCAAGAAACAATTAACCTTATCTTTTCAGATTTGCCCCTATTAAGTGTCATATGATCAAATCTCAATGTCTATTTAATTAGGGATAGTTTAGTCAATTTACATATTTTTGTTCTTGGAGTAAATAGTTTTTTTAGGGGTGTGCAAAATGGTTAAGTGGACTATTTTTTTTTTTATCCGGAAGAAGTAACTTTTTCTTCGTTATCAGAATGTATTTTTCATTAAAGCGGGAGAACATTGTCCTTGCTTATGGGCAGAAATCAACTCTATTCACAATTATTTTAACTCTTAAATTGATTTCACTAGTTTAGCCAATACGTTTTTATCAAACATCATAATAATTTTTTAATCAAAACACTACTTAATATTCTTGTCAATCTCTAATAATAAAAAAAAAATGAAAAATATTTTTTTTCTCTCAACCAAACACGGAAAACATTTTCAACAAAAGTATATTCCAAAAGATGACTTATAATTCTGTGAATTTTCTTCCAGAAAATAGTTTTCATAAATATTAAGTTACTACTAGTAGTACTTATAATATACTTTTAATTTAGGGAAAAGGTGCAAATATAACCCTCAACTTTAGGATTTAGAGCAGATATACCCTCCATTATAAAAGTGTGTAAATATACTCCTGCCGTTACAAAATAGTGCAAATATACCCTTTTTGCTGACAGAATTATTTTTTAAAATCATTTAGTTTATTTTTCAATTAAAAAAATACCACGTGGCTTTAAAAAAAAGTTTATCCATTTTTTTCTTAGTAGACATATTTTTCTCAAGCCACATGAGAATTCTTTTTTCTAGTGGGTCGGGTCTGGTTCATTTTAAAAAATGGGTAGACTTTTTTATTTTAAAGCTACAGAGATATTTTTTTAAACTAACCAGGCCCTATCCACCAAAAAAAATTAGCCATGTGGCGTTAGAAAAATATGTCTACTAAAAAAAATGAGTAGACTTTTTTTAAAGCCACATGGCATTTTTTTAAAATTAAAAAATAAGATAAATGATTTTTAAAAAAAATCTCGTTAGCGAAAAGTGTATATTTGCACTATTTGTGTAAGGGCGTGGGTATATTGGCACCATGTTATAACGGCAAAGGTATGTATATACCATTTTTTTAACGAGAGGTATGTTTGCTCTAAATTGCAAAGTTGGGAGGTATATTTGCACCTTTGCCCTTTAATTTAAGGGGAATTTCAGTAATGTACAATTTAGCACACAAAATTACATTTGCGTAGCCATATTTTTAAGTTACAAACCTATGACCCAACAAATTATGGCCGCAACTTGTATATACAGCATTATACAACAATGTACAACTTTATACA
Source organism: Lycium barbarum (assembly GCF_019175385.1). Taxonomy (NCBI): domain Eukaryota; kingdom Viridiplantae; phylum Streptophyta; class Magnoliopsida; order Solanales; family Solanaceae; genus Lycium; species Lycium barbarum. The sequence continues at coordinate 115,326,868 of NC_083346.1, read as the reverse complement.
CCTAATGTAGACAATGTATAAACCTTGTATAAAAATGTATAATAACGTATAAGAGTTGTTTATACACACTTCTAAAGTGTTATGCAGTGTTATACAGTGTTTATACAGTGTTAAAAGTGTAACATAATGTATGTGTTTTATACACACTTTACCCTTAAAAAAACACCAACATTAGAAAGAGTTTTGGAAGGAAAAATAGCATCTTGGAGTTTGATATGGAGGAGAAGGAGGTGGCTATCTCGGGTAATTATTTAAAAAAAAAATGGGATGAAGGCTACAAAATGTTAAAAAAAAAACTATGGCCATTTCGGGTAAATACTTTACCCAAAATGCCATAGAATGTTATTTTCCCTAAATTGAATATGGTCACGATTCATCTGTCGACAGCTCATTCTCTTAGGTCATCCTGCGTCTCCACTCTCAAAGTAGTCTTTTTCTTTTTCTATTGGGCAAGGGAAAATAATTATAACAAGTATTGAGCTATTACATCTCCAAGTGACTAAATTATTAGTTGACGGTCCAAGCAGGAAAAAGGTACTCATTTTTCTTTCCATTAAGCTCAAGAGTCGTGTGAGATTTGTTAAATTAGTGTTTCTAAAAGTAATTTTTGGATGCCCAAGATACATTGACAAAGATGTTCACAAAAGTGACAAGTATCAAGATTCAATTTTTTTTTAATATTTGCCTCACATAACTGATAATACTTGTGTGAGATTTTTTTTTGTGAAACAAAAACGTGATTATATTTTAGGGTGGGTTCAAAATCCTCTCTTAACTATATTTTTGAGCAGTTTTAATCTCTTAAGTTCATCAAAATTGAACACTTTGCTCTCCTTTAAATATTAATAAACTTTGGCTATTAGATTACCTTAGATAAAAGATTTAACTAGAACCATCGAGAAGGTCTCGTTAAATCTCAAAAAAACGCAACAACAAAAAATGCACCAAATACTAGAAAATAGACCAAAAATAACAGAAATTGCTCCTCCAAATGTAAGTTCATGCTAAAAATATTTCCATAGTTCTCGTTAATTATCTAAGGTCTGTAAATATTTTACGAAGATCAAAATTATTCACTTTTGATCAGCTTAAATGACAAAACTGTTCAAAAATATATTTAAAAGTACATTTTAAATCTACCCGCAAATGTAAGACACCCTCTTTTTAAAAAAAGAATCATTTTCTCCTTACGTCGAGCATCTTTCCATAGTTCAATTTCCCCAAAATAACATGCATAGCACAAACAACTTTAGGCCTTTGTCATTATCTCATAGTATAATAATGGGAAAAGGGTCAAATTTATCCTCCAAGTCTGGTTTATAGTTTAAATTTGCCCTCCGTCAAAGTTTGGGATCAAATTTGTCCTCCCTGTTAGAATACTTGTTGTATTTGCCCTTTTTTGGATGGAAGTGTGATTTGGACTAAAAAAATTAGCCACGTAGGCTCCACGTAAACTCCCAAACCCAATTATTTTAACCCGTGACCCGTTTACCCATCATATAACATAATATAAACCTAATCCTTTTATTTTAGAAAAGAAAAAAGAGAGGGACGAAAATCTCTACTGCTCTACTGCTCTACAGGTGCGTTTCTTCAAGGTTGGGTCCACAACATGTGTGTCAATTCCCTCAGACACCTCATACCCAACATCACCATTGAAATGGACCTCACAGTTTTCAGCAATAACCTGACTGTAGTTGGTAGCCCATTTGTGTACCTCACTTTCATTGGCTACCAACATGTCCATTACCTACACAATATTAAAGCGTTAGTTTTATGTGTCAAAACTAAATAGACAAGCTAAAATGGACAAGTCACAAGTGTTACCTTTAGCCTGATATCTTCAAGCATCCTGATAATTGCCTTGTGTCTTACCTTCAAAATCCAGGTATTAAATGACAGCAGTAGAGCTTTTCGTTCCCTCTCTTTTCTCTTTTTTAAAATAAAAGGATTAGGTTTGTATTATTTTATGATAGGTAAACGGGTCACGGGTCATGGGTTAAAATAATTAGGTTTGGAAGTTTACTTGGAGCCTACGTGGTTAATTTTTTTAGTCCAAGTCACACTTCCATCCAAAAAAGAGCAAATATAACAAGTATCCTAACGGGGAAAGCAAATTTGATCTCAAACTTCGACGGAGGGCAAATTTAAACTATAAACCATACTTGGAGGGTAAATTTAACCCTTTCCTATAATAATCGTAACAACCATAATAATAGACAAGCTAGTCTTCTCTCTTAGCTAAAGATCGACAATAACTGGACAATACAATAATATATTTAAAAGAACATTTTAAACCTATCCGATAATTTTTTATCATATTCTCCTTGCGTCGAGCGTCCTTCCATAGTTCAATTTCCCCAAAATAACATGCATAACACAAACAACTTTAGGCCTTTGTCATTATCTCGTTGTATAATATTCGTAACAGCTATAATAATAGACGAGTTAGTCTTCTCTCTTAGCTAAAGATTGATAATAAATAACTTGACAATATAATAATATTATATTCGTCTACATCACTTCTGTACGTATTCATGAAATAACTTAAATGCCTCTAGAATAATAATCTAGCATTCTATTACATGTTCTACCTGTTCATGAGAGGGCAAATAGAACGTCATAGTCCTTTCATTGGTGGCATTCGTATACCTAATTATTTGACCACCCATTAAATATTTTAACTTCAAAGTATGTGTTGCAATAAATTCTACTCCTATCAAGTAGCATGCCTTAATTTGTTTAATATCATTAGTTTCATCAGTCCTTCATTATATCATTAAACGTATTATGATCAAATTACTAGTTCGTTTTAAGAAATATGTATGTACGTGTTCTCTTATGAATCGAGTAATGCAAAAATGAATATATGGTCACAGCGTACCTACGATTAATTGTTATAGCCTCAATAGGGATGGCAAAATTGGCCGACGTGCACGGATACGTTATTCGGGATCATCATTTAAGTCATATTCATAGTCCGTAAAAATTTACAAGTCTACTCAGCATATCGAAACAATTTCATACATGACGTGTATGAAGTTTTATATGGCTAAAGTTCAGATACATATGACTAAAGTTCTGCCATTTGTGTTTTCAGCAATATGTTTATGCCTGAACATCAACCAAATTTTCCTGAAGTTTCAGACACCGTATGTCTGCAGGTTCTCTAAAGTAGGAAGACCTGCAAATATTGTTAAAAACTAGGTACATGTTAAATAACGGTATCCAAATAAAGTACCCGTATATATTTATTTTTTTGGGGCAAAATTAGCCCATAAAAAATATGATTTGTACAACTCATGTTGAGTGGGTTCATGAATCACTAATCCAGTAATTCGTCCTATTTTGACCCATCAAATTCAGCTCATCTAAAACTTGAATTGATTTAAATTAAAGATCGATCTAGCCCATTTGATCATGAAAAACTTTGTCAAAATACATTTTTAATATTATTTTTGATGTTTTATATAATTATAATAAAGAAAAAAAATTATTACTTTAGTTTGGTAATTAATAATATTATAAGGAAATATTCAAAGAAATTAAAACTTGGTAATAGTTGTGCTGGTCGGGTTGTAACTCATTATTTAGTCCATCTTGTTTCAGTCTGTCTCAACACAAGTAACTCTTGGTCGTCGTGATTCACTCATTTATTAACAAGCGAAGTGCACGAATACACCATTTTGACGCCGTCATTTAACTTTGTGCCCTCTTTTAAAAATAATTACATGTGTACTCCACTTCCAACAGCTTCAGCATACGACTTATGCTGTTAATCTTAACACTGTAGATATGTTATCTAAAGTTGTATATCGCTGAAGTTCATGAGCACATATAACTAAAGATGCAATCTAACGTCAGATGTAATATGTTGCAATTCGAAAAGGACGAAGGGTTACTTTGGGAATTGCTTAATTACAGAAGGTTCTAGGCTGTTTGGTTACTTTTAGTATAATAGCAAGTTGGGGTCTGTAGTTTCAGTATTGTTATTTAAGTCTTGTACTTATTTCCTTTTAATCCCTCCAAGTGGCCTTAGGATTAGTTGCCACGTGTCTTTTCTGTTAGCATCAGAGTACTATTTACAGCATTGTATTTTCCTCTTTGAGATTATGCTTATTGAAACCAACTTTATCCTTATTATCTTTTTGTATTTTAGATATTTTCAGTAACTTTTGCTACATTTGGTATCAGAGCGGTGCCGATTTGCTGCTGTTGCACCGATGGTGGAGTCTCAGCGTAGTAAGCAAGTTGATGACGATGGCTTAAAACGTATAGAAACTCAAATGGCTGCATACATGTTGGATACGCAGAAACGATTTGAGGACATGGAAGCAGCTCAAGCCACAAAAGATGCTGAATCTAGAAAACAACTCAATGACAACAATCATCGCATAGAGACGTTGTTAAACCAGATAGAGCAGGATCGTCGAACTGGGTCTTTTGCTCGAACTCTGGCTGTCACACCCCGACTTTACTAGGGTGTGATGGGCACCCGACCCCATATCTGGAGCCGAGCGAACCCGCTGACTCTTATTACATATAGAAACTCTTGAATCAGTAAAGAAAGAAATACATAGTAAGCTCTCCAATATTTTTTTTTCTTTTCATCAGTAAACTCTGACATCATGTAAGACTCGTGACATGAAACATAATAACATATCGGCTGCTGGAGCCGCTTACAGACTGACAACCCAATACCCATTGCTCTGTCTGCAAAGTCTCTAACATAGAACAAAACATCATAGCATATACTTGGACTTGGCAATTCTCCGGGACAAATGGAGTTCGCCATCCCCGCTGGAACATCTTCAGTAAGGTCTTCTAATCATCTGGGAGTACCTGCGCGGCATGAACGCAACCCCCAAAGAAGAGGGGTCAGTACGAGCAATGTACTGAGTATGTAAGGCAAGATTAGTAACTTAGCAAGAAATATGCGTATGAACAACAACTGCATGGAAACATAGAACATGTCATAGGATAAAAGCCTAACCTGTACATATGAGGGCCGCTGAGGGCGGATACCATGCATGCTTAGCTTTCCTTTAAAAAAAACATTTCTTGCTCATATATATAAAAATAGAACATGTCATATTGCCGAGGCGTCGGCAGCCGATCCATTTAACCATAAATATATACATCCCGCGTCCGGGACGATGTCATGTCATATAATGCCAACTGATCAGGTGGATATGCGTATATAGCGCTCTGGCCTCATTCCCATCTTCCCCGTATATATATGCATACATCATGTATATATATCAGCGTCTATAGCGCTCTGGCTCTTTTATCGTATACGTAGACGTGCATCATGTACATATATCAGCGTCTATAGCGCTCTGACTCTTTTATCATACACATATACGTGTATCATGTACACATATCAGCGTCTATAGCGCTCTGGCTCTTTTATCATATACATATACGTGTATCATGTACATATATCAGCGTCTATAGCGCTCTGGCTCTTTTATCATATGATTTTACATACATCATATACATATACTTATAACATGCATACAACACGCTCGAGAGTCCAAGAAAACCATGTCCACGTCGGAGTGACGTAAGGTCGGTAGCCTCCGATTACATTATGAAACAATCATGATCGTTATGCCTCACCTTGAAGGAACTAATATCATGAGGCGAGACTATCAATGAAAAATAGCATTAAGGGAAAACATGGGACAAGATCGTAAAGCTTATAAAACATTATTTCACGTACTTTAGAGTCTTTAGAAAATAGAGTCATGACAAAGGAATAGGGTTGGACTCAAGAACTAGTCCATTATTCTTGTGTTCATATTGAATCCTTCACTTAAGACTTTTAGACATACAATCATTCTCGGCATACTTGTCATAGACATATTCTCTTCCCTACTTCATCATTATCATTATCATCATAGAAGTATTCTCATTAGAATAGCTACATTACTTGTCGTTTGATAAGCGGCATAAGGATCAAAAGTTTCCTTTGGATTCTACTTCAAAATAGGTCAAACGGAACAATAAGGAAAATCCGGGAACCATGGGCCCACCTCAGGTCAAATGAGGCGGCGTACCAAATTTACGTTCGTTACATTTCATGACGTCACTTGGGAGGGTTTTAGGGTAGTCGGGTCCTCTTTATACAAGTTTTAGATGTTTAGGAAGTTTTTCTAACATTTCGCACAATTTTTAGTTCAATTCTACTGAACGAAAAAGGGAAAACTTTGGGTGCGGGTTCCGGAGAATAGAATTGTCCCCGCGGCTCGTATCCGACTTATTACGTCTAAGACATGCCATAGAAAGAAGGGTGAAGCCTTACATACCTTTTTCCGCTCCTTTTGATACTCCAAATTCACGTTCCAAATCCGCCAAAATCTACAAATTGGTCATGTTTACCAAAACTTAATTAGGGCCTTTAGAAGTTGATTCCTTAAAGTAACACTTTGTCTGCCGAAATTTTGGCAGCATTTCCCCTGTAAACATACCATCCCCGAGGTTCTGACTCAGCCAAATTTTAATCAACAATAATCCGGGAATTCAACCCGGCCAAACTATCGACAATATTACCAACAATCATGCCAACAATGTCAACAATTTAATCCAAGATACAATGTAACCTTGGCAACCTTTGTCACACAATCTAATGACATTTCATTCATATTCAATTCACATTGCATAACATTCAAATGATTCTACCGACATACTACTTCACCCAATGCCTTCCAATTCCAATAAGAACAATAAACACACACTCCCTTTCTCCTTCAAATTCATGAACTACATACTACAACATCATACTAATAACATCACACTACCTTCCATGATCCACAAACAATCACAACTTCATTTCCAACTATTAAATCCTCATTTAACATCATGGAATTCATAACACAATAATTAAAATACTTACTAAAATTGATTCATCATTTCTCCACAAATGCAACTATTTTCGGCTAACACAACTACATATATATTTTCATGAATTCTTCATCCATGTCCATACATTTCAACAACTAATATACTACATAAAATTTGCTTACCATCCCATCACAATAAAACAAATATACACGGCCATACACACAATATACACTCACGGCCACACCTACAACACACATTATTTCTATGGTTTTCATTCATTCTTACACATAACAATATTCACACACCATCCATAACACATAAAAGAGCATGAATCCTTACCTTCTTCCTTAACTTTCCACTTGACTAGAATCTTGGACTTGCCACAAAGGATAGTTTTCTTGCCCCAACAATTGCACCACGTTGAAGAGGGCCCTTGAATTAGTAGGAATACATGAAGAGACTAATTTTTGGAACAAGATATCAAGGGCCTAGTTTTCCAAGGTCTTGGCCGAAATGGCCTTCCCTTTTCTCCTCCTCTCTTTCTTTCTTGATCTTTCTTGATTTTTCTAGACTTGGCAATTGATGAATTAGTCTTCCTTTCAAGAATTAGTCATATATATTTATAAGCTTCCAAGCATGTGAGGGGCACATGCCCCTCTCTAGAGATTTTTTTCTTTTTCTTTTCTTTTTTGAAATTTCTAAAAATGGTCAAAGAAGACTAAAAGTCTTCTTAATCAAGCTTGGTCCATACACTCTTTCATTATTTATAATTAGCCCCCTTTCACTTATGAAATGGCCACATGCTCCTTTCTTTATTTCCTAGAGAATTTTTCCATTTTCTTGAATTTCTCTTTTTACCCTTAACCTTTCTCAATATTTCCATACAACCGATGTTCATAAATAATATTTATAACCAACTTGTACATTAAATTGCATTTGGAAGATGGTCGTTCCCTTAACTCACCGCGACCACCATGAAATATCCAAACGTATAAATTACGGGATATAACACTGGCACCGGCGTTGATGTTCACTGGTGGAACATCCTCTGACCATGGTGAGTCTTCAATGAGTTGTAATCTCCGTTCTACTGCTTCTCCTTTCACACCCACAAGTAACACACCATCGTTTCCTCAAACGGGAAGAGGATTGACCCTTACCCCAGCTCTCTTCAATCCACGAAGTACTCTGTCTTTGCCACCAGTACCAATTTTCCCTCCAGTGCCTGCTTCCTTCACAAACCCTGTTTCAACTGTGGTTTCTTCTACTATGAATACCTCACCAGGTTATTTACCCGTATCCCTTCCCCCATACCAACCTTCTTATGTCACTTTCCGGCCTAATTCCAATGTTTTGCCCTTCACCCAGCCTGTTTCTTTTACCAACCAAGCCACAAATTTCACATCTACTACCTTACCCACTGTCCAGTCCCCTTCCCTTACACATACATTAACCAATATTCCCAGAGCCAAGCTCATTTTTCCTGAGTTTGATGAGGCTAATCCTCGTAGTTGGATTAGAAGGTGTGACAAGTATTTTGAGCTATATCAGATCTCTCCTGAGCTTAAAATGCAGTATGTATCTGCTCATGTTAAAGACAAAATGGACACATGGTTTGATGTCTACATGATGGACTATGGTGGCCTAGTGTCATGGGAGAAATTTTATATGCATGTGTGTAGGCGGTATGGTAATATTCGACCCATGGATGTGGTCGTGGAATTTAATCGATTGGAACAGAAGGCTGATGTGAATACATATCAAGTTCGTTTTGAGGAGCTGAGATATTACTTACTATTAGTGAATCCTACCCTTAAAGAACCATACTTTGTCTCATGTTTCATTGGGGGCCTTAAGGCTAATCTACGATCCATGGTGCGAGCTTCTAATCCTCAAACATTAATGGATGCCTTGGAGATTGCTAAATTGCACGAGGAAACCTTAGCTGCCATTTATCAAAACATACAACCTAGGTACACCGTCACACCGTCATACCGTCACACATCCCAGATCCCCTTCAACTTTTTCTGCCCAGACGTCTTCCAACTCTAGACCCTTAGCCCTTCCTAGCACCACAACTCCGAAATTGTTGACAAATGGTCCTACAAAACAGGCTGCACCAAAAATTATGTCACTGGACATGTTACGTGAACATAACCTTTGCTTCAAATGCCACGATAGATATTTTCCAGGTCATGTTTGCAAACCTAAAGGCCTGCACATGTTGACTGGAGAACTTGAATTGGGTGAAAGTTCTGGCACGACCCAAGTCCCGGAGGAAGCCTAAGAAGAAATGCCAGTGATGGAGGAGGAGCCAGAAGTGAATGCCGAAATATCTTTGAATGTGTTGATGGGCTTGGACCCAGTGGGCCCTACTCCTTCCACCATTAAAATTTTGGGCTTGGTTAAACGAATTCCCTTGGTCATTCTTATTGACTGTGGATCTACTCACAGTTTTATTGACCCAAATGTTCCTACAAGGCCATGCATGTTAATGCGGCCAGTGGTCATGCAATGATATCTACGCACATGAGCCCAAGATTCGTTTGGGAGATGAACGATTTGTCATTTACTTTCAAATTGCATTGGTTGAATGTCAAAGGATGTGGCATAGTGCTTGGCATAAATTGGATTGATTCGGTGGCTCCAATTTTATTACATACCAATCCTCGTAGCATTTCATTTTTCTTGAAAGACAGCATGGTCACGTTGTTTGGTAGCCAACTAGAGGCACAATTATCACCTGCCAATGCTAAGGCAATGATGAAATTGTTGCATGGTAGTTATTGTAGCTTTGTGGCTCAGGCCCATTTAAATGCAATTGAGGAATGTCCTAGTATTCCAGCCCAAGTTGAGGAATTGCTGTCCAGTTTCCAAGATTTGTTCAGTGAACCTAAAGGTTTACCTCCTAGTCGCGACTGTGACCAGTCCATTGAACTTGTTCCTGGAGCCAAGGCGGTTAATCAAAGGCCTTACGCTACTCGTATGAACAAAAGAAAGTCATTGAAAAACTGGTGCAGGAAATGTTGCAAGCTAGCACATTAGTGCCCAGTTCTTCCCCTTTTGCTTCACCAGTCATATTGGTGAAAAAGAAGGATGCCTCGTGGCGCATGTGTGTGGATTATCGGAAATTAAATGACATTACGGTGAAAAACAAGTACCCAATTCCAGTAGTTGAAGATTATTAGATGAATTACATGGTGCCCATTTTTATTCAAAATTGGACTTACTCTCGGGCTATCACGAGATTCGTATGAAAGAAGGCGACGAATTTAAAACTGCTTATCGCACGCACCATGGGCTGTGGCAGTTTCGGGTAATGCCTTTTGGGCTCACTAATGCTCCAGCCATATTTCAAACACTCATGCATAAAATTTTTGGTCCTCATTTTAGAAAATTTGCTTTAGTTTTCTTTGATGACATTTTAGTAGATAGTGCTAATTTGGAAGATCACATAGGCCATCTGAGAGTGGTGTTTGAACTACTGCTAATCAGCTTTATGCTAAACGCTCAAAATGTAGTTTTGGCCAGTCGCAAATCAAATATTTGAGGCACATTATCTGAGGCAAAGGGGTTACTACTGATGATTCTAAGATCGAAGCAATGCTCAATTGGGCTAGGCCCAACATCGTGAAGACTTTACGTGGGTTCTTAGGATTGACCGGCTATTATAGGAGGTTCATTAAAAATTTTGCCTTGATTAGCCGGCCTCTTAACAACTTACTTAAGAAAGGATCTTTTTTGTGGAATGATAAAGCTACACGAGCATTTGAGACATTACAACAGGCCATGATTCAGGCCTCTGTTTTAGCATTGCCTGATTTTTCTAAGTCATTTGTTGTGGAAGTTGACGCTTGTGGATCGGGTGTTGGGGCCGTCTTAATGTAGGAGGGCAGGCCCTTGGCTTACCTTAGCCAGGCCTTGAGCACCAAACACATTGGGCTCTCTACTTACGAGAAGGAATTGCTAGCGCTATTATTGGCTATTGAGAAATGGAGACACTACCTTCAGCCGACCCATTTTATTATCAAAACAGACCACTTCAGTTTGAAGTTCCTAAAGGACCAAAGGATGACTACTTCCCTGCAACACAAAGGTTTGACCAAGCTGTTAGGTCTCAGTTACGAGATCCAATATAAGAAAGGGGTGGAAAACATTGCAGCGGATGCTCTCTCTCGCAGGTTTGAGGAGGAAGTTGAGTGCAATGCCATATCTGCGGTACAACCTTCATGGGTACAAGAGGTCTTAAACAGTTATAGGATGACATTGTAGCTGCTAAAATACTATCTCAGCTCTTGTTGGATGCCAACGCAGTGCCCGATATGTCTTTGCAACAGGGCATCTTAAGGCACAAGGGTCAAATATGAATTGGGAGTAGTGGCAATGTAAGGAAACAACTGGTAGAAGCGATGCATATCACTACTTAGGGAGGCCATTCTGGAGTACATGCTACTCAACAAAGGCTCAAGTCACTTTTCTATTGGCCTAAACTTATGGATGATGTTAAAAGGTTTATCTTAGAATGCGATGTTTGTCAATGAAACAAAAGTGAGAATGTGGCTTATCCGGGGCTTCTCCAGCCCTTACCGGTTCCTTCAAGGGCATGGGAGCACATTTCAATGGATTTCGTGGAGGGTTTGCCAAAGTCAAATGGAAAGGAGGTAATCTTTGTAATTGTCGATCGTTTTACTAAATATGCCCATTTTATAGCCCTTTCCCACCCCTATACAACATCAGAAGTGGCCCAAACATTCATAGATAATATTTATAAACTACATAGAAATCCATTTTCAATTGTATCCGATAGAGATCCTGTGTTTACTAGCTTGTTTTGGAAAGAATTGTTCAAAGGGATGGGAGTCCAGCTGAGGCAAAGTACTGCCTATCATCCGCAGACGGATGGGCAAACAGAGCGATTGAATAGATGTCTGGAATGTTACCTTCGTTGCATGACTGGGCATAAACCTACTCAGTGGGGAACATGGTTGAGTTTAGCTGAGTTTTGGTACAATACTGCTTATCATTCAGCCATCCAAATGTCTCCATTGAAGGCATTGTATGGCTATGATCCTCTACTACCAACGTTTGAATTGATAGCACAATCCCGAGTGAACTCAGTTGACGAATAGGTGCGTGAAAAACAGATCATCAGTAGGGTGTTACAGGAAAATCTGAAGAAAGCCCAAAAAATGATGAAAATTTATGCTGATTCAAAAAGATCAGAAAGAGTTTTTGAGGAAGGACCTTGGGTTTACCTCAAACTTCAGCCATATCGACAGTCCTCGGTAGCAATCAGAAGGAATTTGAAGTTGGCATCAAAGTACTATGGTCCTTACCAAATTCTGCGCAAAATAGGTCCAGTTGCATATGAATTGAAATTGCCAGACGGATCCAAAATTCATCCGGTGTTTCACGTGTCGCAATTGAAGAAAAAGATTGGGAATCAAGTGGTAGCGACCACAGAACCTCCAGTTTGTAACAAGGAGGGCCAAATGCTGGTAGAACCTGTGGCAATTTTGGATCGAAGAATGGTCAAGAAGAGGAACAAAGCAGTGACCAAAGTATTGGTGCAATGGGCTAACCTCTCCACCGAAGAAGCAACATGGGAGGATTATGGATTCCTTCATTCTCAATTTCCAGAGTTTGACGACTCTCAACCTTGAACTGTTATCAAGGTTCTTCAATAGAGGATGGAATTGTTGCAATTCGAAGAGGACAAAGGGTTACTGTGGAATTGCTTAATTACATAAGGTTCTAAGCTGTTTGGTTACTTTTAGTATAATAGCAAGCTGGGGTCTGTAGTTTCAGTATTGTTATTTAAGTCTTGTACTTATTTCCTTTTAATTCCTCCAAGTGGCCTTAGGATTAGTTGCCACGTGTCTTTTCGGTTAGCATCAGAGTACTATTTACAGCATTGTATTTTCCTCTTTGAGATTATGCTTATTGAAACCAACTTTATCCTTATTATCTTTTCGTATTTTAGATATTTTCAGTAGCTTTTGCTACACAATGTCGGAAGTTTCGACTCACATAGTTGCAGTTTAGCCATTTTTGGCAGATGTGACTGAAGTTCAGTCATCTCTTTCTCCCTTCAGCCATTTTAGTTTAACTTGAACTTCTGTTATATATGACTGAAGTTAAGTCATCTTTGCCTTCCTTCAGGCATATGCATAAGCTGAATTAGCCATTTTTGCCTGAACTACAGCCATATGTGACTGAACATTAGCCAGTTTGCATGACTATAGCCATTTCATTAGTTCGATGGTCATGCACATCTGACTGAAGTTCAGGCAAAATGGCTGAACTCACACAAAAATAACTGAAATCCAATCATTTTTTCATGAACTTCAGGAAAAATGCATGAACTTCACTCATATGTAACTTCAGACATTTTGTCTGAAGCTAGTTGGTTTTGTCATGCCTAACTTCCGTATGTCTGAAATGGATATATATGCAAAAAAAATAAAAAAATAAAAGGTGGGTACAAGTTAAATAGCAGTAAAACATACTACCTATGAAATTTCTACTTTATTTACTTAACCCATCTTGATCCGTCCGAAATCACACCAACCTACTCATTTTAATCCCCCACCCCCACCCCTACCCCCTAATTGTTAGATCCAAAAATAGATTTAACGTGCAAATTAATCCACTTGTTTTCTTATGGACACTCACGAATTTTGAAGAGCTTCAATTATCCAAACATATTATTCTACTCATTATTGCCCCTCCATTAAATTATTTTCTGTTGGTGAATAGTTCGATTATGTGACCATAGCATATTAATTTTAGTTCATATAATTGGTTATATGAGATAAGCTTCATTGATATCGGCTCTAAATTCAAAAGAAATTGAGGTTTTAACCACCATCCTTATCTGAATTAATGATTTAAGTGTATTTGTTAGCTACTAATAATCCTCGTTCAAATGAGGACAATCAAACGAGAATTTCAACAATAATATTCCGAGTTCAAATTTAACATGTATCATGGCTACCACAGTTGGGGGAAAAAATTGGAGCGATGTAACGACTTTAATTATGTGAAAAAGAAAAGAAATCGCCCTCGCCCATTTAAGTTTTTAGATAAATTAGCACTAGAGAAGAGTGTTACTATAAGTAGGCGTTTGACCATAGAAACCAAATATTTTTTTTCTTTTTATTTGGACTATTTGAAGTTGGACTTGTGTTTTGCTATAGTTTTTATAAATAATATTTAGTTGTTTGAATGTATTTTTCCTAAAAAAAACGTAAAATATGATTTATACACTCCCCCCCCCCCCCCCCCTCCCACAACCCCCCAAACCAATTTCTAAAAACTAACTTGACTAATTTACCTGAATTTGCTATCCTTATTATTTATTTCCTCTATCCAAACCACATTCTTTAACGCTAATTCTTATTATTTTATGCAATATATAAAATCACATTCGTCAACTCTAATGCTTACCATTTTTTTTCAAACTGGTCAACTTTCAAAGAGTATCAAGTTTTTTCCTATGAAGTTAAAAAATATTGGGTAATGGATAGTAGAGCGTGTAACAACTTATTGTGGATAACAATGAGGGGTTGAATGGCGGGGAAGAGCTGGTTACTGGGTGTTGTTTAGAGGAGGAAGAGAGACAAAAATGATCAAAGTGGTCATTTGTATAAAAATAAAATAATTATAGGGTAAAATATGAAAAAGGAAAAATAAATTCAACGGTCCAGAACTGAAAGTGAAAAGGGTGAATACCGAATTTTGAGTGTTTTTCAAATTTGAAATTGTATTTGAATTTTTATGACCCAAATGCCGATTTTCAAATAAAATGAAAGAACAAATCTAAAAAAAGTGAATAATTTTCATGGTCAAATGGGTATCGAATAGCAAACAATTCTGCAATTTACATTTAGTAAAATAATCCTCCTTACATTCAGTCATCGAAACACTTTGAGAATGGACCTAAGATCCATTGAAGTTGCAAGAATTTTCAAAGAAGAAAGATAGTGAGGAAAGCTAATTTGGAATACATTGACAAGCCGTCTAGATAGACTATGTACACAACTACACATTGATCTAAAATCCTTATCTCTCTTATTAAAAGTACGTTCTTTAATTATATGTTGAAGTAGAACCTATTAATGTTCCGGGTCTCCAAACAGAGCAACTTACCAAGTTGAGTTTACTAGTTGCAATGTTGGATATGGCTGCTTTAATTGCAACATACATCACCCTCACGATGCCTACAGGTTACAACTAACTGATTAATTAATGATGACATAACTTTTTATTTTTTATGGGGAAAGTATAGGAATGCCTACTGAAGACAAATTATTTACACATCCATGGCCCCTTTATTTTGATGTCACCTAAAATATTTACCCTTATGCTCCCCATTTCCCTTTTTATTTTCGGGATGTCATCGGATCATATTTTCTCTTTCCAGGCCGTAGTACTTTGCTTTTTGTCCTTTTTTTAATTTATTTGTTTTTTTTTTAGTTATTTTAACTTTTTGTTAATTTTTTTTTGTCTTTTTATTTTACTTTTTAAGAATAGAAAACAATAGATAAAAGTAAATATAGTAGCTAACTATTTTTTTACTAATAAAAATACTGAAAAATGAAATAATTAAACTACGACAAGAAGTATTAAGAAAAATACTAAAACTACTAACTTATTTATTAAAATCTAAATTAATAAAAAATATATTTTTATAAATCAATTTATTCTTTTTTCTTTTCTAATTTCATTTATTTTTTTAAAAAATATTTATAATAATCTAACTCTACACACCTCTTGACTCCTTTAGTTTTCTTTTTTTTTTCTATATAAATAAAATAGATAACTGATACAGTGCATCTTTTTTGTTTCTATATCAATTATAAAAAATAAAAACTTATTCTAGCATATGATATACCAAATCAGTAGCAGTTGAAGTATACTATGATATCCACATGGTATATGTTATATACTAACAAAGTATCGTAAAAGACTGGTTCAGTCCTTAGTCCTCTATGATACCTCCATGGTATATACCATATAACGGCAATGCGTCATGGAGGAATGACCATTAAATTCCTTAAAAAATACTCAGTCCTCTATGATACCAACCTGGTATATATCATATACTGACAGAGTATTATGTAGGGCAGATTCATTCCATAACTACTCATTCCCCTATGATTCTCACATCGTATATACCATATACTGATAGGGTATCATATAGGATACTTTCATTCTTCCAAGAAAGATACTCCTCAATCTTCTATGATACCTACATGGTACATATCATATACTGTCCTAGTATCATACAGGACTGACAGTTCATTCCTTCAAGAAAAACACTCACTCCTCTATGATACCAACCTGGTATATATCATATACAGACAAGGTATCATAGAAGACTAATTCATTCCTTCAAGAAAAACACAACTCAATCCACTATGATATCCACATGGTATATATTATATACTGACAGGGTACCATAGAAATTTGATTCATTCCTTCAAAAAATATTATTCAGTCCTCTATGATACCAACATGGTATATCATATACTAATAGAATATCATAGAGGACTGGCAGTTCCTTCAAGAAAAACACTCAGTCCTCTATGATACCATCCTGGTATATATCATATACTAAAAGCGTGTATATATCATGTACTGAAAGAGTAGCATAGATAACAAATTCATTAAAATATTACTTGATCCACTATGATGTACTGATAGGGTATCATAGAGGACTAGTTCAATTATTAAAAAAAAAAAACACTCCTCAATCCTCTATGGTACCCGCATGATTTTTTTCATATACTATATGTTGATAAGGTATCATAGAAAACTGGTTTATTCCTTCCAGGAAAACACAACTCAGTCCTTTATGATACCCACATGGTATTTATCATATTATCATACAGGACTGACAGTTCATTTCTTCAAGAAAAACACTCACTCCTCTATGATACCAACCTGGTATATATCATATACATACAAGGTATCATAGAGGACTAATTCATTCATTCAAGAAAAAACACAACTTAATCCACTATGATACCCACATGGTATATATCATTTACTGACAAGGTATCATAAAAGATTGATTCATTCCTTCAAAAAATACTACTCAGTCTTCAATAATACCACATGGTATATCATACACTGACAGAGTATCATAGAGGACTGGCAGTTCCTTCGAGAAAATCACTTTGTCCTCTATGATAGCATCCTGGTATATATCATATACTAAAAAAGTATCATAGATAACGATTTCATTAAAATATTACTCAGACCACTATGATATAAAGGACTAGTTCAATTTTATATTATTATTATTATTATTTTTTTTTTAAAAAAAAAAACACTCCTCAATCCTCTATGATACCCGCATGATATATCTCATATACTATATACTGAAAAGGTATCATAGAGAACTGGTTCATTCCTTCCAGAAAAACACAATTCAGTCCTCTATGATACCTACATGGTATGTATCATCTACTGATAAGGTATCATGGATGAATGACCCACATGGTGTGTCATATACTTGCAATACATCATAGAGGACTGATTTATTCCTTTAAAAAACGAGCTCAGTCATCTATAATACCCATAAGTATATTTCAAATACTGATGGGGTATCATAAAGACTGATTCATTCCTTAAAAATAAAAAAAAACACTTCTCAAATCCCCCCCCCCCCCCCTCTTTATATATATATATTTAATTTAAATAAATTTTAATAAATAAGCTAATAACTTTGATAATTTAATTGATTACTTCTTCGTATACATTAATTATTTAATTCTTTTTTTTATATTTCTAGTAGTTAATAGTTACTTGCTAAATTGACTTTTAGGAGCCATTTGGACATGATTTCATCTCATGAGATGAAATCGTGAGATGAAATGGTGAGATGAAATCATGTTTGGACATGCAATTTGGATTTCTTAAGTTGCATTTTTTTTTTTTTTTTATAAACATAAAAACCCCACAAGTTGTGAAAACCATAAAAAAATTTTCCAATTCTTATACAATCTTACCAAATGAGTTCATAATAAAATTAATACGCTACTAGAAGGGCTTTCTAAAAACTACAACATCAATTGATCAAACTTTAGTTCAATAAAAAGGAAAAAATTTAACATGAATAGTAATGTAACTACTCTTTAATACAATCCTCCCACATGGTAAACATGATTGGTAAATATATTTTACCAACTTGCAGATTAATATTTAATACAAATAGTTGGTAAACATGATTGGTAAATATATCTACCAACTTATGAGTCTTTTTTTACAAAATATAAACGTACGAGTTAAATTTTACATTTATATTTTTTGAAATCATGATTTCAAATCCCAAATCATGCCTTTTTGGATAATTTGAGATTTCATCTCATGAGATGAAATCAGAGATGAAATCACATGTCCAAACGCTGATTCCATCTTATGAGATGAAATCGCATGTCCAAACGCCTAATTACATTTTTTATTTTTTTAAGAAGGACAGCTTTAAAAGATAAAGAAAAAAGAAGGAAAAAAATGTGTTTTAGCGGTTAAATAGTGTAGTGAACGTTTTGACCAAAAAAAAAAAAAAGAAAAAAAAGAAAAAAAGTAAGTGCACGTGTTTGCACTTTATGCGGATCAAAGAAGGCAACCAAAATAGCGGGCACGTTCCGGTAAATTGTTTGTGCCGCACGGGCAATTCACTAATTAATATGTATAGGGGTAAATTTTGGTAATTAATTTGCTTATAGTGGTTAGTTTATGTTGTTTTCCCTTTGTTTTTTTTTTTTTTAATTTAATTATCTAGTATTCAAAAATTTCCGAGGCCCATGATGGAGGGCGGGCTAATGAAGATGATTCATAGAACTGGTTGGCGGGCTTCTAAGCAGAGGCAGAACTAGCCTTGTATCAATAGGTTCACGGGACTTTAGTATCTTTCAGTCAAAACATGTCTAAATATTAAGAAATCTATTAAATATTTATAAATATTTTTAACTTTTTATTATTATTGTACATTAATTTGAGATCGTTTTTTGAAACTCATACTTCAAATTCCTGATCCATCTCTGCTTCTCAATTGACAAACTTTTGAAGAATAGGTACATATGACAGTTGAGAAAATTTGTTACCTAAAAGGAAGAGAAGAGTGAACTGTTATATAAGACTTAGCACCAATTCAAATATTATGTGTGTGCTTTGGGTCGATGATGACGTAGTTCAAATGACAACTTTGTGAGCTCTGTTGGGTCAAAGCGTGCAATATGTGTCATGAGGTTGGTTGTAACAAATTAACACACTGGCCCAAACTAATTCATATTCGCCTTGCGTAAGACTCATTTAAAAAAAACGTTATGTTTTTCATTAAGAATTTTTCCATTCTCAAAGCTCAACCTAAAATATCTAATTGAGGATAGAAGAATTTCATCCATCTTTCTATCCGCTACTTCGATAGTAAATGACATAATCAGCATTCATGTTACATTGTCCTACTTGCACCTCAACTATGCCAAGTTTCAATCTATACGATTATTGCTAGTGCAAGCAGTACTTCTTCCGTTTGTTGACTAATTAAGGTCCACTGATCCGACTAAAAAGAGGTTTTTCACCAAAGATTTCTTCATTCTCAAAGCTCGAACTCATAGCTTTGCTCACCATCTTTCTTCTTTGATTTTTTTGCGAAATCAATGAATCTAAATCAATTATCAAATGCTATATGACTGGTCGAGGTGAATAGTATTCTTGTACTCAATAAGTATTGTGATGATGATCGAATAATTCAAGAAAAGGAGGACTGCAAAAGGATCATTTTACGTGTAGATGACTCATTGGCTCGATCCAACGGTCCTTGTCTTGTTTTCACATGTGATTGAGAAATTTGACAAGGGCTTCATATTTCTTGAAGGATATTAAAATTTTGAAACTTGATTGCGCTCCTAGTAACAGAGTTGGCTCATCATCAAAAAAAAGTCATATGAAAGTTATGTGTTTTGAATGTGTCATTAAATACAAAGCTAATTCCTAACATTGTAACTTCGTCCCTACTAGTAAGGGTTTAGGATAGATGCACACATCCATACATATGGACCAGTTGATTTTCTAAGAAAGCTCTATTTTCTTCTCAATTGAAAAAATGATTGACCCAACATTGATTTGGTTTTTGCTCTAACTAATGTTTCATGTCGCGGAAACAAATTCCATAGACTAGAACTTAAGTAGGCGTTTGACGATAGAAATCAAATATTTTCATTTTATTTGAACTTTTTGAAGTTGGAGTTGTGTCTGGTAATATTTTTTCAAAAGAGAAAAGAGAGCATTTTATTTTGAATTGTGAAGGGGGAGTTGAAAAACAGGTTATAAGCTATTTTTCAAATTAGAATCTAACTTTAAGTTGAATTTAAAATTTTCATGATCAAACACTGAAAAAAATGTGGTACAATACAACTATATTTTATCCATGAACATATATCAACTGAAAAAATGACTAAGTAGTAGTGATCTTCGATTGTGGCACGATATGACTCAACCTCAAGCTATTAAGTATTATTTGTTTCATAATCCCACAGGCCACAAGTAGTGCCCAACGTGATTATACATTTCTTCAAGAATCAAATGGTTTGATGTTAGGAAGTGAATTTAACTTTTAGCCATTTATAACAAATGAAATGAACATAATGCCGTCCGTTAATTTGTCCTTATGGAGCTTTTATTAAAACCTCTTTATCCAACTGTCAAAAAATGTCCTTTTTAAGTTCACGTTCTATGAGTAGGCGATGTGAAAACATTATATAATCAGGCCATTTAAAAATAATTGTAAATTTGCAGATAATTTTATTTGATAATATTAATTTATAACTCAAATTATATGGTGAGTTGTCGGCTATACAAGTTAAAATATAATGACATGGTAAAAGAATTATTATACCGTCAATATATTACTTAAAATTTTCTTTTCCCTTAGTCGCGACCTAGGAAATCTATTATCACAGGTTTGCCTTAACAGTCCAAGAAATAAGCTATCATCTATTCATAGCACCCGGCCAAATATGACGCCAATGAAAGATTTTTCGAAAGACAAAATATAAGTCAAAAAATATTTTAAGGCTGTGACGTTTTGGATTGGAAAATAATTAGTAGTGCCATATATAGAAAATGAATACCTTTGACTGGAAATATATTTATTAGTATCTGGAAATAGTGACTACCTTTGACTCATTCATTTGGTGCATTTGAAAAATGTTAATTTTGTCCAATAGCTACTTGAGGTTAGGCTGACATATTCCTTTTTGGAGTCGATCAAAGAATATATCATATACTAATATATGGCAAGAATCAGCTTTTGAGAATAAGCAAGTTGAAAAATAGAAGTTTAAGCATGTAATTAATTCTAATTAATACTATGTTTTAATTTAGCTACAAGAAAAAAGAACACTACTTGAAGAGTTTTAGTAGAATTTTGTCTTAACTCTTAATCGAATCGTACCTACTTACCTAATTTAACAGATAACATATCTTATTTTGAAGATTAAGAATTTTACCAATGAAAGGGTACAATTGTAAGTATTTTCGAGTAATCTGATATGTAAAATTGTTTACGCCACTGGTGCATTACTCAATTGTTTTTTTATTTCTTTTAGACGAGTGGTCTACACAAACATATCAGGTTAAATTTGGTGAACTTTTGTGTGTGCGTATTTTGCTTGCTTTTTCTATCTTTTCATACTTGCAACATGTTTATCGATTCAAAAAGTTTCATGAATATTTGACTATTTTGTTATCATCACGTTAAAATTTAATGTAAAAGCTCACACTTTATGACAAATTAAATATTTGTTATATGTATATGTAGGACAAAAGTCAAGAAAGTGATGGAGGGACTAATTGATTGACCATTCGTTTCCAAAAGTGTCATCTCTTCTAGAGAAAGTGCATGCATTAATATCTTATTCTTATCCGAGTCCAAAGAACAAATATATCTGAAAATAAATTAAAATTTGGATATTACTTTATTTATGCATAATAAATATAATTCCAAATTGATCGATCCATTTGAACTACCGCATTGATGAGTCAACTTCTGAGTTTTGGAAGTCAAAATTTAGGAAAAGAAAATTCAGTTACCCAAAAAAGAAAATTATACAAATTTACAATGTAGTTCATGTTATTCTGAAAAAAGTTTAGTTTATATACACAGTTAGTTAATTAAAGCTTCAATAATTAAATAGCTCTTGAATTTTAGCTACTACACCATAACACCAAATAAATATTAATAAGAAAAAGGATATCTTTAAGCACAGACGCCAATTTGAGAAGAGTTTTAATCAGATAACAACCGAAAGTCGTGGCCATGTGGGGTGGAATTAAAGTCCAAGTGGTTAGTTTGACTTGTCTCAATTTGCAAACATGCAACTTGTGATAATGAAGGATTTTGATTCTTGACCCTGAAGATTGCTAGTTTAACGGGGTACAACTAACGGTTTCATTCTTCTTCCCTTTTTGGGTTTCTAATTTGAATACGCGTAAGAGTCACTAAGAAAATCATTACCTATCGCAATTTTAGGACTCAAACCCAAGACATTTGGTTAAGGGTGGATGAATCATATATATCATAGGGTGTTTTGGTAAAGCTTAAAAGTTGATCAAACTGACTTATAAACTTTTTTGCTTATCTACGCATTCGATAAACATCAATGTATGTACTTATAAGCCAAAATCAGCCAAAAGTCATAAGTTGCTCATCCCCAACTTATAAATTTTCAGCTTATAAGCATTTTTGGTTTGATCAAGTATTTAACTATTTTATCCTTAATATTTTTTCTAATTCTCAAAATATGTTTCTCAAAACTACATTCCTAATTGCTCTTCACTCTGTATCCGTCGTTCCTCATTTTCTCTACAAGAATACTTTTAAATCTATATACTTTTTGCAAAAACAAATAAAAAAGATTAAGGGTCTTTAATTAGTCATTCTAATAAAAGAACAACTTATCAACACTTCTAATAAACCAAACACATTAACTATTTATTAGCAGTTTCACACTTCTATCTAAACACATACCTGCTTAGCTTATGTAATTTATATACTTAAAAATACTTTTCAAATACTTAATAAAGTTTATCAACTACTTACAATTAGTTGATTCAAATGGGCTCTCAATCCCACTAAAACCCTTGGAGGTGGTTTCATTCATATGTACACTGGAAATTATTTATGCAGGCACGCCTACACACGACACATTATTCAGGTGTTTGGATAATATTGTTTTGAAATTGAAAAATTAGTTTGTGCAGTAGAAGTTGACAGTTTGCATTTGAATATGAATTTTACTTGGCAAAAAACCTTGTTTGTGAGTGAGACTATAATTTCACTTAAAATACTGTTCAAATAAATTTTTGAATATTTCACCAATATTTGAAATACTGAAATTCAAGATTTGCAAATATAAGTTAATGATCAAACTGCTATGAATAACATGTTGAAAGAAATTTATTTATTTTTGTTTAACCAACTATTGTCAGAAGCTAGCTCCTTGGTTCATAGGTTCAAGCCGGATAAGCCTACTAAGGTAAAATTTTCTAGAAGAACTTATCGGTTTTTGTGACTTAAACTCGAGATCTCTAACGATTCCATCACTTAAAATCTGAGGAAGAATCAATAACAATAAAACTTGAACTAACAACGTCTGTTTGCTCATTAAAAGGGTGTCAATTGAACAAAAAGAAAAGAACAAAATAGGGGACAGTTTGCTGTTTGCTCAGAAACCACACACTTTAGGGGCGGCTATGTCAAAATGACCGTCTTTAATTGATCCTTATAAAATTATTTTTTGAAAAGGCTTTTCCAAAAAGTGGACAGATTTCTAATGAGTCCAACCAGACGCGCAAAAAATACGTTTTCTCTTGTCTTTGTACTATCTTACTATGTGAATTTGTTGATTAATTGAACTCATGAACCATGTGACAAAAAACATAGAATACATGCAAACAGAAAAATTGATAGCGAATAAATATTAAGTAGTATGATAAGATAATAGGACAAGAAAAGGGAGTTTGCATAAAGCTTAAGTTGTATGCCCTTAGGGTCATTTGGGTGGAGAATTGGAATACTTAATTCCAACATAAATACATAAAGAATTCAGATAATCAATATTTGATTGGAATGTATAAATGGTAAAAATTTATAGTATCGGGTGTTTACACTAAGTCAATAAATGAAAGCCATATTTCTTGCATGTTCACTTTTTAACACTTATTCATAATTTAGTGATATGCATTTTCACTTTGATTTGTTAACTTTTAAGATTAATTATTTAGTTATGTGTAAACATCCTATTCGGGTAAGTATTTATGTAGTATATATTGATTATTAATCTCAGCATAAACAGTCATATAAAATAATACAATGTGTGATTAGAGGTATTAAAAATCCCGCATAAAATTATATAAGAGAATTGATGTATTATTTTGTAACGGGATAGAATATGGAACAAAATACGTATATTAGCAATGGAGAGATTAAACAATTTAAATATAAACATGCGCTTTTAGAGTAAGCAATTCACATTTAGCAATCTTTTTATTAATTAATGCATAAACAATATATATTTAAGTTGCACTACTAATATCTCAATGTATAATGTAACTTACTTCTAAACCAAACAAACGCTTAATTATTAAACAATTTTACTTGCTCACTGTAATTTTACTACTTCCAACATGTTAATATTCACCCTTTTTTATGTTACTAACTTATACCTTATGTAAGAACTGACTTCCCGTTGGTTCTTAAAGAACTTGATTGTGTAAATATGTATAGATCGTCAGTAGATAAATTGACAATGTCAAAAATAATTATTAATAAAAAAGATAAAAGAAAGAAAGAAAGAACACAATAATATACCTAGTGTAGTCCTACAAGTGAGTCTGAGGAGAATAGGATGTACGCAAACTTGTTTCCGTCGGCTCAAAAGGAATAAAGAACACATATATACTAATTAAACCGTGTCTTAAGACTAATTGGTTCGGGTTTTAAGTAAAAAATCACCCTTTTGAAAAGTCTACCATTTTCATATTTTAAAACTAGTTTGCACGTCACAGATATAAGTTGTAGTATTAAATTTATGTAAATGTTGAAAAAGGATAATGCCTTAAATAATTTGCAACTTTGCTATAGGCTTGCGACATATGACATGTACACTCATTGACTAATTACCAAACAATATAAGATAGATAATTAAATAAATAAATAAACATATGGACACAATCTTTCTTTAAAAAAAAAAAATCAAGAAGAATGGCACGAAAATTTGGGATCCATCTCCATATATATAGTTGACTCAATAAAACGTAGCTGTCGGTTAATAGATCACATAGGTTAATATAAGCTAGATATTAGTAATCACAAGTCACTAATAAGATTGAAGATCAATGCCATAGATTTGCATTCTTATTTTAAATTTCTTTGAATAATTCAATTGATATTCGTAAGAAGTTGATCATTTTTTATCACCTGTATAAATGTGTGTCATAGCGAAGAGGAAAAAACACCATCCGATCTCTTCTTATTTGTCAAAATCTTGACGGACAAAATAATTTGATATTTGTGCTTAGAAACAGAACTTATACTTGATGAAATAATTCATAACTGAATGTGACACCTAAAAAATAAAAATACATAGTCATATTTGTTCCAGGTGTCTAAAAAAGAGCGAAGTCAAAAAGGGACCAAGAAAGTGAAAACTATAGGGTCAAGATTTTAAAAGATGGAGAAGGAAATATAACCAGAATTAAATAGACACATGTTATGTTATGCGAGATATTGTTTTTATCGATATTAATCCATCCGGATAAAAATTAGTGTTCACTTAACCATTTGCACATCCTTTAAGAAAATATTAACTCTTAGACAAAAATAAAATTACCCCTAATTAAATAGATATTAGGATTTGATCACAAAACACTTAATAGGGGCAAATCTGGAAAGATAAGATTAATTCTTTCTTGATTTGATAAGTGGACACTTTTTTTTACTTAAGAAAAAAAGGTTAAGTAGACACTTTTTTAATCCGGAGGGAGTATTAAACTGTAAATTAAGGTGAATAACGATTATGTTTGCTTTAAAAGTCAAAACATAAATTAATGTCAAAAAACACTTAATAGGGGCAAATCTGAAAAGGTAAGGTTAATTCTTTCTTGATTTGATAAGTGAACACTTTTTTTTTCTCAAGGAAAAAAAGGTTAAGTGGACACTTTTTTTAATCCAGAGAGTATTAAACTGTAAATTAAGGTGAATAATGATTATGTTTGCTTTAAAAATCAAAACATAAACTAATGTCAATAGTTAACTAATTAAGACTACACGGATAATGACTTGTTTATTAGAACACAGGAATTTTAGAAGGTGATAACACAATGTATAGAGTCTGACATAAAAAATGTTATAGTATTGGTGAAGCAATTATTATTGGAGCAAGGTAAACATCATTGGCTATTTTGGTGGCCTCTTTCCTCTCAAAACTAAAAGAGTTACTATTTTAAATTTTGGTAATAATCCGTCAACCAAAATTAACCTTGGCTCACCACCACTAGCTAGTTTAACCTTAGCTTACCACCACTAGCTAGTGTATGATAAATTTTCTTTTCAAGAAAATTATAATTGTAAGAAAACCAAAAGTTAGTGTGTGATAACTTTTCTTTCTGGGTTCAGGTGGTATATATAAAGAGGACTTTTGATTTCATCTGTGATATTTCGTACTCTTCAGGGGTCTTCACTAAAAATCAAACCAAATCGAAAATCGAATCGAATCGAATCGGAAAAAAAAAAATACCGACACTTTTTTATTTGAATTGATTTTGATTTTTCATTTTATAAACTGGCAAAATGTGATTTGATTTTGACTTTAAGCAAAAAATAACCGAATCAAACCGACAACATATATATATTTGCTAACCATTACATGAAGATAGTAGGTTAGCATTGTACCCATATTTTGATTTCCTTAATGCCCATAATATTTTCAGCCAACACATTAAAATAAGAACATTTTTGTCTTTCACCTGTATTCTCAATTTCTGCCCCATTTTAGAATCTAAAATTTTCCTCCTTCAAGACTGCAACACCAATTCTCTTCTCATTGTTCGATCGTCTTCCACTACAAATTGTGGTCAACAATCATCGCTGTTACTTTGAGAGAGAGAGAGAGAAAGAAAGAAAGTATGAAATCTTACGATATTATTCTTTTCCATTATTGATTAATAATTTATGTTTTTATCTTTACTTTATAGTTTGATTTGTTATTTTTATTTTGATAATTTTAAGAATCTATTTCTTGTTCAAAATAACTTGTTTTTGAGTCCCGTAATTATTCATCAAAATATCTTGGTATATCACAACTAGATTTTAATTTATTGCACAAAAACAAATTCATCATAAGAATTTTTTTTTTCATGTTCCTTGAAAATGATTAATTTCTTAGATGATGCATATAAATTTTGGAGAAAGCACGTATATAACTTGATTAGGTTTATATTTCTTTTTTTTTTCTCTCTCAAATAGGAGTAATTGATTTGGTAGTGTTATGCTAGAAAATGGTCAATTTAATATGTGTTTGGACGTATATTGTCATATATTTAAATAAAAACTGACAAAAAATCAAAAAATTGAAAAAACCCGAGAAAACCAACAAAAATCGAAGCAATGAAAAACCGACTTAATTGATTTGATTTGATTCTAACATTTGAAAAATCGATTAAGTTGATTTGATCATTTTTTTAAAAAATAACCGACTCAAACCGAACCATGAACCTACTCTTCACAATAAAATAAAACAAAATAAAAGTCAGGTATTATTTTCGAATTTGATGCAAAATTTTAGCATATCTTTCCGTACCAAGTCAATCCAATGCAAGAAGAACCACCTCAGGTTTCTCCTCACTATTCTCACTTTGAAAAACTACCACACACCCTTATCTTTAACTAATTTTCCTGACTAGACATAAAAGAAGAATATATGAAAGAGTAATATTAATAACCTGAAAAGTAAGACAAATCTATTATGAAATAGTTAAAAAAGAAAAGAAAGATGTTAATAGCACTTTTGCTCCCTCAATTATTGATAAGTTCTAATTGTGATCCTTATGATATCTCACTAACCACATTAAACCTTCAGTAAATTGAATTATGCACTTTACATCCCTTTTCTAGTGAATAAGTGCAAATTTACAATAAAATTAACCGTTCCAACACTTAATGTAGCATTTGTTATGTTAAATTTAAACTATTACATCATATTTGACGGTAATATATAATTCTATAAGTATGTGTAATAATTAAATATAACATATTTTCTACCTGAAGGGATCACAAATACACATCCTAATTAATTAAAAATTAAATATGTTGACTCATATATCACAAGGATAGTTTACATCAACCGCAAGAAAAAAAAACATTTTGCACTTACTTTTGGTACTAATTCAAATTACAATACTAAAAGCAAAATATATCAATAATTCAGGGACCAAATGTGTTACAATTCCAAAAAAAAAAAATCATACAGCCAGCGTATTACGTACTTTTAAAATCACTTGTAAATAGAAAAATATAAAATTTAAAAGCAGAACCCAAGTGGTGACAGAGTGTACCCTACAAACCCAATTTGCCGTCGTAGATATATGCTGACAAGGCTTTCTCAGAAACTATATATTATATTATAAATAGTTTTTGTTTTTTAATCATGAATCATGATATTATAAATAGCTTATAATCTCTTCACAATTTTTATCATACTTCTTCTACTGCTACTAAATAAACTCCAATTCCTTCTCACTTTCGGATTCTTTATATTCCTTCTACTCTTATATATATTATCTCTTCAAATATATCCATTGGTTCCTTTCCAAATATTCTTAGCACCATCTCTACACAATATTATTAGACTTATAAATAACAACATATCCATTATTCTTCTTCCTATTACTTCATTCTAGTTCTTTTTTCTTATATACCCTTCTTCATGGTGAGTTTTTCTTTTTTACTTCTCTTTAATCTCTCTATTTTTTTCTTTTTGTGTTATCCTTGATAATTAATGTATATGTTATCTTTATTTTTTAATAACAGGCTAATGAATATGAGGCTGTTAGATATGAAGAGGTAAGCTAAGAACCCTTTCTTATTTTATTGTTGTAGATTTAATTTTGTAAGAATTTTCTTAGTTTGACTGATTTGAGTTCTAATTTCTTTTTGTTGATTTACAGGAATACATACTTAATTCAAGAGGGATGAAATTATTTACATGTAGTTGGGTCCCAACAGATTGTGAACCAAAAGGTTTGATTTTTCTCTGCCATGGATATGCAATGGAGTGCAGTATCTCAATGAAAGGTATTTTTTTAATTTTTTTCGTAAATTATTATATGTATCTGGATTACTGAAACTAATATATTTTTTGTAATTTACTTTTTTAAACAGATGCTGGAATTAGACTGGCAAAAGCAGGATTTGCAGTTTATGGTATGGATTATGAAGGCCATGGAAAATCAGAAGGACTTCAAGGATATGTTCCTAGTTTTGATGCTGTTGTTGATGATTGTTCTGATCATTATTCCAAAATTTCTGGTACTTATTTTTCATCTCATCTAATTTGCTCTGTTTTTAACCCTTATATACCAAAAGAATATAATAACAATCACAGCATACCCAATGAAATTTCACGAGTGGGTTCTGGAGAGTTTAGAGTGTACGCAGACCTTAACCTTATCTTGAAAGGTTGAGAGACTGTTTTCGATAGACCTTCACCTTACCAAAAAGAATCTAATTTCTTTTTTAAAAAGTTGTTTTTTCACCAGTAATCCAAATGCGATTTCATTCCCAAAGTTCGAACCTCAAACGTCTAAGAATGGAGTACTTAATACTCCATTACGACCTTTGGTGGTCTTATGATATAGTTTTGTCATTTAAAACGTTAAGTGATGATAACTCCATTTAACAAACATTGATTGGTAACCTATAATGAATGACAGGTAATCTTGTATAACAGGTTAAATTATACTGATGATGAGTGTATATATTACTTATAATTTTTTTACTAGAACCCCATGATTCAATGAATCATATAACTCTTTTTAAGGGCCATGTGTTTATTTATTTTCATTCCTATTTTCTTGGGGTTTTGATAATTGGTGGATATTGACTTATTCTTTTTTGTTTGTTTGTAATAAATGCAGAAAGGAAGGAGAATAAGAAAAAGATGAGAATATTGATGGGAGAATCCATGGGAGGAGCTGTTGCTCTTCTTTTACACAGAAAGAAACCTGAGTTTTGGGATGGTGCTGTTTTAATTGCTCCTATGTGTAAGGTACGTTTGCAAAATTAAACCCATCAAACTAAATTTCATCTCTCTTATTGGCAAAATTATTCGTGTTTGTATGATATAGCGTGAAATAATTTTTAATAAATTAATATGGTCAGTAACGATTCACGTAGCTGACTTCAACTAAATTACGATTCGCGTAGCTGACTTCAACTAAATAACGATTCAAATAGTCAGAGTACTACTTGTTTATGACTAAAGCGTCGTAGTTGTTGGCAAAAAAAAAAAACTCTTCATCACCCGCACCCTTAGCAGCCATTTGGGGCGGAGCTACAGCTTTGCTTACAAGTTCACAGAATTTAATTGCTTTGGGCCGACACTATATTTGTTTTTAAAAACCCACTTAATATTTATAAATAATTTATTCAAAACAAGTTGCTTTTTCTAATTTGAACAATTCATAAATTCAAAATTGTAACTCCGCTTCTACACCAACCACCCCCATCTTTTAGGAAGAAGAGCCCTATATTCCATTTTAATTCCAACTTGTGTTTGTTTAATTAATTAAAACTATTGAGGCGTTGTTAGTGTTTTGACCAAGAACGTGCAAGCAGGGCTTAGCTCACGGGAAAGTTTTATTGTTTTACTCGGTTTTGGACAAATCTGATTACTTTTTAATGTAACAATTAAAGTCCTTTCTATTTGTTCCCTTGCTACGAAGTGGTCGTAGTTACATGGTATAAGTGGTGGTTTGTTATTTATTTTTTTCCTTTGTTTTTGTTGCGGAGCTACATTGATGGATCTTAATTCAAATTATATATTGATATATATATATATATATATATTTTTGAAATATGCATGACTAATCTATCCAGAACTTGATAAACAAAAAGGAATCCTGGTTCAAAATTTAGAAATTAAAATATTTGGCTCCGGCTTAAACAATAGAACCAATTCAAAAAGAGTGTCCACTTATTCATTTACACACCTATTAAGAAAATACAACTTTTATACAAAAATAAGTAATTTGATTAAAATGCCTCTAATTCAATAAGTATTGAGATTTGGTCACTTATCACTTAATAAGGGAAAATTTTAAAAAGTAAGACTAATTCTTTCTTGATTGGATAAGTGAACATTTTTTTTGAATAAAAAAATAAAGATTAAGTAAACACTCTTTTTGAACGGAGGAGTACTATATATGATTGACCACAACTTGCTTAGGATCGGAGACTTTAAAAAAAAAAAAAAAAATTGGGAGAGGTTGAAGAAATTTTGCTTGGATCTGAATCTTGCACGTGGACGGTGGTTTTGGAGTGATATGACTATTCTGGTTCAAATTTGTCGCTTTACTTACTCTATGAAAACGACTTGATATGTACAAACTAGTACCAATTCAATTCTTAATGATGGTTTTGTTGGGAGTAATATGATATTATGACGTTAATTTGACATTTTACTAACTGTATGAAAACGAACTTGATTTTTGCGTAGTTGTTGAATTTGTTCTGAACCTTCTATTTTTATGAATATTTTGGGTTTAATTTGACATTTTACTAACTTTATGGAAACAAGCTTTGATAATATCCACAAATATGGAATTAGTTTAAAGTAAGTTTGGTTTGGTTGTAGAGCCCCTGTGTGTCTCTGCAATTGCCTCTGAAAAAAACAAGGAGAATTTCTTGGGAAATTTTATCATGCAATTTAAGTGATCTTTTTCTCTCATATATCGAATTTTCTTCCATAGCTTTCAAACATAAACTAACAATTGTTGTAAAAAAAATTAGAACCTTAAAATTAAGGAAGCTTTGGTCTAGTTGTAAGAGCACAACACCTGATGTATGAATTAGGCGCACGTTACGAGTTTAAATTTTGTTGCGTACAAAGAAGGATAAAGGGACGAGCTTATAAGTTAATTTATGTGTTATTGCAATTTAGGCGCATGTCAAGGATTTCAACTTTGTTATAGATAAAAGTCTAATATTTAAGTGGAGAATGGTAGAAGGCCGAATTTATCATCAGCCTAGTTCCAAATCATATGTCACTAGCCTTGAGAGTTTTTCTCGATTATATTTTTAGAAAAAGTAAGGAGTTAATTTTGTTAAACACATGATACTAACACACTTTTTAAAGTGAATTCAAGTGTTAGTTATTGTCTTCTTTCTTTTTTCTTTTGTTTCTTTTGTTGGTTTCTTTTCCATTAAAATTTGTGTGCTATATGTTTATTGATCTTTCAATTGTCAAGCAGATTGCGGATGATATGAGGCCACATCCAATGGTGATCAGTGTATTGACCAAACTTTGCAACTTTATCCCAACTTGGAAAATAATTCCCACTCAAGATGTTGTTGATTTAGCCTTCAGAGACCCTGAAGTTAGAAAAGAGGTACCAACTTTATTTTCTTCCCTTCTCCTTGCTTTACTTACTATTAGACAATTTTTGGGTGACAAAATTAGGCTGTAAAATTATGACCTACTCAACCTGCTCAAATATGGTTGCCCAGCCCATTAATAACTCAATCCATCCCGACTCATCCAAATTTCGTTCATTTAAAAGTTGGGTTGATTTGGACTAAATATGATTTATGAAAAACTTTGTAAAAATATTTTTAATTTGTTTTGTTTAATATGTTATACATAGTCATAATAAAGAAAATAAATTTATTGGTTTTACTTTGTAATCAAGTAACTTCAAAGAAAACAAACAAAAAACTAAAAATTGGTAAAAGTTAGGCGGGTTGAGTTACGACTCAAAATTTAGCTCATCTTGACTCAATCCATCTCAACCCAACTAATTTTTTGTTAGAGTTGCATATTGATCCACTTGTTGATTCAACTCATTTAGACGGGTAAATTTCACAAATAGTCACTTTTTGGTTAATTGAAAAATAGTTATTACCAGGGAATTTCAAATTCGTGATACTTTAGCATATCGGTCATGGAGTTTCACTTGTGGAATTTCAAAATTTCATAATAATGACTGTTTTTCAAAGACAAGACCGAAAGTTGACTAATGAGCGCTATTTCATCTAGACCTGGCCATATCTAGCCCAAAATCGCACATTTGCATGGTTTATATCGTAATATGATCAGTAACAATTCATATGGCTGACCTGTTTGTAATTGCAGATTAGAAACAATCCATTATGCTACAAGGGAAAGCCCCGGCTACAAACAGGGTTCCAACTACTGACAGTCAGCATGGAATTGGAACAAAGACTTGAAGAAGTCACATTGCCATTTCTCATTGTTCATGGTGAAGAGGACACTGTTACTGATCCATCTGTGAGCAAACTTCTATACGAAAAGGCGTCGAGCATCGACAAGAGCTTCAAGTTGTACCCCGGGATGTGGCATTCGCTTTCCTATGGCGAATTCCCGGAGAATAGAGACATTGTGTTCACGGACATTGTCGCGTGGCTCGAAGAGAAAATAAATATGGGTAATTCGAGGCTCGAGAGGCAACAAAAGCAAGCTAATGATCAGAACATACCAAAGATAACCAGTTAGCTGAAAGGACTCTATAGGGATGTGGTAGCATTTTGTTTTCCTGTAAAACAAGAAAAAAAAAAATGATTACAGAAGAAGAAAAGCATTCATAATTCGTTTCTTCACTAATTCTTTATGAAGAGTGCTAAGTTACAAATTTCACAAGATGTTATTTGTCAAGCTATGTTTCTCGGACCTCCAAATGTTAAGAGTTATAAACTTCACAAGATGTCATCCGTCAAGCTATGATGCTCGGATCCTCCAAAATGTTGGGTAAAGCAATTCAAAGAGAAAATGGTCTCATGGTGTGATATTGTTTAAATTGGTCCAAAGTCTGCACTATTTCCCCCAAAACATCTTACACACCACTAACAATATCACGAACCTTATATGTAACTTTCTTTTCTTTTTGGCTACTAATGTAGGACATTTTTTGCACGACCAACACAAAAATGTTACAATACTCCTGTCGGATCCTCCAAAAATTCATTACTTTTGAAAGATCCTAGAGACACTCGACAACATTTTTGAAAAGTCCGTACAAACATGGTTGTCTAAGTGGTTAAAGAGGAAAAGGCTAACACATTTGATGTGCTATAAGTGGTGTATGCATTCATCCTTGCTGCATAATATGCCAGCTACATAATATATCCAAATTTAAAATAAGCGAAGTTTTCTCAAACACACTCTTTCAATAAAGGATGAAATAAACGCAAGATCGGGATACAGTATCCAAGTGATCAAATGAACTGAAATGGAGGTCAAGTATATGGCTACATATGACTAGTTAGACAAGTATGTAGAACTTCATCTAAGAGCCCGTTTGGATTGGCTTATAAGTTGCTTATAAGCTGCTTTCAGCTTTTTTGAGTGTTTGACTGGTCAGCTTAAAGTCATTTTGTGCTTAAAATGAGCTCAAAAAAATAATTGGGCTCATTTGACTTAGCTTATCTAAAGCAGCTTATAAGCCAAAAAAAATAAGTTAGACTATCCCAACTTATTTTTTTTAGCTTATAAGCTGTTTGCAGCTTATAAGCATAAGCCCATCCAAAAGGGCTCTAAGAGAACAAGATAAATAAATGACTTATCTAGCAACAAACACACTTAATTACTACTAAATGTGACTTGCCGTCAAGGGTCATAGTCTCCACTTATCTAATCAATTACATCAACATTCACATATTAGACATCATGTCGAAATAAAATGTCTAAAATTGATTTGCTACCTACAACCATGTGCATTACTCCCTCCAATCTCATTTTGTGTTATGATATTTGACCGAACACAAAATTTAACAAAAAGAATATTTAAAATTTTTGTTCTTAAACATGACGTCTTTGTGACTATAAAATCACGTCATGAAATGTAAAGTTAAATTATTCGTACATATTGTAAGACACCATTTTTTAAAAGAGTAAAATCACACATGCACAATGCATCATTCTCACGAAAGTAGGGATGGCAATTAAGGCGGGGCAGCGCAAAATAATATTTTTGAAAATTTTTAATGGGTTAGGGCAGGGCAGGGAAAAGTTCAGGTTAAAAAATGGATCGGATAAGAAAAGGGTGATCAACGTATTATCATTGATCGAGTAGTAAAATTGATTAAAAAGAAGACATTATAAGTATTTCAGGAACTGATTGTTCAACTAATTCGGAAAAAAAAAAAATCAACAGAAGCTAAAAACAAATTAAATACCACGCTGCAAAGTGAAAAATAAAGCGGAGAAATGAAAGACAACATAAATGGGGCGGGGCGAGGCGAGGGGGGGTAGGGCAGGGCAGGGCAGGGTAGGACAATTTTTTTGAAATATGCTAAACGGGGCAGGACGGGGTGGGGGGGGGGGGGGTCAAAAGCTTAGCAGATCAAGGCTTAACCCGTCCTAACCCGGCTTAACCTGCCCTATTCCATACCTAGGAATAGGAATCCTTAAACAAAACAAAAGGAAAAGGGAAAGAAGAAAATCCTAATCCCAAATTTGGTGACTCCTACGATTTAAGTGTTCACCCTCTTTATCCCAAACTCACTCTTTTTCCACGGAAGCCCCACAACTAAATAATCAAACTGTTCTAACTTGCCCTAACCTGTCCTAACCCGTTGTAAAATGAAACAAATGAAGCCCAAACTTAACGATAGGATATTCACCTTATCCATTAACCTTGAGATTATTTTGTCCCACCTCCTAGATGAGATAAATTAGTCCCAGGATTATAATCCTGGAATTTATAATTCCGGAATAATTTAGTCCGCGTACCAGACGACCCCCAAGTTTTTTCACTCCTTTCAATCTTCCAAATTCCTACCTTGTGTGCAAACAACGGCCAGACTAATAGTTCTTCACATCTCATTAACACAAGTAGTTGTAATCATACTAACTTTCTCTTCCACCACCATCACCCTCTCAACCACTAGAAAACTACTACTACCATTACCATCAGTTGAAATACCTGCACCATCACCCGCTAATAATAATACTATATATGTTCCCCACAACAACATTAACGTCATCTCCTTCGACTTCGACTAATGTTGAAGAACCAAAACAGGTCAACAACAACATTGATTGTAATGAACATGGATGTCCTCCAACGCCCTCCAACGATGACACACCTTATGAGGATAGTACATTACTAAGGATCGTTTATGTTGTGCTTGTGGTTCTGTTTGTGGCCGTAGTTTATTACGATGAATGCATTGATCAGGGGCGGAGGCATAGTGGTGCAAGGGGGTCGAAAATATTTGTCTTTACAGTTTGATTTATAATTTTTATTTTGATAATTCTATGAAGCAATTTCATCTTTAAAGTAATTCTTGTGTTTTGAGTCCATTAAATTACTCAACATTGTTTAGTCAATCGAATATGTGCTAGAAGTATATTGTCATATGTATTATCGAAAAAACGTCGGATCAACTGAACAGACAGACAAAAATCAAAGCAATGAAAAATCGACTTAAATAATTTGATTTTCTTCTTTTTTTAAAAATTGACAACAAAAGCAGGCAAATGATCAGAATTTACCAAAGATCAACCGTTAGGTAAAAGGACCCTATTATTTATACTTATTTAGGAGATTTTTCTTAATACATACAAAGTTAAGAACCAGTTATTAGATTGTGATTAACCTGTAAGTCCTTAACTACGTCATCCCTTATATCCTAGCAACATGATACATCCAAATTTAAAAGAAGGAAAGTTTTCTCAAACGTATTGCCATAGAGGATTGCAATCTTGATACAGTATGCAAGTGATCAAATGGACTAAGTGTAGAGGTCAATTAATTTCTTGAAACCTACATATGACTAGTTAGGCAAGTATGTTGAACTTCATCATATATAAGAATAGGATAAATAAAGGTCTTATCTAGCAACAAACGCACTAAATTACTAGTTTACTACTATACATGACTTGCCATCAAGAGTCATAGTCTCCACATATCTAATCAATTACATCAAAATTGACATGCTAGACATCATGTCCAAATTTAGTACGTCTAAAATGATTTCCTAGCCTAACAAGCATGTGTATTACTCCCTCCATTAAATTTTATGCGAAAGTGTTCAACTTCTATACTTCCTTACCCTAGCTGGATCTCGCTGGTGCCACCTAAACGGTAGGTAGACAGCAGATGTGTGACGTTGATACGTTTTAAATTTAAATATTTTTATAGGGTCTTCTTATTCCTTCTATGTCGCGGGATTAAGACCACTCAGCTATCCAATTTATGTAAAAGACACATTTTGCCTTGCTTCTTGCTTTATCTTACTTGGTAAAGCAACTTTTCGCTCTAGGCGTTCACCTTTTTGGCTTCCTAGATTAAAGGGAAAAAAAGACATTGAAAACTTCTGTTCTTATACATATCATGATATTTTTGTGACCATAAAATATGTCATTAAGGGTAACATGAAAAGTTTAAAGTTAAATTATTCATACATATAAAAAAGACATCATTTTTTGAAACATAATTAAAGATAAAAGTCACATCGAATGGAATAAAAGGAATACAGATTTACAAATATGCATGAGTGTCGTAAAAGTAACTCCTTTTTTCCCCTACAAAGATAAAGACAATTTTCAAGCCAGAATTATCCAAGTAGTATGTCAAATGGAAGGGATGCCAGTAAATATGATAACAAGTGCAGACATCTATAGAGAATATTTATAAATCCTCTGCTTCACCATATATAAGAACAGGATAAATAAAAATCTTATCTAGCGACAAACACACTAAATTACTAGTTTACTACTATACAGACTTGCCATCAAGAGTCATAGTCTCCACATATCTAATCAATTACATCAAAATTGACATGCTAGACATCATGTCCAAATTTAGTACGTCTAAAATGATTTCCTAGCCTAACAAGCATGTGTATTACTCCCTCCATTAAATTTTATGCGAAAGTGTTCAACTTCTATACTTCCTTACCCTAGCTGGATCTCGCTGGTGCCACCTAAACGGTAGGTAGACAGCAGATGTGTGACGTTGATTCGTTTTAAATTTAAATATTTTTATAGGGTCTTCTTATTCCTTCTATGTCGCGGGATTAAGACCACTCAGCTATCCAATTTATGTAAAAGACACATTTTGCCCTTGCTTCTTGCTTTATCATCTTACTTGGTAAAGCAACCTTTCGCTCTAGGCATTCACCTTTTTGGCTTCCTAGATTAAAGGGAAAAAAAGACGTTGAAAACTTCTGTTCTTATACATATCATGATATTTTTGTGACCGTAAAATATATCATTAAGGGTAACATAAAAAGTTTAAAGTTAAATTATTCATACATATAAAAAAAACACCATTTTTTGGAACATAATTAAAGATAAAAGTCACATCGAATGGAATAAAAGGAATACAAATTTACAAATATGCATGAGTGTCGTAAAAGTAATTCCTTTTTTCCCCTACAAAGATAAAGACAATTTTCAAGCCAGAATTATCCAAGTAGTATGTCAAATGGAAGGGACGCCAGTAAATATGATAACAAGTGCAGACATCTATAGAGAATACTTATAAATCCTCTGCTTCATAAATAAAAGTCTTATCTAGCAACAAACGCACTAAATTACTAGTTTACTACTATACATTGACTTGCCATCAAGAGTCATAGTCTCCACATATCTAATCAATTACATCAAAATTGACATGCTAGACATCATGTCCAAATTTAGTACGTCTAAAATGATTTCCTAGCCTAACAAGCATGTGTATTACTCCCTCCATTAAATTTTATGCGAAAGTGTTCAACTTCTATACTTCCTTACCCTAGCTGGATCTCGCTGGTGCCACCTAAACGGTAGGTAAGCAGCGGATGTGATGCAAGCCGAGTTGCCTCAAGGACACTTAAAGGACCGTCTCGTGGAGCCAAAGTTTGGATGATAGCATGGAGAGGACGGATGGGAGATGGAAGAGCATTAAAGTGGCAGAAGAGCATTAAAGTGGCCCACGAGCAAGGAAGGCTATGTTTGCAAGAGGCCACATTCGCAAATTCAAGATTTCCATCTCCACAAGACTAGCCAAACAAGGCCCTTGCCTCATTAATGACATTTATGTAATAATAGGGTCTTCTATTAATTAGTTAGTATAAATAGCTAGTCTTTTATTTCATTGGGGATTTTTGATGAATTGATAAATTGATGAATGATTTTAAGAGTTATCTCTAGAGAGAGAAACTTGTGAGAGAGGCCATGGATGGCTCTTGTTGAATCTTTGATTGTTGAGAGGATTGGTTGCTTGGGAATTCAATTCCCTTGAGGTCATCCTAAGAGGTTGGTGCTATCTAGAGTGTAATTAGGAGGTCTTGGTTATTGAAGAGCCTTGGTTGCCTAATTGTGCCTATTTTTGTGTCAATCTATCTATCCTTTACTTTTCCTTTTGTTTATCTTTTAATTTCTCGTTTCCGCGTATCCGTTTTTGTTTATCTTTTAATTTCTCGTTTCCGCGTATCCATTCTTGTATCAGGATGTGTGACGTTGACTCATTTTAAATTTAAAATATTTTTATAGGGTCTTCTTATACCTTCTATGTCGCAAGGCTAAGACCACTCAGCTATCTCATTCCTTCTATGTCGCGAGGCTAAGACCACTCAGCTATCTAAATTACGTAAAACACATTTTGCCCTTACTTCTGGCCTTATCTTACTTAGTACAACAACCTCTCACACTAAGCGTTCACCTTTTTGACTTCCAGGGTTAAAAGGAAAAAAAGACGTTCGAAGCTTTTGCTCTTATACATATCATGATATTTTTGTGACCATAAAAACACGTCACTAAAGGTAACATGAAAAGTTTAAAGTTAAATTATTCATATATATAAAAAAGACACCATTTTTTTGAAACATAATTAAAAATAGAACTGTCACATAGAATGGAATAAAAGGAATACAGATTTACAAATATGCATCAGTGTCGTAAAAGTAACTCCGCTTTTCCCTACCTTTAAAGAAATAGTTTTCAAGCCAGAATTATCCAAGTAGTATGTGAAATGGAAGGAACGCCACTAAATATCATAACAAGTGCAGACATCTATAGAGAACATTTATAAATCCTCTGACGGGAGGTTGGGAACAAAAAGAAAAAGCTTCTTAGCAATTTAATTTTTAAGTACATAGAGAACTCCAAAATTACTGATATTAACCACTATTGCAGTAAATCATTAGTCCAAGCAATGCAAAAATGTAGGCCTCACCATAAGAGATCCAACTCTTAGTAGAAGAGTCCACAAATTTAAAGCAAGTCATTCAATCTCTGCATTGTGTGACCACATTTCTCAGAAACAAACTGGAAATACACAATAAAGTTAACCGGTAATTTCCTACAAGAATCAGTTGAAAAGACTAGGCTACAGCATAATTACAACAGAGAAGCTGGCGATAATTAATTCCACGCCTTTTCAACTACTTCTGTAGTGAACATAGCTTGGATTACATGCTGGCCTCCCTTCTCTTGCATCCACAAAAGCTCAAATCAGATGAAACTTCCATAGCTCTCTGCAGCATGCTCCTCTTATGCCACATGACGTGTCCCTTAAATTGATTAAGACTAAAACCATCACCTTGAGATAAGAAAATTAGATTTTGAGTAGTTTGATCATTACCAAAAAGAAACAAACATGACACAGTTTGCTATCACATAGAAGTCTTTGTGCCCCTAGACAAATTGCACGTTGATGTACCAAGAGAGGAACAAGACATTATTGGCAATCACATAGAAGTGTTTCAGTATCCCTTAACAAATGGCATACTGATGTACTATTAAAGTGCAGCAAGAATTGATTGACAACACATTGAATTGATTGATCACAAAAGGAAAACTTGATTCAGTTTCGAAGCCATAAATAAAATGAAGAAAGCTTCTAAACTTAAAACTCTCTCCTTTTTCCATTTTGATATCTGTGATGTTCGGACACAACTTGTACCCACCTTGACCACACTACCAAGCAGCTTGTTTAGCCCACAAACACAGTTTGCCAATACAATCATGCCTACCAAGGTTGGAGCACATGAGCTCACACCAAGTGTCGTAATTGAGATTTGAAAACTAAGTTCTCTTCAAACTTGCAGACAATTGTCAATATTAATTGTGATTAACCCTCGAAGATGCGGCCTAACAGCTGAAGAGTTGGAATAATAACTTGGGGACAAGGTCCAGATTCTAGTACCCTAATTAAATACTTCTCACCTGTCTATGTCTTGGTGGAAAAAGTTACTTAACACATGTGTGGATAGAAGGTCCCAAGTACTTGGTGGATTAGTCGAAGGATGCAGACTTACCTGGACACACGGTTATCCCAAAAAATATCAACTATGACTGACATGCAAAAGCTGTATATGTAAAGACAGGGGAATGTACCTTCGCCTAAACATGTTCTCAAATGATTTTGTTTCTTATTTCTTCAAGCTTTTTCAGAATCTCGCCTGGTGTCCTATCCAACTCATCTGCAATTTTGCGCTGCATATCCATAGGCAAGGTTGGGAACTGTTCACACAAGTCTCCATCTATCACATCCTGCAAAATAGTTCCAACTTTTCACTGTTATCATCGACATGAAATAAGGATTGCACAATCAAACTGATGTAGGTATGTAAAATGGAAAGAGCATAGACTCTCCTTGGTACCATGCAATCTAGTTAATTTGTAAAAACTGAAACTTGTAGCAGTTTCACAAAAACTGCATAATTAAACAAATAAAAAATGCAACTACCAATAAAATCAGCCGGGTAGACATAGAAACACCCTGTGGCAACTCAGAAGTCCTTTTTGTTCAAAGGATGTACTAGGGGTGGGCATAATACTGAAAACCGAAAAACCAGACCGAACCGAAATAATTCAGCTCTTTGATTTCGGTTCGGTTTTATTTATTATGTAACTTCGGTGTTCGGTTCGGTTTTCGGTTTTGGGGTCCCGGTTTTCCGGTTCTTCAGTTAAACCAAAATGTGTGCTGCACATTCAATTATTTTCCTACATTAGCGCGAAGTTGTATGGCAGCCATAGTAAGTTTGGTGAGGCAACATGGATACATGTATGTGGAAGTCAAATGCTCTCTTTTTCTTTGATAAATGGAACTGCAAGTGAGGATTGC
Organism: Lycium barbarum; assembly: GCF_019175385.1. Taxonomy (NCBI): domain Eukaryota; kingdom Viridiplantae; phylum Streptophyta; class Magnoliopsida; order Solanales; family Solanaceae; genus Lycium; species Lycium barbarum. Next base: position 115,284,661 of record NC_083346.1, on the reverse strand, counting down.
AAGAATACAATGGAATCTCGTAGACACAAGCAGGCAGCAGCTGATTTTATACATACTATGGCTGCACATTTTCAAACAAGTAGCAGTGCACAATGCTGATTTCTTGCTGCTACAGTAGTAAATGTTGTTGTGTTGTTGATTTCGACATAAAGTAGCGAGATTAATCATACTAAAAATAGAAATAAAGAACTGAAAAACCGAATTAGAAAAACCAAACCGAACTTGAGAAAAGCCAAACCAAATTAGTGTTCGGTACACACTTTTCCATAACCAAAAACCGAAGAACTGAACCAAAGTTTGAAAAAACCAAACCGAAGAACCAAATGCCCACCCCTAGCATGTACAACACTTCAAAATAGTGAAATCAAGAAAACGTGAATATTCACAAGCCCACTAAATAGTTCATTGTCAAAAATTATAAGACATATCCAAGCATGACAAAGTTGCACTTATCAGGATAAGCCTGGAGGATGCAACCACTTATAATCCATGTAGCACAAGCACGTTTCTTGTTCCAAAACTGGTCAAGGATTTGATGATCAAACTTTTTTTCTTTTTTGTTTTTTTTTTGTTTTCTGGAATAAGTAGAGATTTTAATGTGTTAAACATTTTAATTTACCTTCCTACCAACCAAGTTTTGTAAAGTAGCTAAAGACAAACCCCAGTTACACTTCAGCGTCAAAGTTAGCTTCAAAAGTAATTCATTTACTACACTAGTTCACCTCTGCTGCCTATCAGGATGTCAAACTAAGTAGGTAACTAGAACCTTTCGCGTTGGAACATCAAGGAAATAGCTGATTGAGCAAGTACAAGCCTACCTTAACGGGGAAGTAGGCAGATCTATAGGCCATGTGATCCCTGCCACATAAAGGTGGGAACTCCTGCCTCAAATGCATCTCCAAATGAGAGAAGAAGTCAACGTCATCCCTCGAGGTAAATGGAAGCATTGCCCCGACGCTTCCCATCACAGTCCCGTAGATTATGCATTCGCCCCCTCCTGGAATAAGTGATGCCCTTTGCAAGCAAGAGACCACATCACCAACATGAAATTGCACTATCTCCTCAACCTTGTTTGGGGCACCATTCAGCTTCCCCTGCTCCCATTTTATTTTTCCACCAGTAGGATCTTCTTCGATCTCATCTGAGACGTCCTGAGGTAATCGCACAAAGTAGATATTCCCGAACTTATCAGCTCCAGCCACAGTGTCAAAATCTACATGCTGTGCTGCTGTTAGCCATCTCGGAACCGTGTCATCAGCAAATATGTACAGTTGATTTTCGTCACGTCTATACTTACAGTAGTGGAATGACTGCAAGAAGTGAACAATTGGAACAGATTAGTTATCAAACTTCATAAAATATGACATCAAAGAAGACTATTTTTTAAGAAATCCGAAGAACTGTTCCTATTAGAAATTATCTAACCCATCCATCAGTCTACTTTCTATAGGTTTAAACGGCCAATTCAGTCACTCTGTAGTAAATTAGTATTATCAGAAGAAAAATCACAGGTAACTATAGACGTAGAGCCCGTTTGGATTGGCTTACAGCTTAAAGCTGTTTGCAGCTTATAAGCTGAAAAAAATAAGTTGGGGTAGTCCAACTTATTTTTTTTGGCTTATAAGCTGTTTTCAGCTTATAAGCTGCTTTAGATAAACTAAGTCAAATGGGTCCAATTATTTTTTTGAGCTTATTTTAAGCATAAAATGACTTTAAGCTGGCCAGCCAAACACTCAAAAAAGCTGAAAACAGCTTATAAGCCAACTTATAAGCCAATCCAAACGGGCTCGTAATTAGCAAGTTGGCTAACAACATATAATCATGCAGCCAAGCTTCATTGTGCTACTCCAGTGCAGGGGAAAAGAAACTTTCAAATAGTTATGCTATGTGGCAATTTTGATTTATAATTAAAAAAACTTCGGTCACATAGCAAACGGATATTATTTTCAGGCTATTTGAATATATGAACTTAATTAGTTTTATGAGGTTATTCAATTTAATGCAGAATGTTCTAAACGCTATAAATCATTTCATACTTAGCAACATTTCCTCCAATCATTTCTATTGCCGCAATTTCAATTAATACTCAATTATCGATGCTCATTAGATTCTTTTTCCCCAACCCAGTCATTAGATTCAAACTATGTCTTTAGACTAGAACGCAGGACACTTCTCAGCTACAATTTACATCAAATAAATAGTATCCAGAGGGAATGTAAATTACTACAGCAATTACGTATAAAGCAGAATATTTTACAATGACCATACCTCTTGCATGTCACCAACATAAATCCGATCACGATAGGTATGGATAGCTGTGATTGAGTTGGGGAATAGCTTGTTCTCACATTTTCGGAGGAGTCTTTTCTTCCCCAAATCATACAACCTAAGGACAGACCCAATACCAGCCAGTAACCTTCCTTGGAACTGACATAGTGCAAGAGGCACACCATCTACCTGTGTCTTGTGCAAAAGCTCTAGGACCTTCCCATCTTCTTTAAATTTGTATATATGAATGTATGCTGCTTCGAACGACTTTTTGGGCCAAAACTGAAGGCCCTTGGCAGTACCAACAGCTAACAGAGCTCCATGCTCCTTGTCATGGAAATTAACAGTGCATATGCTAAATGCAGCCTCATTATCCTGAAGCTCTAGCAGACAAGTGGTTTGTGTTGTTCTTGGATCAAGGACTCTGATGCAGGAAACCCATCTTCCCGATTCCGATTTAGGATAACCATATTGTTCATCAGATAGTGGATCATTACCATCCTCATCTTCGCCATTCTCCATTTGTTCTGCATTTCCATTTTCACCATTCCCAGCTGTCTCGAAGCACTCTTTTTTGGCAGCTTCACGCTCTTCTGCAGTATATGCTCCCTGGTCACTCTCAATCATTATCACCATCTTCCGTTTGGGTTGAAGAACAAACCTTCTTGGTGTATACCTTAAAGGTATAGCTGTTTCATTGAAAGTCTCACCCAATCTCTCTATCGTGAAGACCCTCAATGCATCCCCAGCAACCGCTACCACACCTTCTGCACATTGATCGGATGAAAACGAGGCTGCAAATTCTAGAGTCTCATATGATAAAGGTGTCAAAAGAAAATGTCCTTGGTGTATATAACCTAGCCATGGTCTACTTGACAAACAGAGCATAGCACGCCGTCCTCTCACAACAATGGAAAAGAGCTTAGGGGCTCTAAGCCCCAAGAAACGTGAACGTGCATCTGAAAGCTGCCCAGTTATCATATCCACCACAGTCCTGAATAAAACCCCATTTTGTAAACCAGCATTAAGGAAAAGGCTGGCAGGGTGATCTGCACCATCCTCTCCACCAACAGAGGCCTGAACTTCAAGAAAAAGGAGAGACTCTGGCGGTGAAGATACACTTTGAAGGCTCAGAACCTGCATACAGTCGTCAGGGTCCAACGACAAGATACGAATAGTGTTATCATATGATCCAACTGCAAGGAAACGGGACCTTTGTCTTCCCTCAGGAACAGGGGCAATGTCCAGACAAGCTACATCACCTGACATCTCATGCTTCTCGACTTCCATCAACTGGCCAGTCATATCCACTTCAAAATATATCAGCTCCCCTCCACTTAGTGCAATTACCACTTGAAGTCTATTCGATCCAACCTTGACAATAGTTCTCTTTCCAGGAGTTCTCCATTCATTAATACGACCATCTTCTCTAATATGCCTTATTCCACTAGGATGAACTTGCATCAACGAATCATCACCGATCAATGAAACAGCAAGGGAAGGAGTAGTATCAAGAAACCCACTGTCACTAACTTCTTCAACTGTCTCACCAATAGAAAGCACAAGAGTTGCATTTGCAAAAGAGACAACAATATAGGCATCAAACTCGTCATTAACATTCTTTTTAACAGTCCAGACAGCACTTGGAACACCAGGAAGCTGTGACACGGCCATTTCACTAACAGCTAAACCTGGCCTAAGTATACGCAACGAAGACCGAGGACCCCTCCCACAAAGTGAAAATATTTGTGGAGTTTCCTCGTCAAAAAGATTTACGATTTTCATATCCATGATTGGCATCAAGCTCTCAACCTGATCGATCCTAACAAGGTTTTTCAGCTTTCTTGGCTGGAAAAATACAGGCTGAAAACCTTCTTCAGTTTCCATTAACGTCGACGATGAAGCTTCAACATCCGGGTCATCTCCTATCGCCTGAAACTGATACAATGCATGATTCCCAAACTCTGACGAAGCAAACAGAAACCCTGACTTCATAACACACAGAGAAGAACTGACCGGAATCGTATCAAAATACTTAATCTTTAACTCCTTAACCCTGTCATTATCGTGATCCAAAGTCACCTTAAAGATATCTCCATATTCAGTTTGCAAAAGAAAGAAAAACATCGACTTCTGCTTATGCATAGCAGCCGAAACAATCAGAACCCCACGTTCCGCTGGCAAATCTACCCTCCTCGGAATAACAGCCCTAACATCAGGATGTCCCTGATTCTTATAAATAACGAAATTCTCCGCACAAACAAGCACACCACTCGGACCATCCCCACCACCGGGAACCGTCACGAGCAAATTCGCACCGTTATCAACCTGTTCAGACCACTTCCTCGAAACATGATTAAGCCCCAAATCCAACTCATAAAACGTCAAATGCTTCTGCGCCTCGTTCGCAGCCTGACCCGTCGGATCTTGATCCGCCTCCGCGTAATCCAGCTCAATCGCAGCGAATATCGGGTTATCAAAACCACAATCAACCCCACATATCGAAAACGTAATCGTATGGCTCTTATGTGCTTCTAATGGCGACGAAATCGTTAACCTAGCAGCAGTATCTCTATTCAATACATACACTAATTTCTGTTTCTCACAAGCACCAATCATAACAGCTCTACCTTTCGGGTCAATACCCAAATACTGACCCGGAACTATCCTTCTACAACCCGATTTCCCAAAAGTCTCCTGATGTACTTTATCAAAACAGTTCTTTTCTTTATTATATTCCAATATAACTATCCGACCCGAATCCGACCCGACTACAATATAATCTTTTTGTGCACCGGTTAACCGAAATTGAGCTAAAGAACGTATAGATCCGAATATTTCAACGGATAACAAGGTTTGAAGCCTACCGTTATCATCGGGTCGGATTAGGTCTAATACTTTGCCACGTGCCACGACGATTTCTTGTAATTTTCCGCCGGAGAAACTGCCGTTGATGGCGCAGAGTATTCCCGTGGGTTTTTGGAGAGTTAAACTGTAGAGATACATTGTGGTAAAACCCTAGGTCAAATTTGGGGATTTAGGGTTTTTTGAGGAGTAGATTGGGAAATGAAGTGCTTTTTGCTTAAACCCTAGAGGAGAGTGCGAGTGTGTGTGTGAAAGATGGAGGTGAGTGATTGGGGTTTTATTTTTGGACCGGGTTGACCCGAAGAGGCGGTTCGTGAGTGAAAACGGGCTAAAAATATCTTCCGTTACTAATTTAAGTCAAAAATATCCACCCGTCATTAAAGTTTTTAAGTATACTCATGTCTTAATGGAAATCCTCAAATCCTCCAAAATAATCCGACTTCATTTTTTAAACCCTTTTTAAAAAATATCTTACCTTTTTTGTTTTCATTAGTTTATTTGTTTCAAAATGTTTGTTTTACTTTTCTTTTTACTCCGTTTAAAAAAAATGTTTCTTTATTTTTTTTACGACTCTTTAATTCCAACTTTTCACGTGATATGTTTAAGACCACAAGATTAATAGATATTTTGATACATTCAACATAACTCTGATGTAAGAGTAGTAGTAGATTTAAAAGTGTTCTTTACTTTCTTAAATCTTGTGTCAAGTCAAAATTCAAAACCAGACAAACATTTAAAACGGAGGGAGTAATTTTTTATTCTAGCTTGTTTGACTAAGTGGATGTTTGGACATAAAAATGTCAATTTTTTAAAATGTGAAATTTTTTAAAAAGGTAGTATATGCGAAATGGTATTTGAAAATTAAAATTATGTTCTTGGAAAAAAGTTGAATTTTTGTGAGTGATTTGGAGTGAAAAAGTGAAAATACGTACTTGGAGTTTTTCGAATTTCAAAATTTCCGAAATTAAACTTCAAGTGGAACTCCAACAAAATTATAACAATTCTATGTGCAAAAATAATTTCGGAATACTAGTTCCGAAAAAAAAAAAAAGGGATAAGGCACTGTTACCCCCCTAAACTTTGGCCAAAATTGCTTGGACACACCTTACCTTTCCAGAGGTCCTATTACCCCCTGAACTTTTTTAAAACGGAATAATTTACCACCCTAAGCGCTGACGTGGCAAGGAGAGTGTATTTCACTCTCTTTGGGAGAGTGAGAAGCATAAAATCTGACACGTGTCATTTTTTTAATTGAGTACTTTACATTTAATTACACCTAATATCATTAAAGCTTAATGTTTTTTCTAAACTGTTTTTTTTTTAATGTGGAAAACTTAATTTTTTTTAATTAAAAATTTGTATTTTCTTAAAATATGGAAAGCTGAATTGTTTTTAAAAAATATGAAAAATCCATTTTTTTTTAGAAAATAAATATGGAACTGAGTTTTCTTATTAAAAAATCTGGTTTAAATCTAGAAAACTGATTTTTTTCTATATATGAAAAAAAAATCTAGTTTTCCAGATTTAGTTTAAAAAACGGGTTTTCCACATTTTATAAAAATTTAGTTTTTTCACATTTTGACAAGAAAAAATACCTTTTCCAGATTTTTTAAAATTATAATCCAGATTTTATTTAAAAAATAAAAGTGTCCTAAGAAAATGAAATCATGAAAATCTAGATTTTTTAAGGAATTTTAAAAAAATAATCAAGTTTTCCATATTTTAAAAAAGATCCATGTTTTCAGGGTTTTTTTTTTGAATGGATTTATAAAAATAAAATTTTCAGATTTTTTTAAAAGAAAATTCAATTTTCAATTTTTTTTAAAAATGCCACGTAAGCGAAAAGAATTAAAAAAATAGAAAATAATTAAATATACATGTGGCAAGGAAAGTGTATGTCACTCTCCCATGAGAAAGTAGATATTCAGTTTCACGGTGGTAACTATTCCGTTTTAAACAAATTCAGGGGTAATAGGACCCCCGAAAAGATAAGGTGTGTTGTAGCAACTTCGGCGAAAGTTCAGGGGTAATTATCCCTAACCAAACGGGCCCTAATTGTTCAATTCGACAATAATATTTTGATCCCCATTCAAATTTGTACGATAGAAACCTTTAGTTACAATTCGATAGAGTTAAGTTAGTAGAGGAAAAAAGATATCATGAAAAAATAAGTAGAGATGTTGTGGTCCTGTATTCTGATAAAAAATTGAATTTTTTTTGGAGCGGTAGGAGTAGTAGCATGGCTAATCAAACAATTTAGTGTTACACTAGGAAGTATTAGGAGAAGCACTGTACCCTGATGATTTTAGGATAAGTAGAAGTAAGATTAGATATATGTATTTCAAGTTTAATAAGAGTGAAGTTGAAGGGAGATTAGATGGGATTGTGGTGCCTAAACTCAAACAATTCATATATTTGGTCTCTAGGCCAGTAGTTCTTCGAGAATGAAATGTTATGTGAAAATGTTACACATATAGACAAAATTGGATAGTTGAAAGGAGAGTGATACAAAAATTATGTGATAGAAGGATCTTATATACCAATGAGATATACAAGTTCTATAGAACAAGTACAAGACCGTCATGTTATATGAAAATATATGTCGGCTTGCTAATGTCCAAACTTTCACAAAATGAGTAGCCTGGAGATGCAAATGCTAAGATGGATGTGTTGTACGTTGGCATACAAAATCAGATAAGATTAAAAATGATCGATCACCTTCGTTGAAAGGTGTGAGTATCATACGTTGAAGATAATATGGGAGAAGAGATAGATTGGTCCTTATCCCGCATCGACTCCAAATGCATATAGATTGGTCATTATCCCGCATGTTGACACCCAATTTTGTCCCGTCTCTCTGCCAAAATACCTATTTGCGCTTCTAATATTTTTGGAAAATAAAAATAAAAATATTTATATTTTTTTTATAATTATTAGCCTCATATCAATACCAGCGTTTCATTATTCTGTTACAGTTACTAGCCTTCATCATCATCATTTATTATCATTATTATTATTATAATTCGTAATTTTATCATTTCGACATTTTTGCCAGCTTACGCACACACATCGCATTTTATCTTTGCATAATTAAATAATGGTATTTATTTTACTGTAGATTTTCGAAATATTATTACACGGCTATTACGACGCCATTTTTATCTGAGCATTAATGATCGCATATTTTATATTGAGCAATATTTAACATAAATTGTTTAAACTGGTCTTTTATTTAAATTTAGAAGCCAAACTATTTTTTTGCACTTAGTCCGTATTTTGACTTACCGGACCCCAAATCAAAGTCCGATTAACTCCTAAATATTTTTGGACTAGCCCATATCTCTGATCTCAATTTTTAGAATAATCCATGTTTAATTTACTAGTCCGTTCTTTTAATACCCAATCTAAAATTTGACCCGGTCCACAAATGGACCGGGTCCAATTCATTTTTCAGCTGAATAAGGAAACCCTTTTAGGGTTTCCCCATCACTTTCCTCCATACCTCCGCCGCACCTCCATCGCTCCCCTCCCCTTTCCCCGTCGTCATCTTCGTCACCCACCGTCGCCTCTCCACCTCCCCATCGCCGCCACCTCTCCACCACCTCCTTTTCGCCATCTTCTCTTCCCTTTCCCTTAACCCTCCAAAACCCTAGCGCCGCAACCCTCTTCCCCCCCACGTTCCTCCACCCCACGCGTCTGACATTCTCCACTACGCTTCTGACATCCCACTCCCCCTCTGCTCCACTCAACTTCACCACGTTACACCCACGCCTCCACTGTTCCGACACCGTCACACCACTCCATCTTGTCCCCCACGCTCCTCTCTCTCTTCCTTTCGAACGAAAACCCTAGCTCAAACCCAAGATCGCCCTATATATAATCGTTGTCGAAGTCAAGTATAGGGGGGATTTTTGGGGGTTCACGAAGTTACCTGAAGAAGTGGAGGATTTTTTTTCGGATCGTTGAGAACCCCCCAAGAATGAGATCTTTGATTCATAAAATTTCCCCAAAACACAATTTGTTTTTAGTCTCAGCAATCCCCTAGAAATTAGGTTTCAAATTCGAAAAATCACGAAATCCCCCCAAGAATTAAAGTTTTCCAGTTGCCTTAAAGGAGAAGAACAACCTTCTTTTTGCTCTAAAAACATTTCTCGAGGTTCAGTTGAGATACCAAATCATTTTTTTTATTTTTTGGCCCTTGTTACCGTTGCGGGTCTGAGTGGATTCAAGCTTAGATTTCATAGTAATCGAGTGTAGATCGGAGATTTAAAACTCAGTTCGCTGCACTCGAGGAAGGTAAACAATCCCCTTTATGTTTGTATGTTAATGTAAATCCATTTCAGTTTGGCATGATAGTTTGTTGTTAGACCATCATTCTTGTTCAACTCTATTCACTCGTTATCTATTTGTTCGATGTAACATGAGAGTGGAATTAGTTTGATCGTTAGTATATTAAACCTGTTGTTGAGGTAAAATTCATAGTTTCTATTCGTCTGAAATGATGTTTGGATACTTATGTGTGAGTCAATCATGTTAGATGTTTTCAGTTGTATATTGCCGTGTAAATCTGGATGATTAGCTTGGTGTGGTATTCGATCTTGTTTAAGTATTGATGTTAGATTAGGCATGATTAGTAGCTAAATCTGCGACTGATTTCTGTTGGCTCCAGATTATGTTAATGAAGAATACCTCTATAAGGGTGTGTAATGTAATTCAGTAATGATATAGTAGTATGGAAGGCTGAGATTGTGACATAGAGAAAAGCATATCCAGTTTGGTATTATGATAAGAATGATGACTTACGTTTAAGACATATGGTTGCTGATTTTATTTCCACCTTGAAAAGGGCCCAATTAGTTAGTTGTTAGTTACAATATTGAGCCTGACCATGCAGTGAAATCTAATCCTAGGCATTGTTTAAAAGAGATAAGGTGGTTTAAGGGTTGGTTTAGATGAATATGAATAGACCTCCTACAAGGTGTGTTTGTACTCCTAATTTGAAATCACATCTTCTTACTAATTAGTCATGAATTACCCTCTCTTATGAAATAAAATCTCTTATCCTTAACCTGAGATTAAATATCCCTAAAGACTTTGCTTCAGTCACTCTAATTTAGTTCATTATATGTTTGGTGTAAGTTTCTTTTTTTACCTGTTCAACTTTAAAAGTTGTTTGTCCTAAACTGGGTAATTTAGTTTAATATGCTAAAAGTTTATGGAATCCAGTTTAAATCTACTTTGTTTTTCGACCTGCTTAGTTATGATCCATATACTGTCCTGTTAGAATTGATTAAGTTAGATGATATATGGTAATTGGAAAGATTTGTAGTCTTTGCTTAAAACTGGAAAGAGGAAAGGTTTTTCAAAAAGAATACTGTTTGCTTGGAAAGAATGGCAAGAACACTTACTTGGGCTATGCATAAGCTACTTAAGCCTGTTTGAAGGTCTTGTATGAATAAATCCACATGATCTATGCAAAATGCCATAGCTGTTGATCTTCTCTATTGTATTATGCTATGTCTTGAAGCTGGTTTACCTTATGTTTATGTGCCCTTACACTTTTCCATATACACTTAATTCGATATTGTAAGGAATTGTGCTACTTCCAAGAGTCTTCATTTGGTTTGATATAGAAACTGTTCTAAGTTTGTTTAGACTGAATGATGAGTCTTGATCCTTTAATAAACATTCATTATTTGTTTTCTTATGCTAATCTGAAGATATATCTAGATGAAAGTTTAATCTTAAATGACCCTAATTTGCCAAGGATGTGCTAGTGAACTTGTTTGAAATATGTGCTGGCCTGTAATACATTAGTATTGGTCATAGCTGTTTAGTTTACATAGGTGTTTGTTTGAGCAGGCAATATTGTTGGCTTGCTGTTGCTGTTGCGTTCGGGCTTGTTCCACTTTATCTCTTAACTGATCAGTCCACTAAGTATAGAAATACATTTGAAACATGTTCGAGTTTTTTTTATAGTGTGCTTATTTATCTAGTTGTTAAGCCCTTTTCTTTTCTCTTTGTCTCCATTTCATGTTTAGATATACATAGCATATACACACCCGCTGATCTACTTTGAGTTCCATTTTGTATGTTTGACCTCATTACTCGATTAGATACTAATTCCTTCTCTTCTTTTCATTTTTTGCATGACCCTCGCACACGAGTCCGAGGAACTTATCTCCTTTTGCATTCGGTGTTGGGCCAAGGCCCAACGAAATACTATCCCCCTCTGTCCAGTTTCTGATCATAGTAAAGAAGACAAAAAATATTGAGCCGTGGTCTCTGCGACAACAACAGATTTGCGGCATTTTCTTTTAATGGGCTGAGCCCATTTTAAATTGTTGATTCCTCACTTATTTTGTGCTTATTAATTTGTATTATGCCACTAACTCTTTGTTTATTTTATTTTGTTAACCTAGATAAATCCTAATGAATTAATAGGTTTAGTTTAGTAAGGGATAGCTAGTTAAGGAAAGCTAACAATCAATTCCATAAGTTCATTCTCTTCTTTTTATGTTAAAACTGTTTATAATGTCTAATATTATTTTATTTGGAACAATTAATTTGCAAAATAACATGATTATATACTTAAGATAAAGAATCATATTTTATCCTTACTATTTTAAAATTTCAAATGTCATTAATACACAAAATATGAATCCGAGTATATTTTATAAACATTTTTAAAATTTACTCAATTATATATATATTTTTACTGAAATTGGCTAAACAAAGCGGATAAAGAAAGAGAAATAAAACTCCCTTCTTTTGTATCCTATTTACAAAGATAAGTTTATCACCATATTCATATGACGTAATCTTATTCAAAGATCCAAATTTGATAAGCCTCTTTCTTGAAAGTTATCACGTTATATGCAAACTATTACATTTTATACAAATCTTATGTAACATTTTATGTAAAAGTTTAGCCACATTTATAAATCTTCTTTAAATGACATTTTTATCTTAACAATGCTTATAAGTTTTATTTCATGCAAATTATCATATTTCCTATAAATTTTATTAAATATTATTTTTTATTTAAGGCTTCGTCGATAATTTCAAGTTTCATTTAATTTTTAGAATCTTCTCTTACGCACATTATTATGTTTTCTACAAGTATTATTTCAAATAATATCATTAGTATTTTCATTTAAAGTCTTAGCGGTATTTATAAGTCCTATTTAAAAAATGGAATTTCAAGTTTTCTTTCATATTAAATTTTTGTAAATCTTATTTTCACTAATATTATTTTCCTTTTAAAATTTTAGAAACATTTGTGAATCATTTTAAAATTTAAACATTATATTTCAATATAATTAATTAACCTAAGTTTGGCCGGATAACCGTAGTTAACGGATTCTAAAGGATGCCTAACACCTTCCCTTTAGGAAAATATAGAGCCCTTACCTAGAATCACACTGGTTAGCAGACCATTAACGGAGGTTTAGTTTTAACTTTACCTTAGTTAATATTTAGGTGTCCTAATTCACCATTAAATTAATTAGGTGGCGACTCCTTGAAACAAATAAACAGGAATCACCAATACGTCATACTCCCTAAATCAACCCGGTTAAAATGGGGTGTGACACCGCATCGACCTCCAAATGCATCGGTTAATAAGTGATAAAATCATAGTGAGTGAGGATATACCCTCAGATCACATGAAAGGAAATTATATCGAAAAATATACCATCTCTTGGAAGCCAAGCAAACTTAAAGAAAGATGGAACACAATTTTTTGGACATGTATAATGTCAAAGAATACTCCAATTTGCTTTAGTACGTTATAAACCTTGAGATCAATGGTTATATTGTCACAAAATCAAGGCTAAGATAGCAATACTGTATAAAACAGAAGTTTAATGAATTGATATACACAATGACATGAATTTTATATTAGACATCTCTCCTACCTACTACGGACCTTTGTTTCTATTAAACATGTATGGTCTATCACCAATAGGATGCCACAGTAGTTTATTCTGATTTTGATAGGAGAATAAGTAATCCCATGTAGATGAGATTGGGTGGGACAACATGAGATTACTAATTCTACCCTTTCTGAGGGATTACTAATCCCACCTTTTATCCCATCTACATGGGATTGGATGGGATATCAAAAAGTTATCCACCAACTAAACATATGATTAATTTCAATCCCATTGGATTAATAATCCAGCCCATCCTATCCTTCCTACCAAACGACCCCTGGTGTTCAATGAGCTATTATGGTATACAAAATGGTTATGCTGGAGATTAGTGTTTCTTGAATAAATTAATGTAAAAGTACTTTAATATTGAACTCACACTCGATAAAAAGATTGATCTTTGTAGAAGTTAACCGGTGAAAAATTTTAAAAATTAATGGTGAAACAAGCTTCACAAATTTACTCACCAACTATCATGCCAATGTAGTTTTAGAAGTTAGATAAATAATATTTTGAATTTATGACAATCCATATTCATATACTAAATCAAATCTATCGAGATCAAATGGTTGTTTAATTTTCTACTATAGTTTTTTTTTTTCTACTCAACATTAGGCTAGGTTTTAGATACAATAATCAACTAGTATAAGATGCACTTTTGTTAAGTCTACTAGTAAACCACTTCCATTAAGCCATTAACAACTCCAACTCATATTAAACAGTAGTTGAGCTTTTCCCATTTTTAACTTCGTTCTCAAAAATCTACTGAAAAAGAAATAAAAAGTAGTAGCTCTTTTTGCAATTCTTGGAGATGCCAGAATGAAAAAATTAAACTGACCCCCGATACTTAAGCCAAGTCAATGAGTTTGTCAATTAATTATAATGAACTAATACGAAGTATGAGTATGAATTTGATATAAATACCCAATGTGGATTAATTTTTTTCTGATGCTGGAGTCCCTTCTTCACTAGCAATTGGAACTCCTTTTTAATAGTAAAATACAAATTCCTCTAGCATAAATAGCAATTAGCAAATCGTAAATTTTTAGACCTTTTTTTCGATGGGATCTATTCATGGTTCGAATTTGTTAACTCGCCCCTATTTCTCAAGTAGTATGATGATAATATACTACTACTGCCAAAATGATCAACCAAAAGCATTAACGGAGTAGGTTCAACAAAAATGATGCCTTAAAACTTTTGTAATGATTATGTGTTTAGCAACTAAACACTTCACCAAAACCATTTCATCAGCTCCCCTTAATAGGAAGTAACCAAACTATTTATACCCAACTAGCCTACATTCTTTCCTCATCAGCCAAGCATCTGCTTAAGCTTAATTCTTCATTTGCTTCTTCTCATCAATCATCAAAGCAACAAACAAAAATGGTCAAATATTTTCAAGCCACCTTCTGCATTTTGCTATTAGCACTCTCATTTGACTATGCTAATTCAGCAAGAATCCTTGACGAAGTGAACTCAGATGAACCCATTGTGGCTCCTGTGGTGGCCCCCGCCACCACATTGCCAAGTGGCCACTTCCCGGCCACAGTCAACACTCCTGATTCGGACGAGGCACCTATAGATGATGATTTTTCTACTCCTGCAACCAAGGTGGCTCCTTCAGCTGATTCTCCAGTCGAACCTGAGCCCGCCCCCACCGTTCCAATAGCACCTTCAGCGGATTTGCCAACCGAACCTGAGCCAGACACGGCCCCTGTAGTCGCCCCTGCTGCTCCAGTGGCTCCTGTTGCTGATGCAGCAACAGATAACACTGTGGCAACTGGAGCAGCACCAGTTGCCAATGTGGCACCAGGAGCAGCAGCTACGTCTGGTGCCACTGTGGCAAATCCTGTTTTGGACCACTCAAAATTCTCCTTCTTCATGCATGACATTCTCGGTGGTACACACCCTTCAGGACGTGTAGTCACTGGAATCGTAGCCAGCTCGAATGCCAACAATTTACCTTTCTCCAAGGCCAACGACGCCATCTTCCCACTTGACGGTGGAGTTCCCCTCAACAACATCAACAACATCGTCAACAACAACAACTACCCTTTCCTAGCAGGACTAAACGGACAACAACAATCCACCACCCTCCTCCAAAACACAGGCAACAACAACATCGTCGAAAGCGAGGACAACCAACCTTTTGTCACAGCCGGGCAACTTCCTAATGGTCTTTCCCTTCAGCAGCTCATGTTCGGATCCATAACTGTCGTGGACAACGAAATAACTGAGGGGCACGAATTAGGATCATCAATTCTTGGTAGAGCACAAGGATTTTACCTGACAAGCTCGTCCGATGGGACGAGCCACACGCTAGCATTGACAACTCTGTTCCATGGACATGAACATGAAGTGGATGATACTATCAGCTTCTTTGGAATTCACAGGACCGCGACACCGATTTCTCACATTGCTATCATTGGAGGTACTGGGAAGTATGAGAATGCAAAAGGGTATGCTACAATTGAGACTATGCCACATGTGGATCAACATACAACTGATGGTGTTGAAACAATTACACACTTCACTGTGTACATTACCCCTTAAAGAAAGAGTGTTTCTCCTAGAGAAGGAGCTTATTTAGTTTTCTCTATGGTTTTCTGTATTTCTGATTCTTTCACTTTCATTTGATGTACTTTCTTGTAATGGCATGGTTAAGTATTCTGATTAATGTTATTTTATATATGAATGATCTTTTAATCTGTCACAATTTTTTTTTTTTAATACTCCTTACTCACAACCAAAAAAGTATGATAACAATTACAGATACTTTTGAATATGTTTCCTTTGAGTTGGTATCAAGAATTTGAAGTTGCACTGCAACACATGGAACCAGGGGCCGAGCCACAGTAATAATATGGATTCGGCATAATTCAGTAACTTGACTTATACCTTGTATTTGTATTGAAATTTGTTTAATATGCGTTGAAAAATAATATTAATATCTCAAAAAAGAATAGATATTATTTCATTAATTTCCCTAATTTCTATCAAATATTTTTGGTCAAATATTACTGTTGCCCAACGTCTCTCTTACAATTAAAATTGTTAGCTTTATGGCCAATTGGCCTTTATGGCTTTTAACTCCTCTTAAATACTTTGGGATTTTGGCAGATTAAGAAATCATCTCTTTGGCTTATATGTGTGATCTTGTGTGGTCATATTGTGAATAGTAAAAAATGAAGAACAAATCTCTTTCTTCTTCTCATATTTTCTTTTGCTCGGTTTTGAAAGAATTATTTTCCGTAATTTCCTTTCATTCCTTGAATTGGTTAATATACAAAAATATTGTAACACCTCGTAACTTCGGACGAAAGTTTGACTCATAAGATGATAATATAATGGAACCAATATGAGGATTATAGGAAGTGTTTTGAAAACCAATTAAGTCATAAGAAATGTCTTTGGGCAAAGCAAAGTTGAAAACCACTCTACGGAACATGTTTGCAAGAGAGTTTATAGAAGGTCATACTTCCAACGATTATAACCCCATTATTAATTTGGAATTTGGGAAAACATCCTTGATTAAAGTTGTAGCCCTTTGAAATAGCTTTCCAACGGTATATTATGGAGGTCAAACGGACATTTTTGCAAAGAGTTATGCCCATTTTACTGAAGCCTGTCTTCGCTGGAAAATGGGTGACTTCGACGGGAAGATCGACGTTTCGTCGATCTGATCGACGGTTCGTCGATCTGATCGACGGTTCGTCCTTTGAACCGTCGATTGTGCATTGTTCACTGGAAATTTGACCAATTCGACGGAGCAGATCGACGCTCCGTCGATCTGATCGACGGTTCGTCGTTTGAACCGTCGTTTGGTCCGTTAAGTACGTTTTCGGGTCAAAAGTCGGGTTTACGCGTTTTCTTGTTATATTTGGGGTTGGGGTTTATTTCCCCAACACCCCATTCACGAAAATTCTCTCTAAACTCAGAGACAACAAATCCCAAACCTCAAGATCTTCCAAGGTAAGTTTTTATCATGATTCTAAGTTGAATTTAAGTCCCTAATCCCTTTCTAACTTGAGTAAAACTCTTCTAATCCATAGAGTTAGGATTGGAACATTTTTGTTGGATGTGGAAACCCTAGAACCCGAATTCAAGAGGATTGGACTTCAAAAAGGTAATGTTTTTATCCCTAATCATTTATAGTTGTGAATTGATGAATTCTTGGGAGAATAATATTTGGGTTGGATGAAGAGAATTATATGAACTATGCTAGAGTTGTTGGATTGTTGATTTGGGATTGTTGTATTCATATGGGTGATGAAGAATGATGTTAATTACATCTAATTGAGATTTTAGCATTAGCTAGAAGTAAAAGAATGGAGATTGGGTGAAGAAGACACCATTAATGAGGGTTATAGAGCTTCATGCCCACTAAGTGTTTGATAAAATGCTTAGATGAACAAAACATGGATATTGTTGCTAATATAGGATCCCTATGACTTGTATTGCTATAGATTGAAGTTGAAGGGGTTGAAGGACATTGTGATACGCTCAAAAGCGGAAAGTTAAGGTATGTAGAACTTCCATCCACATGTGGGAATCTCTACGTTCTTCCCCATGATTCGTTTCGTAAAATATATGAAGTTCAAATCCTAGGGCATTAAACCCAACATATTGGTAGCCCGTAATTATGTATGTATGTACATGAATTTTGTATCTATGTTCGTTATTGTATTCCTAATATTCCATTACGGATATTAGGAATCCTAGCTAAATCCATGAATCATGAATTCTTCCTCATGTGTTCTCATTATGTTTATATGAAACTTTATGATTTCATCCAGCAAGTTACAAGCATGTTTTCAATCAAGTATATATATATGATTATGAACTATTGTTATTACTCATGCATCAAAAACATGTTTTGCAAGACTATGACAAGTTATCTTATGAAACTATATTTACAAGTTATGATTTATGAAAATCATGTACAAGTAAGTTATGATTCATGAAAACCATGTACAAGCAAGTTATGATCATGAATACCATGTACAAGCAAGTTACGATTCATGATATACCATGGGCAGCAAGTGCCACTATTTTCATGTTCATGTTTTGGGAGTTGCATTAATTACCGAGGAGGGCTTCAGATAGCCTAAAACTACGTAGCCACCGTAGGATGAGGATCGCTCCACCCATGTCCCGGACGATCTCTCATAATGACTGGATCCTTTCATATTTTATTAAATCTCATGTTCCCTGGCAAGGACTGAGTGTTCTGCTGGCGGGACGCAAGCACCAGACCATGGATCGGTTATAAGTTATTGCTCTCCCTACTTATGATATTTTTACCATGTTTTATATATATATGTATGCACTCATGTTCATGTCCAGGTTTTTAGTTTCAGTTCTTATCATGTTATTCCATGGCCCATGTTATTTCTTTCAGTTGTTTTACATACCAGTACATTCAATGTGCTGACGTCCCCTTTTTATTGCCCGGGGGCCTGCATTTCACGATGCAGGTACTGATATACAGGACGACACATCTGCTCAGTAAGACAGCATTCGTATCAGCTTATTGGTGAGCCCCATCTCATTCGGGGTTTAGTCAACTTTTGTTTTATGCTTAGTTATGCATCTGAAGGTACGCTGGGGGCCTTGTCCCAGTAAGTATGTTTTCCAGTCAGACTCATGATAGAGGTTTCATAGACTAGACAAGTCAGTTATGTTATGTCAGACATTCGGAGTCGTATAGCCATTTTTGGCTCATTCATGTTATTTCCGCACTCATGTTTAAACAAGTGTTTTTATTAAGTATTATGACTTACTACGTTTTATAAAGGCTCATCATGCATTCACGTTATATTTCCGCTCATGTATGTATCATGATGATTCAGCAAGCCATGTGGTTCGCTCGGTCACACGCAGTCAGGCACCGAGTGCCGTGTTACGTCCAGGCCATGGTTCGGGGCGTGACAAATATCCTACTTATAATAGGAGAGTATAAAATATTACAAAATATTCTAACCTAAAATAAGAGATTACAAAATATTTACATAATCTATCACACCCCCGCAGTCGAAACGGGAGGTTTCCGAACGCTGAGACTGTCACGAAAATCTTCAAAAAGGACCTGAGGAAGACCTTTAGTGAAAATATCTGTAATCTAATATTGGGACGGGACATAAAGGATACGAACTTGTCCCCGCGCCACCTTCTCACGCACAAAATGAATGTCCATCTCAATATGTTTGGTGCGTTGATGTTGCACCGGATTACCAAACAGATATATGGCACTCACATTGTCACAATATACCAACGTAGCCTTGCGAACCGTACAATGTAGTTCCAATAAAAGATTATGAATCCAGCAAGACTCAGAGACAACATTAGCCACACCTCGATACTCTGCTTCAGCGCTAGACCGAGAAAGAGTTGGTTGTCGCTTTGACGACCAAGAAATCAAGTTGTCACCCAAAAATACACAATACCCTGACGTAGAACGATGAGTGTCCGGACAGCCACCCCAATCCGCATCGGTGTAGGAGACAAGGTCAGTGATCGATGAGGGATAGAGATGCAATCCATGGTCAAGAGTGCCCTGAACATACCGCACAATCCGCTTAAGAGCATGCATATGATCATCCCTTGGATCATACATATGTAAGCACACCTGTTGGACAGCATATGAAATATCGGGTCTCGTGAAAGTGAGATACTGAAGAGCACCTGCGAGACTACGATAATGAGTGGGATCCTCATAAGCAGCACCCGAAGTAGCACTGACCTTCGGTTTTGTGTCAACCGGAGTGAGAGAGGGCTTGCAAGATGACATACCCACGTGATCAATGATTTCCTCGGCATACTTACGTTGAGAGAGGAACATGCCCCCCTTGTGACGGGTCACAGCAATGCTAAGAAAATAATTCAAAAGACCTAAATCCTTCATAGCAAATTCGGAACCAAGCCTATCCATGATGGAACGACGGAGAGCGTCTGAGGATGCAGTGAGTATAATATCATCAACATATAGTAAAATGTATGCCATTTTAGTCCCCGTATGGTAGATGAACAAAGAATTATCACACCTGCTGTTAGAAAAGCCAATGAAAAACACAAAATCTACAAATCGTCTATACCAAGCACGGGGAGCCTGCTTAAGCCCATAGAGAGACTTACGTAATAGGCAAACATAATCAGGATGCGTGCGATCCCGAAAACCCATTGGTTGATGCATGTACACAGTTTCCTTGAGCTCACCGTGAAGAAAAGCATTCTTCACAACTAGTTGATGTATAGGCCAATGCTTTGACAAAGCAAGACTAAGAATAGTGTGGATAGTTGTCGGTTTCACCACCGGACTGAATGTCTCACAACAGTCAATGCCAATCTACTGAGTTTTGTCATCACCTACAAGTCGGGCTTTATGCCTCTCAAAATCACCATTAGACTTTTCCTTATGAGTAAAAATCTACATAGAACGAATAACATTAATATTAGGTGGACGGGGGACCAAATCCCACGTCTTATTCGTAACAAGAGCATCAAATTCATCATTCATAGCCATTTTCCAATTCGGGTCACGAAGAGCGGCCAATGGGTTACGAGGTAGAGGAGATTTCTTAACCGTGGTATGTAAGTTAAACAGACGTTTAGGCTTGACAATACCTCGTTGGCTGCGGGTGACCATGGTGGGACGGGGAGTGGGGATAGGCGGTTGGACAGTGGCCTGGGGAAGGGGGCTGGTAGTCAGGTTTGCTGGGGTGGGCAGTACCGTGGGGCCAGCAGTGGTGACGGGAGGCAGTGGCGGAGCACTGGTCGGCTGGGCAGTGGGCGGGGAGGGGGCAAGTCCCGATTTTTGGAGGTGATGAAAAATATAAGGGGAGATCCCTTCATCCAAAAAATCGTATGTATGGGATTGAGGAGTAGGAAAGGTAGCAAAAGGAAATCGAGTCTCATAAAAAACAACATGACGACTAAGGATGATCTTATTTGATGATAAGTCATAGCATTTGTAGCCTCTATGGTTTGATGGGTACCCCAAAAATACACAAGGTGTAGACCGGGCCTGCAACTTATGAATCGTAGTTGACGGGAAAAGAGGGTAGCACAAACACCCAAAGACCCGAAGGTGAGAGTACAAAGGTTCCTTTTGATATAGAGCATGGAGGGGAGACTTATGGTTCAATAACTTGCTTGGTAAAATATTGAGTAGGTAAGTTGCCATTTGCAATGCATGATGCCAAATGAAGGTGGAAGAGAAGCGTGGGCAAGAAGAGTTCGCACGACATTATTGATAGACCGAATCTTCCTTTCGGCTTTCCCATTTTGTGAGGACGTATGAGGACAAGAAAGACGGAAAGACATCCCATTCGACTCACAAAGACGCCAAAAATCATTATTCTCATATTCTTTCCCATTATCACATTGGACATTTTTTATTTCTCGTTCAAAATGCGTTCGGACATGGGCCCGAAATTCTAAAAACTTAGCAAAGACATCAGATTTCCTAGCTAAGGGAAACGTCCACAAATATTTCGAGAAATCATCCAAGAAAAGAACATAATATCGATGACCCATGGAACTTAAGACAGTAGAGGTCCATAAATCACTATGAATAATATCAAACGGCATACAAGTGTTCGAATTAGACGAAACAAAAGGCAACCTAATATGTTTTCCAAGCACGTAAGAATGACAAATACTAGATGAACTAGAATTATTACATTCAATGCTTTTATTGATCCTAAGAGAATTCAAAACTGACGCTCCCGGGTGACCCAATTGATCATGCCAAAAAGAAGGAGACAAAGCAGCAAAGGTTGTGTAAGGACCCCACCGCCTGGGTCGCCCAGGACCGGTGAGTAGACCCCTTGCGGGCCCCCTCCATGACATGCATGCTTGACATACTCAAGTATTGTATGGACAGGAAATCACACCAGTTCGCTGCGCCCTGCAGAGCTTCGAACCCGTGACCTCAAGCCTTTTGTTCTCCCAAAGGAGACGACTCTCACCAATTGAGCCGTCTCCTCACCAATTGGGCTGCAGCCCAATTGGTGAGAGTCGTCTCCTTTGGGAGAACAAAAGGCTTGAGGTCACGGGTTCGAAGCTCTGCAGGGCGCAGCGAACTGGTGTGATTTCCTGTCCATACAATACCTGAGTATGTCAAGCATGCATGTCATGGAGGGGGCCCGCAAGGGGTCTACTCACCGGTCCTGGGCGACCCAGGCAGTGGGGTCCTCACAAAAAAGGCGACTTGTGTTTGAGGATCCGCAGGTGTAACCCATGCATGCTGCGGGTTGCCCTCCATGACTTGCTCATGTACACTGCATTATTGTAGGCAGGAAATCACACCAGTTCGCTGCGTGCTGCAGCACTTCGAACCCGTGACCTCAAGCTCTTTGTCCCCCGAAGGAGCGCCTCTTACCAAATTAGGATTGTCGTATGATAGAATTCATTTTTGTCCAAACGGTTGTATGTTGTTCTATAAGCAAGTTGCTGATCTAAATGAGGAGAGGGAAAAAAAGAAAACCCTAGACTTCTGATACCATGAAAGAATTATTTTCCGTAGTTTCCTTTCATTCCTTGAATTGGTTAATATACAAAAATTATCCTGCCTATAATAGGAGAGTATAAAATATTACAAAATATTCTAACCTAAAATAAGAGATTACAAAATATTTACATAATCTATCAGGTTTTATATTATTTAATCTTTATTAGCTTCTGGCTCCTAGTTTTACACTAGAAAAGCTTGTTGAATCCTGAGGATACACTCATACCAGGTGAAATATCCTTAAGGATAGTGTCTTAATTGACATGCATCAAGCTTTCAAGAATTTCCTGCGAGGTTCGTGATCAAGTACATTTCGACAAGGTTCGTGATCAAGTATTTTCCGTAAGATTTCCAACAATCTTAAGGATATTTTACACTATAATTTTGCGGAGAATACAAATTAGAATGTGAATCAAAAGGTCAAGACGAGAAAACAATCGTAGCAAGCATGGATGGAATACAACGGTTGATGAGATAACATCTTTTCAGTTATGTTAATGAGGTATGTAAGAATACTATAATCTCTATGTTTTAATAAATAAATAAAACATAGAGATAGAGATAGAGATGGAGGTGAGCGATGGGGTTTTATTTTTGGATCGGGTTGACCCGAAGAGGCGGTTCGTGAGTTATGGGGTTTTTTGTTGGGGAAAGGGTAAAAAATGCCTCTCTATTTTGGAAAAAGCGCTAAAAATATCTTCGTTACGAATATGGGTCAATAAGACTACTTTGTCATTGAAGTTTTCAAAAATATCCTTATCTTAACATAATTCTCAAATCCCCAAAATAACTTGATTTCATTTTTTAAACCCTTTTTTTTAAAATATCTTCCCTTTTTGTTTTCATTAGTTTATCTGTTTCAAAATGTTTGTCTTATTCTTCTTTTTAGTTTGTTTAAAAAAGAATGTCACTTTCCTTTTTTGGCAACTTTAAATTTCAACTTTTCACGTGGCATGTTTAAGACCACAAGATTAAAGGATATTGGTACATTCAATATATTTTTTGATTTAAGACCAATAGTTTTAAAAGTTTTCTTCACTTTCTTAAACTCCGTGCCAAGTTAAAACTCAAAACCAGACAAACATTTTGAAATAGAAGGAGCATTTTGTTTGATTAAGTGGATGTTTTGACATAAAAAATGTGAAATTTAAAAAGGTAGTATTTGAAAATTGAAATTATGTTTGGACATGAATATAATTTGGAAAAATGCTGAATTTTTGTGACTGATTTAGAGTGTAAATGCGAAAACATGTATTTAGAGTTTTTTGAATTCCAAATATTTTGAAATTCAACTTCAAGTTGAATTCCGATGACAAGAGGGTGTTGCTCAATCGTGCAAATTGCCCTTTTTTTGAATATATTCACTCCACTAGTTTCATGAGACCCGGGCTTACTCTTAACATTTTTACATTCAATGTTAATGAAATTATTTACTTTAATTCAGATGTAGAGCCAACATTTGAAATTTATGGGTTCTGAATTCTTATTTTTTAAGTTATTCAGTATTAAATTAATAATTTATCGTTTAAATATAAAGTTTGTGAAGCAAAGCTACTGGGTTCGATAGAAACCGTTGTTGACACTCTAGCTCTGCCCTACTTCAAACTCATTTTGTGTTTATCTTGAACTCATTTAAAATTTTAATAATGTATTGTATTTTCACATATATTAACAAAACTCGTGTTTTCATCTTCTAGAATCATCTAACACAACAACAAAAAATTCCAATAACTTCAAATCTATTCTATAATATATAACCTTCCTTTAAAATTTTACACAAATTAACCTAATGATCCTACAAGAATATTAGTAAATGATACTCCCTCCGTTTCAAAAAAATTGCCATGTTTCGGATTACGAGAGTCAAACTAACTAATGTTTGGTGTGAATTCAGACTTAGAATCTTTATTTTTTTAAAATTGTTATTACATATTTAGAAACCACACAAAAGTAGTATAAGTAACGGTTAACAATTCAAAATATTTAGAAAATATTTAAAAACACGGGCCCAATTGCACATAATGCTCCAATTTTATATTTTTGTAGTCCTACATAATTTTTTATTTACTTGCAATTTTATATTTTGCTCAATGAGAATAATATTAACGATACGTTTTCATCAAGAAAACAAAGAAAAACCAAAATACTTCATATTATGTGATTCCTTTTTTCAATTTCTGTTTTAAGTTTTCTTTATTGCGATGCAAAAATTAGTAAATTTAACATTTTCAGAACCAATAATTTCAATTATACAGTAGTAATTGTAAAATCATACAATTTGAACAATGGAGGAGACTAGTTATACTGTGTATTGGCTTAATGAACGCGACAACCTTTCCAATTATATGAGGAGCTTTTAGAATTCAAATTATTAAGTTAAACATATTAATTCTCGGTGACTTGTTTAAAATGTCTCTACTAATACATGTATAAACTAACATTTATAACTTTTTGTGCACTAAATTTCAAGGAAAATAAATCAATTATCATATAAAGTATATGATGCACAAAATTTATAATTGAAGTGAAAATCAAATACCGACAGAGGCTAACACTTGAATACTCTAATTACACATGATTAGTTAAATACCAAAAAGTAATTTTTTTTTTCATACTTGTCAGGCACACAACAGTAAAGAGAAATGAAATTGATGGGCAAAACAAGAGATTGGGTCCACAAGTGTGCAAGAAAATCCAACTAACTGCAGGGAAAAGTAAATGGGGCCTACGGTGTACACAAGCTAAATTTTTTGGCTGACACATGGAGTGGTGTTTTTGTCCAAGAGTGCAAAAGTACATCTATAAAGCAATCTGGTACAGTATCTGTAAAGCACCAAAAATTCTAAATTCCGACAATACCCTTGAGAGCTTCTAGCTTATTATTAATAATAGTAGTTATACAAGGCTCATACATTATGTATAATGTTTTCTCCCGAGGCATAATGTTATATTAAAACATTATATATTGGGCTACTTAGCGTAAATATCTTCAAAAGTTGCATGTTTTTTAAAATATCCCTTTTTTTTCTTCTCCATTTTCATTTTTTGATTCTTTTTGGTTTTCAATTGTTCGACTCGAATTATGAGAATAATATCTTGAATCTTTATACAAATGAGTACGATAAAAATTTAGTAACAACTTGATTGAGTTAAGTTTGTTGAGGTAAAATAAAAAAGGGACAAAGGTGCAAATATACCTCTCAACTTTGCAATTTAGAGTATATATACCCCTCGTTACAAAAGTGGTATATATATACTTCTGCTGTTACAAAATGATGCAAATATACCTCTGCCGTTACAAAATGGTACAAATATATCCTTTTCGCTGACGGGATTTAAAAAAAAAATCATTTAGGTTATTTTTTAATTATAAAAAATATCACGTGACTTTAAAAAAAAGTTTACCCATTTTTTTTAGTAGACATACTTTTCTAAAGTCATATAGTAATTTTTTTCTGGTGGGTCGGACCTGATTCGTTAAAAAAATGGGTAGACTTATTTTATTTCTTTAAAGCCAAGGAGATATTTTCTTAAACGAACTAGGTCCGACCCACCAAAAAAAAAATTACTATGTGGCTTTAGAAAAGTATGTCTTCTAAAAAAATGGGTAGACTTTTTTTTTAAAGTCACGTGACATTTTTTATAATTGAAAAATAACCTAAATGATTTTTAAAAGAAAATTCCGTCAGCGAAAAGGGTATATTTGCACCATTTTGTAACGGCAGGGGTATATTTGCACCATTTTGTAACGGCAGGGGTATATTTGCACCATTTTGTAACGGCAGGGGTATATATACACCACTTTTGTAACGAGGAGTATATCTGCTCTAAATCGCAAAGTTAAGGGGTATATTTGCACCTTCTCCCATAAAAAAATATCATGAAAAATATGTGGAGTAGAAAAGCATTTGTCCAAATGATATTATATGAAGGTTTGGAAATGTCTAGAAGAGGTTGGAGTAGCATGACTTATCAAATTATTTAATGGTATGCTAAGAAGTGTTGAAACATTGTAGTGAGTGATGATTGTAGGATAAGAAGTAAGATTGGATATATACATTGCAAGTTTAATTTGTATAAGATCGAGTGAGGTTGAAGTTAGATCAGACGGAGTTGTGGTGTCTAAATGCGGACAATTCATGTATTTGGCCTCTAGGCTAGCTGTTCTATGAGAATGAAATAATAGATGAACATGTTATACAACAACAATAACTATGCCTGAAATTTTAGTTGAAGCGGGTTTAAAAAATGAAATTGGGCTATTTTGGAAATTTGAGGTTTTCCGTTAAGACACGAGTATATTTGAAAACTTTAATGACGGGAGGCGTATTTTTTTACCCAAATTCGTAACGGAGAATATTTTTAGCCCTTTTCTCAAAGTTGAGGGGTATTTTTGACCCTTTCTTTTTTGTTTTCATTAGTTCATTTGTTTCAAAATGTTCGTCTTACTTTCCTTTTTAGTTCGTTTAAAGAAAATGTCTCTTTCTTTTTTTGGCAAATTTAATTTTAACTTTACACATGGCATGTTTAAGATCACAAGATTGAAGGACATTTTGATACATTCAACATATCTTTGATTTAACACCAGTAGATTCAATAGTCTTTTTTACTTTCTTAAACTCCGTACCAAGTCAAAGACTCAAAACCAGACAAAACATTTTGAAACGGAGGGAGTTTTTTTTCGAGCTTGTTTGATTAAGTGGATGTTTGAACATAAAAAAATGTGAAATTTAAAAAAGGTAGTATTTGAGAATTGGAATTGTGTTCTTGGAAAAAAGTTGAATTTTTGTGAGTGATTCGGAGTGAAAATGTGAAAACGGATATTTGGAGTTTTCGAATTTCGGAATTTCCGAAATTAAACTTTAAGTTGAATTCCAAAAAATTATAACAATTCTATGTGCAAAAATAATTCCGGAATACTATTTCGAAAAAATGAAGTGAAAATTATCCCTGACCAAACGGACCCTAATTGTTCAACTCGAGAATAATATTTTGATCCCCATTCAAATATGCACGATAGAAACCTTAGTTACAATTTGATAGAGTGAAGTTAGTAGAGGAAAAAAATATCATGAAAAATATACGTAGAAAAGTTGTGGTCCATATAGTATTCTGATAAAAGTTTGAAAATGTCTTAGAGCGGTTGGAGTAGAATGGCTGTTCAAACAATTTAGTGTTAGTAGTATTAGGAGAAGCATTGTAGAGAGTGATGATTTTAGGATGAGTAGAAGTAAGATTCGATATATGTACTTCAAATTTAATAAGAGTGAGGTTGAAGCGAGATTAGATGGGATTGTGGTGCCTAAACTCAAACAATTCATATATTTGGTCTCTAGGGTAGTAGTTCTAAGAGAATGAAATGCTAGACGAAAATGTTACACATATAAACAAAATTGGATGGTAGAAATGGAAAAGTGATACAAGTATTATGTAATAGAAGGATGCTTATATATCAATTTGATATACAAGTTCTATAGAACAAGTATAAGACCATCATGCTATATGAAAATGTATGTCGGGTTGCTAATGTCCAAAACTTTCACAAAATGAGTATCCTAGAGATGCAAATGCTAAGATGGATGTGTTGTACGTTGTCAGATAAAATTAGATAAGATTAAAAATGATCAGCTTTGTTGGAAGGTGTAATTAGTAATACACGTCGAAGATAATATGTGAGAAGAGATAGACTGGTCATTATCCCGCATCGACCTCCAAATGCACCGGTTAATAAGTGAGAAAATCATGGTGAGTGAGGATATTAAAAAGGGACCAAGTAATCCTCATATCACATGAAAGGAAATTATATCAGAAAAATATACCATCTCTTGGAAGCCAAGCAAACTTAAAGAAAGATGAACACAACTTTTTAGACATATATAATGTCAAAGAATACTCCAACTTGCTTTAGTACGTTGTAAACTTTGAGATCAATGGTTATATTGTCACAAGATCAAGGCTAAGATAGCAATACTGTATAAAACAGAAGTTTAATGAATTGATATACACAATGACATAAATTTTTATATTAGACTTCTCTACTACCTACTACGGACCTTTGTTTTTATTAAACATGTATGATCTATCATCAATGGGATGCCACAGTAGTTTATTCTGATTTTATGTATGAAGAAATGCTAGAGTTTTAGTGTTTTAATGAGCTATTATGGTATACAAAATGTGGTTATGCTGGAGATTAGTGTTTTTTGAATAAATTAATGTAATTTAATATTGAAATTACACTTGATAAAAAGATTGATCTTTATAGAAGTTAACCGGTGAGAACTTTCAAAACTAATGGTAAAACAAGCTTCACAAGTTTACTTACCAACTATCATGCCAATTAGTTTTAGAATTTAGATAAATAATTCTTTGAATTTATGACAATCCAAGTTCATAGACTAAATCAAATCTATTGAGATCAAATGGTTGTTTAACTTTCTACTATATTTTATTTTTATTTCTACTCAACGTTAGGCCAGGTTTTAGATAAAATAATCAACTAATATAAGATGCATTTTTGTGGATTTGTTAAGTCCACTAGTAAACCACTTCATTAAGCCGTTAACAACTCCAACTCATATTAAACAGTAGTTGAGCTTTTCCCATTTTTCACTTCCTTCTAAAAAATCTACTGAAAAAGAAATAAAAAGTAGTAGCTCTTTTTTGCAATTCTTGGAGATGCCAGGATGAAAAAAATTAAACTCACCCCCATTTACCCCAAGTCAATGAGTTTATCAATTAATTATTTAATTAACTAATATGAAGTATGATTTAATATAAACAACCGACGTGGAATAATTTCTTTTCTGATGTCGGAGTCCTGGAACTCCTTTTTAACACTAATACTAATTCTTCTGGCATAAACAGCAATTAGCAAGTCATAATTTTTTAGACCTTTGTTTCACGGGGATCTATTCATGGTTCGAATTTGTTAACTCGCCTCTATTCCTAAATTAGTATTATGATCATGTACTACGACTGCCAACGTGATCAACCAAAAGCATTAACAGAATAAGTACAACAAAACTAATGCCTTGAACTTATTTTAAGGATTTTGTACTTTGCTACTAAACACTTTACCAAAACCATTTCATCAGCTCCAGTTAACAGGAAGTAACCAAACTATTTATACCCAATTAGCCTACATTCTTTCCTCATCAACCAAGCATCTGCTTAAGCTTAATTCTTCATTTGCTTCTTCTCATCAATCATCAAAGCAACAAACAAAAATGGTCAAAATTTTCCAAGCCACCTTCTGCATTTTGCTATTAGCCCTCTCATTTGACTATGCTAATTCAGCAAGAATCCTTCATGAAGTGAGCTCAGATGAACCCGTTGTGGCTCCTGTGGTGGCCCCGGCCACCACATTGCCAAGTGGCCACCTCCCGGCTACAGCCAACACTCCTAACTCGGACGAGGCACCAATAGATGATGATTCTTCTATTCCTGCAACCACGGTGGCTCCTTCAGCTGATTCTCCAGTCGAACCTGAGCCCATAGCTCCTTCAGCAGATTTGCCAGCCGAACCTGAGCCAGACATGGCCCCTGTCGTGGCCCCTAATGCTCCAGTAGCTCCTGTTGCTGATGCAGCAACAGATAACACTGGAGAAGCACCTGTTGCTAACGTGGCACCCGGAGCAGCAGCAGCTGCCTCTGGTGCTACTGTGGCAAATCCTGTTTTGGACCACTCAAAATTCTCCTTCTTCATGCATGACATTCTAGGTGGCACGCACCCTTCGGGACGTGTAGTCACAGGAATTGTAGCCAGCTTGGATGCCAACAATTTACCTTTCTCCAAGGCCAACAATCGCGTCTTTCCAATAGACGGTGGAGTTCCCCTCAACAACATCAACAACATCGTCAACAGCAACAACTACCCTTTCCTAGCAGGCCTAAACGGACAACAACAATCCAACAACGTCCTCCAAAACACGGGCAACAACAACATTGTCAATAGTGAGGACAACCAACCTTTCGTCTCAGCTGGGCAACTTCCTAATGGTTTTTCCCTTCAACAACTCATGTTCGGATCCATAACTGTCGTGGACAACGAAATAACCGAAGGGCACGAATTGGGATCATCAATTCTTGGTAGAGCACAAGGATTTTACCTGACAAGCTCGTCCGATGGGACGAGCCACACGCTAGCTTTGACAACTCTGTTCCATGGACATGAACATGAAGTGGATGATACTATTAGCTTCTTTGGAATTCACAGGACCGCGACACCGATTTCTCACATTGCTATCATTGGAGGTACTGGGAAGTATGAGAATGCAAAAGGTTATGCTACAATTGAGACTATGCCTCATGTGGATCAACATACAACTGATGGTGTTGAAACAATTACACACTTCACTGTGTACATTACCCCTTAAAAAAGAGTGTTTCTCCTAGAGAAGGGGCTTATTTAATTTTCGCTATGTTTGGTTTTCTGTATTTCTGATTCCTTCACTTTCAGTTGATGTACTTTCTTGTTATGGCATGGTTAAATATTCTGATTAATGTTATTTTATATATGAAAGATCTTTTACTCTGTCACAATTTTTTTTTTTTAATATTCTCTACACTAACAACCAAAAAAATATGATAACATTTACAGATACTTTTGAATATGTTTCCTTTGAGTTGGTATCAAGAATCTGAAGTTGCACTGCTTGGAACCAGGGGCCGAGCCACATTGATAATTATGGATTCAACATAATTCAGTAACTCGGACTTAGTCCTTGTTTTTGTATTAAAATTCGTTTAATATGTACAAATGATTTATTCAGAACCCACTAAGAAAAAAGAATTGTGGTTAGAATCACAAACTAAAATATTCTGGCTCCACCTCTGCCTCAAACATTTTATAACAACAAATTTGAGATTGGATGAAAGTTAGGATAGATACTCCTAGTAAATAAGAGTAGTAAGATTACCATTTACGTACTGTGTAAATTAACGTGATTATAACCTAATTTGGAGGTGTATACAGAGATTCTCTTCATGGAAGGAAATTAAGAGTGTTCAAAACTGAATTTGGATTTTGGACTATGCTGATCTATTTTTCTAAAGTTCTGAGAAGATTCTTGACTTAGCTTTTTTCTTATAAAAATAGTTTATTGACTTTAGTGAGATAAAGTGAAAGTTGAGTAACCATTTAAGAAAGTACCTTGAGTTTAATCAGTTCAATTGAACTTAACATTTCTATAGCGTAGATATATATATTTGAAAACTTACTAATATTTAAACAAATATTTAATTCTAAATGCATACTTCCAAAAGTATTACAGATTCAGTAAGGCCTAGACCTGATTTGAAGTTGAAGATTTATTTGACATGCAATTTGGATTTCTTAATTTATTTTTTTCTCATAAACATGAAACTCGCACAAGTTGTTAAAACTATCAAAACTCTTCCAATTCTTATATGATCTTACCAAATGAGAAAATCATAGTTCATAACAAAGTTAATACGCTACTAAAAAGCATTTCTAAATAATACAACATCTATTGATTGAACTTTAGTTCAATAAAAGAGAATATTGAACATGAGTTGTAGTGTAACTACTATTTAATATAACCCTCTACAAGGTACGGACAATCTCTTCACGTCGAGCATCAGATGACCAAGAAGACGAACCAACATTGTTACTTTGAGCCAAGTTTTACATTTAAAAAATGTATTAACCAACTTGTGGATCTTTTTCTTTTTTACAGAATTTAAACTTATGGGTCAAGTTTTACATTTTAAAAAATTGAAAATCATGATTTGGAATGGAGAATTTGAGATTTGAAATCATGATATGAAGTTGAAGTTGAAATTTTGGGCAAATTTATGAACAAACACTGATTTAAAATCAAAACATGGAATCATGATTCCAAATCCCATGGCCAAACGCCTACTAAGACTCTAAACATTGAACCAATCAAATCTAAATCATGAATTGCCTATTTATTAGGGAGCCGTTTGGACATGATTTGAAATTATGATATAAAATCAGTGAATTGAAATCATGATAATTTGAAGTTGAAGTTTTGTTTGGACATGCCATTGGATTTATTACGTTGTATTTTTTCTCACAAACATAAAACTCCTACAAGTTGTGAAAACCATCAAAACTTTCTCAATTCTTATACAATCTTATCACATGAGCAAATCATAGTTCATATAACAAAATTAATATGCTACTAGAAGACCTTACTAAAAAATACAACATCAATTGATCGAACTTTAGTTCAATAAAAAAAAAAAAATTGAAAATGAGTTATAGTGTAACTCCTCTTTAATATAATCCCCCACATGGTATGGACAATTGGTAAATGGTTGGTAAGAGTAAATTTTTTACCAACTTGCATATCTTTTAAAATTTGATAAAATGGTTGATAAACATGGTAGGTAAATATATCTTTCAACTTCTGGATCTTTTTTTATAAATATAAACTTATGGGTCAAGTTTTACATTTTAAAAAAAATTGAAATCATGATTTGGAATCCCAAATCATGCCTTTTTGGAGAATTTGGGATTTGAAATCATGATATGAAGTTGAAATTAAAATTTTGTGCAAATTACATAAACAAATGCTGATTTGAAATCAAAATATGAAATCATGACTCCATATCATATGACCAAGCGCCTACTAAGAATCTAAAGATTGAACCAATCAAATCTAAATCATGAATTGCCTATATATTAAGAGAACTGTAGAAATGACACCATTTAGCTAGTTTTAACAAACTTCCGTTGCTACTTCTTCGTTTTCTTTCTTTTTCAAATCTTCCGATCTGAAATTGAGCTTTATCAAAGTCTTGTTGGAAAAAATATCTTGGAAATCACGAAAATATTCGGAACTTGAGGCGTGTCAATTAAGACACTGTCTTTAAGGATATTTTGACCGGTTAAGGTGTATTCCCCAGGATTCAACAAGCTCTTCTAGTATAAAACTAAGGGCCAGAATCTAACAAAGATTAAACAATTTTATAAAACCCAGCAAAAGAAAGTGAGGAGTAGAAGAATGTTTTTTTTTTTTGCCTTTCTGTGTATACCCTATGAAGTCAAAGATATTGGAATTTATAGACTTAAGACGTTAAATCACTGAACGTTTGAATGGATAGCCATAGAGGCTAATCAAAGCTAATAAAATAGTCAGCAGATAACATGGGAATTGAATACAAATAATAGCACTTAATGCTATTCACACTACAAAAAAAGGTGCAATTAGCGGAGGATGAAAAAGCAATTCTATTTGCTGTCACGGAGGTTCACCAAACCCCCGCAGTTAACGCTGACACAGTCAATTTGCAGAAGATTACTGCGCGGGTTTTCTCAACCTCCGTGACAACAAATAGCGGAGGTTACTAACCTCCACAAATTGCTTTTCAACCTCTGCAATTAACTTTCAGCCTATAGAACGTTTTGGGTGCAACAGAGGTTACAAACTCCCGCAATTTACTTCTATTGTTTGGGCTTTAACCCCTACCGCTTAAAATATATTATTACTTGAAACAACCTTTCGAAATAGCATAGTAAACAACGTGTACTCTTGCTGAAACAGACTATCAAAACCAAGATCTCGAAATAGTATGGGTCAACACCAAAATACTAATCATATTAAACACAACTAAGGATTATATAGTTGGGAGTTTAACCCAGCAGTCACGTTACATTGCAAAAGACTAGTAGCAGAAGTTACAACTTGAGTAGTAGCAGTAGAACTATTTACATTAGCAAAGTAGACAAGTGTTGTAGTTGAACAAAAGAAGTTAATATCCCAGGGACTATCTTTTCGTAGGAATGTAGTTCCTAGTTTATCAGCAGTAAGTATGTCCACTGCATTTGTTGGTGGTTCCGCAAAAACATGCAGTGAAAACCTATTAGTATCAGCTGTTGTCATTCCTATTTGAGCCATCCTATCCGCTAAACTATTCTGCTCCCAGTAGATTGTTTGATCGAAGGTCTATTCAACTGGAAGATCAAGTGCCTGCAATTATTGACCAAAGATGCATGTAGTTAACTACATGTAACATTTGTATTACACGTGCTGAATGATTTTCAATTTCAAGAGATGTAAAATGATATTGATAAGCAACAATTAACCTTTGCAGGATTATTAGAGCTAGAAATCTTCCTGCATCCATGGATCCGCTAGCTGCTAGCTGCGTCACTCGGCTGCAAAAAAAGAAGAAGAGAGATTTGTGAATACATTACGAAGATGTGATCAGTAGCGGTCAAAAGAACACAATCAACTCCAAATTATAACTAGCAAATAATGAACTCTTTTCTTCTTTATATCAGCCGTAAAGATAGTTGACAAAAGACATCAAGAGAATTATCATGTAGCTCTCTGAAAATTAGCTTGTTTCATACACAACCAATGAGGAAGGTTATATGGAACCAAAACAACTGGCCAAATACTATAAGTAGTACTTATCTTGCCAAAAGGGTTGAAGCCATCACTAGCTAAGCTTAATCGAACAATTCGGGGATCAGATGCAAATTCAGTAAAAGTTGAATCGAACCTCTTCTATGCCTCACCATCTCTGGGATGCCTCATGATCCCATCCTTGTTATTGTTCTCAACATGCCATCTCATATACTCTGCTGTCTTAGAACACATGAACAATCTATGTAACCTTGATTTTAATGGAAAGTAACGCAAAACTTTTCCACTTCTTGGTTTTCTTCTTGCCCGTAGCAATCACAAGATGTTCATTTCTCTTCTTATTAGGCTTCTATCTAGAAGTATGACAATACTTGCATGTTTGCTCATTAGCATTATTCTCCCAGTATAGCATACAATCATTTGGACAAACATCTATCTTTTGATAATCAAGACAAAGCTTACTGATGGTTTTTTTGGCCTCATAAAAAGAATTAGGGATCCGGGCAAATTTAAATGCATCCCTTAACAAATCTAGTATCATGATCATTCCCTTGTTACTTAGCCCATACAAACACTTTATGTGATACAGTTTTAATAAAAAATTTAGCTTTGAGTACTTAGACCCTTCATATAATTCTTGATTTCCATCTCTAAGCAACTCAAAAAAAATCTTTGTTATTTGTAGATGGCTCATCATTTAATTTTTCTGCTCCATCCACTTTTTGTGTCGGACCTTCATCAATGCCCTTTGTGTCTTAATCCCCCGTATGCTTCATTGATCAAAAGTTCTACAAGATTTTTAAGAGGCAGTGTATCATGTGTAACCTCAAAGTGTCTAGCATTATGCTGTACATTTCTTTCACCGTGAATAGCCTAAGTGACATAAGGGAATGGCTCGTCAATCGAATGATTAAACACTGTTTCTATGGTTTGCCACTTTGTACATCCACATGTAGGACAAGGACATTTTATGTTATTTCCAACAACAACATTCGTAAATGAAAAATCCAAAAATCGATTTAAACCAAGGACGTATTCAGGGGTGTTCCCTGGCTTTTTAATCCAAGATTTATCCATCGGAAAGTATTAACTTTAAGTGCGACGATAAACCTTTCAAAATATGAAGAGAAAATATTAGTTCTCCTTAATGAGATAGAAAACAAATTGTCATGACCCAACCGGAGGGCCATGACGGGCACCCGGAGCCAACCCACCAGGCACCTCTCATCGTATATTCACATTTGTATCTAGGTGAGCCACATGGCTTATCAACAAATTCTATGCCGCAACAATACTATTTCCAACGGCTAAAACACTTTTATCTCAACAACTACGCCCATATACATATACACAAGCCGGCGAGGCTTAACAAAATAATATCTACCAAAAGTATGAGCCGACAAGGCGAAAGACATCTACTATACATGACTATCTAGGAGCCTCTAAGAAGAGTATGAAACATCATCATAATGGCGGGACAGGGCCCTGCCATACCCATATATACACAAAAGAATAGTACCCACAGCTGCAGCTCTGGATCGAATAGAGCTCCTCTAAGCAATCTATGGATAAACAGCCTAAGGATCAAGTCTATCTCCCTGTCCACCTGCGGGCATGACGCAGCGTTCACAAACAAAAGGACGTCAGTACGAATAATGTAATGAGTATATAAAGAATAATCAATAGCATAATGGAAGCATGAGAAATAACATAAGATAGAAGAGTCATGGGAGGATAGGGCCATTTATACCTCTAGCGACGTTCGTCATATTTACTTACCCTCTTTCTAATGGGAACCTTCCATTTCATATATATATATATATATATATATATATATAGGTACATACGTATCCTCAACATCATCATCGCCATCATTACTTCATTATATCCTTCCTTAAAGGATCAACTATTATAGGATGAGCCCAATGGTATCATGAGATTATCAAGAATCATGAACCTTAGTGATTCTAAGAATGAAGTCATCTTGGAAGACAATATGGAGTTCACATGAGGGTATACAATGACGGGATCATGCCTTAAGAAAGAAGGGTTAACCTCACATACCTCATTGTCTTCCCAACTATCTAACGTTCACCGCCAAGGCTTGAGAAATCTACATTTAAAAGGACTCATACCATGGTTAAGTCTTAAAGACTCTATTGAATTCAAACTAGAGCAACTCATGAACTAACAAAAATTGGACAACATTTCCCTTATTTCATCAACTTCCACTATATCGCAAAAAAACTCCCAAACAACCATAATAACATCCACAACATCATACTAAAGTAGTCATATTCAATTAAGTCTCCAAAATTCATTCTCATATTCAACTCACATCAACAACTTCACATCTACCCTTTGCAAAATTTTATACAATACTTCCTTGTCAACATTAATATCCATCATAGCAAGATTATATCCATAGCATACTAAGAATCATGACTGAAGTTGGCTTACTACTCAAAAGTATCATGAAAACTACATTTAAGCCTCATCTTCTACTTTCTCCTTCTACCCAAGTTGTTCAACAACTAAGCATTCTTGATAACATGAAATAAGCATGAAAACTAACCTTTTATCTCATAAGAATGAGCTTTGGAGCAAGCTATCAACTTATATGGAAACCCTAGCTTCCATACCCAAGTTATTCTTAAAGTTTACTGACCCTAGCGAGCCTTCCAACACATGAATACCTTGATTCTTGCTATTTGATCTTTGTTTTCTCTTGAGTTTGAGTGGAATATGCTTGGAGAAGGGTTTTGGAGCTCTCAAATATTCAGAATATTAACTATGAAACATACTCAAATTACAAAACTGTAAGTCTCCAAATATGAAAGGGGAAAAAGGCAGAAACAGAAGTATTCAGGGGAAAAAACAAAATAAGTAATCTCAAGCAGAACCAGTAATCGCTTCAATAGAACAGAAGCAGTATGCACTAAATTCTCTATATTTTTCTAAGTGATAAGGAAATGACCACAATCAAGATTACAGAATTGTAGTTTTCAAATATTCAAACTACAAATCCTCAATCAATCCTCTACAAGCTATACATTACAGAAACAACACAGATTTCCTTCAAAAATAAACTAACACAAAACACTCAATCAGCTAGAGCTTTAGAAGGCAAGCAAATGACAAGTTGTACCCAAATCAACACAAATAATCGAACATGCTTGGAAATCGAACAATATCTATGCGAAAAAATGAAGTAAATTGAAGCAGAAAGCTAAAATCGAATTCTAAATTTCGAAGACTGAAAGAGAGCTGAGATCTAGGGTTTGAAATGTATATTTTCAAATTTATATTGAAAATTTCATACAACTCAATTCACTAACCTCTAAAAACCAGAAATCAACACGCCAAATTGCTTACGATAGTAGAAAAATGAAGAAAAGAAAATCAACATTCAACAGTTAAAAATAAATCCTCTCTTTTCTAATCTGCAAAATCTCAAATATCAAACTTCAAAAAACCCTTAAATTTCATCACAGTAAGACCAAAATTAATGAATAATAAAGGTAATTACGAACCTTTAGACCAAAAGTCAATGATATTATCGATTTGAAGCAGCAATCTCTACATATTTGAAGAAAAGGAAATTTTGTGAGTGCAATTTCTACTAGAGCACAATACGTATTGGAGATTTATGAGAAAAGGAAAAATGAATTGGATTTCGTTTGAATCTTTCTAAGTGTAATTTGTGAGAGAACGGGTTAAGTTTCTGAATGAAGAGAGAACTGGGTTAACACCCTTTTTTATTATAAGTTGTTTAAATCTCCAATAAATTATGTGCCTAGCGGCGGTTATAAACCTCCGTTAAATTATTATAATTTGGCGCTCTTTTTTTAAGGTTGTCGAGGTTTACAACTCCCGCTAATTACATAATTTTGTGGGGGCCTTTTTAACCTTTGTAAATTGATGTAATTAGCAGAGGTATTAATACCCTCCGTTAAAAAGGTTACCTCTTTTTTTTGTAGTGTCAAGGATATCAACGTTTGCCATCAGTTACTATTTCAAAAAGTTGACAGCTACAGATATTTGATATTATTAGTATATCAAATACTCATAAAGAAAGAATTAAGGAATGAATCTAGACCGTAAAAGGTGACCAAATTCAACCATAAAGGCTAACTAAAATTTAGTTACAAAACGTTTGGGACAATCAATTTCTCTCATTAAGAAATTTGCCATTAAGGCTAATAAACTATAAAATTAATACTCTTATTTCAAAGCAGACATTAGGAATATTCCTTCTATTTTTGAGATATTAAATAGAAAATAATATTTTTCTAACAATCCCCCATATATCTCAAAAATAATAAAATAAGAAGTTTTGCTGGGTTAAACATTTATGAGTACAATGCGTCGAATCTGGTGTCTCGTAGACTATGAACCTGACCTAGATAAAATAAGATTAAACTTACAGAACAATTGGTGAAATTTAGAACTTCTATGAACCAAGAATTCCTCTGTAAGCCTAGGATCTTATTCTACCACATTATACTCGCACAATCTTTGTCGTTATCGCGGTTTTGCACTAAGAGGTCATGCGCGTGTCCTAGTATTCATAAGTGCTCTAGAAATCCATCACAATTTCATAGCATCAACACCACTCCACACTCATATAGGTCCACCTATAAAGTGTATTCTGTAGAGCAATACACCTCCTATAAAGAATATAGTAATGAATTAAGAGTTTATAGTTCAACCTCACTTTGCCTTGCAGGCTTGCACTATATTCGCACACCATAGGAGAGACATAATTTAATAGTGCATACTTTATCAACTAATGACTTGTTATTACCCATATGAACCTAATTCATGGGATCTCCAATCACATAGTTTGAGTTACCATCATTGTTAATCTTCTCACATTGACAAAAAATAATCTCATTCCCCTCGATGTTTCTTATAGTCTGTGAATCGGCCAAATTCACCTCAGATTTCACATAACTCATGGAAATAGTTCCATCTTCAACAACTTCTCTATCACATTGTGTTGACACAAAAGTTGTTAATTTTTTTTTTCCATTTAACTACTCGTTAAGCAGTTTCTTAACCGCTCATCCTCATTACCAACCAACAATAGATTTTGCTTAGTTGATTCCCAATTTTCCATG
Organism: Lycium barbarum; assembly: GCF_019175385.1. Classification (NCBI taxonomy): domain Eukaryota; kingdom Viridiplantae; phylum Streptophyta; class Magnoliopsida; order Solanales; family Solanaceae; genus Lycium; species Lycium barbarum. The sequence goes on along the minus strand of NC_083346.1, from coordinate 115,244,592 downwards.
TTAAGACATCCCTACAAGAATAAACACATTATTATCGATGAATTTTGAGATCCACTTAGCATCATTGTACTCTCTAGTACAACAAAACATCATTATATTTAGTGTAACATTACCAACACACCCTCACAATTTCAAATATTTCAGTCTGAGCAATAATCTTTCCATAATTTTCAGAGAAGTATCCTATTTCCTACATGACATAAAAATTTATACACCAAACCATGTCAAAGACAAGTAGAAAAGAAATGAACATATATTAACGTTCTCATAGAAACATGTTCTGATAACATTACTACCCAATACTTAATTTTGTTAAAGCCATTCAAATGCATTTAAAGTTATTCAACAAAATAACATATACATAAATTTATAAGGGAGAATATCATCCTAAAAGATGTAACCTTTTTTAGAACACTAAACCACATATTCACATTGCAATATCATCAATTAAGTAGTATTAAATTAGTGATCAATGGCAACCAAGGAAAGGAAATGAGAATTCACCTAATTATCATATTAAAACAATAAAATAAAATTAAGTAGATACAAACTAAAACGCACTACTAAAAAACTGCCAAAAATCGACGGAAAAAATCGACGGGTAACCGACCCTTTACGATTTGTCGGTTTACATAGAGTCGTTTTTTGAAAACCGATGGACCGCGTCGGTTTTTTGCGACGGAATGCGGCGCTTACGTGGTCCGTCGATTTTTATCCAATAATTAAAAAAAAAAACCGACGAACTGAGTCGGTTTTTTTAATTTCTGATTTTTTTATCTTAAATAAAAACAATATAAATTTTATGAAGTGCGTCGGTTTTTTATTTAATTTTTTTTATTTTAAATAAAAAACCGACACAGTGCGTCGGTTTTCTTGAAAATTTTAAGAATTAATTTCCAGAAAACCAACGGACTGAGTTGATTTTCTGGAAAATTTCCAGAATTAATTTCAAGAAAATCAACGGACTGCGTCGTTTTTCTGGAAAATTTCCTGCATGAAATTGCTGCATTTTCTATAGCCACACCTGCACAAAAACTAGTACCAAAAGCTGCTCAAAACTAGCATTAACATGCTCCAAATCAATTCTAAAAGAGCTACAACACATAAAATCACGCTAAGTAATAATAAAACACAACAAACACTATCTAAACACATCAAATACGATCTAAATAGACCTTCAAAGTTCAAAAATATTTAAATGTCAATCAAAAGTACCATTAACTAGTTTTAACATAATTCCATAAAACATAAGTCCATTATTAAATCCAAACTACTACAACTAATCATCCGGTGTCTGGGATACGTAATCACCGTCATCATCATCTTCTGGGTGGGGTGGGGGGTGGGGGGTGGGGGGGGCACACCAAATGCATGTGGCTTTTAACTTGTGCCATGAGCGATTCAAGGTTCGCTTTCATGGAGTTACTTTCCTCAACTCTTTTTGCTTGAGTCTCAGCTAATTTCCTATTAAGTTCAGCAATTTGCTGCGCCATAGCTGCGACCTGAACACCATCAACTCCCTCGGCTTGTCGAGAAGACTCTTCACCTAGCAATCCTGACCGAAGGCGACTTAAGTTTTTCCTTGGGCCGAGGCCGTACGCTCTACCCTTTTGTACTCCCCCAACTGTTCTACACCAAAAATCTATCTCTAATTCTGGTGGAGGACGGCTTGGCTGCTCAGGCTGAGTTTGGTTGTACTAGTTCACATCATCCATAAATTGCGTCTGTATATTAAAAAAATGAAACTTAGTATATAACCAATATATCATAATTAAACTTATATATAATTACTTAATTAATAAAATTATTACTTACATAGGAATCACGAGCCCTATCCTCAACCCATACGGTTGGATCCGACTCCTACTTTTTTTTTTTTTTGTGTGTGTAGGTCTTTAGGAATAGCTGATCCTGAGTCGGCATTTGTCCCGTAGCCTTTTTCTGCAAAAAAAAAAAAAAAAGTTAAAGATAAAATTAATAACTCAATAATGATATATTGATCGTAGGTAACTTTAAAAGTATAAAACTACTTACCATTGTCCTAGCCTCGTGCCCCTGAGTTCTTGCACCCGCAGTGTGCAAAGAGCCACCTTTCTGGGATGCACGGGCAGCCTTTGCCTGCTCAGACTTAGTGATAAACTCAGCAGTTCGCCAATATGCCTTAAGTTTCTCCCACTGTTCGACGTTTAACCATTAGGGCTTCCTTATATACCTTCTAGCCATCGAAAACCAATCAGACAACCTTGCACTCCCCTTCCTCTCAAAGTTCGCAGCAACCCTATCATTGTCCATTGGATCCCATGTACAATACATCTGCAAATCAAATGAATAATGTTAGATGATTTATAGGCAAAATACATCAAAACACCCCTAAACTATACCCAAAATGTTGATATCACACCTAAACTATACGAGCGACCTATTACACACCTTAACATCTTAAAAGTGAATTTAAGACCACCCTGCAAGGTATTATACCACTTTCACAGCGTGTGGTGTTCCACACGCGCATGCCACATCAGCGCCACGTATTTTCAGTACTTTTTCTTTTTTCTTTTTAAAATTATTATAATTTTTTTTGTGCAACTTTCTCTTCTTTATTCAACCATCCCCCTAACCCCTCCCCTGCTCCTCCACATTCCCGCCACCCCCAACCCCACCCCCTTCTCCTCCACCTTTCCGCCACCCCCCAAAGGGCAGTTCGTGCAATTTCTTCATTGTTTCCGAATTGAAGGGCAGTGCGTGCAATTTCTTCATTGCCTATTTGAAGGGCAGTCCGTGCAATTTCTTCATTGCTCATTTGAAGGGCAGTTCGTGCAATTTCTTCATTGTTTCTGATTTGAAGAGCAGTGCGTGCAATTTCTTCATTGCCCATTTGAAGGGCAGTCCGTGCAATTTCTTCATTGTTGTTTAACAACAATGAAGAAAATTTCCCATTTGATGCAAATTTCTTCAATATTTCTCATTTTATTTTATAGGTAGATTAGAGCAACAGATTTGCTATCAACGTTACGTCAATGAAAATTTCACAAGTATACCAATGGAGGATTGTTGCTTTGGTGGTATAGTTTGACCGGGGAGGGGGAGGAGAACGGCGGTGGGGAGGGAGAGGGGGGGGGAGGGTGGTGTTGGTGAAATGAAGAAAAAGGGTTTGAGGGTGTAGGGTGGCGTGAAGGTGAAGGAGAAGGGAGGGCGGCGTAGCAGTGGCGGTGGCAGTGGTTTGAAGCTGGAAGAGATGAGGGTGGCGTGGGGTGGGGTTGTGGGGGGGGGGGGGCAGTGGTGGTGGAGGAATAATTTAAAAAAAAAAATTTTAATTTGACTTCACTTGCCTATTTTTGAATTATAAATTTTATTTATGCCACATCAGCTCTGGAGGGGTAAAAAAATATCACTTTTAAGATGTTAAGGTGTGTAATAGGTCGCTCGTATCGTTTAGGTGTGATATCGACATTTTGGATATAGTTTAGGGGTGTTTTGATGTATTTAAGATGCATACATTAAACTCTCTAAACATAGCCGGTCGAGTATCATATAGGATTTCACCTCATGAAGTATAAAACCGATCGCCAAAAAGCCCCCGAACAACATCCAGCAAGGCTTTTGTAGTTTCGTGATCTGGATAGTACCTGTAGTTAAAAAATTTAACGCATATAAGATTAAGATGAAAAAAAACTTTAGGAAAACTTAATAAAAGACAATCTTACCCAGCTCCCTCAGGCACGATGAAAATCCGACCGATCGAATATCTATCTCCCGGCTATAAACTGTGATATACCGGTGCTTGTATAGGAACCGGTGCAAGTGCAGGAGGACGAAAATGGGTCTGAGACTGGCTCGATGGCAGTGACTCAGGCTCAGAGCTGCTATCTCTAAGGCGCAAATTAGATACACTGGAAGGTGTACCACTTAGAGAAGGAGAAGGAGACAAAGTGGCTGATGTGCTAGGAGATCTGCCACGCGGTGGGCAATACACAGGTGTAGGTATAAAAGTAGGATGGGTAAATGATGCCGGCTGAGGTGGTGCCGGCTGAAAGACCCACTGACCAGACTGGGCCTACATAGAAGAGCTAGACATAAAAAAAAAAGAGGCGGAGTAGACTGCCTATGTGGAGCGAAGGGAATGGACTGGTTAGTAGTAGCTGTAGGATCTATAGGTCTCTTATCTTTTCTCTTACTAGTACCTCCAACTCTACCTCAACCTCTACCTCTACCTTGATCACTCTCACCTGATGACATCTGCATACAGAAAGTTAATAACGTTAGAATAAAAATTTAACAAGTATAGAATTGTGTTATTATCAAGTATAGAATAAACTAACATGCAACTAGGCATCCTCCCACTCATCCTCGCTTGTTTCATTTTCATCAGATGATTCTTCCCCATCGCTTGTTTCATGTCCATCGGTCGATTCTTCCTCAACATTTTCTATGATAGTTACATCATTTTCATCAACTTCTTCTAATATGTGTTGAGGATGTTCCAGACTATTTTCTAACTCTGTGTCCACCGTTTGATGAACAACTGGTACATCATTTTTATACGCCACATCTAATGCATTATCGACCTCAATCCTCCCTACAAGCTTAGTCTTTATAACCACCCACCAATCATCCTTATCCCTACGCAAAGGATATGGAGCATAATACACTTACTTAGCATTTTGTGCAATTATAAAGGGATCATAGAGATTGTATTGTCTTGTGTGTTTGACTTCAATTACGTTATGTTGACGATTCACCCTTGTACCTCTTTGGCTTGGATCAAACCACTTGCACCGAAATAATGTTATCTTCTTCTTAGGGTAACTTGGATACTTAAGTTGTATAATCTCCTACAGCACACCGTAATAATCAACAGTTACACTGCTACCATCAGCATCGCCTTTAATGCACACTCCACTATTATTCGTCTTCTTATATTGAGAAACTTCTTCGGTTTGAAACTTGTAACCATTAACAATGTACTTTTTCATTGTCATAACTTCATTGCCTGGTCCAAGAGCTATATCTTTCACAAATTGGGAATGTTCTCATGTATGATAAACCTATATAATAAGGAGGAAAATTAAAATTCAATAACTTATATATAGCCTACATTTAATTGAAATTATGCAATGAATTTCCACACTTACAAAATCGTACAACCAATGGGAAAACATAGAATATATGTGTCACGACCCGACTAGGGGGCCATGACGGGTACCTGGAGCTGACTACCGAACACCACTCATTACGCTAGTCATCATACTCATCCTGAACACATATAAACTCCAAGACAGAACGTAAACATCCATAAGCCCTCACGGCTGCCAAAAATGATATACAAGAATATACAATGTAGTAATCACGGAGCATCTACTACCCACACATACGCATCTACGAGCCTCTACTAGAGTAATGTGACATAAGGACGGGACAGGACCCCGTCATGCCCAAATATATACACAAAATAATATCTCAAAAATGGCACCTCTGAAGTAATGGAGTGCTCCTGTAAGTCTGCTGATAAACTCCTATGAATCTGAGCCACCTCTCTGTCTACTCGTGGGCATGAACACAGCGTCCAAAAAGAAAGGACGTCAGTACGAACATTGTACTGAGTATGTAATCTTTCAACCCCTCAATATGCTAAATAACATGAAATGATCATAAAACTTACCTTTGATTATGTAAAAACGAGTTTTAGATGGAAATGGTGCACTTGAAGAAAACCCTAGCTTCAATTCCAAAGAGATCCCTTGCTTCCATCAACCCTAGCTAGCATTCTTGCACTTGATTCTACTACTTTTCGGTGTTTGATCTTTGATTTCATCTTAGATTTGTCTTGGTATACTTGGAAGAAGGTTCTAGGACTTTTGAGAGTGTGGAAGAAGTGGGAAATGAAAAATAAGGAGAAGGGTCGTTGATGTGCCGTGAATTTTGGAACATTTTATTCCTTTGTAACTAGAAGTGTTGCTTGTTTTTAAGTGTTTTTACATTGTTTCTTATGATATTTTTGTGTTTTATAGGGTTGATTAACTAAGGATCGGAAATGAGATGGAAAGCTGAAAAACGGACAAATTGGAGCTAAATGACGGTCCGTAACTCATGTTACGGACCGTAACGTGATCCGTAACTCATGTTACGGTTCGTACCATTGAACCGTAACAGGGCCTAAATTTCCAGAAATTTTTCATTGAAACCATCAGTGTTACGGTGTGGTGTTACGGTCCGTAACTTATCACCGTAACATCAGCTAAATTTCCAGAAAGTTTTCAATGAAACCATCAGTGTTACGGTCCGTAACTCATGTTACGGTCCATAACTCATGTTACGGTCCGTAACATCAGCCAAATTTCCAGAGAGTTGCCAAGTAAATCGACAAGTTACGCCTTAGAAGGACGGACCGTAACACAGATTACGGGCCTTCGCATGGTGGCCGTAACATCAAAGCTGACAAATGACGAACTGAAGGACGGACCGTAACACAGGTTACGGTCCGTAACAATGCGGCGTAAGGGCATTTTTATCCAGAAACTTGGCGCGATTTTTGGCTCTATAAATACTTAATGTAGGGTTTTAATTCATCATTCAGATTTTATTTTGGAGGCTTAAACCCTAGGTCTTTAATCTTAGAAGTTGTTGGAGCATTTAAGGCAACAACTTCACTCTCATTCCATCTGTTATTAGCATTGTAAGTGTATTATGTTAGTCTTTAAGCTTTTTCTGTCAAGAAACATTATGAGTAGCTAATTTCAATTCTAAGGTTGTGAATCCCATGATGGGTATTATGTGAATGGGTTTCTATTATTGATATATGCATAATGGTTGTTGTTATTTATTCTATCTTTGAGTTGTAACGTTGGGTAATGATTGCAAGCATTAGCCGAAGCCATTATATTGACTTTTCTTGGGAAAGAGAGTCAATATTGGTAAGATTGAATAACAATGACTCGAGGCGTTAACCCTCGTTTAATAGACTAACTTAGGAATAAGAATAAGTCTAAATTGGCATTAGTGGTCGCTCTTCGATTGTAACTCTTTTATATTCGGAAGAATCATAAAGAGGAAATACTACTTAACTGTTGGGAAACATTAAGAAGTCCTTAAGAGACCAAGCGCATATTCATAGAACAACCATTAGAAGTATATCACATTGAAACCTGAAGCATAATATCTAACCAAATTGGGGAACACAACCTTAGTCTCTCTCTCACATTAATTACATTTTAAGTCAAAGTATTCAATTACATTATTCAACAATCAATTCAAACTATCCGGAATAGGATTAAAGCATTTAAAGACTGGTATCACATACGATTAGTACTCTTTTCTCTCCATATTCCCTGTGGGATTCGACCCCAACCTTGTTGGGTTAATATATTTGACAACGTCCGCTTTACGCCATTAAAAGGTGTAATTTGAGCGTATCAAATTTTGGCGCCGTTGCCGGGGAATACGGTTGAGAAATTACTGATTGTTGTGTACTCTTCTTTAAAACTTTTTCTATTCCATCACACCTCGTTTGCTGTTGTAGTGAACCAGGTGAACATGGCAGGAAGACACAATCGCAATCAAGAAAACCAAAGGGGAATCCAAGTGAACCATCCTGCACCAGAAGAAGAGGAGGATGAGAATGTATTTGCGGAATTCATCGACGAAGCTGATTATGCTTCTGCTGTAGTTCCTCCTAGAACGGGAAATGCTAATTTCAAAATTGATAGTTCTATCTATTAGCTATTGAAACTTGAAGGCTATTTTCGAAATTCTTCGGAGGATTGTCCACTTCGACACTTGAAGAATTTCGTGCATGTATGTTCTCAACAATCTCAAGGTGTTGTTCCTATTGATGCACTGCGGTTACGGGTTTTTAAATATTCCTTGGCTGGCCAAGCAAGGGAATGGTATGAAAAGCTCCCCAGCAATACTATTCATACCTGGAACGAGTTAGCCAATATATTCTTGAAAAAGTGGTTTCCACCAAGCAAAAAGGCTGAGCTTAGGGACAAGATCTTTGAGTTCAAACAACTTCCGGGGGAACAATTATATGCAGCATGGGAGCGTTTCAAATATTATCTAACTCAATCTCCGACTCATGGATTTCCGGATGCTATCCTCACCGAGAAATTCTACAAGGGGTTAGATACCATGAATCAAATTGCTGTCAACACTGCAGCTGGGGGATGCTTCGTAGACAAATCATTTGTCAACATCACCAGGTTGCTCGACAAGCTTACTACCCACAACCAAGCTTGGCATTCTAGTGATAGTGAAATCCTATCTTATGGTAGTCCCTCTATTGCCGCGGTGGCCAAAGAAAATCATGAGCGAGATCATGCTTTCGCTCAATTGCAAACCACCGTGGATTTATTATCAAAGAGGCTTACGGAGAAAGAGGCTAAGAGTGTGAATGTTGTCGAAGAAATGCCACCTCATACTCCAAGAATGTACCAAGTCTCGGAAGAAGCTTATCTCGAGGGACAGCCACAACGTGAGGATGCAAATTATATCGATCACCCTCAAGGGGGTTATCAAAAGCCATGGAGACCCCAACAACAAAGCAATCAATATGGTCGAAATGAATATGGAGGTTCGGACAGAAGGGATTACAACAATAGCAATTATGGTAATCGGAATTCAAATGCCTATGTTCCACCAAAAGGCCGTACATCAAACTCTCAGAATTGGCGAGAAAGTCCTTCCAATGATCAAGGAACCTCTCGGATGGAATCTATGCTTGAAAAGATATTGGACAACCAGCAAAAGAGTGACAAGAAGATGGAAAATTTGACCGAAGTGGTAGGCTCTCACACCGCTTCGATTCATAAACTTGAGTCACAAATGAGAGATCTCTCTCGTGAGCAACACCCACCTCAAAGAGGGGGCCTTCCTAGCGACACAGTTCCGAACCCAAGGAGTAGTGGAGGCGATCACATTGCATCATGCAAAGCTATTTCCACTAGAAGCGGAAAGATCCTTGATGCGGTAAAACAGAAAGTGGTTGAACCTGTCAGTGTCGAGCCGACTATTGATGAGATTATTGAAGAAAAGGTCGAGGAAGAAATAGAGGCACCAGTTGAAGTGCCTATTGTTGTGGAAAAAAGAGAAGGAAGCACACCCTAGTGTTCAAAAGGGTGACGAGGAGCCAAGTGTTGAAAAAGCCACCGGAGAAAGCTTTCAAAAGAGTAAGGTCACGGGGGCAATCAAACCCTTAACTCAAACTTATAAGTCTCCTTCTCTGTTCCCACAAAGATTGATGAAAATAACGGAGGATGCCAAGTGCCAACGATTCTACGACCAATTGAAGGGGTTGTCAATGAATGTTCCATTCCTAGACGCATGCAGGAGATGCCGGGATTTGCCAAATACTTGAAAGATTTATTGAAAAAGAAAAGGCCAGTCAAGCATGATACGGTGGGAGTCACCCACCGTGTGAGTTCTATTATTTCATCATCAAATGTTGAAAAGAAGGGAGATCCTGGGGCTTTCACGATCCCTTGCACCATCGGTCATCATAATTTTGCTCGTGCTTTATGTGACAATGGAGTTAGTATTAATTTGATGCCACTAGCCATATATAAGCAATCTGGGTTGGGAACACCTAAACCAACAAACATGCGTCTCCAAATGGCTGACAGAACAATCAAAAGAACGGTGGGGGTTGTTGATGATATCCTTGTTAGAGTGGGGAAATTCTTATTACCGGCCGATTTTGTCATCCTTGATTGTGCGGTTGACAAAGAAGTCCCAATTATTTTGGGGAGGCCATTTCTTGCTAACGGAAGAGCCTTAATGGACTCGGAAAGGAATTAAATAAAATTCTGGGTCAATGATGAAGAAGTAACCTTCCAAGCTAGCAAAGGGTTAAAGTTGCCTAGTGCTTATGAAAGCATTTCTGTCATCGATTCATTCGATGAGATAGACGAAGCGGTGGAGCATCAGCTAGAAGAGGAGCACTTCGATGAGGCACTTTCAACTATTTTGGTGAACTTTGAGGCGGATGACATGATGGGATATATCGAAACAGTTAATTCTCTCATTGGCCGGGGTTCGTATTCTTATGAGCCGAAGAAATTATCTCTCGATCTTGATAAAAGAACCATTCCTCCAGCTAAGCCTTCGATTATTGAGCCTCAAAAACTTGAGCTCAAGCTACTTCCTTCTCATTTGAAGTATGCTTTTCTTTGCCCAAATAATACTTTACCGGTTATTCTTTCATCTTTGCTGAATAAGGATCAAACTAAAAAGGTGCTTGAAGTATTGCGGGTGTATCGCAGATCCATCGGGTGGACTATTGTAGATATTAGGGGAATTCCCTCAGGTATTTGCGAACATAGAATTGAGCTTGAAGAGGATAGTTCATCCAGTGTTGAGCATCAAAGGAGGCTAAACCCTCCTATGCAAGAAGTGGTCAAGAAAGAGATTATCAAATGGTTAGATGCGGGTGTTGTATACCCAATTGCAAACAGTCCATGGGTTAGTCCGGTACAATGTGTGCCAAAGAAGGAAGGCATTACCGTTGTTCCTAACTCCAAGAATGAGCTGATTCCTACACGGACAGTTACCGGATGGAGAGTGTGTATGGACTACCGAAAGCTGAACACCGCAACGTGTAAAGACCACTTCCCTATGCCTTTTATTGATCAAATGCTTGATCAGCTAGCTGGAAGAGCGTATTACTGCTTTTTGGATAGGTACTCGGGGTACAATAAAATCAACATTGCATTAGAGGACCAGGAAAAGACCACTTTCACCTGTCCTTATGGCACTTTTGTGTTTAGCCGCATGCCTTTCGGCTTATGTAATGCCCCAGCTACTTTCCAACGGTGTATGATGTCTATTTTCTCAGATATGGTGGAAGCTTTCTTGGAAGTCTTCATGGATGATTTTTCGATTGTTGGTGATTCCTTTGATGAGTGTCTTGCCAATCTAGGCAAGGTATTGAAGCGATGCGAGGAAACCAAACCTGTACTTAATTGGGAGAAATGTCATTTCATGGTGACAGAAGGGATTGTCTTGGGCCATAAAATCTCTGAAAAGGGCATTGAGGTAGATCGAGCAAAAGTTGATGTAATAGCCAAACTCCCTCCACCAATCTCTGTAAAGGGGGTTCGCAGTTTCTTAGGACATGCCGGTTTCTATCGGCGATTCATCAAGGATTTCTCCAAGATCGCCACCCCGATGTGTAAGCTCCTTGAAAAAGAAGCTAAGTTTGCATTTGATAAGAAATGCCTTAAGGCGTTTAATGAGTTGCAGGAAATGCTCATATCTACTCCAATTATTGTATCTCCAGATTGGTCAATGTCGTTTAAGCTCATGTGTGATGCAAGCGGATTTGCTATTGGTGCAGTGCTTGGGAAAAGGCATAACAAAATCATGCACCCAATTTATTATGCTAGCAAGACCCTCAATGGAGCTCAAATGAATTACACGGTCACCGAGCAAGAACTTCTAGCCATTGTCTATGCGTTTGAGAAGTTCCGGGCTTATCTACTTGGATCTAAAGTGGTTGTTCATACAGATCATGCGGCTTTGAGATACTTGATGACAAAGAAGGATGCCAAACCAAGGTTGATTCGTTGGGTCTTGTTATTGCAAGAGTTTGACTTTGAAGTCAAAGATCGAAGGGGTTGTGAAAACCAAGTTGCGGATCATCTATCTCGACTTGAGAAAGCTGGGATGCCAAGTGGAAATCTTGAGTTGAATGATGTTTTCTCGGATGAGAGGCTCTTGGATGTAACTTGTGATGTTGCCCCTTGGTATGCAAACATCGCCAACTTTTTGGTGACGGGTCTTATCCCTGACGATGTCAAAGCTTACCAAAAGAATAAATTCTTGAGAGATAGTCGTCAACACTATTGGGATGAGCCCTATTTATTCCACACTTGTGCCGACAACATCATTCGACGATGTGTGGCCGAATCTGATACCATGGACATCTTGAAGGCGTGCCACGACTCCCCCATGGGCGGTTATCACAGTGGGAACCGCACAGCAGCCAAAGTGCTTTAATGTGGCTATTATTGGCCCACCATTTATCATGATGCTAATTTAATGGTGAAATCTTGTGACCAATGTCAACGCCAAGGATCAATTGGGAGGAAGCACGAAATGCCCATGAATTTTGTCATGGAGGTTGAACTGTTTGATGTGTGGGGCGTCGACTTTATGGGCCCCTTTGTAAGTTCTCGTGGTATGCGATACATCCTTGTCGCGGTTGATTATGTGTCCAAGTGGGTTGAATCTGTTGCATTGCCCAACAATGATGGCAAGAGTGTCACCAAGTTTCTCAAAAGGAACATATTCACAAGGTTTGACACTCCATGGGCAATCATTAGTGATGGTGGCACTCACTTTTGCAACAAGCATTTCGCTAATCTCTTAGAGAAGTATGGAGTGCAGTACGGGGTGGCAACTCCTTACCACCCCCAAACCAGTGGGCAAGTTGAAGTCTCAAATCGGGAGATTAAGAGCATTTTAGCAAAGACGGTTAATGCAAACCGAACTGATTGGTCATCTAAGCTTGATGACGCTCTTTGGGCTTATAGAACAGCTTTCAAGACACCCATTGGTACTTCCCCTTACCGGTTGGTATTCGGTAAAGCTTGTCATTTACCTGTTGAACTCGAACACAAGGCTTTGCGGGCATTAAAAAAATTAAACATGAATTGGGACTGTCATACCCCATTTTAACCTCGGGATTAAAGTAGAAGTACGACATATTGGAGATTCCTGTTTTGTTATTTTTAAGGAGTCGCCACCTAATTATTTACGGTGAATTAGGACACCTAAATTTATTTAAAGTTATTTTTAAAGTTAGCTCTGTTTAAAGTCTGCGAAACTTAAGATTCTAGGTAAGGGTTCAATTAGTCTAAAGGGAAGGTATTAGGAATCCTTTAAGACCCATTAACAATGGTTAACCGACCGGACTTATGATTAATTAGGCTAAGGGTAAATATGATATTATAAATGTTTGGGGAATAACCTATAAATATAGCTAAAGTTTTTTTTAAAGTAAAAGGTAATAATGTTATTAGAAATAAGACATGTAAAAATAATAAGTTGTATAAAAGAATATTCCTAATGTTACTTCGTAAACACGACTTATAAATGTTGTTGATTTTTAAACGAAAGTATAATAGTAATGTTTAAAATAATACTTGTAGAAAATGTAGTGATTTAATAAGAGTTTAATTATAATAAACCAAAAGAAATGGGATGAGTGATGTTTCATATGTATTCCGAATATGAATTACGCTAACTAACAAATAAAAATGCATTTGTAGAGTTATTGCAAGATTTATATTAATGTTTAACAAATGTGTATTTCAAGTGTTTGAAATGAACTAAAGTGAAAGAGTTATCCGTTAAACTAGTTTGCCCCTTTTTTTATTTCTCAAAATAAGCTAACATTAGTGAAATTTGTGATATTTTGAAAATCCTAAGATGGTAAGAATGAAAAAATGATTCCTTTAAACCAAGAAATGTGTAGGCATGCTGTTTGAAAATCGATTACTCCAAATAAATATTATAGATACTATAAATAGTTTAGAACATAAATAGAAGAGAATGTAATTTGTGGAGTTAACTACCCATTACTAAACTAAACCCCTTAATGCCTCTAAGGTTCATTCTAGCTAAGGAAAAACAAAATAAGAAAAAGTGTTAGTCAAATAATACAAGTTAAAGGGTAGAAAATAAAGGAGCAAAGATGATTAAATGTGCTCAGCCCATTTTAGGATTGCTGCCATCTGCGGCTGTTGGTCTTTGGCCCAAGATTTCTTTCTTCTTTTTCTTTTGTTTTTGTCTTGCTGCGGACAGGGGCTGGACAGGAAGGAGGTCATGTTGGGCTTTTAGCCTAACGCCAAAATGCGGGAGAAGATGACGAGTCGCTTGGACTCGTATGCGATGTTCATGCATAAAAAATAAAAAGAAAAGGATGAGTATGCGATCGATGAATGATGTTAAACATACGAAATATGAACTCAAAAAAAACAAATTAACAGATTGCATATTCTATGTATATTTTAAGCATACTTCATGTACACACACTCATAAGAATGTATAGAAGGTTATGGTGACCATTTCATCCATAGGTGAGTTCGACCTATCGAATGTAATATCTATTCCTTTTATAGAACAAATCAGTAGGCAGCTAATTTCTCCTTAAAACGTAGCATTTATTTTATCAAAGTAGTAACATTTCATAGCAAACAACAAACAGCCACAGTTCATAGTAGACTAGCTGAAACTTTCAAAATGCACAAATTTCATGCTGAAATGGTGGTAAAAAAATGCAGCCAGAATCTTCAAGTTCAGCAGATTACAACAATAGTAGCAAGGCAAAACTATGCAAGTGACAATCTTGTCCCAATTGAGTGTCAACAATAGAGGGGTTGGAAACAGGAGCGAAAAGAAAAGCAGATTATCATTTGATCGCAGCTAAACACATAAAATTTCTTTCTTAATACTGTTATCCTCGCCAACATGTTCTATTGCATTCAGGAAACTGGCAGATTACAGGTATTTGTTGAGTGCTTAAAGATTAAGAGTGTTGAATCACCAGGGAGTGTCAACATTTCCCCAACTAGCTTAGAATCTAGATATGTTTGGTTGATAAGAACAGAGACATGGGATTGGAACTTGTTGAGGATAAAGGATAAAATACACAGCTGGTCATACCAAACTCAAAGCAAGCAAAATTTATTTTTAGAAATGGAACTGGGGTTGAAACAAATGTGTGGCAGTTATGCAGACAGCGATAGAGCCACAAAATATGAGCTGAGCAGATAAGTACTGGCATTAATATAAACACCAGTGAAGAAACCAACGGAGATGAGACTAGTCGAATTGCCTGAAGAACTAAATCATGATTCTGAGAGAACAGCAGTAAAAATGCAGTGGACTGTGAGCCAAAGTAACAGAGCAACAGCAAAGAGAAGAGTAGCAATGCAGAAAGTGATGATTAACAAGAGAACACAAGCAAGGAACAGCAAGCAGATTTAAAAGGAAAATCATACAGTAATGTAAAGGAAACAGGAAATAAATACGCAGAACATTGAGTATCAAAGAGAAGCATTTCATATCCGGCAAATGGTAATTAATCCCAATTAGCTAAACCAAATATAACTGGACTTAGGCAGATATATAGCTATTAGTTCAAATGCAAATTCAGTTCCAAGAAACACACGCAATAAGAGAGAAACATTAATGAGCATTCAGTGGCCTGCAAACCGACTCCACTAAAGCAATGTATTGATATTTTAAACTTCATACAAGTCACTGGTTTATGCTTCATGATGAGATGAGAGAGAGCACTCCTATTCCATGCTAAGACAGGTTCTAGAAAAGAAAGGTATGGACCCTTTACAAAGTTTCATCCCATAACACTATACATTCAAACGAACATTCCCTTAACCCCTTTAAGTCGATTACAGTCAACTGACCAACACATCATTATAGCCTAATTATTTTATACATGGGGCAGCAGATAGACACAGGTTAAGGGGACAAGGTACTGGCCATCAAACTAAATTTTGGACCCAAAGATGAGAAAGGAGGAATGCAAAAGCAGCATGAGGCAGTGACAAACCATAAATGGAGATGCCTGGTATTTCAACAAAATAGAAACAGCATCAAGGGAGTACTAACTTAATTGAACACAATGCACTTATAGAGTTTATACATGAATTGTGTACTAGAAAACAAAGGCCAAGGTATGAAACACATTTCGAACCTGTGCAGGCTGTTAGGTCAAGCTGACAGACTCTGAAATTAGACAAACGAATTGTGTACTTTATGGATTCGACAACTACTATAATGCAGGGGTTTAGCATAATCTAAATGTGACAACAAAGCAGTGGCTAAGCAGTTTTTTAGAACATGGAGACACAAGTAAATAATCTCAAGCAATTCAGATAAGAGGAACTGTAAGACATGATCCAAATTGCAAAATCAAACCCAAATGTTTAACAGGTAGCATAGGCAGAAGGTTGAGCAGTTTATTCTCAGAGCGACGAGAAGAGGAAAAGAACAAATGGAGAACCACAAAGCAGTTAACACACATGAACATCAAACCACGAGAGTTGAGTTAACATAAGAGTGATTCGAGGAGTATATCGGATTTAAACGCAAAATCATCTCGACTGAAAACTAATAGGAGGCCAAACTAATCCAACAGGGCTCATCAGTGCGAACATGCCAAATTAGAAAACAAACACCTTCGGCTTAACTGTCAAAATATGAACTCATGCGAATATCTAAATACTAACAAAAACTGAAATTAAACTCAGTTAAAACTAGACATACACATGTAGATGCTATAAATTTATTAAACTATAACAGGCCAAACCAAGTTAAGACATAAACATACAAACATTATTAAAGAACTGAAATTAAACTAACTAAAATCTAACATGCGTAATACTCTAAGTTATTAAACTGACATTCAGCCTAACAGAAGCAAAACATACACGAACCACATCACAGACTTTAGATTCGAAATAAAAAAAGAACACACTGACCTTTTGTAGGTGCAGTGAAATGGGTGTCGAGGCCTCGAATCTACTCGAACACGACGATCTCGAAATCGATCAAAGAAATTAAAGTTTTAAACAGAAAATGAAAGGGAAATAGAGTAATTATTCGCTGTCTTTGTTGATTAAAACTTGTGTTTGTGGGGGTTTTCGGGGTTCCAAACCTGGGCTTTCGATCTCTGTCCCTTCAAGAATCAATTTGCCACAGATTTATAGGATTTCGTTTTGGTTTAAGAAAAAAGAGAGAGGAGCGTATGAGATAGGCGTGGGGGGCAAGGGGAAGTGGAGAGGAACGTGAGGCGTGGGGGACAACGGTGAGTGGAGAGGAGCGTGAGGAGAAGAGAGAGAGAAGAGGAGAAAGAAGAAAGAGAAAGGGGAGCGGGAGAGAGGTGAGGGAGGCGCGGATGAAGAAGAAAGGAGGAAAGAGAAAGGGGATTAGGGTTTAGGGTAAAGATAAGGGATTGGGCCGGGTAGTGAGGTAAATGATTTGGGCCAGATGGGTTGGGTAATTAGTGGGCTAGATTGAGTCGGGTAATGGACTGATTTGGGCTCAGATGTTGATCCGAAAATATGGGTTAGTGGAGTGATTATTTGGGTAGGGGAATAATATTGTATTTGTATTTTGGGCCAATAATCTAGCTGAAAATTGTTGATCCTTCCTCCTCTATTTAGTTATTCTTGGGCTTTTAACTAGTACAAAAATATATTAGGTGAAGACAATTAATATATAGAAAAATAATGATTTAACAAAGCATTGTCTTGTAATTAATTTAACGAGTTTCAAACCCACAAAGTGAAACGATGACTAACCGTTTAAAATTTGTGACAAAGTAATGCTAATAATGTTAAAAATAAAAGTAATGATATTAATAGTAGTAGCAATAAAATAAAGTATTTAGCTCGTCGGTAAATTTAGAAATCCGAGTAAATTAAATAAAAAAGGGACAAAAATTGGGTGTCAACAGGGACGAAGCAACCAAGCTGCGGTTGTTTCAAATGAATGAAATGGATGAGTTTCAGCATCATGCCTATGAGAGTGCTAGTTTGTATAAGGAAAGGATGAAACACTATCATGATGTCAAACTTCTGAAGCGAGATTTTCAACCGGGTGATTCGGTGTTGCTGTTCAATTCGAGGTTGAAACTCTTTCCGGGCAAGTTGAAATTGAAGTGGTCCGGCCCTTTCACTTTGGTGAGTGTGTCACCCAATGGGTCAATGGAGTTAAATTCCGATGACGGGACGCGTACTTTCAGAGTCAATGGTCGTCGGGTCAAGCACTACCATTGGATGGTTGATGGTGACAAAATTGTTGATGCTCACTGGTTAAAACATGGCACCGGACCTTAGCATCCAATGAGGTATCACGTCGAGCTGTGACGTTAAACCAAGCGCTGTGTGGGTGCATATATGGAAAATAAAATCTGGCCCGACTCGAAATCTACGGCCTATTATACGAACCGTATTAATTATACGGTCCGTCTAATTGGACCGTATATTTCCTCCAGAATCTCATCCTCCTCTGGGAGGGTTCTACGGACAGATATATAGGCCTGTCACGACCCAAATGCCGCTAAGTCGTGCGGGCACCTACCATATCCCACCTCAATAGAAGAACCTTTCCCTTAATCAGTTACACAACAATAATTACTAAATAAAGCGAAATTAATGAAGAGTCTAACATATATTATAAATACCAAGTGCGGAATTCCCGATTCTAAATACCACCCAAGGAAAATGGTCAGAAATAGTACAAGGGCCACTGATCAACGTGTCTGAATAATACATGAGACTCAAAACTAGAAATATTGTCTAAGGATCAAAGTAAGACAAGTAGTAAAGAAAGAGTCCCAGGGGTGGCGGACTCGTCCAATAAGCTCACCCTAGCAAACTCCGCAAATAGCCTCGGGATCAATGTCGAGGTGCAGAAGTGGTACCGATCTCGTACTCTGCACTAAAAAAGAATGTAGCAAGGTAGGGTCAGTACAAACACAAGTACTGGTAGGTATCATAGGCCGACAACAACTAGCTAACATATACACAAGAAGAAACCGAAGGATAGACATGCTCGCAATCAAGTACAAGTACAAATCACAATCCACTATATCAGTCCAAATATAGAAAGACATATACAGAATCCAAGGCATAAAAGGATGGTATGAAGAATGAATACACAACGCAAGGCAATACAATATAATACAATGTAATGCAATGCTCGTACACACATGCTATGGTAGTGTAGATCGTCGCCCAACAGCCATGACCCATGGGGGACCCGCGAAGTCCATGTACCACTCTCACGATCTCGGTAAGGACCTCGGGCCTCGTTTACTCTCACGATTCCGGTAAGAACCTCGAGCCTCGTGTACTCTCACGATTCCGGTAAGGACCTCGGGCCTCGTATACTCTATTCCTCATCATCACTTCCAATCAAGTCACAACACAACCATATAAGGCTACAAGCCCATAAATCAGTCAACAATACCAACCTAGTCCATCCCAACTTCGTACCCGAAACCGTACATGCTTTCTCCGACAGTATCTAACTATACATATGTTTCGCTAATCGAAGTCTAACAAAAAAGGTAAGCCATAACCTACCTCGAAGCCGAACGAGATCCACGAATAATCAAACTTGAGCTTTACCCTTCCGGAATGCTTCCGAACGATCGAAATCTAACGATTAAATATTCTATTTAATAAATTACAATTCCATCCACAAATGGGCTCACAATTCATAAACTCTCATATATATATATATATATAGGACTAGGACTCGAAACCTTCAATTACCCCAAAATCTTAATATAGGATTAACATCTCACTTTCCATGACGCAAATACCATGAGTTTAAAGGTGTACATAGAATCCAATAGTCGAATATTCAATTACTTATATCCAAAATATATAAGAAAAAAAGAAAATGGAACTTGCTAACCTAATAACTATGACCGAAGACGAAACCATAAGCAATTTTGAGAGCAGTCTTCGCGAAACCAGAGACAATTTTTAAGAACATTATTTATCAACCCTTAAGCCATTATACATGAAACCATAATCATTAGTCATTACTACCTCATAATTACTATCAATTATTTATCCAAAATTATTACTCCCTCCGTAAAATTTTGAAACCAGTAGAACCCAAGGTAAATAATGAATTCAATCCCCTAAATAGTATTAAAATAATATCTTTCCACAATAGTACACTGCATACACGTACTACCCATAATAATTACAACATTCCACTACTATTTTCTCAATTTTCAGCCAAACGTGTAGCCTACTCATCAACCTAATGATTACCTTTTTTCAAAATACTACGAGTACAGCAATTTAATTCCATGGTCACGGGAATTGGGTTGAATAATTTACCTGCAATTGGTTATGTTTTCCCTTGTTGTGCAGAGTTTGTGCGCAGTCTTTTATTTTTCAACTGCTCCTAGGCTTCTTTCTTTTCTATGCAGTTAATGAATTTAGACTCTATGTAGTAGGTCTTCCATGGATGGGCCACCAAGGAGAAGTTGTGTGGGCCTAATCTGATTATTTATCACAGTAGCTTCCTTAATTCATTTATTCCCTTAACCACTTTGTTTACTTTAAAATTCAAATAATATATTTACCAACTTATACCTTATATGGGTGTAAATAATATTCCTATGAATAAACTATTCACACACATTAAGTAAGTATATATACAAAAATTTACCCGTCAATTAAATGACCGAGTCACCCATCACCGCAAGCTATAAACACCAAAATAGGGCCACGGAAAGGATGTATTTAGGAATATTAGGTCTAAAATTGCTAGACGACCAAATGGGTCGTTACAGGGCCGTATAAATTATACGGTCCGTATAAAGGACCGTACAATCCACAATTTCTCGAAACTTGTCCTCATCGACCCATTTTGCCTCCAATTCTTATGGAACCTTGTTGGCACTTGTTTAATTTAATACTTCATTAACAATCTAAGTGTTACACCCTGCACTTTCAGTGTTACACCCCGTACCTCGGAGAAGCACTAGTTAAATTTGAATGTAAGTATGTCGAGCTATGGCTAGGTAAAACAACTTTGAAGTGTGAGGAACGAAGCATTATTAAGTATATTGTTTAAGTAAAGGATGAATTATGATCTTGTAAGTCGTAACCGGGAAGGGAAATCTTGAAAACATAAATCTTGAAAACACAAGAACATGACCATTATCAAGTATAACAAATGATAAATATCATGTAGGGGGAGTTTTAAAAGATTCCAGGACCAAGCAAATCAAAGAAAATAAGTTTGTCAAAAATTTAAAAAAAGTTGGCAGAATTAAGGATAAAATTTTGGGTCAAATTTGGAGGGATATATCTCCAGGTATATTAGGAGTTTTAAGGTGTTTCAAAAGCCTAAAATGAAGTTCGTCGAGTCTAGTTTCCAACGCAATAAATCGCTCATCGATAGGACATCGGAGTAGAGAAATTATGGATGTTACAAGTTCAGCTGATAAAGCAGAAACGCGTGCTACAATACTGCTATAGTAAAATGCTACAGTGAACCCGACCCGAAATTGACCCTATATAAAGGGTAAAACTCCTTTTTTTCACCAGATTCTGCTCAGATTTTTCTAGAAAAAACCCAGAAAACATATGAGGGAGGTGAGTCTATCATAAAATTGAGTGATTTTTAATTGACGGAGTATTAGTTTAGGTTCGGATAGCGCGTGGTCGTGATTCTAGCATTGTTGTGTGGTGGATTCTAGCATGGATTCAAAGAGGATGTTGGAGATATTGCTATTTCAACGAGAATAAGGTATGAATCTCCTTCTAATTACGTTAATACCGGTTTATTCGCGAAGATAGAATGGTTAAATAATTGTATAGTAAGTTGGTTAGTTATAGAAGTTGCAAAACAGCGTGTGGAATGTTTTATGGCATATGTTGGTGTTGGAAATGATGTTATTACTATTGGTATTGTTGTTGGTGTTGTTGGTTGCTGAATTAGAATTTCGGGCTAGGCATATAAACAGGGGAGATGCTGCCCGATTTTCGGCAAAATATAGAGTAGTTTGACTTGAAAGATTATTGTAAGTATACTATGATGAGTCTAATGATAGTGTGAATCCTCTTAAATGTAGAGTCTCGAATTCGGACGAATAAGTGTGGATAACTGGAGGTTGAACAGGTATGTTAAGGCTATTCCCTTTCTTCTAAAGGCATGATTCCTTTCATATGAATCCAATAGGTGTTTTCCAAATGTCCCCTGATCCCTTTATGTGAATCCATAAATGTTTTCCAAGAATATTTTTATTCCCAAAAGGTAGAAATTCATGATTCATAGAGTTTATGAGTCAAAGGCATGACTTCTTTCTTGATAATCCATAAATATTTTCCAAAATGTCCCTATCTTTCGAATCAAAGATTTATGATTCTATAAGCTTTTATGACAACAACAACGGACATGTTTTTACAATATGAATGACGATGTTAAAGATGAGAATGTTTCTATGATGATTACGACGATGATGATGATTTCATGTTTAAAAGTCCCAAGCTTATGATTTCAATGTGAATATGAAAATGTTGAGTTATTTTCGTGATTTTCTTGATTTTTATTCATTGTTGTTGAACTCGCCTTATAATAATTGTTCCTTCAAGGTGAGATAGAGCGATGATGATTATTCCATAATATAATCGGAGGTTACCGACCTTACGTCACTCCGATGTACTTATAGCTTTTATTTGGCTCTCATGCATGCTTTATATATATGTATGTATTTTCTCACACCGCGCAGCGCTATAGTCAGCCGGGCATGGCACGTAGATGTGCACACCACTGCAGTGGGCATGTTATGATATTGTCCCGGACGCGGGCTAATGATGATAACACCGAGCCTTAATGGCCAGGCATGATACTATATATATGACACCGAGCCTTAATGGCCGAGCATGGTACTATGTATATGTATAGAAATGTTTTTTTAAAAGGCTAAGCATGCATGACATCCATCTTATGAGGCATTCAGATGTACAGGTTATCTCTCTGATTCCATGTTACCTTTCATATCTATATTATGTTGGTATTCATGCCTTACATACTCAGTACATTATTCGTACTGATGTCCCTTCTTGTGGACGCTGCGCTCATGCCCGCAGGTAGGCAGGGAGACGGATCTGACCCGTATGTGTCCTATCAGCGGATTCTCAGGAGCACTCCACTTACTTCGGAGCTGCATTCTATTTGGTATTGTCTTTATGATCACTTGTGTTCTATGTAGAGGCTCGTAGACGTGTGTGTACAGTTAAATATTTTATAGCTCCACCGGTTCATATTTTTGTATAATGTGTTGGTGGCCTTGGCGGCCTTATTTTGAGCTCTTACTACTTTACTGTTAGCCTTGTCGGCTTTATGATATACGTTATGTTATGGAAACCTTGCCGGTCCGCATATGAACATATGCGCTGAGTGATCGAATATTTCTATGCTGGGCCTTTTCATGCAGGTGTTCCTTGAGTTATGTTTATAATGTTCAAAGTTACGGATAAGTCAGGTGGTTCCCGGCCTACGGGTCGGAGCCCGTCATACTCCTGATAGAGGTGTGACACTAAGGGGCATCATAACTCTTCTTTAAGACATCATTAAGTCCACATTAGTTCGGTACTTTGCAAATCTTTGTTTTTGAAAACACGACTTATGCTTGACATTCTTCAACGAACTTTCTCCTCTTGCCTCAAATGTCTTTGGAATCTTAATTAGAACCGTTACGCACTACTTCTTACTCATAGGAACATCATCCACATCTTACCCTGAGTTAGTCTATCTACTATATGACGACATGAAATTTTTGAGGTATAACACTCTTCCCCCTTTAAAAACATTTGTCCTCGAATGTTAGGTTCTCGGGAATTTTACAAAAATTTCCCCAGAGTTTTCCCTGTAATATGGCGCTGCCATCCTGTCACAACAACCCACAATAACAATGCCTCACAGGGCTACAACAAACTAGCAAGAAATTATGGCCACACACGACCAAAAGCATGAAAAGAAAGCATACATACCTCATAATATTGACGTCTCATCTTGGATATCTTCCGGGGGTGGAAACAAGTGTGGGTACTTAGACTTCATGTTATCTTCGGCTTTCCAAGTCATTTCTTCTCGGTTATTATTTCTCCATAAGACTTTGACTGAAGCTACCTCTTTATTTCTGAGCTTCCGCACTTGCCTGATCTAGTATGGAAGTGGGTACCTCCTCATAAGCTAACTTTTCTGTAACTTGAATGTCATTAACTGACACGATTCTAGTAGGATCTCCAACACATTTGCGGAGCATTGACACATGAAAGACTGGGTGGCCTAATTTAAGTTCTGGAGGTAAGTCCAGCTCATAAGCTGCTTGACCCACCTTGCGGGTAATCTTATAAGGTCCAATATATCGAGGACTTAACTTTCCCTTCTTACCAAATCTCATCACGCCTTTCATCGGTGATACCTTTAAGAATACCCAATCATCGACTTTGAATTCTAAGTCTCACCGACGGTTATCCGCATAATATTTCTGGCGACTTTGGGCTGTCACTAATCAATCTCGGATAACCTTAACCTTTTTCACCGTTTGTTGAATCAACTCGGGACCTATTAGCTGTACTTATCCTACTTCAAACCACCCAATTGGGGATTTACACTTCCTCCCATATAGAGCTTCATACGAGACCATCTGAATACTGGAATGATAATTATTATTGTATGCAAATTCAATAAGGGGCAACTAGTCATCCCAACTACCACCGAAATCTAGCACACATGCCCGCAATATATCTTCCACGGTCTGGATAGTATGTTTGGATTGCCTATCAATTTATGGATGAAACGCTGTGCTAAGCCTTACCTGAGTACCCAAACCTTCTTGAAAGGACTTCCAGAATTTAGCTATAAATTGTGCTCCTCTATCTGTAATAATAGATATCGGGAAACCATGAAATCGCACTATCTCTTTAAGATATAACCTTGCATAATCTTCTGCTGAATATGTGGTTCTGACTGGAAGAAAGTGAGCTGATTTCGTCAGTCTGTCCACGATCACCCATATGGAGTCATACTTGCTTCGGGAGCCAGGAAAACCTACAATGAAACCCATGTTGATCGTTTCCCATTTCCAGGCTGGAATATCCATGGCTTGTAACAACCCTTCTCGTTTTTTATGCTCAATTTTCACTTGTTGGAAATTTGGACATCGAGCTACAAATTCTGCTATGTCTTTCTTCATTCCATCCCACCAATACATTAGCTTAAGGTCGTGATACATCTTTGTCGCTCCTGGGTAAATAGAATATCGAGAGTAATGAGCTTCTTCTAGAATCCGATGATGTAATCCTGCAACATTTGGAACACATAGCCTATCTCGGTACCTAAGAACTCCATCTATAGAAACTTCAAATGGTGACTTCTCTTTCTCATACAATGTATCCCTATAGTATCTCAACTAGGGATCTTCGTATTGGTGCTCCCTCACCTCCATATCTAAGGATGAAACAGTTGGGTTGTGAATACCGATTCCTGCATTGCCTGAACCAATTAAACGAACTCCGAGGCTGGCTAACTGGTGGAGCTGACGAATTAATTCTTTCTTCTCTGGAGGAACCTCACATAGATTACCCATTGATTTGCGGCTAAGTGCATCAGCTACTACATTTGCCTTCCCTGGATGATATAAAATACGCACATCATAATCCTTCAGCAGTTCTAACCGCCGCCTTTGTCGTAGGTTTAACTCATTCTGCTTGAAAATATATTGGAGACTCTAGTGATCTGTATAAATGTCGACATGTACACCGTACAAGTAATGTCTCCACATTTTTAGCGCATGAACAACCGCGGCCAATTCAAGATCATGGGTTGGATAGTTCTTTTCATATTTTCGCAATTGCCGGGAAGCATAGGCAATGACCTTACTGTGCTGCATCAACACACAGCCTAACCCAATACCGGAGGCATCACAATACATAACATAACCATCTGGACCTTCTGAGAGTGTTAGAACTGGGGCTGAAGTCAATCTATCCTTCAATTCTTGGAAACTGCGTTCACAAACATCAGTCCACTGAAATTTTGCTGATTTCTGAGTTAGCTTCGTTAATGGCGCTGATTTCTGAGTTAGCTTCCTCTAGAGGAAAACCCTTCCACAAATCTTCTATAGTAACCTACCAATTCCAGAAAACTACGGATTTCTGTAGGCGTTGTAGGCCTTGGCCAAGTCTTCACAGCCTCTATTTTCTGAGTATCAACTCGAATGTCGTCAGTTGAAATGATATGGCCCAGAAAAGTCACAGAATTCAGCTAAAATTCGCATTTCAAAAATTTAGCATACAACATGAGCCCGAAGAATCCCAAGGACAATGCGTAAATGGTCTGCATGCTCTGCTTCGGTCCGAGAGTATACTAGAATATCATCAATGAACACGATCACGAACAAATCTAAGAGAGGCCTGAATACATTATTCATCAGATTCATAAACACCGTCGGAGCATTAGTTAACCCGAATGACATAGCCCAAAATTCATAATGGCCATATCTCATTCTGAAAGCTGTTTTGGGAATATCTTCTTCTCTAACTCTCACTTGATGATACCCCGATCTCAGATCAATTTTGGAAAACCATTTGGCACCCTGTAATTGGTCAAACAGATCATTGATTCTTGGAAGCGGATATTTATTCTTTACCGTCACCTTATTCAGCTGTCTATAATCAATGCACATTCGTAGGGAACCATCTTTCTTTCTTACAGATAGAACAAGTGCTCCCCACGGTGACGAACTGGGCCTAATGAATCCCTTCTCAAGCAAATCTTTCAATCGAGCCTTCAACTCTTTCAATTCTGTAGGAGCCATTCGGTAAGGGGGAATAGATATAGGCTTGGTGTCCGGCAACACATCAATAGTAAAATCAATCTCTCTTTCCGGAGAAAGGCCTGGAAGTTCATCTGCGGAAATTCATTCACTACCGGAACGGATTAAAAAGTCGGTGGCTTTGCTTCGTTGTCATGAACTCGGACTAGGTGATAAATATAGCCTTTAGCTATCATCTTCCTTGCCTTAAGGTAGGAAATAAACCTACCTCTGGGAGACGCTGTATTACCTTTCCGTTTAAGTACGGGTTCTCCCGGGAATTGGAATCGGACTGTTTTCATTCTATAATCAACATTAGCATAACAAGAAGCCAACCAATCCATACCCATTATCACATCGAAATCTAACATTTCCAGCTCAAATAAATCAACTTTAGTCTGACGATCGCATACCATAATTACACAATTCTTGTATACTTGTTTAGCTATTATGGGATCACCAACGGGAATGGATGCCTCAAAAGTTTTAATTTGCTCGGGTTTCACCCCAATACGACCACCAATATAAGGAGTAATATAAGACAGCGTAAAACCCGGATCAATCAATGCATAGACGTCATGAGAGAATATGGATAATATACCTGTACCCACATCCGGGGAGGACACAAGATCCTGGCGTCCGGCTAAAGCATAAATACGGGGCTGGGTGCCACCTAAACTGGATGCTCCCCCTCTGCCCCTACCACGGCCTGCTGGAATCGGGGAAGTCTGCCCTATCGGGCGCACAGACGAAGAAGACGTTGCTGACCCTGTGGGATGAACCCCAACTCTACCACTCACCGATGGACAATCTCACGTCATATGCCCAACCTGACCACAGGCATAGCAAGCATCTGAACCTCGGCGACACTGACCGGAATGTAATCTACCGCACTAACTACATCACAGCACCGGTGGTCTCCGCTGGATAGGATTACCTCCAAACTGAGAACCTGAGACTCTCGAACTCTGACCCAAACTAGAATAAATAGGGCGATCAAATCTCCTGCCCGCAAACCGAGGAGGTGCACTAGTCGCGGAATAACCCAAATATCTGGAATACTGTTGTTGACCCCCTCTATACTCACCGCTAGCAGATCTGGCCCTCTTGCTCTGTCCTCTATCAACATCACGCTCGCCTCGGCGCGGATGTTGTTGCTCTTCTAAGTTCTGGGCATGGGCCTGAATACGAGAAATATCCATCCCCTCCTGCAATGAAGTTGTCAAGCAATCTTTGAACAAATACGGCCCTAAGCCACTCACGAATCGATGTACCCTATCTCCCATCTCCGTCACCATAGTCAGAGCATACCTAGCCAATGAATTAAAGTGAATGCTATACTCTCGAGCACTTATATTCCCTTGCTTAAGATTCAAAAATTTATCAGCTCTGGCCCGACGGACCTCGGGTGGCAAATAATGACCAATAAAAGCTTTCACGAGGTCCGTCGGGCCAGACTCTTGCCAAATCGGGGGAGATGCATTTTCCTTTTATGAAGATATCCAGTTATTATACCAAAGAATCGCCACATCCCGGAGTCTATAAGATGCCAGCTCCACAGATTCAGTATCGGAGGCGTGGATGATTCTCAACGTTCTCAGCATCTTATCAATAAAACCTTGCGGGTCTTCATCTGGCTTTGACCCAAAAAATTCTGGAGGATTTAAACTCATAAAATCATGGGCTCTAGCTCTAGCTTCGGTCATTTGTTGACCCGAAGCACCCGGTGGAGGAACTGGAGGCATAGGAGCCGGAGCTGAAGTCCCCTCTTGTTCTTCTAGAATAGGCGGAGTGTGAGAGGTATTAGATAGAG
Source organism: Lycium barbarum (assembly GCF_019175385.1). Classification (NCBI taxonomy): domain Eukaryota; kingdom Viridiplantae; phylum Streptophyta; class Magnoliopsida; order Solanales; family Solanaceae; genus Lycium; species Lycium barbarum. The sequence continues at coordinate 115,216,399 of NC_083346.1, read as the reverse complement.
CCTCATTATGATACTTACCCTCTTCTACATTTGTTGGTGGCTCCCTTTCCATCCGTTTTTCTGTCGTAGCCCGGCCCTTCTGGGCGGCTGCAGCTTTTCTCTTTACTGGCATCGCTGAAATCATAACGCACAATTAGGGAGGAGAAAATCTTATAACATGGCTCTGTGGCACGATCTAATAAGAAGAAGAATGTTCATTTTTCCTAAATGCCCCGCATCCTCTTGTTTATAAGTGTGGCGCGCTTCACACGCATAAACGAAACTCTACTCGACACGGCTCGTAGACACACCCTAGGACGGAACTGCTCTGATACCACTTTTGTCACGACCCGACTAGGGGGCCATGATGGGTACCCGGAGCAGACTACTGAGCACCACTCATTACGCTAGTCATCATACTCATCCTGAACACATATAAACTCCAAGACAGAACGTAAACATCCATAAGCCCTCACGACTGCCAAAAATGATATATAAGAATAGATAATCAGAACTCGGCGATGCAAACAACCTCTTTAACCTAAGTATAATAGGTAAATAATGCATCGCCTTAATTGGAACCATCTTCCCACTAGCTGTTAGCTTATAACGCGCATGTCCACATAATTTACATTCATTTAGATCAGCAACTTGCTTATAGAACAACATACAACCGTTTGGACAAAAATGAATTCTATCATACGACAATCCTAATTTGGAAACCAATCTCTTTGCTTCATAGTAACTCTTAGGTATGTCGAATTCCGGACTAACTAGTTCCCCCACAAGCTTAATCATTGAGTCCACAGCAGCTTTAGCAACAGTCCAATCTGATTTGATGTTAATCATTCTAACTGCAACAGACAACTTAGAATGCTGACTCCCTACCCAAAGTGGACGACTAGCCTCTTCTAATTCTTGATAGAAGCGCATTGCTTCTTCATTAGGAGGTTCCTAAAAAATTTGCTCAAGTTCAAACCCAGACTGTATGCTAAAAGCATCATTAACCATATCATTAACTCTATCATATTGGACATGACTATATTTATGCGACACACTACTTTCACCAACAACCATATTATAAAATATACCATTGACCCCATCAGTCTCTCCATGATCAGTCCAAACATAATATTTCTGCTTAAACCCACGACTATATAAATGAACCCTAACCGCTTCCGGTTTCAAATACTTCATACACCGACAACGAGAATAAGGATACCTAATTACCCCTTCATTTTGAAAAGGGTGAAGTGACATTGCATATGTGATAAACCCATCAACACCTTCAACAAATTTATCATGTACACCCACACGATTACTATTATTCATATTATACATCCACATACGATCCATCTACAAAAATATACCCACAAATTATTGAGGTTATAGAAATATATTATAACTTAAGAATTCTAATTTAAAATATAACTTAAGAAAACACAATCCCAACCATTTCTAACTTTGAATTCTCAATAACAATTCTAACTTTAATAATTTATGGATTCTAACTTTAACATAACTTGGAAAAGCACAATCCCAATCAATTCTAACTAAGCTAACACAAATACATTGACAATGAACATAAAAAATAGCACAATCGCAAGCAAATATATTTATATATATATATATATAAACTAGTCAAATAAAGTTTACATTTTTTCACAAATTGAACATCAATAACTTAAGAAAGCACAATACCTACCGATTCTAACTTTGAATTCTCAATAACAATTCTAACTTTAATAACTTATGGATTCTAACTTTAATATAATTTTGAAAAGCATAATCCCAACCAATTCTAACTTTGAATTCTCAATAACAATTCTAACTTTAATAACTTATGGATGCTAACTTTAATTCTAAAAATTGAAAAGTAAATCTAGTCAAATAAAGTCTACATTTTAGTTTTGAGGTTATAGAAATATTATAACTTAGTAATTCTGACATAACTTAATAATTCTAACTTTGAAAAGCACAATCCCAACCAATTCTAAAAATTGAAAAGTAAATCTAGTGAAATAAAGTCTACATTTTAGTTTTTAGGTTATAGAAATACTATAACTTAACAATTCTAACTTTGAAAAGCACAATCTCAACCAATTCTAATTTGAAATGATCAATAACAATTCTAATAACTTATGGATTCTAACAAAAAGCACAATCCAAAAAAAATAAACTAGTCAAATAATTAAAGTATACATTTTTGCACATATTCAACATCAATAATATTACAAACAATGATAACTAAGTTAACACAAATACATTGACAATGGACATAAAATATAGCACAATCTCAAGCAAAAAAAAAAATGAAAAGTAAACTAGTCAAATAAAGTTTATATTTTTTCACAAATTCAACATTAATAACATTGCAAATGATGTTTAACAAAGCTAAATAGACTAACATTAGGCCTAAAATCTACAAATAAAACTAAAATTGAAAGAATTTTAAAAGCCCTAATTTAAAAGAAACTAACCTCAATTTATTAAGTTAAAAACGGGTCTAAGGTAGGTCGGAGCGGGCTGCGCAGGCGGCGGGGCTGGGAGGCGGGGAAATGGGCGGCGGGGCTGGGGCGGCGGGTAGGGTTTTAGGGGAATGGGGAGTTTTGTTTGGGAAGAGGAGAAGAAATGGGAAATAAACCCATCTGCCCATTTTGTTAAAAAAAAAAAAACCGACGGACAAAGGCGACCCTGTCCGTCAGTTTTTTTAAAATGTTGACCAGATTTTGACCAAAAAAAATTGAAAAAAATAGAAACCGACCCTGTCCATTGGTTTCTTAAAAAAATTGTTTATTAATTTTTTAAAAAACAAAATGAATTGCAAATTATTTAAAATATTTCTAAAAATAAAACCGACATTGTCCGTCAGTTTTATATTAATTATTTTTTATTTTTTTTAATAAAACCGATGTGGGACTTCGGTTTTTTTTTGGCGAAAATATATTTTCAAAATTCTGCCAAAAAAACCGACGTCGCCGTCGGTTTTCTAATTAAAATAATTAAAAAAAAATAGAAATGCAAAAAACCGACGCAGTGAGTCGGTTTTTCAAACCGACGCAGCCCGTCGGTTTTTTATCCATCGATATTTGGCAGTTCTTTAGTAGTGACGATTGCAGATTCAATAACCTATTATAACGTTACTCATAAAAAAAAACATTTATAACAAATAAATTATTTCAAAGGCATAACATACAATGCTCCAAAGTTTTGGTTGCTGTTATATGAAAGCCATTCATTTGGTCAAATACAACTTTTAAAGTCTAAAGTTACTGTAGTCTAAAATAAACTAATATCGTAAAAATTCATTAACAAATATCAAACAACGAAGAGAGACAAGGAAGAAAGTTCTTATTTATTCCATATGTTTTCAACTCTATCATAAAAGAAAACATTTGTTCCACATGATTCCAACTCTAACATGCCTTAAAAAAAAAACAATCAAGTACTAGTATTTTCACTCATAACTTGAGAAACATTGAGCACAAATAAATCATGATTACAATATCCTTTGCCCACAAAACATTGTTCTTGGTTAACACAACCTTATCAGATTCAAACGAAACTTTCAACCCCACTTTTCCTAATAATCCCACTGAAACCAAATTGGTTCGGATATTAGGAACATGCAACACTTCAGTTAAGACCAAAGTTTTTCCAGATGTGAGTTTGAGAAACACTTTTCCTTTTTCAAGAACTTGAGCAGTTCTTGAATCACCAAGATACACCACTTCTTCTCCCTCATTGACTTGGGTGTAAGACATTAAATCAGTTTTGAGCTCTCATACAACATTAAATCAGTTTTATTGGCACAAATATGCCTAGTAGCACCAAAGTCTATCACCCAGTCACTCACACTGGCCACAATGTTCACTTGGGAAATGACCACAACAATAATATCATCTGCTTCAGCAAGATTTACTCTGGCTTAGCAGGATTGTCAGTATTCCCAAATCTGTTTCTACACGGAGCTGCATGGTGGACTGGTTTACCACACACATAACAATTGCCTTTTTTCTTGAAAGTTTGATTGTTGGCTTTGAGATTGTAACCAGGTTCCTTTTCATACCTGGTATTTTTGTTGCGAGACTTCTTGTCCTCCACAAGATTGACATTTGTGGTGATCTCTTTTCCTTTGGCAAAAATTGATTGTTTTCGGTTGGTATTTCTATGATGACGTGTTTCACCAAATCATCAAGAGATAACAGCTTTTGTTTGTGCTTCAAATTTTGTTTGTAGTCACTCCAAGATTGCGGTAGTTTTTCAATCAGCATACCAGCCACGAACTGCTCCGGCAAAATAATTTTCTCCGACTTAAGATCTTCAACTAGTTTGTGAAACTCGTTGATTTGCATCTTCACATCTTTGTCCTCGGTCATCTCCCATTTGCAAAAATTACCAATAACAAACTTTTGTTTGGTAGCATCTTCAGCAGTATACTTTGCATGCAGCGAGTCCCAAATTCCTTTGCTTCTTTATTAGAACAATACACATCGAACAACTCGTTGGGAAGAGTACTTAGTATAGCGTGCTTACATACCTTGTTTGCATAAACCCATTGATTTTTTTGAGTAGTAGACGATTCATCGGGTTTTGAATCTGTTAGCACAGACGCCACATCATGTATGTCAAGAGCAGAAAAAATACGTTCCTGCCATCTCTTAAAATTTTGTCCACCAAAAACTTCCATCTTTGAAACATCAGGGAAGTATTTAGCAAAGGTGTGTGGAGACACAACGGGAACATTAACAAGAGATGTTTGTGCAGCAAGAACACCATCAGTGTTATCGGTAACGGTAGCGGTTTGATCTTTTCTGTGATCCATGACAACAAATAGTAAATATCCTTAAGATTGTTGGAAATATATCTTGGAAATCACGGAAATATTCGGAGCTTGAGGCGTGTCAATTAAGACACTGTCCTTAAGGATATTTCAACCGGTTAAGGTGTATCTCTCAGGATTTAACAAGCTCTTCTAGTATAAAACTAGAAGCCAAAATCTAATAAATATTAAATAATTTTATAAAACCCAACAAAAGAAAGTGAGGAGTAGAATAATTTTTTTTTCCCTTTCCGTGTATACCCTATGAAGTCAAAGATATTGGAATTTATAGGCTTTAAGAAGTTAAATTAATGAACATTTGAATGGATAGCCATAGAGGCTAATCAAAGCTAATAAAATAGTCAGCAAATAATGTGGGATTTGAATACAAATAATAGCACCTAATGCTATTCAAGGATATCAACGTTGGCCATCAGTTACTATTTCAAAAAGTTCACAGCTACAGATATTTGATATTATTAGTATATCAAATACTCATAAAGAAAGAATTAAGGAATGAATCTAGACAATAAAAGGTGACCAAATTCAATCATAAAGGCTAACCAAAATTTAGTTACAAAACGTTTGGGACAATCAATTTCTCTCATTAAGAAATCTGTCATTAAGGCTAATAAACTATAGAATTAATACTCTTATTTCAAAGTAGACATTAGGAATAGTCCTTCTATTTTTGAAATATTAAATAGAAAATAATATTTTGCTAACAAGTCTAACTTCATATTCGAATACCTAAAGTTTAAAAACCCAAAGTTCAAATTCGGACTATTGAATTCAAACTTCAAAAGCATGAACTACAAGCAAAAATCGCTGTTTGCATGTTTAGATGAGAAGTATAATTTACACTGTATTTTCCTACTTGGTCATATTCTGTATTTTCCTACTTTGTCATATTCAGTCTCAATGATCTTTATGCTTTTGAGTGTAAGCCATGCACTTCGGAACTAATTTCTCTATCGCAATCCAGCTAATCTACACTTGACACATGTTAAAGCCTAATCAATTGTCATGCAATAATGCTCACTGGTAGTGACATGTATAATATCTTTTACACTTTCTAAGTTAAGATCAATGACCTGCCATAACATATATTGATAGAGAAAACGTGTAGATCGTTCAATTCCATATTGTTTAGGATTTAACATTAACATAGTTTAGGATTATTTGTATTATTACAATTAGAATTGTAAGAGTCAAATCTCAATCTAAATAGAGAAGACATGACTATATAATGAAGCTTTTACCTCGCGTAGAGAAGCACAAAGATAAAACATTATAAAAAATTATATTTTTATGCTAATTATTATTCTATATTTTTACGCTAATATTAGTCTGTTTATATATATATTAATCATAATTTTATAAATAATAAGGTAAATATCTTGTTATAGAAAATTAAAATATTCAGATTATATATCAAACTTATTCACACTATCTATCAGCATATAAAAAATTCTTTATTCTAGTGCAACTCTTTGAAGAACCACATATGACTTATTTCCTATATCCTCTTATTGAATCTTCTGGTTCTCTCTCTTACTTATGATGATAAATAGATAGACCATAGATCTACCTCAATCGCAAGTGAAACTTTATTCTGGCCTCATTATACATCTAGTCTAAATAAGAATAACTTGGTAAAATATCTTTGAATAAAGAAATAATTTTTTCCCCGTTTGAACGTGCAGTTGCTTTTCTACTTGGTAGTTAGGTGCAATGTACCACCATTAACTATTTGCTCAATTATTTTGAAAAAAAGACGGCTGCATGTAGAAGAACGAAAAAGGACAATCGGTGCGTTTTAAAAGTCTTTCCAGTTGAGGTCGGTTGAAAACATAATTAAGAAAATAAAAATATGTTTATTTAATAACTTAAATTTTTAAATGAAATTGTTACATAATATACAATAGAAATGTTAGAATGTTATGAATCTCGGGCCCAATTCAAGCAATCATATATCTACACAGAGATACAGACCAATCAATATTTCAAGTCACAGAGTCCCATAATTCATTTTCTCTTCACAAAATTCTCTCCAATCTCCAAAAGCTAGCTCAAAAAATGAGAATTGCTCAAGCCATATTAAAGAACCATATCCCTTAAAGGGCCGACGTGAGATCTTTCTTCACATAGAAGCTTCAAAACTTCCTTCACTGACCTCCACACACAATTATATAATGTCTACTAGACTTTTTTTTGGTTATAAGTCTAGCAGATTATATTCTAGCTAGGTCATTCAAAAGGGCTCATATAGCTTTGGGGTGTATGTTGTTTTTGGTTCTCCTTTCCGTCACGCAACTTCGTACTGGAAGGTCTTTGGCCTATAAGCAAACAAATAATTAATGCGTGGATTGAGCACACCGCAAACAAAAACCTAACATTTAACAAGGGTGACAAATCTATTATCTACCGAATTTCAAATTATACAGCATTATCCTTCAGAAATTTCACGGCTATCCAAGAAAAAGTATTGAAATGTGGAAACAAGCGAAACTATTTACACAAAATTCTACATATGCAACGGTAGCCACTACAAGTTAAAATTAAAGTCACATAAGCTTTGCAATTTTGACCTTCTCAAATTACGAGTGTTTTTTTAGTGAGCCAAGCAAGTTAAAATTAAAGTTCACATAAGCTTGCAATATTCTTGTGGGTCACGGTTCTTTTCCGGTTTCCAAACAACATCATGCACCAAGTTTACAAAAATGACTACTAAGGTACTAACGAAACCATGCATATTTGATCAATTATACACGTATTTGCATATGATTGGATGATAATAGGTAAGTAGATAATTTAATACAATGATTAAATGATATAATGCCACTTAGGAGATGTTGGTTAGTCCAGTTTCGGTTAATGGACCCACTTATCACGTGGAGGGGCCAGATTAAAAAAGACAAAGAAATAGTCACTTAGAAAATCTACTCTAATCCCCTCTCCACCAGTTATTATTTATCTATCACGTGGGACTCCTTACCCCACACTACAGTTGCTGCTACTAATTTTCTACTATTATAAAGTGTATTTTATTCACTCACTTGCCTCAACTCACGATCTCTTATCATATACCTTACTCTTATCATCTACAATATTTTGCTATTTGAGCTAGCTAGCTTGTGTTGGTGATCAGGATCAGATATAGTAAACTAGATAATGAGTGGTTCTTCTGCTTCATACATCCACATGGTAAATACAAATATCTACGGATGTATAGTTCAATAGTACTATCGATCAGTTTTTTTTTTTTTTTTTATTTCTTTTTAGATTTTTGGGTGTGTCCAGTATCAGTTATAGAACCCTGACGTCTAACATAGTCAGATTCAAGATTTTATCTCTATGAATTTAGCACTGGGTTCCTATCACTGAACTCATCACCTTGTTTAAGTTTTGAGTTCACGGTTTAATTTCAGCAATTCTAGTGGGTTTATATATATTGATAAATCCAGGTTTACAGTAAAATTTAAGGGTTCAAATGAAATCATATCTATACTACTAAATCTGTCGATTAGCATCGCTCAAGACCTGTTAGAGGGGAAGAGCTTTCTATCTGAATTTTTTTCATAATGAGGGCTCAAACCAGAAAACTCTAGTTAAGGGTGGAAGGATACTATCCATCCCACCGCAATCCTGGATGAAACTACAAAATAAATTGTTGTTTATTCTCTATACTTAATTGCTTGCTGTTTTTGTTCTTATTCCCATGCTTATTAATCTGTTAACCCTATAGGTGCAGCACCTGATAGAAAAGTGTTTAATTTTCCAAATGACAAAAGAGGAGTGCATGGAGGCACTATCCAAGCATGCAAACATAAAGCCCGTAATCACTGCCACTGGTTAGTCCAATTGTTACTCTTTTTTATTTATTCTATTGTCTGCAGCTATTAGCTTAATAGCTTAGAGTTTAAGTTTTGTATAGTGATATAGTATATGATATTTTTACACCATCTTTCGGGGGACGAGTTGTTTATAACTAACATGATTTAATAACCTTTAAAATAGAGTAAATAACGGAGTAACTTGTTCTATAAAAAGTTAAATTACCCTGATATATAGTTTAAACATTATGTACACATGCGCGCATGTATATAACTTAAAACACATTAGCTTATGCATATTTCACATTGGGAGACTCAATAAACTGTTTTTTCTAGAATCTAGAACCTATAAACTCAAAATTTTGGTTCACCTCTATTTCCAGTATGTCCAACTGATCATCATGATATTGTTGGTTTATATTTTGCAGTGTGGAAAGAGTTAGAGAAAGAGAACAAAGAGTTCTTCGAGTCATATACGCAATCGCAGAACAAAGATCGCATGACAGATGCAGAAACTAGCGCTATGATACAGAAAATGATATCAGATTCCAAAGAATCGGACGAAGCAGGTTCTTCCAAGGAATCAGACAAGGAATAATAGTTGCATAGGAGTTTATTATAACCACGCGAAAGCGATCTAACCTTTGAGTTCTGGTTGGCATCCAGTGCTGATTGTCTAAAGCATTCTCCCTGCTATCAGTATATTTTAAGCTAGTATAGCAGGTTTATCTGTCTTATTTTCTAAGTTACTAATATTACTTCTATTTATGAACGATTACATGTAATTATCTTTTAAGGGGTCGGACTCAAACGTGATTATAAAGTGTAGTACTGCCAATGTCCGTAGCTACGTTATTGAAAATGCGGATCGGACAATATTGTACTGTGCGGTCCTTTTCTGGATCATACTATATATATATATATATATATATATATATATATATATATATATATATATATATATATATATATACTCTCTCCGTTTCAATTTATATGAACCCATTTGATTGAGCACGACATTTAAGAAAGAGTGAAGACTTTTGAAACTTATGATTCAAACTAAGTCTTGAATATTTGTGTGGTTGTAAATCATTTCATAAAGTGAATTTATTTCCAAATTAGGAAAGAGGTCATTCATTTTGGCACGAGCTAAAAAGGAAATAGGTTCACATAAATTGAAACGGAGAGAGTATAATATACCTGTTGGTTCAGCTCCAAACATCCCAACTCGAGTAAATTTCTTAATCTAAGTTTTTTTAGGTCACAAGTTGGTGTTGACAAGACCAAAACCTTAAAAGGAATGGTTGGTGTATGGCCAGAGGCGGAGGTACAAGCCCAGCTCAGATGAACCCATTAGTTTTACTCCAATAGTATCTTTGTGTTAAATTTTTATTAAATATACATACATATTAAATTTGAAATCCAATTATTTATGCTTGAAGTCATCGTTGTAAAATTTAAAATTCATAAATTTAAAATTCTCGTTCCGCCTCTATAAAGGAGCTGCAAAGGATGTGTGTGTGGACGCCACACTAGAATCTTCAAATATTGTCTTCTCGTCTGTTGCGTGGTTACATATTTTGGCTCTCTAGCTGTCTTGTAGTGCTGTATGCACACTTACACAGTGTACAAGATGTCATGTGATTTATGATTTTTCAATATGGTGATTTAGCAATAAATGAAGCCTCTCAAAGTAGGGGCTACTTATTCATTTTTACGTCGCAATCAGGGTACGCACCTTTTCCTTAATTTGGTGTTTTTCTTAATAACTAAAAGAGTGCGCAATTTTGTTTTTGCCTTATTCCATACTAACAAAAATGTGATTTTTTCGACAGATTTTTTTGTTGAAATGTCATAAAAAGAAATTAGATTTCTTACAAAAAAAACCCCGCAGAAAACGTGCTTTAGTGGTGGGTGCAAATTTCAATACATGATGATATTACATTCCGCCATCATCACTAATTATTACTATCAATCACTATATTGATCGATATTGTCAATTATAATCACCCCTAGTTATTACTCACAATCACCAATCTGCCAACGCTACACCAACTACCAATTAACATCACTTGGCCCCACAACTACCACAGTTAGTCATCATTATCACCAACCACCAAATAATTATTAAAACTATTTTGTTGATATATATAGTATTAGATCATATAAGTATTTTATTTTAATCTTAATGATAAATTTTCTACATTCCGATGTTGAGAAACAAATAATTTTAATTATTTAATATTCTAATTTGAATATAATATTTTAATATTCAGACATGCATTCAGATTAAGACATCTTAATCACTATAAAATAAATTAGGGGTGGCAAATAAGCGATTTCAACAGAATTTGAACGAGTCAAAGTGAGTTAAATCAATAAATGACATATAAATAGTTGTTTCAAAAAATTTTAAACAATTAATTTTTAGATGCAAAATTTAATCTGGAGGTGGAACTCTAGCTAGCTACTAGAGGCTAAGATTGATCATTTCATCGGTCAGTGTTGGGTATATGGGTTCATTGGACTATTGATTTGTCATGCGTTAACCGCATAATCCAAATCAACCTATCATCAAAATTATTCTAGTTATCCAACCCATTAAAATTTGAGTGGATTGAGCGAGTTACATGGATTTGAATGAGTTTCGCCAAAATAAATTGGATACTAACGCCTGTATACAACCCTAAGAATTTGTTAGCATATTTTTTGCCAAAGATTATGCTTAGCCATTGAAGTTCAAATTTTTTGGCATTATTGTATAGCCAGTTACAATTAAAACGTGCCATTTTATTGGAAGATAACTATTTTATTCCTTATTTCATGCTTTCTAATATATATCCATCCAAAAAGCTATCTCATACCCCTATTTCACGCGTAAAACGGAGTAGTTCTTGTTTTCAAAAGTCAACGGGTTATGCTGAAAAGCGAGTTCAACGTTGAACGAGTTATATATTATATCCAGCAAATCGAAGTTAATTCGCTAGATATTCGTTACAAGATTGACGATGATTCACCACCATTGTTGATTGACACTGATATGGGTTTGCTTGTATTACCCCGAGCTGAAGAAGAAGAAAAATCATATTTTGAGGTGTATTACTTGTGCATATCAGTGAAGGAGAATGATTTACCTAACATTAGTTTTAACTTTGAACGATGAACATTCATCTAGCCAGATGTAGGCAGATTGCTCATATATAATATACATAGCGGTGAACAGGATTGGCTATTGAAATGACGATGAACAAGATCGAGTGCTGAAATCAACCGTATATATCAATATGTATATCGGTGGGCGAATAACTTTGTACATATTGTAACATCCCGTGCGTCTAGGTTAAAGCGCGTCATAAGTTAGTTGATGTAAGCTTGAAGGGATTAAAGTCATTTATGAGGTCATAAAGGGTTTATGACAGTGCTATTGTAAGACCCCGTAAGTTTGACAAATTTGATATCGTCAAATATTATTTTGATACGGTGTAGATATATATATATATATATATATATATATTTTTAAGTAAAACATTTTAGTAAAGATTTGATAAGTATGATTTCGGGTAGTTACTATTAATACTATTTCCGAATATGCTTTAAATTATACACATGATTTGAGAAAGTTTATAAATGAAATTTTCTTTACTATAAAGCTAGAAATTATTTCTTATAAGAAAAGTTATCTTTTTTCCATTTTGAGAATTAATAGTTCAAAATTTGTACTCTTGATATAAGATTGGAAATTAGAAGTTGACAAAGTTACATCGGTAGTAATAAGAAGTGACGAATATTATTTATTATAATTAGTTGGAGTTAATAAGTTAATATGCATTATAAAGTATAGTATTTTATGTTATCTTCCACAAACTAGTATTATAATATTATCCTTGCAGCTGATACATGGAAAGAATGTAGGGCCCCTATGCGATTAATTGGAAAACGTGCTGGAGCATATACACGCACTAAAGAAGATATAGCAATTGATGTTACCGGTGCCCTCATTTTGTCGGGAATGAATTAGTAGTAACAAAGGGAAATTCCTTAATGGGGAAGTACCCCACCGCCATAACCTTTTAATCAATTTTCTGCCACCTTAAATAGCTTAACATATAGAAATTAATCACTTCCAATCACCATTTTCTCTATATGACCTTCAGTGAATATTTTCTTCATAGCAAGACCCACGTATAAGATTCTAGATAGGACGACCAAGCCTCTAAAAAGTGTCCAGATGGGTATTTCACCCCAAGTGATTACAAGCTTAGACATCATTGTCCACGATTTCCCAGTACGAGCATCATGTCGCTCCGGAATAGCAAATCGAAGGTTACTTCGTAGTAAAGTAAGGTGACGGGAAGCTTTTAAAGAAGGCGACCCAAGTACAATTCATCATCTACAACCATCTACGAACGTGTATGAGCATGAAAGGCATGTATTTGTTGAGAACTAACGGGACGGTGGTCGGAAGCCGTGGCCCATAGTAGTTATATACAAGTAGGTTATGGGTTGTTTTCTTATGGTGGGGATGTTTGGTAGCTCGTGTAGAGCTTGTTTGTAGCTAAAAGAAGGTCGGGTGTGGAATGCACCATTGTAGCCTCGGGGAAGCTCGTCGCTCTTTGATTGCTTGACAATAATGTTGGTATAATTATAGTATGTTGTTGCGTTGTTGATTACGTTGATATTAGTTGTCTTAAACAGGTTAAACGTTTATCGGAGGGATTGACTCGTTGTGGTCATTCGAAGATCAAATCGAGGTACGTAAGGTTGTTCATTGACTCGCCACTATGGCACAACGTGTGTTGTTTGTTTCTTGTATGGACCATTAGTGTCTAGAGCTGATTAATGTGTTGCCTTCATATTGTAAGTCTTGTGAGCCTCTTAAGAAATGGTATATGTCTGGATTCAGTGCACTTTAGCATTTACTCATAGAGTTTAGTTCCAAGTTGTTATGATGGAATTAGAGTTTCACTTAAGTATGAAGATGTGGATGGTATACGAAGTATAATGAAAGAGGTCATAGAGCGACTGTCAAATATGAAGGGCGCTTAAGATAAATGATAGTATGCGACTGAGGTCCAAGAGGTTGTCATGGGACATAGAGTGTAACGTAAGGAGAAAAGGTTAAGAGAATCCAAGTTGCCCAATTGAGTCATAAAGCATCCTCTAGTGTAAATTAGGTATAACAGAGAGGTACTTCCTTTTTCTTCTTTTGGCATGACTCCAACGACGAAACGTAAACAAACGAACGATACTAAAAAAATGATACAATTCTTAGTAAATATAGAAAGCTTATGTTCATTGTCCCTTATAATGTAAATTCTGATTCATGACATTGATTCTTGATTCTTATTGAACGTTTGTTGATGAAGTTAGTTCATAACGTAATCGGACGGTAAACGACTATAGGTCACTCCAAAAGATGCTCGAATGATCCTAAAAGACTCTTCAGATATTGTATGTACATATGTAATGAGTGATGAAGTTGTATACGCATATACAATACCTATAAGGGCATAGCTATGGCATTCCTACTTTACCACCGAGCTACGGTCAATTGGGAAGTTATGTATCTCGATTTACCACCGAGCTACGGCTGGTTGGACAGTTACGCATTTATCACCGAGCTACGGTCGGTTGGGCAGTTATGCATTTACCACCGAGTTAGGGCCGAGTGGCAGGGATGCATTCTAGATAGTACAGATGTTCAGTGAGATGGTATAAGCTCCACTTCTTCATGGAGTTGGGTCAGGTCTTGTACTTATATGTTTAGAGATTATGGGTAGGTCGGGGCCCTTTTCCGACTAGGTTATGTCAGTCAAATGTTCTTAGAGGCTTCATAAACGTCTGTGGTCGGTTCAGTCATGTACTGGTTTATTATTCTGATCATATGGACAGAGCATCTTATAGTTCTATTAATAGATTTACAGGTTTACTACATCATGTAGATGATTACAATTTCAAAGTAGATGCCTATAGTATATATGTAGAATGTAGTCCGTCCCAGTCGAGACTGGGCCGTGACACATATGTTGTTGTGCATCGTTATGGAAAAAATATTGTGTATAAGTGTGTACATCATAGAGTGAATACATGTGTATATCAACACGATGAAACTGACATCAATTAAGTTTTTATTTACATATGTGGTGTTTATATCATTAGCAATTACTTTGTATCCCATGTATATCAAATAATGAAAAATTATGTATATCAAAATGGATAAATGAAGCCCATATTTTTTTTTATATCAGTAGGAAGAGCTTTATATCCTGTCGTATGTATATCAGATAATGAAAGTTATGTATATCAAAAATAATAAATGGCACTCAAACTTTTTGATATACGAGTAATCTGGTATCAAAATCGTAAAAAATTTCGAAAAAAGTTAACTAATGGAATGTAGGGATACTGATAAACTGATAGCGAGTTTTATGGTGATGATTTGATATATTTTCGTATGATTTGGGAGATCTAGGAGAGTAGAAGATATTCGGAAGATTGAGATGTGTTCAAAATTTTGGAAGCTATTTTAACGGTAAACTTTGATGGTTTGAGAGATTCATGTATATGATTTGAGAAATTTTGGTTTAGAAGACCGAAAGATTTTCAGAAGAAAAAAAAATCTTTACCGGTTATTGAATACAAAGTTATAACCTAAAAATGTGGGAATGGACTATCCGTAGCCAAATATTTGAGGGAAATTGACGTGGGAATACAAGGGTCATTCGCACGAATGCCCCTATCTTGGGGTGGTCTTTAATTTTGCCCGTCAAACCGTTGGTCTTTAATTTTTGCCCTTCGACTTTTTCAGTAACAAAAGAGTGGGTGAAAATACTTCTGACATCATTCGGCCTGCCCACCTAATTTTTCAAGGCATAAGTTTATAGAAACTTTTCCTTGTCCGGCATAATTTCTGTAGGAATTAAATTTTCTGGCATAAGTTGTGTAGCAATTAATTCGCTCGGCACTACACAACTTATGCCGGAAAATTTAATTCCTATAGAAATTATGCCAGACAAGGCAAAGTTTCTATAAACTTATGCCCTTCGAATTAGTTACTACGCAACTTTATGCTGGATAATTTAATTCCTATAGAACTTATGCCGGACAAGGCAAAGGTTCTCTAAACTTATGCCTTGCGAATTTTATTTTATTTTTGGTAAGAAAACAACGAATTCATTGCTGTTGCTTGGGATCGAACCCAGAATTTGTATCTATATTTTATGCAGCTATTTATATGGACAAAGTACGTTGCTATTTTGGATGGGTTGCCGGGCTTTTGCAGGGCAGGTCAGGTCAGGCCGTGTGGAGGTTGCAGTGTCCATTGATACATCTAGACATCATTGAGGACCACATGCCCGAGCGCATCTTACGACAGTATGGGCATACACAGAGTATAACCCAGACGTTCGTCGTGAGTTCTGACACTACCAACGGGGCGATCAAGCCGCCATTAATGATGCATTTTTGGCTTTCATGGGTGTCCAGCTCCAGCGTTGTGAGGACAGGTTGGGCACTTTAGCGGTGGTCGGCCATGTGACTCCCATCATGGATTACATGCGCTGGTATCATGGGATCACACGTTGATTAATCGACAACCCAACTTTGCATCTCGCAAGGGATGTAGGATATGCAGCACTCGCGGGGCAGTACGAGGGATTGGTAAGTTTATCGTATTTAGATTTATTTCATTGTATTAATTGTTACGTTTTAAAAATAACTTCTTCTTTTTTACTGTTGAACACAAATGCAGCTGGTGGCCGTACAACGATTACGCATATTGGGGTTAGAGCATATGTCTTACCCCGGGGTTGTGGGGCTTGTGGTGGAGATGGTAGGGATATCCAAGGATGGTATCCGGCAGGCAGGAGAGTCTAGGCGCATGAATGATCCTGTTCCAGAGGCCAATTATCAGGCGACGCGAGGAGGAGGTCGTGGTACTGCCAGAGGACGCGGTGCTGCTATAGGACTTGGTGGTGGAGGACGCCATCTGGTAGATGAGGCAGATGAGGCCGCTCCCATTCCAGAGGTCGTTCCCGTTCTATTCAATCAGCAACCGTTCCAGGCCAGTAGCAACTCAGCTGGACAGTCACCTACGTTTACGCCGCCGCGCCTACTTGCTGAGATACCTGAGTCTTCATCTCAGCCGAGCCAGAACACGTACATGGAGGAGCGTGATGACATCGATTGGGCGACGTTACGCGCATCATTAGATGATGAGCGGCTTGTGAGGAATTTAGACGGGCCCAGGATTCTTGACTTCTATGACTTTTTAATCCCGGTTAGTATTTAGAATACTTATTTGATCATTTAAATTACTTATTTTAAATATATATGTTATTTTTTATTTCGTAATTTTTTATATTTTAGGATTCGGAGCCAGTGGGTGCACCAGAGCGACCCACTCAGGAGTTTTCTCATGGGCCTGCCGAGCCAGAGGTGTCTTCCCATGTGACTGTCGAGCCACAGGTAAGCTTTTTATTAAAATTAATTTTATTCAATAGCAAGTGAATATTTAAAATACATATTTGATTATTTAAAGTATTTATTTTAGATATATATGTTACTTATTATTTCGTAATTGTTCATATTTTAGGATTCGGCGCCAGTGGGTCCATAAGAGCGAGCCACTCAAGAGCCTACTCATGGGCCTGCCAAGCAAGAGGTGTCTTCTCATGAGACTATCGAGCCACAGTTAAGATTTTTACTTAAAATCAATTTTATTCAATATAAGGTGAATATTTATTTAATTTTTTTAACCTTTATTCGGACCTTGAACAGCATCTCGTCCATGGGACTACTTCATATTCTGCACCAGACCCATCTCAGGAGCATACAGACCCATCTCAGGAGCCTACTCAGGCATCCGTCGATACACAGGTTTGATTATTTAACAAACGTTAATGTATTCAATATAAATAAGAAATGATATTAATTTTTATATCTTTTTCAGGTTCATCCTTCTGCGGCTGCGGTGGCAACTCCCGACAAGGAAGAGGTCGCGTTTCCAGACCCAACTCAGCTTGAGATTCTGAGCGTGCCAGTGGGACTAGATTCCAAGAAGAAGCACGTTATGCAGAAGGGCACAAGGGCGAGGGATGATCATGGCTTAGAGCGCCCTGTTATTTAGAGGAAAAGGGGGGGATGGAGATGATGGCGAGGGCGGTGGGGATGGTATGAGCCTTAGGCCTAAGGATAGTCTCATGCATACCACATGTGGGACCCACTAGTATATATAATAATGTTGTACAGTTTATGTAAATATTATATATTTAAAGCATTTCTATTTATATTTATAAATATTATCTTAGTCTTTATTATTGTTCATAGTGCCACATCCTAAATTGATAATAAAAAAAATCGTGACACATTCGAAATAAAGTTAAGCATTAATTTAAAAATAACACGAAACCCTAAAACATAAATAACGTAAAGCTAATGACAACAAGTCTTCAAACAAAAATGGACTTCGAGCACTTTTCAACTACTAAAATGATAATCCGCAATTTTGCGTATCATTGACGTATTGAGCCTACCTTATTAATCGCACAAAAATAAGTAGGGTTCTATATAAAATATTGAAGTTCCAGAGTCTCAAAGCATGATTAATATACAGCTAAAATACGTAAAAAAGCATGAAACTATAAAAGCAAGAGAGTTAACCAAAATTTAAGTCGGGTATATAGCGCGGTATCTTACTGCGTTAAAGGTACCTTTGTGCCTACTTTTTTTTCTGAGGTATTTTGGTTCACTTGGTCTTTTAGTGGGTCATTTTAGTTTCGGACTCATTATTTTGTGTGTAGTGGGCATTGATGTTCTTTCCCCTTTATTTTAATTTATAGCTACTTGTGAAAACAAATGTGTTCAGCCCATATGATAATACCTCTCAGACCAGTTATTGTCTTGTTTAACATTAAATTAAAGAACTGCAACTTTATATGGACTTTGTAGCGACCACTTATTGGATGGCCATTGTTACATCTTGGAAATTTCGAGTCGTTTTGCATTATGAGTAGACTAACACAAGCCTAAAGGGGACATGAAATCCTTATAAAGTTAAGGAGTGTATTTGATAACTTTAAGTGCGTACCTTAAGGTTTTGGATTCATATGAAGCGGTGGAAGTAAGTTCGTCGAAGGAAGTGGAATTTGAGTCATGTTTTGGGAAGATTTCGCATCAATTGAGTTATACTTTGTTTAGTAATGCCTTGAGAGGGATCTATAGGGCCTCTTAGACCGTTAATGACATTTTGTACAAGTACCAAAAGAGGTTCCATAAGGATTGGAAGCCAAACGAATCAAAAGGAGCAAGTTATCGGAGGGGGAAGTTTGACGGTCCATTTGACGGACCGTAGGAAGTTTGATGGCCCATCAAACGGTGGAGCCACCACTGTGAAACGGTCATAGAAAGGTCTGTTGGGTTGGGCTATTTGACGGTCCATTTGACGGACCACAGGATGTTTGACAGACCGTCAAAGTTGTCATCGGGTTTTTAAGTGACGCTTTATATATTTCGTTTTTCCTCATTTGGGTTCATTATTTCCCCATTTCAGATCCTAGAGCTCTCCAAAACCCTCTTCCCAAGTTTATATACTAATCCATACCAAACTCAAGAGGATCAAGAGATTCAAGTGCTAACAAGCTTACTATGGTTTGTGAAGCTCAAGATTTCCCTTGGTGTTGAAGTTGGAGGTTTCACCCTAGTGGAGAAATTTGATCCAAGGCTTGTTCTTGTGTGATTAAGGTAAGTTTTACATCTATTGCATAAGAAATTGATTCATCATCTGCAACATCTATCCATTTGTTTGATTGTTATACAATTTGGTTGAAGGAGGAGAAATGAAAGGAGAGTTCAAGTATGAGTTTGAGTGTATTTTGAGCTATAAATTAACTCGAGTTATAATTTTTGGCATGTTGTGAGTATAATCTCGTTATGGGTGGTAATAATGATGATGAGGAAGTGTTGTATACAAGCGCATATGGTGTTGTGTTGTAGTTATTGTTATGGGTTGATTATGAAAAGGAGTTTTGGGGATTGAATGGAGTATAACTTGAATGAAGTCTCTTAATTATGGTATTGTTAATAATGTCATTGTTGATTGGGAGTTGTTTTGGAATTTGATAAAAATAGATGAAATAGGGTGTAACAACCCGATATTTTTGAGCGAAATTTAGAGTTACTTCCTTAATTAGAACTTATTAAATTTAACGAGTTTCGTATTAAAATGGGTATTGATTATATCCATATAGCATGTATGTATATATTTAGTATTGAAAATTACACTATAAGTCACTATACAAGAATTAAGAACATAAATAGCACAACTTTTCATATTCTACAAAAAGAACACTATTTATTACATTTATAACATCTGAAAATTAATATGTGATGAATGGAAATGTCCCCTAAATCAGGGAGTGATTTCTTATTTTCCTTATTTTCATTTATCCATAATTTAATAGATAAACCATCATTTATCTCATGACTTAAGGATAAACATCTACCAACTTATCTATGTTGTTCAACCAATAAATCCTCCATCTCCTATTACTCATCCCTCCATTCTTTCATTTTATTTATAAAAAGCACAGCCTAAAGATAATTATTAAATGAGGTATTATTGTCTACAATATTATTTAGTTCACACAAAAAATCATATGAGGTATATAGAATTAATTATACAAGGGATATAAAATCATTATATAAGGTATAACAAAACTTTATGAATATTATTCTATGTATAAAATTTTATTATACTACTCATTTCCTACTATGATGAATCAGAGCTACTATTTAATCCTCCATGGGTAAACAATGAAACCTGACTAGACTAGGAAGGAAGTGGAAAGAAAATTATTGTAGTTACGTTCCACATTCCAGAACTGTAATTTTTTTATCCATGTATGATTAATCAAACAAGACCAGAATAAGGAGGAAGTAGAAAATTAAAAGAAGAATGCAATTAGTATAGGAGTAAAAAATCGCAAAGAAGCTATTATAAGATATATACTATGAACGAAAAAATGGGGAGATAATATGGTGTGGGTTTATCATTAAGAAAAAATCACGTCCAGATATTATTCATAATTCTACTAGTAATATTAAGAGTATAATTATAATAATGTGTATTATTAATTATACTAGCAATAATAATAATTATACCAGTAATATTATTAATTATACCAATAATACTATGAGTATAACTATAATAAGGAATATACTAATAGTTATACTAGTAATATTATGCGTATAGTTATAATAATGTATATTATAATTGCCAATAATATTATAATCATAATAGCATGTTTGTAATTATACAAATAATATTTATGATTATAATAATGTATATCACTAATTATCCCAATAATATTATGAGTATAATAATAATGATTGAAAAAAAAAGATGAATACATATTAAAGAGAGAGAAGGTTGAAAGAAGAGAAAGAAGGGTAAATTACAGTTGTAAGTAAAAAATAATCATTTCTGGTACAAAATTCTTTAGAAGGGAGAGAGATAATTCCATTATTCATAAAATCAGGGACATAGTTGTTGAGATCTTTAAGCACTTTAACTTCTTGCTGAGTTGGGTGATGAGGATATCAGAGTTATTGTAATTTGTTTACAATAGAACTCTTAATTAATGTGTCATAAAATGTTAATTGCATTATCCTGCTAACAATATGTAAATATTATCATATTTTTGTTTACTTAAGGTTTTTTTCCAATATTAATTATGTGATATAATATTAGATGGTAAATCTGTCAAGGGTAAATTAGTGGGCTAGGCCCACCACTTTAGTACTGGTCACGTTTAAGTGAATATGGAGGCACAGAAAAATCATTGTCTTATTTCCAATCAAAAAAAAAGGAACAAGGGAAGGAGAACCGCATAGGGTTTGCAGTTGCTTCCAAAATATAGCACTGAAGTGAAAATTCTCCTTGAGTTAAAGAAAAGCATCAGGTATTTGGGTTATTAACTTTTAGGCAGCCCGACACTTTTGTAACCCAAAAAAAAAATTGGAACCAAACCAACCCTTTAAAAAAAAATCAAATTAGGCTTCACGCACAGAATCTGTGCGTGAAAAGTCCAAACTATAACTTTTGGAGTTTGGTCCTTTCACGCACAAATTCTGTGCGTGAAAGGTTGTTTGCACTAGTGTTAATTATGTCCTTTTAATGCTGAACAAATGTTAGAATATGACGGAATTAGGAAGTTCATTCGAGGGATTCCTTGGAAAGCTCAAAAAGTATTACTTTTTTTTCTTTTTTTTTAAGCTATCAAAATCACGTTGTTTTTCATACTTTGGGCAAAGATTAATCATGTTTCAAAATTCTGAAATATCAATATTTTATATAGAACTTAATATATTTTTTTGCGTACAATAACGTCGGCTCATTACATCAAGTATACCTAAACGCTTGGATCGCGTAAATCGCGTAAATCGCGTAAATCGCGTAAATCAGACATCCGAGCACAAAGTTATGACAATTTAAAGTTTCCACAATTTACAACTAGTTTTCTACGTATGCTCCGGTCCTTATTTTTTATTTACGTGAGTGAAGAGGCATATGTATATTTGATGTAATGAGCCGATATTATTGTACGCTAAAAAAAACATTAAGTTCTATATAAAATATTTATATTCCAACGTTTTGAAACGTGACTAATCTTCGGTCAAAGTATGAAAAAAAACTTAAAGATAACAAGTTTCCAAACTTACTTCGAGGCACTTTACAACCCCTAAAGCGACGATCCAAACATATATGTATACTTGATGTAATGAGCCGACATTATTTTACGCTAAAAAAATATTAAGTTCTATATAAAATATTTATATTCCGGTGTTTTGAAACGTGACTAATCTTCAGTCAAAGTACCGAAAAAAACTTAATTTTGAGTTTGATTTCCAAAGAACAAAGATGATAAGTTTCCAAGCAAACAAAACTTACTTCAGGCCACTTTACAACCCCTAAAACGACTCAGGGTATTTTTTATTCGGGGTATTTTTTCGAGATCTACGCGGTCAAACTCCCGCAAGGCAGTTTGGCTGAGCCGATTTTTCAAAAAACGCCCGTTATCCCATTCAATTTGAATTTTGCCCCAAATTTGTGCAAAAAATTCATTCTTCTTTAGTAAAAATCTAATGATAAAAAATCTATTTCGAGATGCTAATCCCGTGGTAATGATGTTTTGAATGTCAATTTCGAGGTTCGAAATTCAATTTATGAAAACGAGTTAGATAGCATTAGTGAACATTATAAAAAAGGACCAACCTGGCTTGGTGGTTTAGCCTCTCTTTTTTACTTACTTCTTTTTTATGCCAACAACATGGGATCAAACCTTGGTGGGAGCATTGAATGAGATATATTATACCTTGGTTGAACCTCTCGTATTGGATGAATTATTTTTTAATATAATATTTTTATTTCAAAACACTTAAATCAAAATCCTATAAAATATGACACTTAGATCTAAAGATGATAAGTTTTCAAGCAAACAAAACTTAAAAAAAAAGTAATATTTTTTGAGCTTTCCCAGGAATCCCTCGAATGGACTTCCCAATTCCGTCATATTCTAATATTTGTTCAGGATTAAAAGGACATAATTAACACTAGTGCAAACAACATTTCACGCACAGTGTAAACAACCTTTCACGCATAAAATTTGTGCGTGAAAGGACCATACTCCAAAAGTACAGTTTGGTCCTTTAATCTGTACGTGAAGTCTAATTTAGTTCTTTTTTTTTTTTAAAGGATTAGTTTGATTCTAAAATAAAATTTTGGGTTACAAAAGTGTCGGATTCACTTTTAGAATATAAAAGTTACTATGTTGCAGTGATGTGCTGTCTAGTGTGATAGGAATGACAAGAATCTATTGGGAGTAATGATTAAGAGGTCCACATGATGGTAGAATCGTAGAATTAAGCATAAAAAGTTGGTTTCAAAAGTGTAAAAGTAGTTATTCTCTTCTGCATATTTCGTACGGTGCTTATTTTTTTTTTGGGTTTTGTCCCTTTCTTCTTTCTTCCTTTCTTTATTTTTCTTTATTTATCTTATAATTATTTCCCTAATAATGCCAAAGGGGTATACCAATTATTACTAGCTACACATACATCATTCAATTATTTATTAAATTTTGCATATAGGAAAAGTTAAAGTGAGGATTAAAGTGTGCAAGTAACCTTATATATATATATATATATTATGTTTATATACAATTGCTTATTAATGGTATTGAATTACAGTTTCTACCTTTTTAAAAGAATTATGGAATCAAAGATGAGGATGTTGGGATTTAGTTCTAAACCCAAAATTATAAGATTAGTTTTTCTAGACTAATTTGGACCATTTATTTACGGTATTGAATAGATTGAGGCTATTGGAGATTGTTTGAAGGAAATTTGGCACTTTCGGAGAGGTTGCGTTCCGGTTATAAGGCAAGTGAGGCTTAAACTCTTAGTTTACTTGCTTTTCATAAAAAGCATATGGTTTGTGTTGTATGTATACATTTAAACCATTTAGTTCATGTGAGTGGGAAAGCATGATCTAAATTGGATAATTTCCAAGTTGCCAAGTTTTTTAGAAGTGGTAGTGATTGGATGTATGTTCCACTTTATTATGTCTTCAGAGGGGCATACTCCAACAGAACCCATTGGGTTCGGTCAGGGGTAGATGCTAGAATTACAAATGACCCGGGTAAGATGTGGGTAAATAATGCCCACTCTGGAAGACGGGTAAGACATGGACAAATACGTACTATGTCCCGTGAGCATAGAGAATTACAAGTGACCCGGGTAAGATGTGGGTAAATAATGTCCACTCCGGAAGACGGGGTAAGACATGAACAAATACGTACTGTGTCCCATGAGCTTAGATTCAGATTCAGTGTATTTCATGTAATGCTTGTCCGGGTAAGATGTGGGTAAATAATGCCCTCTCCGGAAGACGGGGTAAGACATAGACAAATACGTACTATGTCTCGTGAGCGTAGATTCAGATTTAGAGTATTTCATGTTTTGCTTGTTTATGCTTCATGATTTCACCTTTAGCTTCAGTGTTTGTATATATTTAATATACTTGTACTGTTTAATTGCTTGTATGCATTATTAGGGATTTCAAAGACTTGCCCCAAGGGTAAGCTGAGAGTGTCGATGATCTTGCTGGGTCTTTTAGACTCACGCTTGTTGATGTTGTATGTGTGCAGGTGTGGTTAACGGTTACCAGGTAGCCGATACTTAATTCATTCCAGCTTCATTCAGTCTAGTTCAGTCGAGGTGAGCCACCATTAGATCATGGAGGCCTCTTCTTCTTTAGTTGACTTAGTAGTATTCCGAGCTATGTCTCTAAATCCGCACTTTTCTTTATATTATGAGACATTGCGTATTATTCATTTTATTTGTTAATTTTCGCATGATTAGCTTAGAGGGTTCGCCTTATGGGTAGAAGCTTGACAGGTGTTCGGTCATGGCCTGAGTGTCAGATTTGGGTCGTGACATAGGGGAAATGCTGTCTAATTTTTGCTAGCTCACAAATTATACTAGATTGACTTGAGAGTGTCTTTGAGACCTAACCTTGGTATGCATCCTCTTGAATGTAGATTTTTTTGGACTTTGGAGGAGAACGTTAAGTAGTTAAGAATACATAAAGGTATGTAAAGCTAACCCTTCTTTCTTAAGGCATGATTCCATTATTGTACACCTATACATGAAATTCATAATGTCTTCCATGATGACTCCATTCCTAGAAGTGCTAAAGCTCATAGTTCTTGATACTCTTATGATACCATTGATCTCGTCCTACGATAGTTGGTCTTTTAAGGAAAGGTAGAGTGATGAGGATGATGATGTTGCTTTTACTTGTGTATTCCTATATATATATATATGAAGTTATGTTGTGATACCGAGCCTATATGGCTAAGTATGATGTCCATTGCGCGCACACCACTGATCAATTGGGTACGGATAACACCGAGCCTTGTTAGGGCCGGGTGCGAATGACACCGAACCTATATGGTCGGGTATGGTATTACTATATGTATATGTATGGAAGGTCTTCTTCAGAGAAATGGTAAGTAAGTATGATGAACGGATCAAGAGGTATAAATGGCTCTTCTATCTTATGTTACCCTTCATGTTTTTATCATGTTACTACTTATGCCTTACATACTCAGTATATTGTTCGTACTGACGTCCTTTTGTTTGTGGATGCTGCGTTCATGCCTGCAGGTGTACAGGGAGACAGACTCGACCCTTAGGCTGCTTCATCAGAGATTGCCTAGAGAAGCTCCATTTGATTCGGAGCTGCAGCCATTGGTACTATTCTTTTGTGTATTTATATAGGCATGGCAGGGCTGTTACACCCCGTAGTTTCGTATGTTGAGATTCGAGCTACCTTTCAGGAGGTGTGTGAGCTTATATGTGTTTAACTTATGGTTATAAGGATTCAAGTTCATATAGTAAGCTATGAAAGGATTGAAGGGCAAGTGAATTAAGGAAATTAAATTTGTTGGAACTTGGAAGAAAATATGAGGGGCAATTTTGGCCCAACTTGAAGAAAGAATATCTTTTAGTAGATGAGGAGTTTTGAAGCAAAGTAAATGCCTAAAATAAAGTTCGTAGTGTCTAGTTTCCAGCACAACAAACCGCTCGTCGATAGGACATCGGAGTAGACAATTATGGACGTTACCAGTTCAGCTGACAGAGCAGAAACACGTGCTACAGTAACTGCTACAGTACCCGACCCGAATTTGACCCTTATAAAAAGGGTAAGAACCCCCTTTTTTTCACCAGATTTAGCCCAGAAATTTCCAGATTTTTGTAGAGAGAGAGAGGGAAACAAAAAGTAAGCAATTTTCAAGTGACAGAGTATTAATCGAAGCTCGGATAAATGCATAGATGTGATTCTAGTATGGTTTTGCAGTGGATTCAAGGTGGATATTAAAGATATCGTTGTTTTAACAAAAATAAGGTATGAATCTCTCCTTATTAATATTACTTTTGGTTTATTTACGAAGATAGAGTGATGAATTGGTTGTATAATAAAGTTGTTGGTTGAGAAATTGGACAAACATCGCGTGGGATGTTTTATGGAATATTTTGGTGTTGATAATATTGTTGTTGATGTTGGTATTGTTGTTGTTGGTTGCGGAATTGAGATTTCAGGTTAGGCATATAAACAGGGGAGATGTTGCCCAAATTTCGGCGGATTCTAAAGGGATTTTAATTAAAGGCTTAAGACAAGTGTATGAGGGTGAGCCTAATAATAATATGAACGATTTTATATGTAGATTACAAGTCAGGAGATAAGTGGGAAGGTCAAGGAGCAAGATTCCAGGTATGTTAAGGCTAAACCTTTCTTTCTTAAGGCATGATTCCTATGTTGTGAGCCTATATATGACATCTTAAATAACCTTGTTTCTAAAATTACCAAAGCTTACAGTTCCCGATGTTCTTGTGATATCCTTGGGCTTGTTTCATAGTTATTGATGTTGATCTCATCTTATGACTTTGTTCCTTCAAGGTGAGACGTGTTCATGATGAAGGTTCCATAATAATAATCCAATGAGTTTAGGAACAGGGTTCTTAAGGGATGTTTTATAGAACATGAATAGAGTGCTAGTAGAGGATCCCTATTGAGGTATTTAGTGTTCGAAGAGAGGTTTACGTTGTATCTTAGGACTTGGTTAATGTTTAGTCAAGCGGGAAGAAGTACTAATGGCCTGAGTTGTGCGTATAAGTCTTATATGATTATGTAGACCCTACGAGTTAAGTGATGACCATGGGAAAGGCATAGAGATTACTTGTAGATGTTTAGTTATGATGTTGATTATAATTACCAATGGTCTAAGACCAGTCGGGCAGATGTTACCACCGGGCTATGGCCGGTTGGGCAGATATGTGTTTACCACCAAGCTACGGCTAGTTGGGCAGTTATTACTACCGGGCTACGGCCGGTTGGGCATATGTATATATTTACCACTAGACTGCAGCCAGTCGGGCAGTTACCACCGTGCTACGGCCGGTCGGGCAGTTACCGCTGACCAGTCGGGTAGTTGCGCTCTACCGTCGGGCGATAATCGAACGGGCGATTACCACCAGATTGCAGCCAGTCGGGCAGTCACCACTGATCAGTTGGGCAATTAGTATAGGACGATTAGTAAGATAAAGGCACAGTGTTGTACATAGATATGGTTAAGCATGCGAGAGTATAGAGAGACATGTATCATATATGGATCGGGTTGCACGCCGCAACATATGTTCAGATAACGTTTGATGATAAGGTAACCAGGACTATGGTAGGGTGTACAGACCTAGAAAAGATCGCAAGAAGATGAAGAAGTATATATACATATGCTAGATTTCCATCCGTAGTTCAGAAATGTCGGGTTGATTCTTATTCTTCTCATCTTTAGTATATGGCTATTTTCTTGCACTTTTCGCCTTGCATACTCAGTACATTGCTCGTACTGACGTCCCTTTGCTAGGGGCGCTGCGTTTCATGCCCGCAGGTCTTGAGATACAACTTAACGGATCTTTCAGTAAGGATACCAGCTCAGCAGGCAGAGTCGTGGCACTCCACTTGCTTCGGAGTTGCCCTGTGAGTCAGCATGGCTGCATATGCATTTGCATGGGTATGGCGGGGCCCTGTTCCGGTCACTTTATGTCATATACTCCTGTAGAGGCTCGTAGATAGATATGCACAGTTAGATATCTTATAATTATCACGACTTGTACTATGTTGTATCATTATTATGGATAGTCTTACCGGCACATGCACTCGAGATTAGTCTGAAGACGTAAGTATGTTATCTTTTGGGCTTGTGCCCCTATGGCTTATAGTACCTTGGTCTTATGTTGCCTTTTGAGATACAGAAAACATGAGTTACAGTTGGTTCGCTCGGTTCCCGTAGGGTGCCGAGTGCTGGACACGTCTTACCAAGGTTGGGGTGTGACAAGGGCCCTGTCCTGTCTTTATGGTATCACATACTCTTTGTAGAGGCTCGTAGACAGATGTGTATAGCTAGGTATCTCTCAGCCTTGTCGGTTCATATTTTGTATATCATTTTGATAGACTTGTCGGCTTGTGTATATACATGGGCATAGTTAATGATGTTGATATAAAAGTGCCTTAGTTCGATGGAATTTGTATTATTGATGCATAGGAATTATGAGTTAGCCATGTAGTTCACCTAGATATGATTGTGATGGTATGATGAGAGGTGCTCGGTGGGTTAGTTCCGGGTGCCCATCTCGGCCCTCCGGTTGAGTCGTGACAGCCATCTTCACCCAATATTGATACTCATCTGTCGTCTACATATCCGTTCAAGACTACCGCAATATGGAGATAAAGATTTCTCACAAAGATCAATTCGACTGTGCGGTTGCTTTTACGTAAGAGACCTTTAAAATCTTGTTGTATTTTAATGGAGGCTGACGAGAATTCTTGTGTTTTCAGAGATGTCGCGAGGATGGTGAGGGAGTAACATGACGGAAAGGGGGGGTTTTATTTCAGTAAGGGTATTTCAAAGTTTACAAAATAAATATTAGGGATAGAATAGTAAATTTTTTTGTTAAACTAAAAGTGCTTATAAGCTGGAAAATAATAAGTTTGGGGAGACCACCTTATGACTTATGATTTATTTTAACTTATAAGCACATGACTTATAAGCATTTTTATTTTTACCAAACACGAAGATAAATCGAAAAATGTTTATAAGCTGGTTTGACTAGCTTATGAGCTTAGTCAAACACCCTCTGAGTATTTCTAACTTATGGCTTTTATCTTTTAACGTATAAGCTATTTTTAAAAAGTCAATCCAAATATCTTCTAAGACCATTTATAAACTCCCTTAAAACTTTTACACGATCAGTCAACAACAAATGTAGCATAGTCTAACAACTTTTTAAGTAACTAATTTGACTTATTATGAAAATTACTTTGTAATTACTCCCTTCGTCTTAATTTATGTGATATAGTTTGACTGGGCACGAAGTTTAAAAAATAAGGAAGACTTTCGAATCTTGTGGTTTAAAATAAGCCAAAGATATTTGTGTAATAAATCATCTCATTAAGCATAAAAGGTAAAGTTTAACGTTAAATTGTTGCCAATTAAAGAAATGTATTCTTTTTGGGACAGAGTAAAAAGGAAAGTGTATCACATAAATTGGGACAGAGGGAGTATTATTTAAGTATTTAATAATGTAAAAATTCTTTTGTACTCAGTTCATAATAAAAATAGAAGCTAAAACCAGGGGTGCTTATCGGTCGGTTTGGTTCAGTTTTGTGAATTACTGGTTCGATTTATCGATTTTTGGTTTGTAAATATGCTAAACCAACACCAAACCAATAAGATATTCATTATCAGTTTTGGTTTATCGAATTTTGATCCTTAATGGTTCAATTTTCGATTTAACCAATAAGAAAATTCTCCGCTAGTTTTTTTAGTTTATCTTATTTTTCATATCTTCATAAATACACTGCCTTCATGCATAAAGTCTACACAAATTATAGGACTAAAACTATAAAATGCACTATAGCAATCTTTCAAAAACAAACAAGGCTAGTTCACAGTTCATAAACAAGGCCAACCCCATTTGTTCATTTCAAAGTGAGGGAGAGAGGCAAAGACTGAGACAAAGAGACATTACAAGCCCTAGTTTCGTATGAGAATTGAAACATTGAGAGAATACTCGTGCATGCATGGTAAGTAATTTAGAAATAGGTTTGTATTTAAAAATTCAAAATTTAAAGCCACTAATATATAATTAGGCCATAAAAATGTAATTTTAATATAAGCTTATTGGGTTATCGGTTTAACCATTAACTACATCATTAAAACTGGAAACCGAACTGATAACCTAATAAAATATTTTACAAAACCGATTACAAACATTTAATCCAATAACCCAAAATCTATAAACCAATAGCATTTTTATTGATTCGATTTATCAATTAAATTAATTTTTGCACACCCCTCGCTAAAACCCGAAAAGAAAAACTCCAAAAAGAAAATATACCCGATTGAGACATAAATATGAACAAGTAGCCCCCATGTTGTTGCTAGGCTTCATTTATTGCTAACAATCAGTACATTGTATTCATGGAGCACTTGCATGTCATCTTGTACTAGAGAACGCCTTATTAGCAGACACAAGACATATATACGAACATTAATTATTCCAACTGTGGCCACATATCCTTTAGCGCATTATCACTAGTCGTTCTCCAACAATTCACAACACTTGCTTTACAATCATATCTTTTTAAGGTTTTGGTTCTTGTCAACACCAATTTATTCCGGGTGAGAACAAAGTCTCATATTGATAGCTGAAGAAAAAGAAATACACATAAGATGTAAATAGTGATACCTTTGATGGTGTATAGCTTTTTGGAGAAAACCGTACTAATTGACCTCAAAACAAATAATATCACATCATACTAATTAAAAATATCTTTAAATTATTTTAGCTCAACACAACTCTCGTGACAAAAACCAAAAAAACTTATATGAATAAATTTACTCAAGTACTTGGATGTTTGGAGCAGAACCAAGTATATTAAGTAGGTGTTTGACCATCGAAACATTGTAATGACAGTTGAAACGATCGAAACGGAATCCAGCTCCTCGCGAATAAAAGGATTTCGAAAAATTTAATTTGAATTAAGCTCGAATAGTCAATCTTAAGTGATTACCACGCCTATATTGTAAATATGCAGTTACGAATAATCCAGCCAAACTAATAGGAATTAGACCTAACGCGATTCCAAATCGAAAATATTCAATCATTTTTATTTGTTTGAAAGGAAAAAAAAAAAAAGGCAACATCGATACCTAAATATTAATCTGAATTGACATGAATATATATATTTTCCACTTTATTTGGATTTTTTGAAGTTAGAGTAAGATGGAGTTGTGTTTGGTTATAGTTTTTGCAAAAAAAAATAAAAATTGGTTGTTTAAATGAACTGAAAGTGAAAAAAAAATAGAGTTTTAGGTGTTTTCCAAATGTCAAATACAATCAAATTCCAAATATAATTTCAAGCTATATTTGAAATTTTCATGACCAAAGGCTAATTTTTCAAATAAAGAAGAAAAAATTCCGAAAAAAAGAAGAAGAAGAATTCTCATGGCCAAACGGGTCCTAATTGTATAGTATGATACAGAAAAGGACCGAATATATGGTACAATGTGCATTTTAATGAAGTAGGGACCATCGTAGTATCAGTCGCCGATCTGACAATAGGTCCAAAATTTAAGCTAGTATTTGGCCATAGATTTCCAAAAAGAATTTGAAAATTTTGATTTGGGTGAAGTTTTTAACGTTTTGAAAATGTGTTTAGCCATAGTTTTTCAAAACATATTTCACTTTTTATTTTGGAAAACATGAAATATTATTTATACCCATAAGTTCTAAAAACTATCAAGAATATTCAACCATACAAAACATGCATACTTGCTAATCCCAAATTATTTAGAACATAATATTTTTATAACAACTGCTAATAACACACTTACTAGCTATTACAATACAAAGATCCATTTTTATCTTCTCAACGGATTTCTACAGTTGCAGAGCAATTTTCCTAGGGTTTCTTCTTCTACTGTTTGGGCACACTTAGCTCGTTCACTTTATAAAAGAAACTGCTTTAATTGTGGAAACATTATAGATACGACTTTGATGGAGAAACATGGTAGATAGAATTAATTGAGTCATAAATAGATGGAGTTTTTTTTTATAAAATACAAAAGTTTGGGGTAGTTTTTAAAAGTTTTGAAAAGACAAAAACATATATCTTGGCCCAAAAACAGGTTTGAGCCAGAATTTGGGATTTGAAGATTTGTTTTCAAAATCTGTCAAAATTTTATGGCCAAACAAAGATTTGAAAACAAATTTTCAAAATATGCTCCCAAAATCTATGGCTTTTTATAATGACTTCAAGTTAATATATATATATATATATATATATATAGGATGTGGCCAAAAGCTACTGAATTCACGTGATACTATAATCAGGCCTGTATGTCCGTCCTTGAAACTCGGCTAAAGTGTACAGATACCTGATTTTGGGATCACCATTTAAGTCATACTCACGGTCTTAAATCATGTCACGAGTCTACCTACATACTTTGGAACAACTTCATACATAATGTGTCTGAACAAAATTCGTATGATTGAAGTTTAGACACATGGCTAAAGTTGAATCATTTTCTTGTTGAACATCAGGCACTTTCACCTAAAGTCCTTCACATATGCATGGTTGATTCCAATCATTGTTTCTTGAATATAAATGCTTATATAAATGCTTGAACTTCAATTATATGAAATTTCAGATATTTCTCAAGCTTAATTTCGAACATCGCATATTTAAAAGTCGATCCGGAGTGGAGAGGCCTCCAAAACTATTTAAGAATTTGGGTACAAATTAAATAACGCTATTCAAATAAGATACCGCATATTTTTTACCTGGAACTCAGTGGTCGGGTTGAATGTATAGATAAAGTTAAATAGGTAAATATATTTCAGAACCCAATAGATCTCTTAACATATAACGATGCATAGTCTTAATTCTGAATCTGCTATTAATTATATCAGAAGCGGTAGGATTTCTAAAATATAGGTAGACCACTAAAAAATCAAGATAGAATTGATACAATTGATCCTTATTTCTCTAGGTAAATAACTTAACATTCAACCAAGTGCACCATTCAACCTTTTTAGAGCATGGTTGCCAACATATATTATTATACGGAGTATCAATTTTTAAAAACATGTACATAAAACATCTAGTTTTACAGAAAGATCATGAATTCACGTGCATCATAATTTACATAATAAATTTGCCCCTGAATTATATAGTACTATAATTATTAATTGCCTTTGAGTTTGGCAGCTTGTGAAGAAGGAATATTAAGTGTAATACCAACACTAGGTGCCAACAAGAACTCAACAGGTTAGATCGCTTTCTCGTGGGAATAATATATGTTACTACTATTAATCCTTGTCCGATTCCTTGGAAGAACATGCTTCGTCGGATTCTTTGGAATCTGATATCATTTTTTGTATCATAGCACTAGTTTCTGCTTCTGTCATGCGATCTCTGTTCTGCGATTGTGAGTATTCCTCGAAGAACTCTTTGTTCTCTTTCTCTAACTCTTTCCACACTGCAAAATAGTAGCATAAACCAACAGTAATATCATGATTCGAAATTTGAAGTTTATAATTTGCACATGTTAAATGATTTATCTAAAGACAAATACTCCCTCTGTTTCAATTTATGTGAACCCACTTGACTGGACACGGAGTTTAAGAAAGAAGAGAAGACTTTTAAACTTGTGGTGTTAGATGACTCACATATATTTTGTGTGGCTCTAAATCATTGCATAAAGGTAAATTATTTCTAAATATAGAAAAAGATCATTCTTTTTTGCACGGACTAATAAAAAAATAGGTTCGCATAAATTGAAACGGAAGGAGTATAAAGTTTGAGTCAAAATTATTGGACTTTGCCATCCGGTAAACAGTACATCCAGGGGCGGAACTAGGGGGCGTGAGGTACCCATACGGCCAAACCTCCTTTGTTGGAAAATTAAACACTCTCTCTCTCTCTATCTCTTTATATATATATATATATATATATATATATATATAACCAAAATTGTTAGTTACATAAGTATGATAAATGTTGAATTTCTTGACTTTTTCGTATATTTATTTCTTTATTTTTTGAATTTTTTAGTGAAAATCGATCCGGCTTCACCACTGAATGCACCCGCACCTGATCATGATGATCAGATCAGTCGGACATACTGGAATAGACTCAAAGGCCAGTCTAGGATATAGAGTCAGTGGACATAGAGTGATCAGTGTGAATGTGTGATGATCTTATTGTATATGTGTATATTTTTCAAAATTTCTTTGCATATATGTTCTTGCTAGAGTTCGTATGATGAGAACCACCGTAGTTCCTCTAACATCTGCAAGTAGTATATTCGCCAATTAAATACTCTTTCTCACAAGCTTTGTGGTTTTGGAAAGTCCCTCAAACTGAAATTCTGCATGCATGCATATATAAGCTAATGACTATCAAATATCGATGTATTTATTTGACTAGTTATAATGGCATGTTACTTAATCTATTTTTCAAGATATCATACCAAGTTGCGTGTTATTGTGCAAGTAACTAATCAACCCAATCGTGTAAAAATTATTACGCACTAGTTAGTGTATAAAATTTAAACTTTAATAGATCGAGCATATTGGAGGAAAAAAAGAGTAAGTACACAGCACTAACCAGTAGCAGTGATTACGGGTTTGATGTTTGCATGCTTGGATAGTGCCTCCATGCACTCTTCTTTTGTCATTTTGAAAATCAGGCACTTTTCTATAAGGTGCTGCACCTAAATTAGGGTTAACAGGTTAAGCATGCCAATAAGAACAAAAACAACAAGCAATTAAGTATAGAGAGTAAACAACCATTTATTTTGCTGTTTTCATCTAGGGTGGTGGTGAGATTAATAGGATTTTCACCCTGAACCCGAGTTCTTGGGTTTGAGCCTGATAATGAAAAAAATACTGGTAATCGCTTTCTCCTCTATTAATGGGCCTTAAAGGTTGGCAAGTCATTCGCCAATTAAGGCCATTATGATCAAGAACAAAATTATTGTCGAGATGTCAATTTGAAATTTCGATGAATCTAGGAGAAAAACATCCACCCTTTTGAAAAAGGATGTAATGACGACATGTTGTGAGAGAGCCTTTAATTAGCACAAGAGCGAAGGATGACGATTGATCTAATTTCTCTCTCCACTCAATTGATTGAATATAGTTGCGTGGAGCATCATACGTGCTAACTTGATCTAATGGAAAGAGGGAGGCGTGAATCACTGCAAAAATTACCCCTTTTTTTGTAGTGAATCCGGATTAGTCAAGGATCCCAAAACGGATACAAAATATTGGATAGAAAATTGGAAGAAAAAAAAAAGATCGACCGATAGTAGTAATAAGTAACACAAGTACTTCTTTATTTGAACTATAAATCGCACAGAAATAAATGGTGAGTGGCCCATAAATATTTTAATTTACCATTCGGATGTATGAAGCAGAAGAGTCGCTCATGATATAGTTTAGTATATCTGATCTTGATCACCAACACAAGCTAGCCCAATATTGCAAAATATTATCTGATAGATGATAAAATATGTTGTGATAAGAGATCATGAGCTGAGGCAAGTGAGTGAATAAAAATAGACATAATGTTAGAAAACTAGGAGTAGCAACTGTAGCGTGGGGTAAGGAGTCCCACGTGAAAGATAAATGATAATTGGTGGGAAGGGGATTAGAGTAGATTTTGTAAGTGACTATTTCTTTGTCTTTTTTATTTGCCCCCTCCACGTGATAAGTGGGTCCATAAGCCATTGGATCATCATCAATAACCCAAAAATAATAAACCAAACATTACCTAATTAAGTGGCATTCTCCTATTGTACAAAATTATCTACTCACCTGTTACTAGCCAATAAGATTTGAACACGTTGCGCATTGATCAAATTTTCATGGTTTCATCAGTACCTTGCTGTTTGGAAATATGCGATTACTTATCAGCGGAAAAGAACCGTGACCCGCAACAATTGCAAGTGTATGTGAGCTTTAACGTTATTTTGCCTTTTAACTTTTGCAAACAGCAAAATTTCTAATATATATAAGTGTCATGGGGACGAACACAGCTTTAAACAGCTGTATCAAAAGGTTCACAGATTGTACCCGTAATAAATGTTTATATCATAAGTTATATAATTTATACACTTTATCTAACTATTTTTCTCTCCCATGTGGACATTTCTAATATGTCATACTACTTAATATTTATTCATTTCTCAAGTAAGACGTATGCATTTCAATTTGAATTCTCCAACACATTTATTTCCTCTGTGTACTTTTACTTGTTCACTTTTGACTTTTCATGTTCTTGCCGAATATTTATTCTCTTCTCATGTATAGGCATATGCAGTTCAATTTTAATTCTCTTATACAAATTTACTTCCTCCGTGCACTTTTACTTGTTCACTTTTATTTGTTCACTTTTAACTTTTCACGTTCTTTAAGAATTAGTAAATCCCACGTGGATATATGTCATAATATTGAATATTTATTTTCTTCTCATGTATACATGCATGCACTTCAATTTTAATTTTCCGACACATATTTATTTCCTCCGTGCACTTTTACTTGTTCACTTTTGAGTTTTCACGTTCTTACTGAATATTTATTCTCTTCTCATGTATACATATATGCACTTCAATTTTAATTCTCCGACACATATTTATTTCCTCCATGCACTTTTAACTCTTGTGTGTTTACTTTTTAAGTCCCCACATGTCCGCAGTGACTTAATTGTCCTTTCATTTCCTTCATTTGGGATGTACTCCCTCTATCTCAATTTAAGTGTCTATGTTTGACTAGACATGGAGTTTAAGAAATAAAAATAGACTTTGAAATCTTGTAGTTCTAAATTAAAATTTTGTATAATATAATAAAATATCCTTTGAATCTTGTGATTATAAACTTGACATGTAGGACTTTTCACATTCTTTATATGGAGTTTAAGAAATAAAAATAGACTTTCAAATCTTATGGTTCTAAATTAAAAGTGTGTATAATCTAATAAAATATCCTTTGAATCTTGTAATTATAAACTTGACATGTAGGATATTTGAATTGTCAACTTACTAAATATAAAAAGAGGCGGACGTAATCAAAATAAGACAATTTTTTTTTAACAACAAACGCCCAAGTGGACGAACACAGCAACAATAAGTTATACAAAAATCAACTGAAATTATAAACAAATGAAGTACTCCCTCCGTTCCATATTACTTGTCCATTTTTTACTTTTCACGTTCTTTAAGAATTAATAAATGGAGTATATATTTTATCATAATATCCATATAGGATATTTGAATTGTCAACTTACTAAATATAAAAAGAGACGGACATAACCAAAATAAGACCATTCTTTTTTAACAACAAACGCCCAAATGGATGAACACATCAACAATAAGTTGTATAAAAATCAACTGAAATTGTAAATAAATGAAGTACTCCCTCCGTCCCATATTACTTGTTCACTTTTGACTTTTTACGTTCTTTAAGAATTAATAAATGAAGTATATATTTTATCATAATATCCATATTTATTAGTGTATGTATAATATCAATAGCCTTAGAAAATGATTTGAAAATGAGTAATTAATGTGAAGAGTAAAATAAGAAGAAGAAAAATTTCTTTCTCCGGATATGTCAACATGGACAAGTAAAAATGAAGGGAGGGAATGTCTTTCTGTCAATACTTTACTTATTTTACTCTCATTTGCATTCTCTGATTATTGTTTCCTTACATTTATAAAATGTATTACTTTATATTTTCATTTCGGAATTAAAATTTGGTGATTTACTATATAACATATATTTTTCTAATTTTGATTTCTTTGTAACAATTCATTTTATCTATAATTGTTAATAAAAAAAATTATAATATATTTTTGAAATAATTTAATAAAAATACTTTATTAGTTTTGCTTTTAAAAAATCCAATATATACAACAATGGTTCTTATGTTTGGATCTGAACAGTTAGTTAATCGAGATAGATATCAACTTGTCGGTATACATATAAGATATTAAAGAATTTAAAAGAAAAAATCTAGAATCAAAATATTAATTTCCCTTCATATTCTTACTAATTTTCTTTTTCACATCGCTAAACAACTTTCATTGTCATGATAATGAGAAAAAAGTCCGACTCTTTCTCAAAGACTTAATTCCATCAGATGTTTTTAATTTTTAAACTTCATCTTCTAATTATAACTAAAGTGATGGTACATAAAATACATTTTGTATATGTTGCTATATATAATAACAATTAGAATATTTTTAAAAGTTATTTCCAAAACACAAACCTTAAAGACTGGCTAATTAAAGTGAATAAACATGTTCGGCCCGTACATCGCACGGGCATATATGGCTAGTTCTTGTATAAAGCACGTTCGGCTTATTATTGCAACTCAGCTTGAAGTTTTAAAACTTTATAAATGAATTCAAATTGATAATCTATTTTATATATCAGTTAGAAGCACTTCTTGAGATAGGGTCTATCGGAAACAACCTCTTTACCCAATATAAAGGTAGGGGTAAGGTCTCGTGACTGCGTAATCAGTGACAGATTCAGGATTTTCACTAAGGATACTCGAAAAATAAAAATGTAGTGCCTGAGATTTGAACTTGAAACCCAAAAGTGAAATTTTGAACCCCCTAATTCACTGATCCAACATCTAGTGTTCTAGTCAAGGGATTCAAAATCTATATATGTACATAAAATTTTTTAAAAAAAATTACCTTATATATACGGTGTAATTTTTTGCTTAGGGGATCAGGGCGAACACCCCTTCCCCCGCCCCCTAGATCAGCCCATGTGCGTAACCCCGCCTTTCTCACGCCCCACTTATGAGACCACACTGAATATGTTATTGTTGTTGTATCAGTTAGAAACACTGTCGTTAATTTAACTATCTTCTATATTCCTCTATGCAATGATGGAGATGGAGTACTTGGGATCAGCAGAATTTTAAAATTAAGTTTTGGAGTTTTCGCCCTTTGCTTCCAGCCAAGGTAAATAGTCAAAAAAAAAATCCCGCAGAATGCAGGCGTTGATTATGTGTGTGTATGTTAATTTTCAAGTTTTTTTTTTTTTTTACCTATATACGCAGTGTTTTTTTTAAAGGGGTGTCTCCACCACTAGCCGAAACTGCAAAAGCATCGGTCTGTCAACTTATACTAGGTAGTTCAAGCGATTGTGTTGTCTTACTTTACCTAGTTGCTTTTCACTAGTCCCTCCCCACCTTAGAAAGGAGTCTAGTGCTTTTAAATTATTGGATTCTAAATCCAATAATTTATGTATGTTTAATGAATTTTTTTAAAACAAATATCGAATTTGAATCAAACCTGTCGACTTGACCGAGCACATTATAAGTTATACTCCCGTATGACATACTCCTGTACTTCTACTCATGATATGCATTTCTCTTATGTCATTAAAGGTAAAATAGAATGTTAAGTATAATTTTTTAATATATAATAGGTTCTATTCTTGTCAAAACAAACTAAAAAGAAAAAAATGTCTCAAAAATTTGAAAAAACCAGAGTGAGTAGCTAACAACATCAAGCATAATTCTATACATCTTATAAATTTTTAACGTGAAAATATAGCAGTTTGATCCTAACTGAAAAGATTTCAACAAAGATATAATACCATATTTCTGTTCATCTTCACAGATTTTTGACGTACTGTCCTTTTTGGTTCTTGTAGACGCCCACGCAGTCCCTGTTCAAATTAATTGAGCTAACAGCTAATAGTGGCGATGATATACATTAAATGTATACCAAGTGGTAAAGATACGACACATTCAAACAGGAAACAAATGATTTCTTTATTCAAGATATTTTACCAAATTATTCTCATCTAGACGTATAAAATGAGGCCAGAATAAAAAGTTCCACTTGATCAGATTAAGGTGGACAAAGGCAGATATCTACGGTGTAATTTATGGTATCACATAAACTCTAGTATATGTATTAAAAAATTCACTAAATGTAAATAAATAATTGAGTGTGAACTAGTAATTATTATTGTATTACTAATTGAAGTCGCATTAGAAAAACAGAAACTCCAAATCTTGGATTTGGCTCTATAATAGATGTTCATTCATCCAGTGTCGAATGTAGAACACAATCTACGAGGATGTTCTTTCATCCCGTGTCAGATGTAGAGCACACTCTATATATGGAGGTTCACGGAAATTTAGTAGTTTTAACATGTTTATAAATATTTAATCATGAAAATTTTATAAATTTCAAATTCTGAATCCACTTTTATTTTTATCATCAGGAATACAGAGAGAAGTCAGAAGATTGGGTAAGAGGATATAGGGAATAAATTATGTGGTTCTTGCATGATTTGTACATCCTTTAGAAATTTAACATTTTAGTGTTAGCCATAAGTCGTAATTTAAAGCATCATATGTGACGAGGCAAAAGAACAAGAAAAAAACACAAAATCACAAACCCTAGCTATATTCCACATTCACTGACAAGTCACCACCAGGGATCGTTGTTGCATGACAATTGATTCAGCTTTAACACATGTCAGATGTGGATTGGCAAATATCGTGATAAGGGAAATTAGTTCTAGTGCGCATGAATTTCTCAAATTTAACTTATATACTTCACTGAATAAATAGTGACAAAGGCAGAAATTTTATTGAGAAGGGACAAAATATAAAGAAGTAAACGTACATGAAAAAGTTAAGAGAGTTCGACATACAATATATACATAAAAAAGTTGACTTATCTACACAGTAAATTATCTGGTTGAAGAGTGCCAATTGACTCCCGTTGAACAAAAATATTTTTAATATCGCTTCGGTTAGAAGAATCTTTACATAATTATTTGTGATTCAACATGTCAATTATAACAGGGATTACTAATTCCACTTGACATGATTTGCTTGTAATTTGAAGGAAGAAAAAGTAGTATTTTAAGTTGAATTTGAAAAAGGGTATTCGTTCGTTTGTGTTTGAACATCAATTTCACTTGAATTTTTTTATTAAAAAATTGTGAATGTAAACTATTGTTTCA
This sequence comes from Lycium barbarum, assembly GCF_019175385.1. NCBI lineage: Eukaryota > Viridiplantae > Streptophyta > Magnoliopsida > Solanales > Solanaceae > Lycium > Lycium barbarum. The sequence goes on along the minus strand of NC_083346.1, from coordinate 115,175,074 downwards.
GCTGTAATGCTCCTCATCCCAGTGTTCCAAACTATTGATACTATCTACTTCAAATGTGAAGTTAAAATAATAGTATGGTAAAACAAACGTATTTGAATTTCTTTTTTCAAATATTTGAAATAATATATATGGCATCTATCTTCAAAAGCATATATCAAAGCTCGTTGAGAGTACTGAATATGAGATTCTGAGGAAACACTACGCTACACAAACATAACCCAAACACCCCACCCCAACTGGTTTGAGGGGGCAAACTGCAAAGCATATCAAACTTTAATTTATATAGTAATGTCTTATTTGCAACTTATGCCTAGCCGCTATCTTTTTGAGCTAGAAATTAGAATCACTAAACGTAATGTTCAAATTAAATTTCATATTGAAATCCCCTTAAATGTTTTTGTAAAGTGCATGCTTATGTTGAAAAAATGAAGAGTTGGACCTATATCAATATATCATATATATTTATGCTTCTTCGAATACCTTAACACAGTGAACAGTTAATGTTCAAAAAGTTAAATTTCCTTTTGTTCTCAAACTTAAGTGGGCAATTCGCAAGAATGCCCTTCTTTTGGGGTGGTCTTTAATTTTTGCCTATTAAATTGGTGGTCTTTAATATTTTCCCTTCGCCTAATATCATGAGGTTTGTGGTTCGAATCCCGACTCAATAAAAAAAAATGCAAGGCCGAGTTTTGCAGGTAGAGTTTTGTATGCCTGCAGGCAGAGTTTGAGAGCTTTGTATTCAAAATTCTGCCTGAGGCATAGCAAAGTTAGGCCTCAGGTAAAGTTTTGAATGCAAAGCTCTCCCTGCCGGCAGAGTTTGCATTCAAAATTTTGCCTGAGGCATGCAAAACTCTGTCTTGCGAATCCCAACTTATGCCTTGCGATTTTCATATTTTTTACTGAGAGGGGGTTCGAATCCGGAATCAAGGGGCTTCTAGCGAAGGACAAAATTTAAAAACCACCAATTTAAGGGGTAAAAATTAAAGACCAGTGCTTTTGATGGACAATCCACACAAAAAAAATGAACTTAAGTCAAATTCAACTAAATTGGGCTAGATTGGGCCTCTACAAAATGGCCCACAAACATATTTCAAGCCCAAAGGACAGAAAAGAAACTAAAACCTCCTCAACATTTCAAAGGATTTTTTTTTTTTCGAAGTGAAATAAAGTTTAAATAAAAGAAGGAAGTGTGGCTGCTGAATTCGAGCCCAGGTGAAATAAATTTTAAATAAAAAAGGAAGTGCAAAATTTAAAGACCACCAATTTAAGGGGTAAAAATTAAAGACTAGTGCTTTTGATGGACAATCCACACAAACAAAAAATGAACTTAAGTCAAATTCAACTAAATTGGGCTAGATTGGGCCTCTACAAAATGGCCCACAAACATATTTCAAGCCCAAAGGACAGAAAAGAAACTAAAACCTCCTCAACATTTCAAAGGATTTTTTTTTTTTCGAAGTGAAATAAAGTTTAAATAAAAGAAGGAAGTGTGGCTGCTGAATTCGAGCCCAGGTGAAATAAATTTTAAATAAAAAAGGAAGTGCAAAATTTAAAGACCACCAATTTAAGGGGTAAAAATTAAAGACTAGTGCTTTTGATGGACAATCCACACAAAAAAAAAATGAACTTAAGTCAAATTCAATTAAATTGGGCTAGATTGGGCCTCTACAAAATGGCCCACAAACATATTTCAAGCCCAAAGGACAGAAAAGAAACTAAAACCTCCTCAACATTTCAAAGGATTTTTTTTTTTCGAAGTGAAATAAAGTTTAAATAAACGAAGGAAGTGTGGCTGCTGGATTCGAGCCCAGGTGAAATAAATTTTAAATAAAAAAGGAAGTGTGGCTGCTGGGATTCGAGCCCAGGTCTCCACGGCCACAACGTGGAATTCTCACCACTAAACTACAGCCACATTTGTCTGCTTGTTCGTTGAAATATTAAATATTCATTAGAGCAATCTTATTTTGTACCTAATTTCGTAAAAATAACACTAACAAACCGACTACCTTAAAATTGTAGGTTTAGTTTGGTTTAAAAAGAAGTTGGGAATCGTGGGGCATTGATTCCAGCCACCAGTATTGACACCAACTTTATCTAATTGTCTCTAAATTACTCGTAGCTGACATAATTTTTTGATAATTTGTCGCTAATTAATCATTAAATAGGATTAGTGATGAATTTTGTTGTTTAGGTATAAAATTTATCCGTCGCTAATTTTTATTCTTTTAGTAGCATGAGTTGACATCACTCTCCCCAGCTGCGCGAGCTTGCTCCGACCCCATCTATTTTTCCGGTACGTATCGCGATATCTTTTTTTCTCTGGCAAATTAGTTGAATTGTAAAGCCAAATGAACCTATTTCAACTTTCAAGTCATTCAACATATCATTGTAATTATCTGAATAACTCATTTTAAGTCTCTAACCATCTGATTCGACTTTTTTTTTTTATTCAACGTATTTGATTATATTATTTGATTTGAAATGCCCATTAAATCAAGTGGGTGCTTCATGTTATGGTTAAAACTTGACCAAGTCCCAAATTTACAAAGATGAAAGCATTTGGAGTACATGGGTCAAACTATCTTATTATCTATTATTTGATCTTTTATGGATTTTTAGTATCAAATTAACATTTCGAAACTACATAAAATAAAAGTACCGTAAATCACAACGATTTAATTAAAATGTATTTGAAGAATAGTGCGTGGTAAAATTGTAGTCAAAGAAATAAAGGAACTAGTTGATTCAATTATTCCTCATACTGGAATGTTTTTTCACCCAATACAAAAGTAGGGGTAATTGATATATCTATTTTATATATCAATTAGAAGCACTTCTTGAGTTAGGGTCTATCGAAAATAACCTCTTTACCCAATATAAAAGTAGGGGTAAGGTCTCGTGACTGCGTAACCAGTAGCAGATTTAGGATTTTCACTAAGTGGATTGAAAAATAAAAATGTAGTGCCTGAGATTTGAACTTTGAACCCATAAGTGAAATTTTGAACCCCCTAATTCACAGATCCAACATCTAGTCTTGTATTCAAAGGATTCAAAATCTATATATGTACATAAATTTTTTTAACAAAATTACCTTATATATACGGTGTAATTTTTGCTGGGGGATCGGGGCGAGTGTCACGCCCCGAACCATGGCCTGGGCGAAACACGGCACTCGGTGCCTTACTGCATGTGACCGAGCGAACCACATGGCTTGCTGAATCATCATGAGGCATAACATGAGCGGAATATAACGTGAATGTATGATGAGCCTTTATAAAACGTAGTAAGTCATAATACTTAATAAAAATACATGTTTAAACATGAGTGCGGAAATAACATGAATGAGCCAAAATGGCTTTACGACTCTGAATGTCTGACATAACCTAACTGACTTGTCTGGTCTATGAAACCTCTATCATGAGTCTGACTGAAAAACATACTTACTGGGACAAGGCCCCCAGCATACCTTAGATGCATAACTAATCATAAAACAAAAGTTGACTAAACCCCGAATGAGATGGGGCTCACCAATAAGCTGATACGAATGATGTCCTATTGAGCAGATGTGTCGTCCTGTATAGGGCTGTTCACAGTTTTGGTTAAAATCAAAACCAAACCGAAAATTTAACCAAACCGAATAAAATAATCGACATTTGGTTTAGTTTGGTTTGGTTTGGTTTTAAATTTGAAAAACCGATAATATTTGGTTTGGTTATGGTTATAGTAAAAAATAACCGAATAAATAACCGAACCAAACCGATAATTATATACATAAAATTTATAATTATTTATATGTATAATATTAGCTTTTCATAAATAATTAAAAATATTTTATACCTTTTAATTATTAATTTAATTTTGGTCTACTTATTTTTAAGGCTCATGTCTTAAAAGAATATGTCAAACAATCCAAGCCCAACTCTAATAAGTCGTAAGCATAAGGGTTGTTTGTATTTTGAAACCTCTGTTTGACTTGTTCTTTTGAATCTAAACTGCGTTGCAAGTTTGGTCCACCTGATTTGCTAACAGCATGTCTTTCCCTCAATATGCAGCAAAGTTCACCCTTGTGGGCTATGAGGAAAAAAGAGTTTCATAAGAAATTTGAAGAATGTAGAAACAGAATATTTGAATTGTCACGGCTAGTCATAAACCGAAAAACCGAACCAAACCGACAATAACCAAACCGGTGGTTATTATTTTACTTGGTTTGGTTATGGTTTTAGACATTTAAAAACCGACTAAATTGGTTTGGTTATGGTTTTAACCAATAACCGATCCAAACCGAACCATGAACACCCCTAGTCCTGTATATCAGTACCTGCATCGTGAAATGCAGGCCCCCGGGCAATAAAAGGGGACGTCAGCACATTGAATGTACTGGTATGTAAAGCAACTGAAAGAAATAACATGGGACATGGAATAATATGATAAGAACTGAAACTGAAAACCTGGACATGAGCATGAGCATGAGCATGAGCATGGGTACATATATATATAACATAAGTAAAACATGATAAGTAGAGAGAGCATTTCATAAACCGACACATGATATCACCACGTGGATACGTGGAGTCTGGTACCTCGCCGGACCAGCAGAGCCCCTATACCTTGCCAGGGTATAAAGTGGTAACGTGCCTGATGGATCCATTCAGTGTAAAATTAAGGTATCGTCCTAACTGGGCGGAGCGATCCTTGTCCTATGGTGGCTACATAGTTTCAGGCTATCTGAGCCTTCTCGGTAATTCTTGCAACTCCCAAAAACATGAACATAATATAATTGGCTAAGAAGCCCATGATTTTCGTGAATTAACTTGTACTTGTCTTGTAATCATGATTTCACGAAATAACTTGTAAACATGGTTTCATTAAATAACTTGTAAACATGGTTTCATGAAATAACGTGTAAGCATGGTTTCATGAAATAACTTGTAAATATGGTTTCATGAAATAACTTGTATTTAGTATGTATGTATCTTGTATCATAGCATGAAAGTAATTATATAATACAGTTGCATGAAAACTTGTAGACATGTAGGATATTCATGAAACAATCATTCTTAGTCAAAAACATACATGCAAGAACCCATGGAATACAAGATATGGGTTTTCATAGATTACGGACGGATTCTCAATAATCATAAAGAAATATTAAGAACTCAATGATGGAATTATAACAATTCATACATAATATAATCATGGACATGGACCTAGGGTTATCATGAGCATGGTATTGAAACCCTAGTTTTAGTAGAGAATCATAATTTTATGGATTATGAGGCGTGGGGAAAAACAATGATGTTCCCACACGTAGATAGTAACTCTACATACCTTAGTCGCTCCAAAACTTGAATTAAAGACTTGAGCTTTGAAGAAGATTTCCAAAATCTTGAATTCTTGAACCTTAAGATGGGTTTTCTTGAAAACCCTAGTTTTGGAATGATAACTTCTTGTTTAGATTACAAGGATAGGTATTAGAATTGAGTTGGAATAATTAGAGTAGACTTACCTTGGTGTTCTTGATGATGGAAGAGGGTAGGAGGTCGTTCTAGGGCTTGAAGGAATGAAAAATAATGATTTGAACTAATATGGACGAATATATACTGTTCTAGAAAAATTAAATTTTTGGCCCAGTTAAATACTGGCCGTATTTTGAAATACGGACTGCACTGCATCTCTTCAGTAAAATGGCCATAACTCTTTGCACAGATGTCCGTTTGACCCCCATAATATACCGTTGGAAAGATATTTCAAAGCTCTACAACTTTCATGAAGGAAGTTTTCCCAAATTCCAAATATGTTTCGAAATACGGGCCATATTTTGAAATACGGTCCGTATTTAACCATTTGACATCAAATTGCCAAATTCCAGAATGCTCAGAAATCCTTGATTTCAGTTTACGACTTGAATTACGGACCATAAACTGAAATACGGTCACTGTTCATGGGCGTAAACTCCCATCCTACAACGGAACAGGGAAATTCCAATTCCCACATTTTTTACCTGATTTCTAAGTCTAGGATCATGGTCAAAGCTTACGTTAAAGGTACGGAGTGTTACAGCGAGCACCCTCCTGCCTCCTAGATTCGCCCCAGTGCGTAACCCCACCTTTCTGACGCCCTACTTGTGAGACCACACTGAATATGTTATTGTTGTTGTATCAGTTAGAAACACTGTCGTTAACTATCTTCTATATTCCTCTATGCAATGATGGAGATGGAGTACATTTCTGGAACACCTCTAACAGAGGGGCAAATAGTCAATTTTGAAAGAACTTATTGTCAACCTCTTTCAGATATGAATCTATCTGATTCAGAAGGGAAAAACTTACATCAGTATCTCAATTTCAATTCAAACATGGATTTGATTCACATTCCATGTTCTGAGAAAGATTTATCATCCGAAAAGAGGAAAAAACAGAGTCTTTGTCTAAAGAAATGCATTGAGAAAGAGCAAATGTATAGAACCTTTCAACGAGATAGTGCTTTTTCAGTTTTTTTTTTTTTTTATTCAAAGTATTTGATTATATTATCCGATTTGAAATGTCCCTTAAATCAAGTGGGTGCTTCATGTTATGGTTAAAACATGATCAACTCCCAAATTTACACAAAGATGAGACCATTTGGAGTACAAGGGTCAAACTATCTTATCATCTATTATTTGATCTTTTATGGATTTTTAGTATCAAATTGACATTTCGAAACTCCATAAAATAAAAGTACTGTAAATCACAACTATTTAGTTAAAATGTATTTGAAGAATAATGCGTGGTAAAGTTGTAGTCAAAGAAACAAAGGAACTAGTTGATTCAATTATTCCTCATATAGAAATGTTCTCGTGTAAAATGCAACTTGCGTTAACTATTAAAGATTCGTGTGCACATGCAAATTTGGGTTAGTTGCACATGCAAATTTGGGTTAGTTTAGTGTCTGTTCAAGTGGCAGTGAACATTTGATTAAACTAATATGTTGAGCATATATATGATGGAATGACCCATGCCGTCATGTGAATTGTTAATTGTGTTCAACTAATGTGGTAATTAATCTCGTAAGCTCGCAGATACAAAGATAAACTGGTTTGCTTGAAGCCTTGAACTGTTGAACATATCGTCTCACATTTCCTTCGCCTCGGGTTGTCTCTTGTTTGATAAATTACGCTGCTTGGATTTTTTTTTAAAATGTCGACCGGTACTCGTTGAGTGTCGAATTCTTCAAAAATAGTACTCCTTTTGTCCCAATTTATGTGATACACTTTCTCTGTCCCAAAAAGAATGATACATTTATATATTTAGAAATAATTTAAATTTAAATGTCCCCCTTTACCCTTAATGAAAAAAATTTACAACCACAAAAACATCTGTGGCTTGTTTTAGACCACAAGTTTCAAAAGTCTTTTCTTCTTCTTCTTAAACTTCGTGCCTAGTCAAACTATATCACATAAATTGAGACGGAGGGAATACATTTTTAGAGAATTATGCGACAATATCTTTGAAGTATTTGAGCAACATTGATAACAGTACTCGAGGTTGATTTCTTACTAGATCATGCCAAATGGGACGCAAGTTTCAAAAGTCTTTCCTTCTTCTTAAACTTTCTGCCTAGTCAAACTATATCACATAAATTGAGATGGCGGGAACACAATTTTAGAGAATTATGCAAAAATATCTTTGAAGAATTTGAGCAATTGATAACAATACTCGAGGTTGATTTCGTACTAGATTAGGCCAAATGGGACGACAAAGGCCTGGCAGGTGCAATAGCCCAAAATATAGAACCAGGACCTGATTGAATTTTTCCCAATACAATAAATTTCTGGCCTTTATGAGGTATGTCCAAATAGGTTATAATTATCTAGCTTTTACATCATGTGATCCATTCTGTAGGGTAAACTAGAAATTCAATGTTTATTTTCCGCCTTTGGGAAAAATGATGAACTATGTTCCACTTCAGTAGCATGATACTTTTGGGGTTAATAACTTTTTTGTCATTTTAAGTAGGGAAAATACATAAAAACCCCCAACGTATACTCAAATTAATTATGACGCACCCAACCTTTGCGGGCGACCTATTACCCCTCAGACCTTATTTTTTCTGTATTATTGTAACATTTTCGACTGACGTGGCACAATCAAAATTTGATGCCCAGTTGCAGTGCCACTTTTCCTTTTTTTTTTTCATTTGATTTTTCTTTTATTAATTATATTTACACTAATTAACCTCTAACCCTGCATTAATTTTGTCTTCTTCTTCATTTCAAGAAGTCCATCAACCCATTTTCTTCCTCCATTAACACACACATTCAACCCATTTTCTTCCTTCACTAACACACACACACATTTAACCCATTTTCTTCCTTCATTAACACACACACACATTCAACCCATTTTCTTCTTCCATTAACACACACATTCAATTTCTTTCATCAATCATAAATATCTTTTCAAGAAATCAACCAACCCATATTCTTCCTCCATTAACACACACACATTCAACCCATTTTTTTCCTCCATTCACACATACACATTCAACCAATTTAATCATCAATCATAAAGAGCTTATTTTCAAGAAACATTCAACCCATTTTCTTCCTCCATTAACACACACATTCAATTTGATCATAAACCCCTCTTCTTCTTCTTCTTCTTCATTTCAGGCAGCCCCCTCCCCCCCCCCCCCCCCAAACTCGAGATTGTACAATTTTTTCATTTTCCTGTTGCCGCTGCTCCCCCCCCCCCCCCCCCCCCCCCACAACCCGCTGCTCTTGCCCCACCCATTTGAAGAAATTGCCATTGACACCCATCTGAAGAAATTGCCATTGACACCCATTTGAAGAAATTGCCATTTGAAGGACAATCTGTGCAATTTCTTCCTTTCTGGGCTATGTTCAATCATGGACTGGAATTTAACAACAATGGAAATTGTTGTTTCTTAAATTTCATGGAAATTGTCGTTTGTTAAATTTCATGGAAATTGTCCAACCCGCTCTTCTTGCTATTTGTTAAATTTCATAGAAATTCATGGGGAATGGAATGTAACAACAATGTAAAAATTGCACGAACTGCCCATGATTTCACGAACTGGGCTATGTTCAATCATGGCGGTGTCGGTGGCTGCGGTGTGGACGCAGCGGCGACGGGGGTGTGGACGCGGCGGCGGCGGGGGTGGTTGAGGAGAAAGAAGAAGAAAGAGAAAAAGGAGAAAGAAGAAGAAAGAGAAAAATAAATTGCAATTAGTAGCTTTAACAATTAAAATGTGGAAGAAAAGGAGAGTGGGGGTGGGTGAGAGATAAAATATAAATAAATTTTTAAAAATTAATTTTTATTAAAATATAAAAACTATTTTTACTGCTTTCACTCGCTATTTTTTTTTTTTTTGCCACGTTAGTCGAAAATGTTACAAAAATACAAAAAAATAAGGCCAGGGGGGTAATAGGTCGCCTGCAAAGGTTGGGTGCGTCATAATTAATCCGAGTATACGTTGGGGTTTTTTTTTTATGTATTTTTCCTTTTAAGTATAACAAATTACTCATTAAAATAAAGGATAATTACATAAACATCCCTCAAATTTGACTTTGTAACACTAACTCTCGTTGTGGTTTATATCATAAAGGACAAATTAGTCAAAATATAAATATTTTTTTATATTAATGATATATTAAAAGAATTGTTACAAATTAAATTAAAATAAGGAAAGTAAACGTAATATCATTACCCGGAAAAAAATTTTGTTACAAAGTCAAACTTGAGAGGGGTTTATGAAACTATCTCTTTAGTTATTTGGTTATAATGACTTTGTGGATAAATTGTGTTAATTTGAATGACTTATTGATACACAATAAATATAATTAACTTTTTAGTGGATAATTTAATATACTTAATTAAATGACCATATACCTTTAAAAGAAAATTAACGACGCACTTTGAAAAAAAAAAATAAAAAAATCAGAAACAATGTTTGCAAAACTTTGAATGAACACCGCCGTAGTTTTGTTCTACAAAAAGCTAAATCAACCAACTAATCTATGCTTTGAAGGCAACAAAAACAACCAACATTTACTTGCAACTTGCGTTCAATGCCGAACCAAATCAGTAGGATATAATTAATATAAAGTACTATTCACAAGTTGAGGCATTAATAACCAGACCTAAATCATCCAATTCTATGTTAAAAATATCTCTTTGTTGTTTTATAGCCTGTTTGGCCAAGCTTCTAAAATAAGCTTATTTTAAAAAATATTTTTTTCTAAAAATACTTTTCAAAAAAATACTTTTGACTAAAAGCAGTTTGTGTTTGGCCAATTAATTAAAAAAACACTTTTGAGCTATCATTAGTGTTTGACCAAGCTTTTAAAATGTGCTTCTATTTGTATTTTTTCAAAAGTACTTTTCAAAAAAATGCTTTTGGGCAAAAACTATTTTTTTTAGCTTCTGAAAAACTGCTTAAGCTACTCCCCAGAAGCACTTATTTTCTCTCAAAAGCTTTGCCAAACGCCTCACTTTTTTTCAAATAAGCACTTATTGAAAAAATAAATACTTTTGGGGGGAAAACAAGCTTGGCCAAATAGGCTATTAATACACACACAATGTGTGAGTAATGCTGTTGTAGTAAGTTCTCATTCATACTTAATCAAATGTTAAGTATTCCTTCATTAAATACTTTAAATTTGAGTCATGGGGTATGAATTCGCCTTTATAAAAGAACGCTTTACCTAATATAAAACTTCTAGGCACAAATTCAAATTTAATCGAACCCCAATACAAATATAGAGTATCAACTAAAAAAAATATTTAAAAAAAATTTTTGGTCAACAAATCAAAACTACATTTGAAATAATGTCACACCTAACTTAAATAAACCAATGAAGAAAACTCCATTTGTGAACCTTTTTCAAATCTTTGTCAATGTCTGACCCAAATCAAGAACTTTCATACGGGAAAATGGCATCCTAAAATATCCAGAAACAACCCTGCATCCATAGTCCAAATTCCACAAAAATCCTCTATTCCCATGTCTCTCTTTCTCAAACAAATCCTCCTTTTCTCTCTTCTCCCAATTTCCTTTTTTTGTTTCCTCCTTCCACTTCACTTCCATAGCCATACTCCCCATTTTCCTCTCACACACCAACTTTCTCAAACTCCATTTCAACCCCATCAAGAATAGCTTACTTCATTAATGCAAAATATAACTATCGTTTTAATATAAACATAGTGTGACTAAGGTCTTCGTTTACCAACCAAGATGCGATCGAGTAGTAACTATTCCTTCATCCATAACGAAAAATCTCGAATTTGAGTCGAGTATGAAGTCTGTCTTTATTACAGAACACTTTATTTTGAATATGAAATTTTCAGACGCGAATCTAAATTTTGTCGAGATTCAATACGAGTATGAAAATTTTCTTTTGTTCTAACAACATAAAACTACATTTGAAATAATGTCACGCCTAACTCAAATAAACCAATGATAACCTCCTTTGTTCCCCCTTCCACCCCCAACCCAACCCCCCCCGCCCCCCGCCCCCACCAAAAAAAAAAAAAAATTGCTGACCCAAATCAAGAACTTCCCCCTCCTGAAAAACCCAGAAACAACCCTGATATCCAATAGTCCAAATTCCACAAAAATCCACTATTCCCATGTCTCTCTTTGTCAAACAAATCCTCCTTTTTTCCCTTCTCCCAATTTCCCTTTTTTGTTTCCTCCTTCCACTTCATCACTTCCATAGCCACACTCCCGATTTTCCTCACAACCCCACCTTCTCAAACTCCATTTCAACCCCACCAAGAATATCTTACTTCATTACTGGTACTAAAAATGATGGACCAAGAATCTTTAGGTTACTTCAAGCAATATACCATCCAAGAAACTACTATTTACTTCATCTTGATCAGTTTGCTTCAACCAAACAAAGACTAAACCTTGCTTTACAAGTTGGTTCTGTGGATGTGTTTGTTGCAGCTGATAATGTTAATGTTATTGAGAAAGCTGATGCAGTTAATGAACAAGGGTCTTCTCCTTTGAGTTTAGTGCTTCATGGTGTTGCTATTTTGTTGAAGTGGAAGAAAGATTGGGATTGGTTTGTGAATCTTGATGCCTCTGATTATCCACTCATTAAACAAGACGGTGAGTAAAGTTTTTTGCTTTCTGTTTATTGTGTTAAAAGTTTGATAATTTTTTGTTTTAGTTTAAGCTGAAAGTAGTGATTTTTATTGAATCTGTTGAGATTATTGAGCTGAGTAGGAACTTGCTATAGTTCAATTAAGTTATTTATTGCAGGCTTGATTAGGTAGAGCATGTGTTAACAAATTTCATGAGCATTTTCAAGAGTTCATAAAATTGATGGTCAAGCTTGTTGAATCCATCTGATTTTATTGTCTTTCAAGGGAATAACATCAATCCATCAACTAAAGCCTCAATTACAGTTTAGTTGGGTTCGGCTATGTGAAACCTTTTTACACATTTGCTCTATATTCAGATTTATTTCAATCCACTACTAAATATTTATGAGTTTTAAGGGTGTTTTTGGTATGGATGAAAACATTTTCCAGCAATTTTCCCATGTTTGGTTGGTGAAAATGTCCTAGAAACATTTGCTCTAGGAAAACAAGTTCCTTAAAAATGGGGAAAATTACTCCAGTAAGGGAAACAAGTTCCATAACTGACTTTCCAAGTTCATTGTTTCCTTCCACCCCCCAACGCCCACAACCCCACCCCTTAACCATCCCATCCCCGAACCCCCGCTCCTCACCTCATCCCAACTTCATAGTATTTTGTTAGAAAATAAGTAAGAAAAAACCACTTGTTTTTCAAGAAAACATTTTCCTTCATACCAAGCACACCCTTAAGGCGAATTGGAGGTTCTCTAAATCTGGCACTAGTTCCGACGTGGGCATACAAGTCTCTGAACAAAATAAATTGACTCCTAATAAGCATGGGATCTATTGTAAATTTGGACTAGTGATCAATGCAATGAGATTAAAACCATGGAAGATCAGAGTTCAATTCTAGCTTAGACAAAATAATACTAGGTGAAATTCTTCTCCCCCGCCTAATTGCCTGTTTGGCCAAACTTCTAAAATCAGCTTATTTTGAAAAGTACTTTTTTCAAATGTTCTTTTCAAAAGTACCTTTGGTGAGAAACAATTTGTATTTGGCCAATTAATTTAATTTGAGCAACAATTAGTATTTGGCCAAGCTTTTAAAAAGTACTTCTAAGTGTATTTTCTCAAACGTGCTTTTGGGGAAAAACTATTTTTTCAGCTTCTGCTACTCCCTAGAAGCACTTATTTTCTCCCAAAAGCTTGGCCAAACACCTCACTTTTTGGAAAAAAATAAACACTTTGACCTCCCAAAACTTGGCCAAACAGGCTATAAGTCTTGATACACAGAGGTAATAGCTATACTGGTAAGGCGGTGGCAGATACCACTGGATGCCGTTAAGTATATAATACATTTCTTACATGCAGTGACTGCTCTGAAACTCATTAAAAATGCAAAGAGAAGAAGCATCGATGCAATTGAGTGTATAACCATTTCTTATTGATGAAGTAGTTGATAGTCGAGGTTGTGGATTCCTTTTGAGGTGCATTTCTTGTATCTCAAGGGAGTGTAATGGAAATTTCAAGGGAGTACATGAAAAATAAAAGTATACCTTATCAAAAAAGAAGAAAAGAAAATATATCTCATTAAGGTATAGTCCATTTGGTGCGAGATATTCAGTGAGTATTCATATAGCCGACCCCAACTTAATCCCAGTGATGATTGCTCCAAGGCTCATAATTTGCTCCTATATGCTGTAATCAACATTTTGCATCATTTGCACGTGGGAGAGTGAAGCTAATTTTCTAGCACTAGCCACAACTAAATGCACTAAAACTCAGGCTTGGGCCCAAACCATACATTTTCCATGCTAAAGTTAGCTACAGTAAAGTATACCTGCAGCAAATAAGAAGAGTAGAATACTGATCCTTAAGAATGGAAGAGTCCTCTACTGGTCTCTCATCACTAAGCAAGGTGTCTCAAGTGTTAAAATGACATAAATTTCTTCCTAGTGGAGTCATTTCTCCATCTTGAGTATCATCAATTACATAGAGAGTAAGTAGCTTTTTAGGATCATTAGTACTTCCTTGTCATTTCACAATAGATTAATCAAACTCTATTTCCTCAAACTTGTTTTTAACTCCTAATAATATTCACACAAACTAATGAAAATATATGCATAAGGCATGTTATTATGATTTGGGACTGAGGTGTAGTAGTAGTTGTTGTTTGTGCATGTTATTCTGGTTTGGGACTGAGTCATAGTAGTTGTTGTTTGTTGCATGTTATTCTGGTTTCATCCCTTCTCATGGGATGTGGATTGGAACTCGTTCCCTTGAAGTTATTTCTCAGAAGCCCGCCATTATCTCATGCATGGGGACCTGTTTTTCTTTTGTTTGCCTTCCCCGAGATTCTTATTACCTAGTGCTCTGAACTTCAACATATTTACTTCAAAGTTGGCTTGAGCTATGAATTACACCGACATGATGTCTAAACACCCCGATATTTGTTGAAGACTAATCTCATAAGTGTCTGAATTTTGCCTTATCAAAAAAGTGTTTGAATTTTGATTACTTACAAATCAAATCTAGTGAAGCTTTGTAGATTTTGTCATCTATATTTGTTTGAGAACAAAAAAGAGAAACTGGTAAAAAGCTGAGCAACTGAGCAACAATTACCGATCGAAAACTTGAGTCCGTTCAATTGACTAGTAACCCTTTGTTTCATTAGGATCAACCATTCCAGGAGAAAAAAAGTTAATAGGTCAGAGCATAACTTAAAGGCTGGAGATAGATGTCCACAGAATATTCTTCACAATTTATTTGATTCCATGAATTTGCCTTGTCCTCTTCCCTCATCCAGAAAGGCTCACTTTGCTCTCTGCTCTCCCTAGACGCAACATATGTTTCAGCTGATGCACTAAATTTAACATTTGTTGCAGATTTTCTCCATATCCTGTCTTTTGTTCCGAGGAATTTGAATTTCATAGAATATAATAAGAACGTCAGCCCAGAGGAGTAAGTAAAATCATTCCTTCCGGTTCCTTCAAAATTAGTTGTCGTTTTACAATTATATAAAGTTGTAAGTTTGGTTTTTGTTTTCAGATATCGAAAAGCTGAGGAAGTTATCGTTGACTCTCGACTCTACATTAACTTAAAAGGAAAGATGTTTGTGGGTGACAGAAAACGGGCACATCCCAGTGCTTTTAATTTTTTTATGGGTAAGTTTCTTTCCACTTTGATATCTGTTTCCCTGTATCTGGACAGTAGTTTGTCCGACTCTAGTGATGGTGCAGCTGAGATTGCCAATCTGTAAATCCGATGCATTCACGTTTTTTAAAATATGGGAAATTCATTTGTGTTAAGTACTCCCTCTGTCCCAATTTATGTGACACTCTTTCCATTTTGGTCAGTCCCAACAAGAATGACATTTTATATGTTTAGTAACAATTAACTTCAAACTTTCCATTTTACCCTTAATGGTTTTATTGCCACATAAATTTCTATTGCTTGCTCATCAAGATAAAAACAGCTTCGTGTTTTTGTGTGAGCTATATCTGTACTTAGTATGAACTTTTTTGGAGTGTTAGCTAGTTAAGTGAATCTGACAGTCGGTCTTGCAGAAGACTCATGGTACTTGAATTTCTGATAGAACTAAGTGCAGCCACGTGTTTTTTTTGGGGGGGGGGGGGGGGGGCAGAATACTGTTTATTCAGAAAAGACTCCCTTTATAATTTGGCAAACGGGAAAAATGCTAAAAAAACTGGAAGAATTCAATTCTTGGCTTTTTGTAGCTAATTGTACTCCATAAATATCTGATGGTGCCTCCATGCATGTTTTTCTTGTCCTTAATTGTTTCCTTCATTTTTCACATCTCAGTCAGGCTAAAATGTTTTCTGATAATTTGTTTGAGCGCTTCAGAAGTCGTTTATGGAGTTTGAGTTAGGTTCGCTGCATGTTGTGGTTTGCTAGTAACTCGTTAATCCGATTCCATTTTCTTGACCGAAGCTTGCTTGATTCATCAGGTTCTCAACATGTAATTCTAAACAGGAAGTTTGTCGAGTACTCGATCCATGGATGGGAAAATTTGCCAAGACTGCTCCTGCTATACTTCACGAACACTAGATCGTCTCATAAAGGTTACTTTCAGACTCTCGCTTGCAATACTAAGGAGTTTTTGGATGCTGTCATTAACTCCAACTTGCGGTTCACTAACTCAGACAATTCTGATAGAATACTTAAAAGGGAGGTTGCATTTGTTGGAAACATATCAGAAGATTCTCCATTATTGGATATGATTGATGCACACATTCTTCACCGGGGTCGTGGTATGGTCTCACCAGGAGGGTGGTGTTTAGGTAGCTCAAATTGGTTCAGTGATCCTTGCGGTGAATGGGGTGATCCCAGTGTCCTAAGACCGGGGCCCACTGCACAAGGACTTGAAAAGCTCCTCATGAAATCGATCAAAGACATGTCAATCAGGTCGAGCAGATGTGACCATCAATGACCACTTATGGCTCCTGCTAACTCCCGCTCTTCTTTCTTTTCCTCTTACATGAGTTAGAGGATTTTGCGATTTTGTCAAGTTGTAACATATAGGGCATTGCTGTGGAGTGATAATTATTGGAAATATGTGCTTCCTTCTGTATGTTTTTTCTATCTGCCTAAGCCTTGGGGAGCAAAGTCACTTGGTACCGATGCTATTGGGAGGCGGCAGATACCCTTTGGAATAGTTGAGGTGCGCGCAAGCTGTCTCGAACACCACATTCATCAAAAAAAGAAAAAAGAACTAGGTAATTTTTCTCAGGTACTTGTACTGCAGTTGGTACCCAATGGAACAGTCCAGGGGCGCTTAAGCCTCTTATAGAAAAAAAATGTGTGCTAGTGTTGTGCATGTAATTTATTTTCACCCAGAA
This sequence comes from Lycium barbarum, assembly GCF_019175385.1. Taxonomy (NCBI): domain Eukaryota; kingdom Viridiplantae; phylum Streptophyta; class Magnoliopsida; order Solanales; family Solanaceae; genus Lycium; species Lycium barbarum. The sequence goes on along the minus strand of NC_083346.1, from coordinate 115,158,126 downwards.
ATGTGTTGAATACCGCGAATCGAACGATTCAAGAATCCATGTACTAAAATTATTCCTGCTGTTAAAGTTAATATTATGTATGTTAGAAGAAACAATTTGCTTCTGAAATGAGATTTTTCACCACATGCTCAAACAAATAATCAATGATTCCTCCTTTTCCTTAATTGTTCCTTGTAAAAGTATATTGAAAAGTATTGCAAGTTTGACCAAAATAAACTATACTTGCATAATTCATCTTTAACATTATTTGTTTCTTATAATGATATTCACATATTCCATGTGTGTTTCTTGTTGCCTTCTCTTAAACTAACAATTTGTGATCAAGGTGAAATCTTTTAATTGTTTTGAGACTTGAGGTGTTCGGCAAGTGTTTTTTAGCAGCAACAATAGTTCTTTTGCTATCGGGGAGGGGCTGCAAATAAAGCAAAATATATATATATATATATATATATATATATATATATATATATATATATATATATATATATATATATATATATTTCAAGACCATTCCTATAATTAAAAAAAAGAAAAGAAAAAGCAAACCATCTCTTATTAATTTAAGATATCTCTCAAATATAAATACAATCCTCTTCCCCTTTTCTATTTAACTACTTTATTAAAAACCTTAATATGCATTCTTTTTATGTTTTAAATTATTGACAAAAATAAAAACTTAATTAAACTCATCCATAAAAATATTTAAAATCATTTCTCAATCTAAATAAACTAATTATAAAATTGTATTTTTTCGTTATACGACACTCAAAAGCACTTTCCAAGTAGATTGGTCAAACACGATCTATTTATCGGTATCAACAAACATATATCAAATGAATTAACCAAATACAAACTACTTTCTGAAAAACTATTTTGACAAAAGTGCTTCTATTTGACATTGTTTTTAGAGGTAAATACTTACCCACATTGAATGTTTTCACCATACTCAAACGATTTAATGAAACAACAATATAAACTTATTAATCATGATTTAGTAATAAAAATTTATATACAAACACATATTTTGTACTCCTTCCGTCACCAATTTAAGTGTCTTACTATTCTTTTTGGTATGTACCATAAAGAGTGTGCAAGTTGACAATTTAAACATCCTATATGTGATGTTCAAAATCACGAGATTCAAAGAATATTTTAGTATATTACACACGTGTTTAATTTAAGATCACAAGATTCATTTTTTTTTTTACTTTTTAAACTTTGTGTCTAGTCAAACTAAGACATTTAATTTAGAATGGAAGAGAGTATTTTTTTTTACTTTTTAAACTTTGTGTCTAATCAAACTAAGACGCTTAAATTAAAACAGAAAAAAATATTTATTAATTTAATATAAACACACGATGAGCCAAACATATAAATAGATCTTGAGGGCAATAGAATAAAGAAGAAAAAGGGCATTCATTACTTTGGTGGGAGGAGCCAAGGGAACATGGCATTTACATTTGCGCTGGACACAACACACAAAGCACAGTACATTAATCATGCATATACCACTTTGTAATTTTCATTTTGACCCCACCCCAATAACCCAAAAGAAAAAAAAAAAAAAGGAGAAAAAGACTTATCAAACTTTCTTCTTTAGATGACCTTTTTCTTCTTCTTTAGATACTCACTAAGGAAAAAAAAGAGGATTTAATTAGACAATAATGACTACAAGGTGATTAAGATTTATTAAACTCATGATTTGGTGAGTTCAAGTATTAGCTCTTTAAGTAGTGATTGTCCCATACGTAACATATTTCGTTTAAAATCTTAAATTATGATATTATAAGTATCAAGCTATTTCTTAGGAAGAAAAACATATAAAACATTCAAGATTCATCAATGACATTAAAGGCGAGTTCAAAATTTATATTCCATGGCATTAAATTAATTATATTTTTAAAGTTTGAGTTCATACCTACAATTTTTTTTTTCAATCTTAGTGAATTTTTGCACATTAATTTATGTTCCAAATTAAAAATATTGGGATCAAATGAACTAATATTGTAACTATGGATCCACTCCTGTATGACACATCTCTTCTAAGAATATGAATAACGAAACAAAATAAAGATTCCATTAAGATTCATAGCACAATAATATCAGATATGAAATAGCAAAATAGTCAGATACAAAACAAATATCGCAACACATAATAATACACCTTTAACAGATACAATTGAGTAATAATATTTTCAAATCAACTTTATCATTAAAAATAATCAGTAAAATGGCCTTTCTTTATAATAATAAGGAATCCGAACGAAGAAAAATAAAAGTAAAATAAAAATAAACAACTAGGACTTGAAAATTGTAGAGAGAGACCACCACTTTTTTCTTCTACGCTAGTAAATTAAAAACTTGAAAACTCCGACGACCTTTGTCTCCTTTCAACGACATCGTTTTATAAAACCCACAAAAAATTAAAATAAAAAACGTTACAACAAAGGCAGGCGATTTTTTTTTTTTTTTTTTTCTGTTCATAGTCAACTCTCTCTCACGCCATCTTTGACCAATAAAACCAACTCATACTTACACACAAAACAAGTTTCAAACAACAACAATTTGTACAATTTTGTGCTTTTACACTAACCAAATTTTGCACTTTAATTTTCAACAGGGAAAATTTGGATCTGAATTCGAATTCCTCGTTTTTGCGTGTAAAACCCTAAATTGCTATGCTGATTTAGGGTTAGGGTATAGAGTAAAGAAAAAAAGGGTTTATGATTCACTTGTTAGGGTATTGGATTTAAGAGTTTTTGATTGGTGGTTGAAAATGATGGTAATAAGGGGATTCTGATGCTGATTTAAGGTATTATGTGGGGTTAAAAAGGGGTTTTTTTTTTTTTTTGATTCACAGGTTGTATAAGGTTTTAGGGTTAGTTGAAAATTGATGTTATAGAGGGGATTATATTGCTGATTTAAGGTATTATATAAGGTAAAGGAGGGTTTTTGATTCACTGGTTGTATACCTTAATGATGGTATTGTGATGCTGATTTGTTAGGGTATTGTATAGGGTAAAAAAGGGTTTTTTGATTCACTGGTTGTATAAGGTTTCAGGGTAGTTTGAAGGAATGATGGTATTGTGATGCTGATTTATTAGGGTATTGTATAGGGTAAAAAGGGTTTTTGATTTACCGGTTGTATAAGGTTTTAGGGGTAGTTTGAAGAGATGATGGTACAAAGGGGGTTATTTGGGTGGTCCCCACCACATATACAACCGTTAACGCCGGTATCGGAAGTATCAGAGCCACCGGAATCACCTTCTCCGTATACGGATACAGGTGGCGATGCTATGCAGGTTTGAACGAAAATATTTTTGTCATAAACTTATACTCCCGGCGTTTCAATTTGTTTGTCTGGTTTTGATTTGGCACAGAGTTTGAGAAAGTAAAAAAGACTTTTGAATCTTGTGGTTGTTAACTAAAGATATGCAAAATGTACCTAAAAACTGCACTGAGCCAGTTCTTGGAACTTGAAAATATTTTGAAGATAAATTTATAAAATCTGATCCAAAATCTAAATCTATCGCCAAATGTGCTAGCTATAGTAGTACGAAATCTACTTTAACTTAAAACAGGAAAACCTATTGCTATATAAATTTGAAGTATACATCTTAATCAAACATGAATTAATACCAAATCCTGACTAATTTTGGTTTCCTACTACTTTGAATTTTTTTTCTTCCAACAAGGTTGAGTTGGAGGAGGAGATGGATGCAGATACGGAGGAGATGGAACCACCGCCGACGGCAGCTCCATTTTCGATGCTGTTCGCTTGTGCGGACCGGCTTGATTGGGTGCTTATGATTTTAGGATCAGTTGCTGCAGCTGCGCATGGGACTGCTTTGGTGGTTTACTTGCATTACTTTGCTAAGATTATTCAGTTGCTCAGCCACGGGAATGAATCTGCTGATCAGCTGTTCCACCGATTCACTGAGGTACCCTACATCTGAAATTTGTGTTATCTGTATTATCCCATAGATTTACTGAGGTAACTAGAGCTGAATTGTGCACTGACTGTAGCTATTCCTTTTTATGCTGTTTAGAGATTTGTGTGCCAAATAGTGCTACGAAACCTTAAAATATGGAGAATTGAAATGAATAGGGTTAAAAATGAAGCAAATGGATATTGATTAGTTGTAGTTGTTGCAGTAGCAATCTTTTAGTCTGCTGTACTTTTAGCAAAATGTATGTTGCCATTCGAGTGGGATATTGTCCCGGTGATTGTTGTTTGTAGAGTAATGCTAAAAGATATGATTTTTATATAAGACCGGAAACATTTTTTACTTTATGTTGCCGTTTGGGTGGGTTATTGTCCTGGTGATTGTTGTTTAATGAATAATGCTTACAAGACATGCTTTTTGTATAAGACTGGAAACATTTTTTTACTTGTATGTTGCCATTTGGGTGGGCTATTGTCCTGGTGATTGCTGTTTAATGAGTAATGCTAAAAGATATGGTTTTTGTACAAGACTGGAAACATTTTTAACTGAGTTAGAGAGGGTTTCTGGCATAAAAACAATGACATCTATTGAATAATAGATTATTGTTGCGTCAACGTAGTGTTATAGAATCAGGACACGGACTAGCTATTGCATTTGCTCCCCTCACTGTTGTCAGTGTGTTAGTCAGCCATCAATAATAAATCATTAAGATGTATATTATAGCTAGTAAAAAGTGATCTGACTCGGAAAGCTGATGTTTGATGGACTCTGGCTTTTCTCACATTGTAATTGTACTCCTTCGAGACAGTAGTGGAGAAATAGGCAACAGACAAAATATAGAATTAGTGGTTTCAATTACAAATGGTGGTTTATTAGTAGTTTCAGCCTGTTATTGGTGTAGTTGGTTGTGCCTTGTGACTTGGCAAGTGCACTCCAGCTGAGGTCTCTTATCAGTTTCGCTTCTGTGTTTATGTGTTTCATAGTATTAGTTGGTGCTAAAGACTAGGCCTTTCAAGCAATTGAAATCAGCTGGTTTTTCAAGTTAGGCTAAGAGCAAGTCATTATGTAACTGTAAATCCTCCATCAGATGCCTGTGAATGGGATATAAACTTCCATATTATCCCGGGCCTGGCTGATAATGATTAACCTTATTTAGCATAAATCATTTCTTTGTCCACTCCCACGTTTCCTAGGAATTTACTTTTTTATGTTGCAGCAGGTCGCAGAAGACATTTGCCTCTGACATTTTTCTTCAGAGTTTGATGAAAACGACCCAATTCTAGGTTGGAAGTGTTTCACTTCATGTTTTGTGCATTAATCTGAATGGCATTGTGTTTCTGTTGTATTTCAAATTTTCAAATTCAGAAAGTAGGATGGACAACCATTGGATCTTTAAAAAAAAATAAAAATTGAATGTCAGGTACAAAGTTCCTAATAGTATTCCTGGACTGAGCTTTGGCTTGCCAATCATTTTGAAAAATTTAGTGTGTACTGTATAGTTTCAGTTAATCTTTTGGAAACTGCTGAATTTGAGCTTGTCTCATGTGATTTCATTATTAGCAACAGCTATAATCAACTAAGATAACCAAATTTGCCTCTCTCAAAGTAATCATCTTGTAGGATTTCCTTATTGAGTCCTCTACATTCCTTCAGTCTTAGTTGTGTTCAAATGCCAATAACCAACCGGCTATGCAACACCTGCAGTTGTGCTTTGTGAGTTGGTCTTCTGCGGTTCTGCCTTTGTTAACAAGAACTATCTTCAGTCTTGCATAATCTGATGTTAGGCGTTGGGCTTTCAGTAAGATTGTTTCACAATTTTCAGTGCAAACTGTTCAATGACCACATTGGCATTACAATTTATATTTCTTTCTTTGGCCTATATAAATTTCCACTGTATGTTAACTAGAACTATCTTCGTTTTATTTTTTTATTTTTTTTCCAATTACAAAGACATTGGTTTTTTATTGGTTATAATTTCCTCAACGGAGACTCATTCTTTCTCCTCCCCCTTCTCCTCCCGCTATTCTTTTTTCTTAACTTCCCCATAGCTTCCCGGGGGTTGTGGGTGTATTAGAGTGACTTGACACCTGGGAATGTCATAGATTTGGCCTATAGTTTTATATATAATATGACTAAAGCTGTTTGTTCAGATTTTTGGTCAGAACTTAGGTCCTTAGTACCATTTGTCAATACATCATGCTCAATCTCACATTGTTCTCTTTAGACCTGTTGCCTACTTGTGATATGAGTGCACAAGTTGATATGATTTGGGATACACGAGCAGACTAGTAAACAATAAGTTGATAATAAAGAGAATAGGATGGATATTCCCAGAAGAATTGAAGGAAACCTAGGTTCTTTTTGATAACCAATGAATCTTATTGTTTTATGACATTATGTTTGTTGTGTCTTTGCCTATAACGTCTAATTTTAATTGTGCAAAATGAATTACACATTAATTGCTTAAGAATGGCTCATAATGTGCCTATGTGATGCCTTAAATTGGAGAGAAAATTCACTACAATTTAACCAAATTGCTTCATAAATGCAACTTCTCAAGTTGTAACATAATCGCATAGAAACTAAATTGGACCAAATATGCTCTTAAAGTTTGTGTTTAGGTCCAAATATGCCCTTATTAGCCTTTTGTTAAGTTTTATGTGAAATAAGGGCATCTTTTGGCCCAATTAAGTAACGGCAGGGGCATTTTTGGACCAAACTGTTAAGGGAGGGAAAATTTGATAAATTTTTGCATACTTTAAGGGCATTTTGATCCTTTTCTGTATGATGAATAATCTAATAAGAACATGCAAAGAGATTCAAAAAGGTTTAACCATTTTGTGTTTTTGCTTGTTCTGGTGCTTTGCAGCTTTTATAGTCACTAGTAAACAAGTCAGTCTATTGAAAGCACTGTTCACCCAAAAAAATAAACTAAAAAATAGAGGCAGTCTATACCTGACTCTCCAAAGTCTGTAGTAGTTGTTCGGATCTGACTTAATAATGAACATTAAATGTCATTTCAGTAACTGATCTGCCCCATCAAAGCGGCATATAATAATTGCACTAACCGTAGAAATCATTTGGATTATTTGGGACATAAAACGGGAATCCCAATAAGATAATGAATCTAATCCATCAAAAGAAACATTTTATCCTTCAGAAACAGGTTTAAATTCTGTGAGCTCCCTGTCACCTATTGGATAGAATGATCTCCTCATTATCTATAATGTAGACCCTCTGATTGGCATGAAATGAGAGGTCTTACACCCTTTTCTTTAATCAGTCAGTCGCATTTGGAAACCCTAATTAGGATGACTCACTGATCAAAACTGAGTGGACCGTACTTTATTTGCAACCACCACCTATCCGAAATCCATTTATGTGCCTTATGCTTGTGTCTTAAATCTTTCTCCAGTCTCTATGTCCCTTACTATTTGTACATCTTTATGCGAGGATGTTCTGGTAAAATAATATGGTGCCTTTGTACGTGACATCTGCATCTCTGATTGGTCAAAAAAAAAAAAAAAGTAACATCTACCTCTTTGTCTATAAATGCCCATGTGCACTTGTTGCATTTGCTTGGGAAAGGTAATTGGGGAGGTATTGTTTTTGCTGAAGTAGATGTTTGCAGAGAGAAGTTGGACCATGTCGTCGGATGAAGTACTGCTCTCACTGAACTGTATAAACCAAGTGACACACCATGGAATTATAACCACATCGACTAGGGAGATACTCTCTGTCCAAAAGAATGTCGTGGTTTGAAGTAGGTCAACATAGCCAAGGGTGTTACTAATGGTCAATGTAGTGAGAGGAGAACCATGAGTCTCAGGTTTAAATTCCATTGGAGGAAAGAACATTAGGTGATTTCTTCTCATATACCTAAGCCTTGGTGGGTGGTGGGGGGTAACAAGTATCCGGCGGAATAATCGAGGTGTGCACAAGATGGACCGAGCACCACCATCATAAAAAAAAAGAAGTACAAGGGTCAACTCATCTAATTGTCAGAGCAAAGTTACATACACATCTTGTACATATTCTTTGACCCTGACTTGGTGTTTATCAATGAAACTTTTTGACTTATTAAAAAGAATCTATTATTTGGTATGAATTGCTTACGACTGATTTTTCTAAAAAACAAGACTTACGTTTGGAAACTACAAAAAGAAGTACGAGAAATAACTATTTTTATTGTTAGAATATGTAACGTTAGTTTATTGACTAACGTGAGCATCTTTGCTTTAATGGTTTTCAATTTAACTGTTTAGTGATCAATGCACGTTTACAAGTTTATTTGCAATCTTTTAGAGATTTTTTAGTTGAATCAATCTTGCCCATTAGCTTCTATTACATGTAATTGCAGCCCAAAAATGTTAAAGGTCTTCAAATGTTAGTCTGAATGTTGTAGAAGAAAAACGAAAAGAAAGAGAGGTATGTTTCTTTAGTGTAGGTGGTTCTCGCTGATCTAGTCATGTAGGAGCTGTATTACTTGGCATTTGGCACCCGGCCATCAAATGGAAAATGAGAAATTAAGATGGAGGGAAGGAGGTTTATAATTAATACTCTTCTTATCAACAACCTCCCCACCCACCAACAGCCCAAAAAAAAAAAAAATTGTAAAAGAGGCTGAAGATTTGTTGTGCTTGCAAGCCACACTCGATGATGATAGTTATTTTGAACTTTTTCCCTTGGTCTTTGTTATAAATGTTCGCAGTATTTAACCAAGTATTTTTGTAATAGTTCAAGTTACCTAACAAAGATCATATTTTTCACAGCTTGCCTTGACCATTCTTTATATTGCTGGGGGTGTTTTTGTTGCTGGTTGGATTGGTAAGCTAAATTTCTCAAGTTATATTATTGTCCATTTAAAGTTTCTGTTGCGTGTCGGTCCATCATTTGTTTTAATTAATCTTTTTGTGATAGAGGTATCATGTTGGATTCTTACTGGAGAACGGCAGACTGCGGTGATCAGATCAAGATATGTTCAAGTATTACTGAATCAAGATATGAGTTTTTTTGATACCTATGGAAACAATGGAGACATTGTGAGCCAAGTTTTGAGTGACGTGCTACTTATTCAATCTGCTCTTAGCGAAAAAGTACGTTCAGCATTCTTTATCCTTTTTTACTTGATTGCGACAATGACTTCTCACCTTATCTTAATTGTGCTATGACAGGTTGGGAACTATATTCACAACATGGCTACCTTTTTCAGTGGCCTTGTTATTGGATTTGTCAACTGCTGGCAAATTGCCCTTATAACTTTAGCAACTGGTCCGTTCATTGTTGCAGCCGGGGGAATATCAAATATATTTCTTCATAGACTTGCAGAGAACATTCAGGATGCATATGCTGAAGCAGCAAGTATAGCTGAACAGGTCTGGTTTTCTCCATTATTGATCTGATTATTTCCCCATTTGGAAACTTCATGCAACTCTTTCCGTTTGGACAATATTTGGAATTGGAAAAATGAGTATTTGAAATTGAAGATGAAATAGTAGAGTTCTTGGAATCAGTTGTTACTTTCAATTGTTACAGTCTTCCAGAATGGAAATGAGAACCTTTTTGATTCTCAAAGGAGTCCCTTTTTATTAAATTGGGACTGGTGATTGAGTTGGAAGTGAATGTAGTTGTTGATCTTTCTAGATTTTGCTTTTCCTGTCAATTCTTTAGTTTTATGTAATATTTAATTGCCTTGAAGAAAATTATTATGAGGCTTTAGAAAAAATCAAGGTGGGAAGTTGAAAAAAGCTCATAGCATTTTTACTAGTTTAAGGCCTTAATGAGCTGTTTTCTGAACTCAAGTGGGAACCCACACATTACCTTAATGTAGTTTACCTAGTTTATAGAAGGAAGCGTTAGGATTAACTCTTTAAGCAGCACAACAGGGATTCTGACTCTTAGTATATACAATTGTTAGTTAAAGAGATCTTTCTAGTGAAATTTTAAAAATTATTAGTGTGTGGACTTTTAGCAATCAGTGATGATTTATGATTCTTTAAACTCAATCGGTGTAGCCATGTAGATGAATGTTATTGTTTTACATAATCTTTGGTGGATCAGGTGCTAATTGTTGCAGCATTCCGCTACCCCCCAAAAAAATAAAAGAGAGAAGAAAAGAAACTGAGAAGTTCCTATCGTTCTAAAAAAAAGAAACTGAGAATTTCCATGCTTCCCTTTTAGCACTGTACACAATAAAGAATAATCTATTCCTGAAGGACTGTCATGCCCTTTCTCTCTCTCTTTCTTTTTCTTTAATAAAGAATAAAGGATTTTCAACACAAACCATGAACTATGTTATGGAAATGCGGGAGGAACAAATAGAGTTACAATAGAGTTAAATGTCTAAATTATGAGGCATTATGTGGAAAACTTGCAAGTTACCCTAATTTGGTCCACGTTCAGAGCCAATTATCTTGAGAGACATATATAGTTAAATAGTTGAGAAGTGAGTTAGCGGTAGGCACGCTCACTAGTAGATCGTCTTCCTGCGGAAAGTATTAAAAAATGGATTTTAATTAAGTTGCTTTCTATTATCCTCCAATGTCCATGATCTTCATGATATAGCAGAACCATGATTCTGGCATTGATGAACATTTTCTCTTCAACCATGCTGTGCCTTCATATTTGAAACTGAAGATATAGATAACTAGTCAACCATCAAATAATGTACTTCTACATGGTAAACAGACATATTTCACGCTGTTCAAGGTTTGATCATGTATTGGTCTCTGTATGCCTCAGCTAGAGTTCGGGTATTTGGGTTTGTGCATTTAAATGTCTATTGAGAGTCTCCTTCAACTTCCCTTTCATATGCTGCAGGCAGTTTCTTATATTAGGACATTGTATGCATTCACAAATGAAACTTTGGCCAAGTATTCATATGCTACCTCGCTACAAGCTACACTGAGGTACGGTATATTAATAAGTCTTGTGCAAGGACTTGGACTTGGCTTCACATACGGGCTTGCAATTTGTTCCTGTGCCTTGCAACTATGGGTTGGAAGATTCCTGGTAACACATGAAAAAGCTCATGGTGGTGAAGTTGTTACTGCTCTTTTTGCTGTAATTTTAAGTGGCCTGTGAGTATCTCTTTCACACGTCTTACCCTTCTCCCTCATCTGTTGTGCTAAAGTAATGCAATCTACCAATTCTTTTATTGATACAGTGGGCTGAATCAAGCAGCGACAAACTTCTACTCTTTTGAGCAAGGGAGAATCGCAGCTTATAGGCTTTTTGAGATGATAAGTCGTTCGTCCTCCGTTGCTAATAATGAAGGAACCACCCTTCCTTCTGTGCAAGGAAACATTGAATTCCGAAATGTATATTTCAGCTACCTCTCTCGCCCTGAAATTCCTATCTTGAGTGGATTTTATCTCACTGTACCTGCTAAAAAGGCTGTAGCCCTTGTTGGCAGAAATGGTTCCGGCAAAAGTAGTATTATACCACTTATGGAGCGGTTTTATGATCCTACATTAGGTAATATACCATTGAAGTTCTTTTCTGCTTGTTGCATATTCCTTGAAGCGAGATAAAAAATATGATATTCTCTACTGATATATTTATTTGCAGGGGAAGTCCTGTTAGATGGGGAAAATATTAAAAACCTGAAGCTGGAATGGCTCAGAAGCCGAATTGGCTTAGTCACCCAGGAACCTGCCTTGCTAAGTCTGAGCATCAGAGATAACATCGCTTATGGACGAGATGCTTCTTCAGATCAAATTGAAGAATCTGCTAAAATAGCACAGGCTCATACATTTATTAGCTCACTGGAGGGAGGATATGAAACCCAGGTATGTTGCAGTTGTCACAGTTCTTTCATATGTTCAACCTTTTCGCCTTCTTCTGATACTAAATTTTCCTGCTTCGTATTTCTTGTAGGTGGGTAGGACTGGTCTAGCTTTGACAGAAGAACAAAAAATTAAACTTTCTGTTGCTAGGGCTGTTCTTTCAAATCCTTCAATCCTCCTTCTTGATGAGGTTACTGGTGGACTTGATTTTGAAGCTGAAAGATCTGTTCAGGGAGCTCTGGATCTCCTTATGTTGGGCAGATCAACTATAATAATAGCAAGGCGACTGAGTCTTATTAGAAATGCTGATTACATTGCCGTGATGGAGGAAGGCCAATTAGTTGAAATGGGAACACACGATGAACTAATAGCATTGGATGGCCTCTATGCTGAGCTTCTTAAATGTGAAGAAGCAGCGAAACTCCCTCGCAGGTGCGCTACATGGCTTGACTGAGCACTTTGGTGGTATTTTATATATGTTTGGTATACCTATAGAGTATTGCATTACAAGGTTCTTGGTGATATACAAGTCCCCTTTTTTCCTGAAAATTATCATTAAAGTTTGTTTTCTGGTTTTAGATTATTACTCATACTTTGTCATGCCTTTGCTAACATCATTCAGGATGCCAATGAGAAACCACAAGGGGACCGCAGTGTTCCAAGTTGAAAAAGATTCTTCAGCTAGTCATAGCTTCCAAGAACCTTCTTCTCCCAAGATGATGAAATCACCATCTCTTCAAAGGGTTTCTGGTGCCCATGCATTTTGGGCAGCAGATGTTACATTTAGCGCTCAAGAATCTCCCCACAGCCGTAGCCCGCCACCGGAGCAAATGGTCGAGAATGGTTTGCCCTTGGATTCAGCTGATAAAGAACCATCAATAAGAAGGCAGGATAGCTTCGAGATGAGACTGCCAGAGCTTCCTAAGATTGACGTTCAATCTGCAAATCGGAAAATGTCCAACAATTCCGATCCCGAATCACCTGTCTCACCACTCTTGACATCTGATCCCAAAAATGAGCGCTCTCACTCACAAACTTTTAGTCGTCCAAACAGTGATTTTGATGACTTCCCTATTACACCTGAAAAAACAAAGGATACAGAGAATCGAGAACCACCATCCTTCTGGAGACTTGTTGAGCTTAGCCTTGCAGAGTGGCTTTATGCTCTACTAGGGAGCACGGGTGCTGCAATATTTGGTTCCTTTAATCCCCTTTTGGCCTACGTCATTGCTCTGATTGTGACAGCGTATTACAGAACAGAAGATAAGCATCACTTAGGTCGAGATGTTGACAGGTGGTGCCTCATCATAGCCTGTATGGGCGTGGTGACTGTTTTTGCCAATTTTCTGCAGCACTTCTATTTTGGTATAATGGGCGAGAAAATGACTGAGCGAGTTCGGAGGATGATGTTTTCCGGTAATGACTAATTTCAATTAGTAACTGCTCCTTTCCTAATTTGTTTTGTTTTTCTTTTGCACTAGTGTAAATATATGTACGTATAATGATCATAGTTAAGGGTCTCATGAATACTGATGTTTTTTTCTGCTTTTCTCCTTCTTCAACAGCAATGCTTCGCAATGAGGTCGGGTGGTTTGACGAGGAGGAGAATAGTGCTGATAATCTATCTATGCGCTTGGCAAATGATGCTACATTTGTGCGTGCTGCCTTCAGCAATCGGCTTTCCATATTCATACAAGATACCGCAGCTGTTATTGTGGCTGTTCTTATTGGGATGCTACTTCAGTGGCGGTTGGCACTCGTGGCATTAGCTACTCTTCCTGTTCTTACTGTGTCTGCTGTTGCACAGGTTTGTCTCAGCTATAGAGTGTCACAACTTTGTCACTTATTCATACACAGCAGAAGAGTGGGTTACATATTATTATAGCAAGCTTATCCTAAAACATACTGAGGTGTCTTTCCTTGAAGAAACCAGATTATCTCTTGTTGTCCTCTTTCCTATTTCCATAAAACAATAAAATTGGTGCTGTAGAGTTCCGCTCCTGCAAAAAGGCTAGTTAAAAAAGCTAGAATATAGTTTATGGCGATCAATTTTTTCTTTTCAAATTACCTTCTCTTCTTGTTCTGAAGTTTAAGCACTATTCAATATTCTTAGTCCTTTCTATCAGGCACTCACTTGGATCTGAACTTAATTGCAGAAATTGTGGCTTGCTGGGTTGTCAAAGGGTATTCAGGAGATGCATAGGAAAGCATCCTTGGTCCTTGAGGATGCTGTTAGAAATATTTATACAGTTGTAGCATTCTGTGCTGGTAATAAGGTAATGGAACTCTACAGGTCGCAACTGCAGAAGATATTTACAAAAAGCTTCCTCCATGGTGTGGCAATTGGTTTTGGTTTTGGCTTTTCACAGTTTCTTCTTTTTGGTTGCAATGCTCTTCTCCTTTGGTATACTGCACTCTCTGTAAAGAATAAGCACATGAGTCTAACTACAGCGCTCAAGGAGTATATGGTGTTCTCATTTGCATCTTTTGCACTTGTTGAGCCTTTTGGGCTGGCTCCATATATTCTCAAAAGACGAAAATCGCTGACATCAGTTTTTGAAATAATTGATCGAGCACCAAAGATTGACCCAGATGATAACTCAGCTTTAAAACCCCCAAATGTCTATGGAAGCATTGAGTTGAAAAACATTGATTTCTCATATCCATCTCGACCAGAAGTCCTGGTGTTGAGCAATTTCACTCTCAAAGTCAACGGAGGGCAAACTGTAGCTGTGGTGGGTGTTTCCGGTTCAGGAAAGAGCACAATTATATCTCTAATAGAGAGGTTTTATGACCCTGTTGCTGGTCAGGTTTTACTTGATGGCCGCGATTTAAAGTCATACAATTTGAGATGGTTGAGGAACCATTTAGGACTTGTTCAGCAGGAACCAATTATCTTCTCAACTACCATTAGGGAAAACATAATCTACGCAAGGCACAATGCTAGTGAAGCCGAGATGAAAGAAGCAGCTAGAATAGCAAATGCTCATCATTTCATCAGCAGTTTGCCTCATGGTTACGACACACATGTTGGGATGAGGGGGGTAGATCTGACTCCTGGACAGAAGCAAAGAATTGCAATAGCTCGTGTAGTTCTGAAGAATGCACCTATTCTATTATTGGATGAAGCAAGCTCCTCCATTGAATCTGAGTCGAGCAGAGTTATACAGGAGGCTCTAGATACTCTGATCATGGGGAACAAGACAACCATTTTAATTGCTCACCGAGCTGCCATGATGAGGCATGTTGACAACATAGTTGTACTTAATGGAGGGAGGATTGTTGAGGATGGTACCCATGATACACTGATGTCAAAAAATGGTTTATATGTCCGCTTGATGCAACCTCACTTTGGGAAGGGATTGCGTCAGCATAGACTTGTTTAAACAGAAATGATGCGACTGAAGATACTTTTCCATTTTCAATGAAGCTGGGAGTAGCAGCAGCAGATTCCAATGTCCAAGTCCTTAGTGTAAGATGCCGACTTCAACTTGGAGAGATCAAGCAAAGAAAGAATGACGAGGATTTCTCAACACTTTGTTTGCCGTTGAGTATCACCGTTGGGCAATCAAACTTCGGATGTAATTAGACTACTGATGCATTGTTCAAATTGGTATCGAGGATGATAGGATACCAGGACTAGAGCTTATATTCTTTTGGAGGCAGGCCGGTTGTGTAAATCAGGATTATGCTCCGTCTCCTGATGGTATATTGATTTGTTAATTATAGAGTGGAATGAGTAGCCATAGCTTTAATCAGGTGGAGATTTTTCGTTTTTTCTTCTGTATTCTTTCGTCATTTCGGGGTGTATTTTGTGTGTTGTAGTCAAGTGCTGGTCAATTTTCTCTGCCAAAATTTCCTCCACTTCTGTATATTTTTTTTACTTACATGGAAGCTATAGAGATGATTTCAGCATCATTTTCAGCCTGTATAAATGCTTTGCCAATTTGGTACTCAAGTACTAGCATCTTTTGGAGTGTGGTTGGGTTGGTTCCACCATATCATAAGTTTTGGTATGGCAAAATGCATGATGTTGTATAACTATGTTAGCATGAGGTAAATTAGTAAATTTAAAAACCACGGTGGCAATAAATAATTAAAGATCTGTCCGTAGATAAACAGTTGCACAATGTATAGTGAAGGCAATTGAGAAAGTTGGTCATTATCGTCTCTGTTTTGTAGCTCATAATATTTCTCTATAATACTTTGCTCCAAAAAAAAAAAAAGGCTTCCACCAAAATAATGAATCTTTCATCGAAACCTCATCTCACAAGCCGCCACGACCGTCTCAAACCCAACCATGTACGTACAAATCGGCATAGCACAATCTATATCTATATCTATATATATATATATATAATATAAAGCTAACATAGATAAGGTAATGTAACACCTTTCTACGGCTTTCATTAGTATTTATCATTTTTCTCGATTTTTCGAGTTTTTCTCTTCATTTTCTATTTTACTTAATAAAATAAAATATTGAAGGTTCATCCCTTACGTATAATAAAGACTCACTCACCATTTAATAGCATTATTTGTCACTATTTCCCTTATAATTATTGTAATTACATTGTATTAAATTTATTAGTAAAAAATAATGAACCTTCCTCATTCTATTCATTCAATTCAATCTCTATATATCTATATCATACGGTAAGACTGATTAAGGTTTCTTTATTACTATACTACTATTATTTAGCCTCTGCAACTACTTAAATCAGTTACAAGACTATAATCAGTGTAATTATAGTACACCAATTAAAGGCTATACGGAGAAAAAACAGTAAAGGCTTATTGTTTTTACATTTAGCAACCGAAATCACACGACAGGCTAATTGGGTATACAGTATATATGTATGTACATGCATCTGTGTATATTTAAGTTTCACTTCTCTCTTATTCTCTATTGTTTATATAAATAAACAAGTTTTGGTTGTCAGTTGTCACTAATAGAATATTTCTTAACTTATAATAAAATTCATTTACAGTATAAATAAATCAATTTTAAAAATTTACCTTTATTTTATAATTATTTTTGCATTACCTGCATATAAATATATCTATAAAGTTATTATGACCTTTTATTTTTCACTTATATAAATAAATATTAAAGTTTTGATTATTTTTAATAAAATTAACTTTTTGTTTATTCTGCTAATTTATTTTATTATAGAACATCATTAACTTATATACTCAATTAGTATTTCTCACTTTTTTCTTCGCCTAGAAGATAATATTTATTTTTTATAAGAAATTTGTTACATAAATTAAAAAAATGAAAAAATATCATGATCTTATAGAAGTAAAAAAAAGAAGACATAAGTTGATAATGTAAAGGTAAATTAGGTATTTTAAAAAGTACTAAATGACACATGCAATATTATTTTGTGGATTTAGGGCAGATTTTACACTTTTACTTCATTCCACTTTATTTTATAATCTTTTTTTTTTTTGGATTATAAATAAGGAAAAAATTTGAAATTTGTTCTGTAATGAAAGGAAAATGAATTTAATACTTATATACACATAATGTACAAAGTTGAAACCGTAATAATTTTTTAAGTTATAGTCATATGCACGTAAGGAGATCATATTTTCTTGATTATTTTCTTTCTTTACGTGGTTCTTAAGGGAAAAATCACGTTTTTTAATTATGAGGCTTGAACTGCAAATATTAAAAACATTTGTATGAAATATTATAGTATGTGGCTATTGTATAGTTAATTAATTAATTATTGATACTTTCTTGCCCCAGCGAAGCGTGTATAAGTTGCCTAGTTAATGTAATAATGGAAAGACAATTGATCACATGCACAAAGTTTTAATTTTCTCTTTGCACATATTAAACTGTCAGAATTCATTGGTCCCATTACTGTAGATTCACATAGCGCAGAAGCTAATATGCTTTTATATATATATATATATATATATATATAGACACACACCATCAATCAATGTCATGATAGCCAAAAATTGCTCAATTTCGCTTAATCCTTCTCGCAAGGCTGGCTCAATCACACTATGGAAAAGTAATTTTATTTAAGTAAGCTTTAATAAAGTAGCCACAGTAAAGGACATATCATCAAAAGAACAATAATATAAAGTTTCTTTTGCTGATCTGTCCTTTACTATGCCTACTTTATTAAAACTTACTTTAATAAAGTTACTTTTTTTGAAATGTCTTCTAGCCGTTGAGTGTATTTTCCTCAATTAGTCTTTGGCTATCATGATGACTTCTTTTACTATTATCTTCAAGTGTCTAAATTATGTAGTGCAATGGAGTCAAAACTCATTCCAGAATCTACATCACTTGGATCTTGCGAGTCTTGAAATGCACTGTTATGAAAATCTAACATATCTCCTTCAAGATCTGAACTATGGACTCGTGACATCCCTGGACTTGGAGATAATTCTGGACTAGGATTTCTGATTATGTTTATCTTGTTCTTCTTTTGTCTGAAAAAACCTTTCCAATGTCTCTTTAACTATATTCTCTATTTTTTCATTCTTTTTCTTTTTGGCAAGTATGCTTTTATTTGTAGAAGTAGCTCTTTACGTTAGTGTTTTTGGTAGTCTTTGTCTTGTATGGAGAGATGAACATCCCTCATCTTCACTTTTTGGCAAAGTGATAGCCATCAACGGATTTGATAAGTCTTTGCCGGCTACCGTTTGAACCGGACTAGCTATATCCATATTTGATACAGTGGATCTAACTGCATTCATTGGGAAATGCACACATGTCTCATCCATTTTAGTCTGAGATGGAAAACTCTGAGATTGTGCTAACTCAAACTTGACCGCCTGTAGTCTGTGTTCTAACATCTTCACTTGTTCCAAGAGCTTCATTTTTTCTTGGATTAATGTCTCATTTTTCTGGTTTAGTCTTTTAAAGGCTTCGGTCATAGAAGAACAATGATCGCAAAAAATTACCTTGTCTGTGTCTTTTAGTATGTTGTACTGAGGGATTTTGTTTGGGTTTCGTCTGAATGGTGGAGAAATATAGTAGTTTGGACCCAATATTCCTCTAGCATAATCTAATGCCTCAGTAAAATTATTAAATCCTTTAAAAAGAGGTTTTTGTATATCTTTAATAGAGTCTATGATTTCTAGCCAGGTTTGAGAAACACCATTAGTTCTACCATGAACTACAACATAAAATTTAATTTTTTTGTCTAGGTTCTTGTCGGTAAAATACTGACAAAGTGCATTTAGGGTGGCCATAAAATGTTTAGAATCTTTTTTATTATGTGATATCCATAGGTTGTCTACTAAACATGTTTGTGGTTTATCTATTATACATTCTGGTAATCCTCTAAAAGTCATGTTTGATGGTGGAAAAAATAGTAAATTATGCTTAGTTCCAAATTGTATTCTTTCTAGGGCATTTCTTTCTAATGAAGATATAGGTCTAAATTGAAGATTACCTAATACAGTTTGTCTGTAAATGTCTGGGTTGAGGCTTGTATGTCTTTTCCCTTGTCTGTTCTCTGATAACTTGATGGTCTTATGCTGTTCAAATAGGAAATCATATTATTAGTTAACAGTAAGCTTTAATCTACTTAATTGGTTTGCTGGATTATTGTCTTTTCCTTTTATATGTTCAAACTTTAGGTTATAAATCGAGATAGTATCTATAAAATTTAGCCATCTTCGTCTACAACTATTTTTGTCATTTATTTTTTGATAGAATTTAATTGTAGCTTCACAGTCCATTCTAACTAATAT
This sequence comes from Lycium barbarum, assembly GCF_019175385.1. NCBI lineage: Eukaryota > Viridiplantae > Streptophyta > Magnoliopsida > Solanales > Solanaceae > Lycium > Lycium barbarum. The sequence continues at coordinate 115,138,664 of NC_083346.1, read as the reverse complement.
TTCTGGTTTGTTTAAAATATATAGTCTAAAACTATTTAATCTGTATATTACAGATAAAATTTCTGCATCTATACTACTCATATTTCCTTTTTCTCTGTACTTATCACTTTGATAAGCACATATTTTTTCTTCACTTTTGTGTATGGTGAGAACCTAGTTCTCTCCAATTCAGCGAAGGTCCGTTTTATTATAGGTCCGTGAAATCGAACCGAGAGTGAGACCGAGCTAGTGAGTCCGTGAGATAGAACCTGAAGAATGTTCGAAGGGATAAACCCAAATCAACGGAAAGTTATCTTCACCTGATTTATAACCGGAGATCGCGCCACAAACGGACGTGTCCGATATCATAGCTATTTGTATCCACGTGAGCGTTCGTGCCTCCTAATTCGGGTAGAACTCTTATACTATTTAAACGCATGTATCAGCTCCATTAGAGGGCATCACAATCTCTACAATACATTCTAGTTGCTAATAGAAGTTCTTCTTCGTTAAAAACCTTTGCCGTAGTATTTCATCATTTTGTTCCGTTCTAAGTTTTAATTATCCGGCAATTGTCCAAGGAAAGAATTTCCCCAATCGGACCTAGGGACCATAGTCCGAACAAGGATCTTCTCCTACTGGATTTACCATCTCGAACTCAAGCTCTTTATTTTGTCTCCTTTTTCGCTTCGTTAATTCTTTACTCGCACTCGTTAACTCTCTACATTTTTTATTAAGCTTAAGTCACGTATGCTTTAAACCGCGTATAAATTCAATTGTTGCTCTTTTAGGGGCAAACAGTTTGACGCCCACCCTAGGGCTAAGGATAATAACGACAGACTTGTATAAACGACTTTCACTGGCTTTGTTCATTTTTGTGATCCCAGGTTACACGATGTCGAACCCAAGCAGATCTGTTCATCTTAACGAAGATGAATCCAGCGGACACGACACCAAACTCAACGGGGTGCCACTCAATAACGCACCCACCATCGATCCAATTAACAATCAGCCCGTTCAAAACCGCGTGTCAATGCAGACAGGCATGGAGCCCCTGGAGGAGAAACGAAGGAAATTAACTTACGTTTGATTTACAATTTGTTGCAGGAACATAATGTTACCATGCAGCAGCAATAAGAGGCCATCGTTCGACTCCAAAGGGACCTCAGCGATACGTTGGTATCGTATCCGAATAGAGTTTCTGACCAGGTTCGAAGGGAAGTCGAGGTCGGTGAGAGCCAGGACAGGCCGATCGATGAGCAATCTGATGTAGTAAGAATGCTTATAGACTTGACTAAACTAATGGACTCCAACGAGAAAAAAATGGATGACTACAATTCTCGGGTGGATCAAATTTCAGGAGCACCTCTGATCCTCACTGGACAAGAATAAAATACATCATTAGAAGGCCTTTCCCTCCCAGTGCGGCACCGAAGCTGATCCCGAAAAGGTTCAAAATGCCAGATATACCGAAGTACGACGGAACCACTGACCTTCAAGAGCATATCACCGCATATACGTGTACCATTGCCGACAATGATCTCAAAGATGATGAGATCGAATTAGTGAGTTTGAAGAAGTTCGGTGAGACCTTAAACAAAGAGGAGATGCAGTGGTACTGTTCACTTCCCCAGCACTCCATCCCCTCCTTCGAGTTACTTGCGGACGCCTTCATGAAGGCTCACACAGGGGCACGTAAGGTGCAAGCATGGAAAGCGAATATGTTCAAAATCTTTCAAAGAGACGATGAGCGGTATAGGGAGCCCGTTGGGAGAGAATGCTGTTACCCCCGGTCCTTGACGAATGGGCCACCCAAGCGTTCAAAAAGGGGCTCAACTCAAGGAGTTCCAACGCTTCCAATAAATTGAAGGAAAACTTGTTAGAATTCAGTGCTACGACTTGGGCTGATGTGCATAACAGATACAAGTCAAAAATCAGGGTGGAGGATGATCAGCTCGGGCTTCCCCTAGGTCCGGTAAACCGGGTGAGGGGTGATAAATCGAAGAGGACGTTAGAACCGGAGTACAATCCACCGGACAGGTAGCACCCTTACCTGTCTATGAGGCCTGGTTTCAGATCCGATAAAAGCAGGACCAACTCCGGTAATCGAGGAGACAGGCGCATCGATCGAGAGGATAGAATGATTGATCGAGGTACGTCAAGTAGGGGTCTCCAATACAAAACTAACTTTGTGACGACCTCGCATATAGGAGAAAATTCGAGGTTATCAGAATATAACTTCTATGTCGACCCCTCGACCCTAGTAGCAGCAATTAGAAAGATAAAAGGTGCGACACGACCAAAGCCTCTTCGAACTGATTCCTCCCAATATGACCCGAAGTTGATATGTGACTACCACGGTACCCACGGGCACCGGACCGACGATTACAGAGGTTTACGGGGAAGAACAACTACAAGAACAGAGAAGTTGACAGAAAAGCTGAGACGGAAAAACCCCAGCAAGTGATCAACATGATCATTGGCGGGGTCGAGATACCACGAGGACCTAATCTGAAGAGAACAAGATTCTCTATCACAAAGGAAAAAAAGAGCAAGGACTATGTATCGGACGGATACATTTCGTTCAATGACGAGAAAGTCGAAGGCATCACTCAGCCTCACAATGATGCCCCGGTAATCTCTGTACTTATTTATAAAACTCACATTAAACGTATCTTAATTGATCCAGGTAGCTCGGCGAATATCATTCGATAGAAGGTCGTCGAACAGCTCGGCATGTTAGATCAAATCATACCGGCAGCCAGGATCTTGAACCGGTTCAATATGGCCAGTGAAAACACTTGGGGAGAAATCACACTGCCCGTGAGTATAGCCGGGGTTGTGCAACACACCAAGTTCTATGTCATTGACGGGAAAATGAAATACAATGCCCTATTTGGGAGGCCATGGATACACATGATAAAAGAGTTGCGTCAACATTGCACCAGATGCTGAAATTTTCGACCCTCGATGGGATAAAGATAATACGGGGGGAACAATCCGCCGCCAAAGAAATGTTCGCAGTCGAGGAAGCCGTACTAAATAGACCGAAGGCAGATACAGATGGCCGCACCAATGCCTTGGGTACAAGTGAAGAGACCAAATAGTAATCACAGAACGAGGTGGCAGAGGAAGAAGATGACTTCGGTGTTCCAAGATCCTTCATTTTTCCGGATGAATTCGATGCAAAGAGGTCAACGGTAGAAGAACTAGAGCAAGTTGTCCTCTTCGTCCATCTCCCTGATAGAAAGGTATTCCTGGGCACGGGTCTCACCCCGGAGCTCAGGAATGATTTGATTGAATTTCTTAAAGCTAACTCAGATTGTTTTGCATGGTCCCATTTAGACAGGACATGAATCCCACCAGAAGTAACGACTCATCGTTTGAGCTTAGATCCGAACTTTCGCCCGGTCAAACAGAAATAAAGTCCAATGTCGAAATCTAAGCATGCGTTTGTTAAAGACGAGGTAACACAATTGTTATATATAGGATCCATTCGAGTAGTAAAATACCCGAACTGGTTAGCCAACGTTGTCGTCGTACCAAAGAAAGGTAACAAATTCAGAATGTGCATAGACTTTAAAGATCTAAACAAAGCGTGCCCAAAGGATTCCTGTCCTTTGCCTCACATCGATCGTATGATCGTTGCCAAGGCTGAACATGCTCTCCTAAGCTTTCTTGACGCATACTACGAGTACATTCAGATTCGAATGAACCCGGAGGATCAAGAGAAAATCTCTTTTATAACTCGATACGAAACTTATTGCTACAACATAATGACCTTCGGATTAAAAAACGCTGGAGCTACCTATCAACGCCTAGTTAACAAAATGTTCGAAAAACAGATAGGGAAAACAATGAAAGTTTATATTAATGACGTGCTAGTTAAGTCCCTGGAAACAGAGGACCATTTCAAGCATTTACAGGAAACCTTCGATGTCTTGCATAAGTACAACATGAAGCTGAATCTGGAGAAGTGTGTTTTCGGAATATGATCTCTAAGGTTCACGGTGTTAAACCGAGGAATAGAAATCAACCCAGATATGATACAAGTTATCGAGAACATCAAGGTAGTTAAAAACGTGAAAGGTGTGCAAAGATTGGCCGGGAGGATCGCGGCCTTAAGCAGATTCATCTTCAGGTTTTCTGACAGAAGTCATCATTTTTCCCCTTGCTCAAGAAAAAGAGTGACTTCATTTGGACATCTGAATGTCAACAAGCCTTGGATGAGTTGAAACGTTACTTATCGATCCCGCCCTTATTACATACACGGAAGGCTGACGGACAATTGTACCTATACTTGGTCGTGTCCGAGATAGCAGTAAGCGAAGTACTCGTCCGAGAGGATAAAGGTACATAATTTTGGCCGTGTCGGAGATAGCAGTAAGTGGAGTACTCGTCCGAGAGGAGAAAGGTACACAATTTCCAGTTTATTATGTTAGTAGGACTTTAAGGGACGCCGAAAAACGCTATCCCCATCTTGAAAAACTTGCATTATCATTATTGAGTGCATCTAGAAAGTTAAAAACATACTTCCAATGTCACCCCATATGTGTAATAACAACTTACCCGTTAGGAAATATAATTCATAAATCGGAGTTAACCGGTAGGTTAGCAATATGGGCAGTAGAAATCAGTGGGTATGACATTGAATATAAACCCGAACAACTATAAAATCTCAGATCTAGGAAAACTTCTTGGCGAATTTCACGCCTGCACTAATACCAGAGGCTGAAAAGGAGCTAGCGCCAACCTCGGGTAGACCAGTCGCAGTATGGACCCTACATAAGGACGGTGCATCCAACGTAAAAGGGTCCGGGCTCGGTATTGTACTGAGAAGCCTAACCAAAGATGTAATACGTCAATCTATAAAAACATCCTCGAAATTGACTAATAATGAAGCCGAGTATGAGGCATTAATTGCAGGTTTAAAGTTGGCCCCAGGATTAGGAGCTGAGGTCGCTGAGGTGATGTGCGACTCCCTCCTGTTTGTAAACCAAATCAATAGGAATTTCGAGGTGAAGGATTATAGAATGCAAAAATATTTAGAGAAAGTTCAAGTAGTCTTGCATCGATTCAAAGAGTGGACGATACAGCACACTCCGTGGGAACAGAACACAGAGGCCGACGCCCTAGCAAATCTGGGTTCCTCAGTTGAAGCCGAAGGGCTTAGCTTGGGTGAGGTTGTTCAACTAATGAGTTCAGTTATTGAAAGTAATCAGATCGAAGTCAACGTTATAAGCTTAACTTGGGAGTGGCGAAACAAGTACATGAATTATCTAGCAGATGAAAAGCTGCCCTCGGATCTGAAAGAATCACGCGCATTACGGACTAAAGCAGTAAGGTACTGCATAGTCGATGGTAAGTTATACCGACGCTCCTTCTATGGCTCCTTCGCTAAATGCCTAGGTCCCGGTGAAGCCGACTATGCGATGCGAGAGGTACACGAGAGAACATGCGACAATCATTCTGGAGCCGAATTGCTAGTCCGCAAACTCATCCAGGCAGGATACTATTGGGATCATATGGAAACGGATGCGAAAAACTTCGTCCGTAAGTGTGACTAGTGTACTTCATGAAGTGGGGAATGGTTATAGTTGGACCTCTACCATCGGCACCAGGTAAAGCTCGTTTTATATTATTTATGACTGACTATTTTTTTAAGTGGGTTGAAGCTCAGGCATTTCAAAAAATTCGAGAGAAAGAGGCTATCAATTTCATATGGGACCACATCATCTGCCGTGTCAGCATTCCAGCCAAAATCACTTGTGAAAATGGCCGTCAATTCATAGGGGCTAAGGTAAACGATTTCCTCAAGGGATTGAAGATAAAGAAAATAGTGTCGACTCTATATCACCCAAGTGCAAACGGACAGCGGAATCCACGAACAAAACTATCATTCAGAGCTTGAGAAAATGCCTTAATGAGTCTAAGGGTAGATGGAAGGAACTCCTCCCTGAAATACTATGGGCGTACAAGATAACCCACAAGTCAAGTATGGGCGAAACACTGTTTTCTCTTGTGTATGGCACAAAGGCTCTAATCCCGGTGGAGATAGGCGAGTCCAGCTTCAGATTCCAATATACCACGGGGGAAGCAAACGACGAAGCGATGGCTATAAAGTTAGATTTGACAGAAGAATTGCGCGAGGCCACTTTAGTCCGTTTGGCAGCCCAAAAACAACGAATGGGCAGATATTATAACCAAAGAACGAACCTCCGACACTTCCAAATCGGGAATTTAATCCTTAGAAAGGTGACATTACATACGAAGAACCCCAACGAGGGGAAACTTGAGCCGAATTAGGAAAGACCGTACAAGGTCACCCGGATAACGAGAAAATGGTCTTACCAACTAAAGACGATGGACGGATAACAGATACCGAATAATTGGAATATGGCACACCTAAAGAGATACTATTGCCAAGGTACGAATTTCACTTTTCCATCATTTAAGTTTCTTAAAACTAACCCATGCAGGTTGTGGAAAAACGAACCAATATTAACGAAAAACACGTGTTGCACTCTTTTTGCCTTAGTCTGATTTTGTCCTAATTCAAGTTTTTCGGTGAGGTTTTTAACGAGGCAACGACGTACAACGTGTTACTTGAAATATTGAAGACTGGTTTCGAGCCGAGACTGGGGACTCCTCGATGACAACGACAGTGTTCTCTCTTCTTCATACTTTGAAGGTCAAACACTGGGGGGGGGGGGGGGGGGGCTAGAGTATGACTCCATGAAATGTGAAACTAAGAAAACAAATAGGTTATTTGTAAGGGCCAAACGACCGAACGATTCGTGCCCGGATAAGTTATATGTAAGGGCCAAACGATCGAATGAGTGGTGCCCGAATAGATCATTTGTAGATAGCTAAATGACCTAATGAGTCGTGCCCGGGTGGATCACAACAAATTCCCCCGAATTATGTAACTACTATGATTGCGAAATAAAGAGAACACTTTGGTTAATATTTCTGTTTAACTTAAATACATCCTATTGCTTCTGTATACTCACCTAAAAAGGCCCGAACGAAAGCGGGCCTAGGGGAATACTGACTCGACATAAAAATATATACTCATCACATCAATATGAAAAGTTGTGAATGAAATTGCAACAAATTACCAAAATATCATATATATATGCCGGCCAAAATATGTTGAGTCAGTTTTTACATTGGCCCACGATTTGCCGAATCTTTAATAAATTCTATCGGCTTGAAACATGCTGAGTCCAAAAAAACAATAATAATAATGCAACACATTTTTAATCCTCTCTCGAGGAAGCAAGTTCTTCTGAGTTCGAAGGGTCTTCTCCGGAGCTTTTGTCCTTAAGGGCCTTGGTCATTTTTGATTTCATTTCTTCGACTTGAGTGATCTTATCCCCGATGCCCTCAAGGCCTTGTTCTTGAATTTCACGGAGGGTATGAACTCGAGTCAAATATTTCATGTGCTCAGCCTTGAAAATGTAACGGTTAGTAGCAGCTTCGACATCGGCAGGGGACTGCTCCTAAATACGACGATGAGCAACCAAGGATTGTTCCATTTGAATGGCAAGATCCTTCGCGGCCTTGGCCTGGTCATCCGCTGCCTTCTTGGTCTTTTTCAGAGCTTCACCCCGTGCAGAGTACTCGGCTATTAGCCTGGTGAAGCCGGCTTTAAGAGTCTCCAGCTCCGGCGTTACTTCAGAAAGGGCGGCTACCCGCTCCTTGAAGGCTTCGGAAGAGATCTCGGTCGCCATAGCTAATCGGTCCTTGTTGACCTGTAAAATGGTATACCTTTCACCCTAGGACACGAGTTCATTACCCACTCGGAGGTTCTCCTCCCTGGAAATAGCAAGTTTTGTTATTGCCACCTCAAGCTTGGCTTTTGAAACATCCAGGTCGGCCTTAATGGCATCGATCTCCACCTTAAGAACGGAAATATTTTAGGTCTCCTAAAGCATTCTCTTGCATCATGAAGCAGGGAGTTGAGCTTCTGGGCTTCTCGGCTCTGAGCATCCAATTGGTCCTGAGCATCCTCCAACTGAGTCCCCAGCTCGGCACACTCCCTCGAGCCTCGGAGAAAACCTTTGTGCAGTAAAACCACAGCCTGTAATCAACAATATGTTAAAAATGAGTACAAAATAAAAACGCGGGGCATTAAGAAAATGACCAGTGCTTAATCGGTTTCTAGCATGTATGCTTTCATTTAAAATGCGTAGCCACGACACCTCGTCCATCTTTTCGCGATATTTCTGGGAGACTAAGGGACGAAGGTAGCTGGACACACCAACCAGGCATGAAAGAAAGTACGTGTCCTCCGACACAAAGACAATGGTAGACCTAGTCCTCCTCGGTTCGATGCTCAGAGATGGGAACGTGCCTACAAGATGGAGTCAAGAACCCGATTCAGTAATATGCATAGGCCATCGCCTGCCTTTAGGAATTGGCAGGTTAAAACCCGAAGGGTCTTCCCTAACGGCTTCAATCGGGGAAGCCTCACCCAATATCCGTTCAAGATCCTCCCTTTGTGGGGAAGAAGTCTCGGGCAAATCAGCAATGTCCGTGGCAGGTTCCCCTCTGGACAGATCATCATCGATGCTAATGACATCTCCAGGAATCTTTATCGGGCTCCGGGGGAGGGGGGGGGAGAGCATTCAAAAGCAACCTCGGCCAGTTGCGGAAGGGTTGCACGCAGTAAATCCATGCCGGTCATGGTGGGAGTAACTGGGAGTATAAATGGAGCAGGTTGGTGCCTTCGGACGGCGATCATGAAGTCCTGTTCTGGCTCGTCTCTCAAAGTTCGTGATGAATCACTTCGAGCCATGGCCGTTTTCTTCTTCTTCGCCTTGGAAGAAGAGGGCTTGGATGATCTGCTCTGTTTTTTTCTACTCAGAGCTACCTCGACTATGAGCTGTTCGGAGTCGGCCGGGTCAAATAGCGAACCTCCTCTCGGAGAGGGGGGGGTGGAGGATCCCTTAGGTAGGCAATGTTCCATTTCAATGCAAATATAGCAAAGTGTGTAAAAAAAATGGAGAAAAACGAAGGGAAGGGACCAACAAAACACACCCCCGTAACTTTTTGTTACCTATCTGCCCTTCGACAGTTCGGCCCAACATCGCAACTGGTGGGGGTACTGGGCTATGAGGCTCTCAAGCCAGTCCACGAGGTCATCAATGACCTGAGGGATCCACTTTCTTGCTGCAGGGCAAAACGAATGCATAAAAAAAAATGGGGTAAAACATTCAAATGGCTTACGTTGTTTATTCCACTTTTCATGGAAAGGGGATTGCTCGAAGGAATAATTCTTCGGTCTTCACATGGACATAGCACACTAGCCACTCCTGATCCTTATCATCCGCACTAGAAAGTATGGGTTACTTGGCACGCTTCAACAATTTCACAATTCCTTCGCGAAAGAAACGGGGAGAGTAGAGTCGGATGAATTGGTCGAGCATAAACGGAGCATTGACCTCATTAGATAAGAACCGAATGGATGTAACGACACGCCAAACATTCGGCCCAATTTGTCCGAGGCACAGTTGACATGTTTGGCACATATCTAGAATGACCGCGTCAATTAGCAGATCAAGATTGAATGTGAAGGGAAAGGTGTACACACTCGGATACCCCTCTTGGTACGTGGTCACATCTTTATCAGGGCCCGGGATCACGATTTTCGTAGGGCTGTACCGCTACTCGCCGACAGCTAGAGGAGTCAAATTTACGTTCCAACCATAGTCAGCCCGAGCTTGTGGTATAAGAGCCTTGGTGATGGCCGAAGGATAACACCGGATATCGTATCCTTGGTCCACGTTGTCTCCCTTTGGTGGCTTTTCTGGAGCGAATTCGGAATTAAAATTAAAAGCCCCAGGCATTGCATCTTGTCTATGAGGTTCATAGGGGACAACTTCGACCTCGATGCCCGCAGCAGTATCAGAGGCACAAGGGGAATTGGACGGAGTGTTCTCTCGTGATGATTGCTTAGAACTTGACGCCATGTTTTGTTTCTTAAGACAAACGGATGAAGATCAAAAGGCTATATTAGAAGTTTTTCAAGAAAAGGCAAAGAAACAGAGCTTGTTCTTGGGCGTTTGAAGAAAATATGAAGTTAAATCGTTGAACGGATTCTGTTAGTGAGCAAGAAAGGAAGAAGAGGCAAAAATGAAGACATATATATATATATATATATATATATATATATATATATATATATATATATATATATATATATATATGGGAGAAGCGAAATGCTTCCCATTTGGTGCCTTTTACCCAACCGGTCGAGAGATGACACGTGCCGAAAAGTGACCCATCGGGAACCGATGAATATTTCGTGTCAGTGAAACGACGTGATGCGATGTTTGGTTTTCCCGCGCATTCCCGATGAATCACATTCAAATCTAGCCTCTCCGAGAGAAATTAAGTTCGGTAATATAAATCGAATTCAAGTTTGGTAATGGAAATCGAGCTACCATTCATGAAAACGGGTCCCTTAGACATCCGAATATAAAATTTTACATCAGTCTAAAACCAGAAAGGAAAATTAAGAAAACCTACTCCGGTCTAAACGAGTCGCCACACTTGAGGAGCAATTTGCCCTACACAAATTCGATAACGTCGGCACATGTCCTCGATCACTTGAGGAATTAAGAGCGTAAATATGATGGCGAATGGGTAAGTATACATGAGGGAATAACCTGGGATATGATGATCAATCCGCACTCCCTGTCCGATAGGCAAAATCTCCACATTGCTGCCTAAGTCGCATTCTCATCGAACCCTAGAAACTGTATCTTCGGTAACTAAGGATGCAAACTTCCTCACATGGTTGTAGTGATGACAATCTTACAATCATTCTCAAAATTAAACCAAGCTAGAGAGTTTTTGGCCTTTTGAAGTTCGAGGTCAGTCATGACGGAAGGTTTGGGAGTTGGTTCGGTAGGGGATGTAAGAGAGATCGGAGAGTGAACAACGTCGGTTAACAACAATGAAAGAGAACACATCTTAAAGAAAAACCATGCCAACGTTTATAGAAAGTGTGAGGAAGTGATGCTATGCATGGCTTTATATATGGAGGAAGTTGAAGTTGAAGATACTTCTAGCATCTTCTAGAAGCTTCTAGTACCGGCAGAGTTCAGAAGGCCAAAGGACTCTGATGAAATCCACATTACTAAGACACGTAATGGTGCAACATTTATTTGAACCCTGGGTAATCAGTTATGCAGTTGTGGTTTTGGGAGAACGAGATATTTTCATTCAATTTCCCGTTTTCATTTCTTTACTCCGGAAAATTGAGGGACTATCTGTGTACGGTGAGAACCTAGTTCTCTCCGATTCAGCGAAGGTTCGTTTTATTATAAGTCCGTAAAATTGAACCGAGGGTGAGACTGAGCTAGTGAGTCCGTGAGATAGAACCCGAAGAATGTTCAAAGAGGTAAACCCAAATCAACAGAAAGTTATCTTCACCTGATTTATCGCCGGAGATTGCGCCATCAACAAACGTGTCCAACTATATGTAGCTATTTTTATCGACGTAAGGGTTCGTGCCTCGTAATTCGAGTAGGAATCTTATACTATTTAAACACATGTATCAGCTCCATTAGAGAGCATCACAATCTCTACAATACATTCTAGTTGCTAATACAAGTTCTTCTTCGTTAAAAACCTTTGCCCCAGTATTTCATCATTTTATTTCGTTCTAAGTTTTAATTATCCGCGCAACAGTCCAAGGAAGGAATTTCCCTACTCGGACCTAGGGAGCATAGTCCGAACAAGGATCTTCCCCCACCAGATTTACCATCTCGAACTTAGGCCTTTTATTTTGTCTCTTTTTTCTCTTCGTTATTTCTTTACTCGCACTCGTTAACTCTCTACATTTGTTATTAAGCTTAAGTCACGTATCCTTTAAACCGCGTACAAATTCAATTATTGCTCTTTTAGGGGCAAACAAATTTTATTACTATATTTATTTGGTCTTGCTTTTAGTACTGCTCTCCCTCCTTCGAAACTATCATCTATTTCTATAATTAAATAGTCTGTTTCTAGTGGCATATTTCAATCAGGAATATTTTTTATTTTTTCTTTAATTTTTTGTACTAATTTAATGTCTTCAGTATTAAAATGTTTTTGAACATTAGATCCCGTTTTCGAATACAATGGTCCTGCTATTTTTCCTAGGTCTTTTATAAAATTTCTAGCATAATTTACTATTCCTAAGAATTTTTGTAGTTCTTTAACAATATCTAACTTGTCTGGCATTTCTAAAGTTTTTTTTAGCTATATGAGGTTGTAATTTTATCTTACCATCTCCTAGTATTACTCCTAAAAAATTAATATAGTTTTTACATAATTCCATTTTTTTCTTACTAATTATTATTCTATTTTCTTCAAATAGTCAGAATACTGTTTATAGATATCCTAGGTGTTCTTTAATATCTCTACTAAATACTAATATGTCATCTACATATACTGACACAAACCTTTTGTATTCTCCAAATATTCTATTCATTTTTTCTTTGAAAAATTGGTGGGGTTGTCTTTAATCCAAATGACATTACTAACCATTCGAAATGTCCTTCAGGACAAATAAATGCAGTCCACTCTATACTTTCTTCATGCATTCGTACTTGCCAGTATCATGATTGACAATCCAATTTACTATTTTTTTTTTACCATGTATCCTATTTATTAATTCTTGTCTGGTAATTTATATTCATCAGTTCTAGTGTTATCATTAAGTCTTTTATAATTTATTACCATTTTGGTTTTTTCTCTTACTATCTCACTATGATTTCTTACCATAAATGCTGCAGATCTATGTTTAGAAGTGGATCTCCTTATTACTCCTAGATATAGTAATTCTTTTATTTGTATCTTAAAGTCTTCCACGTCTTGGTTAGTTGCTTCTATAGAGGCTGTCTTAATTATATATTTTGGGTTTATTATATCTAATTTATACACAATCTTGTTATTCTTCCAATGCTTTAAAGGGTTTTCTCCTATTATTTCTATTTTTGATACCAACATCTTCACTTGTTCCAAGAGCTTCATTGTTTCTTGGATTAATGTCTCATTGTTCTGGTTTAGTCTTTTAAAGGCTTCGGTCATAGAAGAACAATGATCGCAAAAAAAATACCTTGTCTGTGTCTTTTTATATGTTGTACTGAGGGATTTTGTCTCGGTTTTGTCTGAGTGCTGGAGAAATATAGTAGTTTGGACCCAATATTCCTCTAGCATAATCTAATGCATCAGTAAAATCATTAAATCCTTTAAAAAGAGGTTTTTGTATATCTTTAATAGAGTCTATGACTTCTAGCCAAGTGTTTTTGTATATCTTTAATAGAGTCTATGACTCCTAGCCAGGTTTTGTGTATATATATATATTGTGCCCAATGAAGACAATAATTGATCACATTCACCAAGTATTTCTCTTTGCACATAGTAAACAGTCAGAATTCATTGATCGTCTTTTAAGAAGGAGCTATTCTATATATAGTTAATAGTTGCACGATACACAGTGCTTTCAGACTGAAGACAATTGATCACATGGAACAAGCATCTCTCCGTGCGCGTACTAAACAATCAAAATTCGTTGGTCATTAATTATCTAGATCCACATTGCCTAGAAGTTATTTTAGTTTTAAATGACAATATTAGTCATAGTTCAAGCTAATGCCATGTATTGTTCGCTTTGGTTCAACAAGCCTCATGGTTGTTCTTTGGACTACACAACCATTGAGTCCAAAAACAGAAAGAATACTCTTGAGCAAGGCACAATTAGTGGGATTATGGAAGGTCGATTGGTCATTTTCATCACTTTCTGCGTCGATCTCATTCTTCCCCATGTTAACTTTCAATCCGGTGTCGTGGTACCTTTATTGGGATCCCGCTAAATTTGAATTTGTGTTAGGAAGTCCCACATGGTGATAAAGAGCTCCCTAAAAAAGACAATTTAATGCTCAAAACTCGAATCCAAAATCTCTAATTAAGGATGAAGAAATACTTACCACTTCACCACAATTCTTATTAGCCACTTGTAAGTTACATACTATTTGGTGGTTATAAAACAAGGTACCGACACAACCTTATAGAACAATGAAAGTAGCTCTATGGAATCAAAAATCTAATGGCTCATATGGTAAAATTGACACAATAATCACATCATGTCACTTAGAACAATATAAATTTTAAAGCAGAGGTGGAGTCAGGATATGAAACTTGTGGTTATGGAGTTCATTTTTAAAAATAATTATGGGGCTAAATTAATAATTTGTACATATTCAATAAATTTTTAAAACATAACTTGAACCAAAGCTACTGAATTCAGCCAAAATCGTAGCCGACACTCTGGCTTCATCCCTGCTTTTAAGATCTAGGCATGTTAGAAATTACTAGCTGAGAGTTGTTTGGGGTGCGGAAATTACAATATTTCATTTTGATAAGATCAAAAAAATATGTCACATACTTCTGTGTCTAAAACTTACGTTTTAAAATTTTCAAGTCTTCTCTTGATATACGAATAAATTAAGCGAAACCATGAAATTAAATTGAAATTAACGCGACTAATTATTTCTCTAGGATATTGTTAAAACCTGAGTAGACAGTTTTTCGGTTTTATATATAGCTAGCGTTATTAGGGGCGGAGCTAGGGGCTTGTAAAATATTACATTATATACACGGTTAAAATTATTTTTTATGCGCATATAACAAAAGTTTAATCATTTTGACTTATTCATGTATTTACTTCATTTCATTTTGAATCTGTTTGCTCCGCCATTGAGCGTTACCATTATATAAAGAAAACCATTAATGTGCCAATGTACATTTTCTATTGTAATACTAATGAGGAATATTACTAAAAAGGTCAATTTAAATTGCTAATTGTAAAAACTCACCCCAACTGAAGTCCTATAACATGCAAGAACATGCCTGATTGAGAAATAAGTATTTTGATGTTCCTCTAATTAAATGAACTGTGTAACTTAGAATATATAGTCCAGTAGGCAACAAAAGATTTACTATGGATGTATATCTTAAATACTCACATGCTTCTAGCAAAAAAGGTGAATCTGAAATCGTTCTAATGTATTATCTTAAATTGGGGCTAACATGTCTAAGTAAAATAATTATATGAATTAAGTATTATTGGTGACAATTTAAAAAAAAAAAAGGAAAGTTGATAGAACTCAAATTATTGATTGTAACACTAAATGAATGTCTATAAATTATGCCCTTTGAGAAAGAAGATGCTCAAACAAAGAAAATTCGATAAAGCTTGAAGTACATTTGTAGAATGAAATCGCTTAACTTTGGCTTTGTTTGTGCTATTCTTCTCATGTCAACTGCTAGTTAGTATCCATCTCACTTTATGAGCCTGTTTGAATGGGCTTATACCTATAAGCTGCAAACAGCTTATAAGCTAAAAAAAATAAGTTGGGGTAGTCTGACTTATTTTTTTTGGCTTATAAGCTGTTTTCAGCTTATAAGCTGCTTTAGATAAGCTAAGTCAAATGAGCCCAATTATTTTTTTGAGCTTATTTTAAGCACAAAATGACTTTAAGCTGGCCAGCCAAACACTCAAAAAAGCTGAAAACAGCTTATAAGCAACTTATAAGCCAATCCAAACGGGCTCTATATTGGTTTTCATCTTACATCATTATATTTGCGACTATCTCTATAATTACATCTGTGATTGTGTAGTATTTCATATGTATGTTCATATATGCATGATGTTAGAATGTGTTTTTCATGTTATTATATATGGATTGATTTTGATTTTGATTTTGATAATTAGGTTTGCGACATCTTTCAGTGAATTTGACGTGACTCTCTACAACTCAAGTTATGGCTATACGAGAGATTTACCATTATCTCTCTGGAATCCAAAGGAGGCTACTCCCACAACGAAATGATATTATAACTTGTTTGCGTCCTTGTGCTAATGAGAATGATTGCAGTGATTGTTGGGCTTGTTGTAAGTGTAGAGATCTTACCGACTTTGGTATTCCATCATTAGGGTGTGGACATATGTGACAATTTTCATAAACTACTACAAAGCCTTGTTACAAATTTTATTACATTTCTACGTAATTTCTTGCAGTTTTCTTGTTTCATCGTCTTTCATATTTTGTACGAAAAAATGAAAAAAGTCATGTAAAGACATTCTAATATCCAAGAATATTGACAGATTCGACTCAGCTACTGGTGCTACTGGTCGAGCTAGTTTTTATGTACACTTATGATCATCTCATGTATTTTCTTGATTTATTTGCAAATCTATATATCGTATATGTAATCTAATTTCTGTTAACTAACTTTCTGTAAAGTCCTCTACGTTCACTTTTCTCTTAAGTAATAGTACTCCCTTAACAATATATTTAGGGAATTTGTATTTGGTGAAAGTGTTCTTGATAATTTTTTCTAGAAGACAATAGTGAACAATCACAAGTAAAAATTCAAGTACAAACACGTTGATTTAAAAAATAAAAATTGGTCGGTGTGCAACATAAAATATTGCTTGTAAAATTATTACTACTACTTAATTTATGCCCATTGCAGACGAGGAATTATAAGCTGTAATATTTCTCTTAACAATAAGTTTACCAAATCATGCTCGAATTTTCGTTTCGAAATTTAATGACTTAGAAATTTCACACAATAAAGTCTAGTTTGAGATCATCATTGTCCCAAAACTAAACAGAAGAAACATAAAACCTAAAAACGAATAGCAAATAGAAGAACCGAAATATCAAGTATCGAGGATTAATAAAGTAATTAAAGCAATCAGTTTTGTGCGATTAAAAATGAATTAATGATAAAGCTCAAAGCACGAAACTAGCAAAGAAATGGAGTGAAAAATTGAGGGAAAAAACTTACCCGCACCGGGTGTATACACCCAACTCAGTTAAATTAACCATAGATAATAAACTAAGGTTTAAAGTCCTATTTTTTAATAAAGTAAAAATTTAAAACAAGTAGCAAAATTAACAACGTCACATCAGTTAAGCTAGGGTTGCCGTCATTGGATCAATTTTCTTTGCTCATTCCTCTTCTAGCATTCTGCCTATTCCGAAGCTTTGCAACATTCTTGGAGCGGGTGGAATTTCAAATTAAGCTTATTAGGAATAAGGAAATTGGCTTCAAATAGGTGATTCCTTATTAACTTCATACGTAAGCTTATATGCATGTAGAAATAAGCTATTGTCTATATCTGTTATATTTTAATGAATTATCAAGCATTCTTCTTAATAATCTGAATCAGTTTAAACTATTTGATCATCAAATATTATATACGAATTTAAACCAAACAAGCTAATGTCTCTTTCTGCTACTGCTTCCTTTTATTTTCAATTAGTATTAGGTTAGTCTTTTATATTTTATTTCATGAACTTGAGGGAATTTTGATTATTGTTGCATGTATGTTTCTCCTTTTCTATGATTATACATGTTATAAATATTTTTCTCCTTGTTTGAAATATCAGAATGTCAACTTTTGAGAAGGCAAATAATGCTGAGAGTGACGAAGTATTATTAGAAGATATTAGAGCGGAAGATGAGAATGAGCAAAAAAATCAAGAGGAAGTTTCAGAAGATGTCATAATTGAATTAGAAGGGAAAATGAAAAATCACATTGTTAAAGACGAGAAAGAGGCTTATATTTTATATTGTGAATATGCACATTCCAAAGGTTTCAGTGTACGGAAGGATAAGCAATATTATTTTCAAGGTAGCGAAGTGGTTAGGGAAAAACGTTCCGTATGCTATAGGCATGGGGAAAAAGATGAAAGGCTAAGAAAATCCAGTAAGGTGTCTTGTAATCATATTGACACGCGATCAAAATGTCCTGCAATGATAATCTTTAAGCGTCAAATTCCTAATAGTCTTTTCATGGTGGATAGATTTATAGAAGAACATAACCATGAGATGGCTTCACCGAAAAAGAGACATTTGCTAAAATCAGCTCGTTCTATAACTAAAGCCAAAAAGCTAGTTATTGAAAACATGGTTAATGCTGGTATAAAGCCAACTGCAACCTATTATTACCTGGCAGAAGAAGCTGGAGGGGTTGATGTTTCAGGCTATTCAAAGAAAGATTGTTTTAATTTTATAAACCAGTTGATGAAATCTAAGGCGGAAGCTGGGGATGCTCAAAGTGTTGTTAATGAATTTAATAATAGACAAGCGAGTGAAAGTCTCTTTTATTAGGATGTTCAACTTGATTCTGAAGGGCGTATGGCTAACTTTTTCTGGAGAGATGGTCGATCTAGAATTGACTATGAGATTTTTGGTGATGTCGTTTATTTTGATACCACATATCGGACAAACAAGTATTGTATGATTTGTGCACCATTTATTGGAATAAATCATCATTGGCAGAATATAATTTTTGGTTGTGCTTTTTTATCTGATGAGTCGGCAGAATCTTTCAAATGGTTATTCTCTACGTTTTTAAAGTCAATGGGAGGCATTTCCCCGCAAACTATTATAACTGATCAAGCTCAAGGAATGGCAATTGATATTAGAAAAGTGATGTCTGGAACTAGACATAGACTGTGTCAATGGCACATATCCCAGAATGCCCCATCTCATTTGGGCTCACTTAATAATGATAAAGGTTTTTCTAAACTTTTCAACAAGTGTATGTCAGAATGTGATTCTATTACTGAGTTTGAAGAAACCTGGGAGATGATGCTTACAATGTATAATATAGAAGAACATAAATGGTTGAAGAATCTTTACAATATTCGACACATGTGGTCCACAACTTTTAATAATGATGTCTTTAGTGCTGGATTGAAAGCCTCATCTCGAAGTGAAAGTACTAATCATGTATTAAACGGGCTTGGTGACTTGAGCACTTATTTGCACATATTTGTCACTAACTATGAGAAAAATGCAGTAAATAAGTGGCGGCTGAGTGAAGAACATGAAGACTTCAACTGTAAACAAGGTGGACCTACTCTTGCTGTAAAAGGTAGTCCAATTTTAGCTCAGGTTTCTATCGTCTACACTCACAAGATTTATAACATGTTTTAGAAAGAGTTTCTCAAAGGATCTGGGGCATGTTATATTGAGCCACAAGTATATTGTGATGGTCAAGTGTCCAAATATGAAGTAAGAATGCATAATTCAACCAAGAATTGGTTTGTGGAGTTGGATTCCACAACTTTACATGTGACATGCACTTGCAAGAAGTTTGAATCTGTGGGTATTTGATGTGCACATTGTCTACTAGTTTTCACTTCTAATAAGGTTAGAGAAATCCTAGCGAAATATATTTTGAAGAGATGGGCCAAAGATGTGAGGAATAGAATAAAAGATTTGCCAAGCAAGAGCTCTTCTAGCAATGGAAATTCGGAATCATCTGAGATTGTTTACACTAATAGTGTGATGAAGGCTTGTTACAATCTTGTTTATCTTAGAAAATCTAATACAGAGTGTCGAGAAATTTTTCAAAGACATCTCAAAAATGCTTCAGATGAATTGGATGACTATCTAGGAAAATTGGACAACATTACTGTTCATTCTTCAGCAAAAAAAATGGTAAGAAAAATATAGAAGACAAGGTATTGGATCCTCTGTATGTAAGAGCACCAGGCGTTCGCAAAGAGCGTATTCAAAATCATTGGGAGAAATCCAAAATGGAAAAAACTACTCAACCAACTCATGGGAGAACTAGTAAATATTATGTAGGTCTTCATTTGATAATAAACTTTTGTAATAATCTAATTAGTTTTGTTTGATTATAGTGAAATCTCAAAAAGTTGATGCACCACCAATAAAAAGTTTGTTTGAGAACAATGTATACACTCCTCGTCAAGCAACACCGTCTATATCAGAAGTCAGTTTACAAGTTAGTTTTCTTTTATTCTTTTTCATATAAATTTCTTATCTTAAACAATTGTTCTATATTATTAATTTGTCTTGGATTTGTCTTTTTTTTTAAGGATACTGCTTTTGACTTGGATTTGGATGACTCAAATGTCTCATTTTTAACCTTGTTACAAGGTGTTGAGAATACTACACAGTTACTCTCACAACGTTAGGGGTAATATAATTATGATTAATATATTTGAATATTTTTTAATTCGAATTATTTCTTATTTGTGTAGCAATCATCTGCAAGTACATGGAAATCAGGATGAAACTACAATTGAAGTGTCAGATCTTCTCGGAGAATGATGTGATACTATGATTTTGAGGCATTTGGGCAGGAGAAGCTAGTCCTTTATTTTTTAGATAGTAGTATACTTACACACATTCGTAAAAGATCCTTAATTTCTTTTGTTGGATGGTAAATTTTTTTTTAGAAAACTTTTGATTGGTTCGTTGGTTAAAGCAACCAATAACATAATCAAAATTGTATTCTTGATTTCTTTTTATTGCTTGTTGAATTTGTGATGAAGATGTACCTTAAGCTTTTTATTTGAAAAAATTCTCGACTAAAATAAATTATCCTTATATCTACTAGTTGAACACAAATTTTTCATTACCGAAATCTTCTTTGTTATTGCAGATTTCTGATTATTATATTTAGGTAGAGTATTTGTCATCTATCACATCCATACTCTTAACTAAGCTATTTTGTGAGGAAACTAGTTGACATGCCTTGATTAGTTTTTGAAATCTGTATGTGCAGTGTAGCTATGGTTTTCTTAGTGGTTCATGGTTCTAATATTTGCTGAATGATATTTAGATATTGTTTTGTATAAGCGTTTTGTAGCCAAGGAAAGATGTTGCAACTTGGCATTTCCTCAATAGGAACACAAAGAGCCTTCAGGCTTTCTGGAATAAGAATCATGTATGAAGAACAACAATATTTGTTTATGTATTGTGGGTGTACCACTGAAAAGAAATATAGTTATGACCTTTGAGATGTAGTTAATTGCTTGCACAAAAGTGTTTGATAAGTAAAAAAAAAAAAAGTACAGTCAATTACTTATTGTTAAGAAGATAAAAGAAATAGTGTGAGAATATTTTTATATTATTAATTAAGTTTATGTGCAAAAATTTGGTTAACTAGAGTTAAGTACTAATATTTATAGTTAAATAATGTGACAAGTGTCATTTATTTATTAGTTGAGTGTATACACCCGGTGCGGGTAAGTTTTTTTCAAAATTGAGGCTACTTTCTAGTTTCTAATCCAAACTAATCAATTAAGACTAATCACTAGTTTCATCCTGCTCAATTGAGGCGCTTGGGCCACCTTATATGGTGGATCCTACAGGAAAAATATGAAGAATACAAAATTGAAGGCTTGAAACACGTATAAAATGTTTTCTAAAAATAATATTTACTCTCTCTCCTTCTCGAGATTTTTATGGGATTGTCGCAAATAGTTTTAGTAAATATGATCAAACCTTTAAATCTCTACACTAAAGAAATAATAAAGAAATTATTCTAGAAAAGCAAGAACCTAGAACTTGATAATTTAAATGTCGAAGAAAGAGAGTTTGGAGAAGGTTACGAAAAAGGAATATTTTGTAGTATTTACCGTTATATAGCTTTTGATTATAAACACTAATAGAAATAGAGGTTGGGAAACCCGTGCTATAGAATAATTTGTTGGGATATATACTATTAACCATGTGTTTGGATATAATATTTATTATAGAACAATTATTTATTCAATTTTTAATAAAGAGTTAAATAGATCATGTACTAGTATGTGTGTCCTTTACTTATATAGTTGATGATTTAGCGTATAGAGTTTAGCTTATACACGGAAGATTAAATCATCGGTTCTTATAAGTATAAAGTTTATATTCACAATCTAAGATGGAATTTAGACAAAGTCATCGTATGATTGTAGCACAAGATTAATATAATGTATCTTCATTATGAGAACGGTATAGTTCCATCTTCTTGTGCTAGTACATTTTGTATGTGTTGAACGGACCAAGTAGAGATAAGTGTTCTTGTACTGAATATATAAAACAAATTCTCTAGTTCATTAAATGTACTTATACTTGTAATCTTGATATAATTATTATGATCAATGTGATTTGTTAATTATTTTGATTTATTAAAAGGTACGACTCAATTGCGGGTCTATGTATTCCTGATAAATTGGATAATGGCAAAATACATTTGTGAAATAATAATTAGTTGATAGAATCCATGTCTTGACTTTGAGATTGATGATACCCCTTTATGAATGCTTATAAGTCTCATGTGAAAACCTTGCAGGTGGATTTTGTATCCGTCACATGATATAAGTTAAGCGGAAATATAAAGGATTCAATTAGTCAATGAATTAAATTGTCAGTAATTTAATTTAATTGATTGGTATCTGTAATCTTAACATGGGGAATTAAATAAGATTTAATGAAAGATTTCGAAATTGAACTGAGGAGTGCAGTTACGATTTTTTAGTGAAATAATTCGTAATTTATTATGGTAGGATTAATTCAGATATTTCGAATTAATTCCATAATAGGAAGCCTCGTTAATTAAATTCTGTGGTCCCTGCTGTGCCCGAATAACAAAGAATTAAATGGAATATTATTTCTTGGTGGAAAATAAAGACTCAATAGGTTTTGGAAAACAGGGGTCTTATTCCATAAGGAGGCAAGAGTTTTAGAAGTTTCTTCAACTTTTCCACAGAAATTCGCCCACATGAATTTCGCAAATTCTGGTATTATTCGGGTTACACAGCAAAAGACTGTGGAACTGAAAGATGAACACGTGGACAACTTTTGCTCGTGCTTGAAGGTTCGATTTGCAGCCGCGGTCACGCTTCAAGAGATAAGTATCGATTTTATGTTTGATTAAAATCTTTGATTACGTGTTGTCTATATTACGTGCAAGTTCGATTCTGGCTATTTGCTTCCGCTGTTTATGCCTATATTCCACCATAATTCCCACTTTATTTTTACCGAATCAGCTCACTGGGAAAACGCATGGTGGAAAACAGGTTCGCATTGAAACGCTGGGAAACTTACTATTTTTTCCATGTGAAAACACTACTATTTAGCTTTTTCCTACTGACTACCAGTGGGAAATAGACACTAAACATTTTTCAATAGAAAATCAGTGGGAAAATAGAGATTTTTTAGTAATGAAACGATACGACCTTTCAATTAGAACAATGAAAGTAGTTATGTGGAAAATAATGGCTCATATCGGAAACTTGACACAATATTCACATCATGTCACTTGGAACAATACATGCTTTAAAGATTTAGGCACATTAAAAATATTAAGCAAAACCATGATCATGTTCAATTAAACTAACGTGACTAGTTATCTTCTATTCAATTTGAATAAAACCAAAAAAAGATGATATATGATATAATCATTTAGATGTTAAAATCTGAGTAGAGGGGTTTTCGCTTTAAGATATAGACCAGGGCGCAAGGGAACTCGAATAATTACACTTTATATACAAAATAACAATAATAACAAAAAGTTCACTTTTTCTGCATTATATACAATCATGTTAAATCCTCAAATCAGTTTCCGCATCTCATTCTTCCTCATGTTCACTTTCTTCCACAATAAAAACAAAAAGCTTCCACCAGGGCCCTCTATATTCTTGCCATTAGTTAGGATCTTAGCATGGAAATTTTAAAAAACACAAAATTACCAAGTCATACTCCTAGGCCTAAAACAAATGTTCAGACCAATCATGTCCATTAAAATATCGTTTGCTCCTTCCATTTTCATCAGCAGCAACACCATGGCCTGCAAAGCTCTATCCCTCTCTTTTATCAAGTCCCACTTCAGTAACCGAGTTTTGGTACCAGGTAACATTGTTTAATTCTAAGATGATCATTGGAGTAAAAGCTTAAGTTGTTACAGATACAAAGAGCAATTTTAATTATGTTAATGTTTCAACATTAGGGGTGAAGCTACAGTATTAGGTAGGGGTTCAGACAAATCAAGTAAATTTTGCTTAGATTCTGCATTTGTATTAGATAATTCATTAAATATGTATATTTTTTAATCGCGAATCTAGTAACTTACATGAGCTATGAGTTTGGTGTCAAATTCAGAACTCATAAACTTCAAATTATTGCTCCGCCCGTGTTCAACATAACATGCATGCCAACAAGTGTTAATACTCCCTCCAATTCAAAAAGAGTGTCCAATTAGCCATTTGCACACCCCCTAAGAAAATACTAACTCCTAGGCGAAAATACTAATTTTGACTAAAATGCCCCTAATTAAATAGGTATTGGGATTTGATCACTTAACACTTAATAAGGGCAAATCTGAAAAATAAAAGTTAATTCTTTCTTGATTTGGTAAGTGAACACTCTTTTTGAACAAAAAAATATAGCCTAAATGGACACTCTTTTTAAACCGGAGGGAATACTTTTTAATTTATTAGATGGCTATAATAGCCTGTTTGACCAAGCTTTGGGAAGCCAAAAAGGTGTTTCGTTTAGTAAATGTTTTTGAGTAGTATCACAAGTTGAAAAAATAGTGTTTTTGGTAACTAACATTGTATTAATCACTGGTGAAAGAATTATAAAACTATAGCTAAGTTATACACAACTAGCTATCTTTGAATACCAAATATCCACAGAGGCTCAGTCTAAGGCTATGCCTATTTCTAGAACATATGATGTTGGACTGCTAGCATAATTCCCTTAGAAGTTCTCACATTGCAAAACTATATTATCTCTCTAGCTATATTCTCTCATCCTTTTCTCTTCTTTTCAAAGATCCTTTGGTTTTTCTCTAACCAAATGGCATGTACAAACTCAGCATAAGACATTCTGAATAGTTGAGCACTTTGAAACTTCCCCTTAGAGTTGTGTATAATGTGTATCTGTCTAAGATGTTGTTCCCAGCAGCTGGCGGTATGTGGTTGTTTCTTCATCCATTGTAGAACTCTTGTCCATATCTTCTTAGTGAATTCACAAGTGACAAATAAATGTTCTCTGGATTCCTGATGACATTGGCATAAAGGATACTCTAGCTCCACATTTAATCCCCACTTAACCAATCTATCATAATTTAACAGTCTGTCTTGCATGTTGCATCTGGAGCCACATTGTAAAGGCTGCCTTTGGTCCAGCTGGTTTCCTAAATGATACTGGTAGCTTTGGTATTATTTAATCCCTTTGTTTGGTAACGTTTTCAACCTATTTAGAACTATTCTTATACATATTAAACCATGACATTAACAATATCAGTACTATTCCTATTCTAATACATCATAATCTTATGCAATGCATGTTATTTTATACAACAAACCAAATGGTCGATAAAAAATAATGCCAGCATAACTAATTCCAGCATTACCAAAACACCCTATTCAGTACTATTCTTGTATGCCCTACCAAACAACAAGCATTTCCCCTGAACTATCTGATGTGCACCAAGAATCTGTAAATAAGGTTGTCTGATCAAGCTCTTCCCAGTATTATATTGTATCTGTTCTATCTGCTTTCTAGCCTCCAGAATCTTTCTAACCATCCAGCAAGCTTGCTGTGGCATGTGAAAAAGTGGTTTTTCCTAAAAGCACTTTTTGAAAGATTGACGAAGAACAAATTGCTGCTCTAATATTGCAAAAATATTTTTCAAATTTATTGGCAAGGAAGAAATACTACCCTCTAAAATTTTTTTTCCCGCAAAGCACTTCTCACAAAAAATACTTTTCAAAATAAACAAATTTTGGAATTTCGACCAAACAGGCAATAAGATTTGCATTCTACTATTCTCCCATTTTGAAATATGAGCATCTCATCCCATGTATATAAAAGTTTAATTTGTTAAGAAACCCCATCTTAAATTATGTTATGTACCCTTGTGGGTGACCGAGTTTGTTGAGCAGGTGATCTCCCAAATGGGGGTTCTCAGGTTCGAAACCCCTGCATGCTTTCTTGGTCGAGCTCATCGCACTAGGTTTGCCTAGTGCGGTTTACCTCTTCTGTGTAGTTTGCAGGCTATTACAGTGGAGGCGGGTTTACCTTGTGCGCACCTGAAGGATAAAGGCTGCGGGATCCCTTGTCAACAAAAATTATGTTATGCACGTTTGATTAGATATCCTCATTCAAAGGCTCCTTGTAGCTCATGATTCTGGTGAAGTGGTGCTACTTGATCATTTAAAGTATGCCAACTTCCATCTTCTTGCCTTAATGTGCTAGGGGGAAAAGCTCGATGAGGGTCAAATAAAGAAATTTTAAGATGTACAATATAAAAAACTTATTGTTATTCGTTGATTCATACTACTTGATTTCTTTCCCAGCGTAGCAATTTCTTACGTTTATACAGTGGTGAATTTGGAATTGCCAGAAAAAAGAGGAAGCTGAATTATCAAGAAAGCACCAGCTTCTGTAGTGAGTTCCTTGGCACTGCGCGTGATAACACCACCGCTACGTTGCAGTGGATTATGGCCTGTTTAGTAAGGTAACCTCGTGTTCAAGAGAAATTGTTCTGAGAAATATGCCAAATTGTGGGAGCGCCTTCACAACGAAGAAGAATAAAGAGGCAGTGAAAGATGAGGATTTGCAAAATATGTCGTACTTGAAAGCAGTGATTTTGGAAGTTCTGAGGCAACACCAGTCAGCTCATTTTGTTCTGCCACACAGAGCGACGGAGGAAATAGAATTGAAGGTATGCTACGATCAATTTCCTTATGGGAGAAATGGGTTTGGACCCGAACATGTGGGATGGTCCGATGGACTTTAAACCGGAGAGGTTCTTGGTGGATGGTGAAACTGAAGAATTCGATATAACAGGAAGCAGAGTGATCAAGATGATGCCACTCGTTGTAGGGAGGAGAATGTGTCCGGACTGTGAGTTTGCTCGGCTCAATTTAGAGTATTTCGTGGCTAATTTGATTTGGCATTTCAAGAGGGAACCTATGGAGGGAGGCGATGTTGATCTAACTCAGAAGGTAGATTTCACTGTTACGATGAACAATATTACACTGAGAGCTCACATCAGTCCTAGGTATTGTACATATAACTTATTGGCCCTCGCCCAAGAGTTCTTATTAAGACTCTGGTGATGCATGGGTATGATAGGCCCCTCATAAGCCCAAACACAGGTTAGCAGCTTCGGGATAACCCGGGAGTGAAAGAGAAGTAGGATTCAGGCTAACTTTAATTTGACCTCGGAATACCACCTAATAACTACGCTAGAGTCAAATAGGTCGGAAAGAAAGAGTCCGAGGTCGGTCGAACGACATAGATCTTCGCTGGTTCCATTTCATATTTCATTTAACCAAATGGGCGCTTTGGCAAATGATGTTGGATTTTTTTCCCATTTATATTTGTTTTATAACAACTCTGTGTCGTTGGATTGGAAAACGAAACAACTGCACTATGACTTGTGGTTGAATAACCAAATAGCTATTTTTGTGTTTTTGGTTCATTGGTTGTGCATTGGTCTATAATGACATGACATTTACAGATTCCAGAAATATTGCTTGTATTAGCATGATGTTTACTCAATTACTAACTTGTATTAAAGTTTATATTGCTAATTATCACAAAAACTCATACTAATTTTTCGTTGTGTCTTGGAAGTGTGGTTTGTTTAAACATTTATATATGTAAAGACAATATATACTATATGATTTCGCTGAAGTCTGATTTACAGGGAAACATACATACATCAGCTCATTCAGCTGATCAGCACATTCAATGATTGCTGATTTTATTGTAATATGGTCAGTGAAGCTTCAACGGAAAGATCAAATAGAAGATTTCGTATAGCAAACAATCAGTTCAGCCTGGGACTGACGCGAGCTCGAAGTGGATTCTTCATGGTAAAGGTGAAGTCTAACTCCTCGGTTAAATCAATGTCGTCTCCCTCCACAGGCTTCCATTCGAAATGCCAAATCAAGTTAGCCACGAAGTACTCTAAATGGAGCATAGCAAAATCATACCCCGGGCATATTCTCCTCCCTACGCCAAATGGCATCATCTTCATCTCTCTTCTTCCGCTTATATCAAATGGTTCGCCATCTCTATGATCCATCAAGAACCTCTCCGGCTTGAAATCCATCGGATCCTCCCACACATTTGGGTCCATGCCCATTTCTCTCACCATGAAATAGATTATAGCGTTCTTAGGTATGACGTAGCCGTTCAATTCCATTTCCTTTGTCACTCTATGTGGCAGCAAAAAGTGAGATGGCGGGTGCCTCCTTAGACCTTCCAAGATCACTGCTTTTAAATATGGCATTTTCTGCAAATCCTCCTCTGGTATCAACTTATTGCTATTTTCTACCTTTGATTGTTGGGGTCCCTCAATTTTGCACAGTATTTCTTTATACAGTTTTTCCTGAATGGCAGGGTACTTAACCAAGTTGGCCATAATCCACTGCAATGCGGTGGATGTTGTATCGCTGGCTGCACCGAGAAACTCGCCACAGAGACTGACAATCTCTTCGTAAGTAAGTTTCCTCTTTTCCTCTGGCAATTCCAAATTTAGCAACGTATCGACATAACAAACCGTTTCCTCTTCTTTTTTATGAACACATGAGTTGGCTTTTTCTTCTTTGTGCTTTATTTGAGCTTGGATTAGAGGTATGAATACACTCTCTACCACTTTTCGTAATGCAATAAGCTCTTTCCAACGGTTTCTGAAGATTAATTTTCCGACTCTGGGAAAAATGTCAAGTATTTTAAATTGGAGCATGGCTAGAAGTGCTCGATGCTGTGAATCTTTTATTTGAATAATTTGAGCCTCGTTAAGCTTGTTCCCAAAGCACATGAAGGCAAGAAGACAGAAGATGGCATGCTTAATATGATCAAGTACCATCACTCCCACTTCAGAATCAGCTTTATCATGTAGCTTTTGAATGAGGATACTTAATGCACGATTAGCTCGAGATTTTGACCGGGACTTGATAAGAGAGGGATGTAACATTTGCGATCTGAGGTTTCGACGTAGGACCCTCCACGTGGGGCCACACGAGGCGGTATTGATGCTACGGTCATTGCTACTTAAAATCTGATTGGTCGGTAATGCAAGTGGACGGTCGGAGCAAAGAGCGCCTTGTTGGACTAAAGCTTGGTAGGCTAAAGAGTGGCTAGTAATGAATATAGAAGTTGTAGTACCTATTTTGAGGGTAATAATCGGACCATACTTGGACTTGAGTTTTTGTAGAATGACTTCAATATCAAGTATGGATCTATTTCTCAACAATGGTAAGTTCCCAATAAATGGAAATGTAAAGGGTCCTGGTGGGAGCTTCTTCTTGGTTTTGGAATTGGAGAAAAAGAAAAGATTAAAGAAAAATGTGAAGGAAGAAGAGATAACAATACATAGAAGGATGACAATGATGAACCAAGAATCCATTAGTCTAGTTATATCCCTCAAACATACCAATATACATCGGGCTCGACTTAATTATCCTTCTTACTGAGTCTCTAAGATAGTTTTTCTAACGAGATATGGCCATTATGAGTTTTATATGGCTATATATTACATGCAGATTGTGGAGGGAGATAGACTTGTGCGTGTGAAAAAAGAAAGAATTAATGATAGGATGACAAAAGCTAGAATATGAGTTATGGGCAGGTTATTTAGAGCCTGTTTGGATGGGCTTATGCCTATAAGCTGTTTGCAGCTTATAAGTTAAAAAAAATAAGTTGGGGTAGTCTAACTTATTTTTTTTGGCTTATAAGCTGTTTTCAACTTATAAGCTGCTTTAGATAAGCTAAGTCAAATGGGCCCAATTATTTTTTTGAGCTTATTTAAAGCACAAAATGACTTTAAGCTGGTCAGTCAAACACTCAAAAAAGCTGAAAACAGCTTATAAGCTAACTTATAAGCCAATCCAAACCGGCTCTTAATAAAAAAGTGCACTACGTACCTTGTTCCTCCTTATAGGGCAGATAAGGATTTCTCAATTAAAAAAAATAATCTTGTTTTGTTGTACAATGGGTCACCACATATCCTCTCTGCCTAACAATAAATTCTGACATGATCATTGATTTCTTAGAAGGCATTCAATTTCGAGCTATATATATATATATATATATATATATATATATATATATATATATATATATATTTGATTTGCCATCTAGTATCTCGATTTGTGCGTGTCATCCATGTGCATGTGATCACATCACACTAATCTTCTCTTGTTTCAGTTTTATCAGATGTTTTGGAGAAGGGACCCATGTAGCGTCTAATTGTGAATTTTCCGTCGGTTGTCCTTTTTGGCCCGTTATTTAGCAAATGACTCTATTTTTATTTCTTTTGTAACTTATGAATCTTTAGTTCACGATCTAAAGATATCTTTTGAGAAAATTAAAAATCTTATTAGAAAATGTTAGACCAGGATTTATAATTTTGTGAGTTATTATAAATGTTAGATGATAATCTAGTGTTTTACCCGTAAGGTTGAGCAATATATAAGCGAATATTAGATCCGACTCTGAGATTGTTCCGAAAGAAATTTTCAAGGGGCTGCATTAGCAGAACTTTAAAAATAGAGACAAGATTAAATGGTGGCCTAAAAAAGGGACATTGCGTAAATCAGCTATGTCCGATATGCACCCACATTGAGCCTTGATTAATCTAGATTATGGTCACATAAGGCCATTAAAAGGGGAAGTCACACTCAGAGCTCGAACACTATACCTCTGGTTAAGGGTAGATACATAGGCATATCTAAAAAATTTAGTTTATAATTCTTGAATTCTAGAAAAGGTAACTTACTAGGTTTTATATTGATTATCTATATATATTAAGTGGATTTTTTTAATACATATATATAATTTTGGTTTAAAGTTGGTAAATTTTGCCGAACTTGTAACTAGAACTCTAGCTTCACCCCTAGGTAGAAAAATTCTATCCATTCCATTACGATCCTTAGTGGTCGTCTTTATATGCTATATTATTATAACTCCAACATTTAGCCCATGACCTCACTATATTCATTTCATGTGCTTAGTTAAAGCTTTTAAGCAATATGTATGCTTTCTCAATTGTTCTTGATTCCAGTCAATGAACGAAGTCCTGTGTTATTATCTTTTTGGTACATCTAATAGTTTGTTATATTTTTGGGACATCTAATAGTTTGTTATGTTCCGTGCAGGTTATGGCTCGTAACTGAATGCCTTAAAAAAATAAAAATAAAAAGATTCCATTCAGCATTCATTAATGCTACTATTCATTAAACCAATGCTACTATTCATTAAACAAAATAAACTAAATATATATACTACTCTTCAATGAATCCATAAAGCCACGTTTATTGCTCTCCCCCTCACCCCACCAAGAAAAGAAAAAAAGAAAAAAGAAATAGAGACCCCATTCATATCCCTTTGTATTAACACAATGAGAACTTTGTAAAATTTCTTGAATAGGTAGCACATTTAAATGCCAACGGCACATTAGCAAACCCAATGCCAAATATGAACAACAAACTTCTTGTTTTATTTTTTGTATAAATATTCTCGAAGATAGGCCATATCTTGATGCCATGTCATTTTACCTAAAGAAAACAACTACTTATGCGCCAACAACATTTCGTTTCCTTCCTTTAATACGTGGTGTCCGGTATCGTATTAAGGCTCAATCAAACTCTATACTTAGAGCTCAAACTCGAGACCAGCTCTGATTAAAAATGAAAGAATACTTACCACTCCACAACAATCCTTACCATTTCATACACCAACGGCAATATTTCAAATCATAGAATAGCTAGAAATTAAATTAATCTTCCAATAATTTCTATCACTTTTTCTACAAAAAAAAAGATAATCAAAAACACAATTTGAATAAAAATAGGCTTACTCTAATTAGGGCTTTGCAAATATTTGTATCCCTTAAGTGCAGCTTCTCTTTTAAGTTGGCTTAAATAGCTTCTTTATTTTCCGTAAGGATTCCTGCTGTATGATTTGGTAAAGTTGTTCATCGAGTATTGTAGCACTTTGGCCATTTCGAGCACAACTCTTCAGTAATAAGGTACATTTAGAAGAAAATTAGGATAAAGATAATGAACAATTAGAGACAGATTTATGATTTGAATTTTATGCGTCTAGGATGCTATTGGGCCTATTGATCATTCGAATTACTGAGTTCAAAATTTAATTCGTACAATTTAGCCAAAACTATTGAATCCAGTACTGTACATTCGCCCTAGTTAGTAGTAAAGTATAATGAGAACAACGAGGACAAACAATTTTGTCCTGGAGAAGAGTAACAATTCACATGCAACATAGGATATATATGTCCAAACGTTGCAAGAAAAATATATATTCGGAGTACGACAGTGTGTTCGGAGAACACCTTAAATCTCTTGTACAGGAATCAAGAAAAATATATATTCATCTGCAGTGGTGGAGCCAGAATTTACTGTAAGGAGGTTCAAATATGAAAAAGTAAATACACGAAGGAGTCCAAGGATTATCTATAATTTTCCTCCGAAGGGGGTTCTGAACCCCCTTAGCCGTATGTGGCTCCGCCCCTGTTCATGCGAGACTTTAATTTGGGATAAAGTGAAATAATAAAAAGCTAAAGAATGAACGAATTCAAGCCATTAGTTTCTGCATATACGGGAGGTAAATATATGGGTTAATATCACCGATAGTCCTAAACTTACTCTTTGTAACACTAGAGTTATAACAATACTATTTTTGTAATAGTAAAATTACTAAACTAACAATTGTAATTCTAAAGGCACAAAATTAATTTTTGTAACAATAAAGTCACTAAATTATGTGTCAGTTGTCTAGGAAATAATAATCATTGAAAAGTCAACTTTCAGTGTCGAAAAATTGTTACCCTGGAACTAATAGGTTTACAGGTTACTGATTCGAGCTGTGAAATAAATTATTAATGTAAGCAATTAATGCTTGTATCAGGATAAATTGCCTATAAATATTACACCTAGGGGTGCTAAATGAGCGATTTAAACGGAATTTAATTGGGTTGAAATTGGTTGAGCTAAAATTGATTCGTCCAAAAGTTGCCTTAGCTGAGTTGGGATGAAATTGGCTAAACAATGGGTCATAGTCCAACCAGCCCAACTCTTATACGTTTTAATTTCTTTGTTTTTTTTTTTTTATAATTTGTTTAATTATCTAATAAAAAAAATCTTTATTATTGCTAATATAACATATCAAACAATTTTTTTTTTTTTAAATTGACAAGATTTCTCATGAGCCAATTTGAATTACATATCAACCAAAATTTTGGATGGATTAAATTTGGCGGATCAAAATGGGCCTATTTAACAAATGAGCCTCAATAACCTCCCTAAATTGGACGAATCATGAGCTAATTTTGTCACTTCAAATTACACCCCTTGGAATGCGGTTCTTCTCTAACCTTAACTTAACTTAAAATACTTCGTACATCCGACTACTTCTTTTTGTTATTTGCTATAGAATCAAGAAATTTTTGTAGCAACATCCAAAGTTGCTGTTGAGTGAGACTTTCGAAACCCCAGTTTCACGGGGAGTAGGTTTTGACTTTGGGAAAGGGAAGATGGGAAGTGTTCACAAAATTAAGTCAGTCAGTCTAGGGCAGGTGCGTGAACTTTGGTCCGTGAGCTTTACGGTCGTCTTTTTCACTAACTTCCCTAATGTATTTGTGGAAACATGTTGGTATTTTACCCTGCACATTAAACTCTTTTAAATCAATTAATTGGGAGCTGCTAGTAGTAGTCCTTTCGTTTGTTTCTTATATATAGCTTTAGTGTTTCACTAGCTAATTACCCTTTCTGTTTTGTCATCATTTTAGTATTACTCTCCGTCCCTTATTACTTGACCTCATTATTAAAAATATATATTCTAAATTACTTGTTCATTTATAAAATCAAGATAAAATTAATTAAATTTTTCTCATCTTACCCTTAGTATTAAATGTTTTTGAAAATAATCAATATTTATTAAAATGCATTCAATGGAGAGAGATAGGGACAGAATATTAAAATACATCTTTTATTTATGATTTCTTAAGAGATGTGCAAAAGAGAAAGTGACCAAGTAATATGAGAAATATGAGACGGAGGGAGTATTAAACTTCCAAAACCAAGATACTTAAGTTGCTACAGGTCCCTACTTAACTTAGGGTCGAACAAAACTTGGAAAACAAGTGTTACTTACGGGGAAAGGTCTCAATATAATAAATGTCTTAATATTTAGGTAGGGTGGAAGAGGTTTACCGGAATCCCTTTTGCCAAAAAATTATACTATATATACAAAGTTAAACTTATTTTTTATGTACATATTGATTTTTTTTAATACATATTTCTTTTATTTCCCCCTAATGCATTGTATTAATGAACATAATGTTTGGATAGACTGTATCGTTTGTTGTGGTTTAATAACATTTGTATTGTTTGGTTTGACTGTATGGTACTGTATAATAACTTATAAGTTTACTAAAATACCCTTAACTCTTAATTAGAAATTAATTTATATATATATTAATAAAACTCAGGTAAAGAATAAAATAGGAACTTTAAAAAGTAAGTAGGTAGTGAGTGGGGGTGATGGAGGGGTGGGTGGTGGTTATGGGATGAGAGTGGGGGTAGTGGGTGGTAGGGTGGGGGTGAGTGGTTGTGGGGGTGGGGTTGGGAGGTGGTGAGGGGTAGTGGGTGGTGGTGGTAGAGGGGTGGGTGGTGTGAGGTTGGTGGTGGAGGGGGGTGGTGTGAGGTGGGTAGTGTGGGATAGGGTGGGGGTGCGTTGTTGTGGGTGGGGTTGGGCGGTGGTGAGGGATAGTGGGTAGTAGTTGGGGTCGTAGGAGTGGGTGGCAGAGGAGTGGGGTAGTTAGGGGTAGGGGTGGGGTGGGGGTGAGTGGTAGGGTTGGGGCGTGAGGTGGAGGGTGGAGGGTGGAGGGTGGAGGGTGGGTATAATACAAAAATGAAATACATAATTACGGAAAAACCACCAAATTCGTAATTTCAAAAATTGGGACTTTTCATGGTTATATGACCATGGAATGAACCACGGGTTTACAACACCATACCACATAATTTTAAGAACAGTGGAAACAGATATAGTTTCATAGAAAACCATACATTAATGAACCACGAAAAACCACCGTCCAAACAGGGGGTAAGTAACTATCCGAACTCCTACATTGTATTCATGTCCTGTTTTCATCCAACCACATGCTAATAGTGGATAATACGAGGTTGAAATTCAATGGTCCATAACTAACTTTTCCAGAAAGAAATTAAATGGCTTCCTCGGTTCCGAGAAAGTGATGGTTTGGTATGCAAATCTTTAAACGACATAAAAGAAGCAAAGAGCTTTTAACTACTCCAATTAGTTACTCCTCATATTATACATGACATATTTAAGATCACAAAATTCAATAGACAATCTGGTACTATTACACATATATTTAGTTTAAGACAATTTGGTTGTATATTTAAAACTACAAAATTCAAAGTCTTCTTTAATTTCTTAAACTCTGTACTGAGCTAAACTAACAGAGACAAATTTAAACTCTCCGTTTCACTTTTACTTGTCACGTTTCTCTTTTCGAAAGTCAATTTAACTAATCTTTAGGGTTAAATTGAATCAGATTAATTCAATAGTTTAAGATTAAGATGTTCACAAATTATATGAAAAATACTATAAGTTGTAATTTATCTCATGTTAATATGATGAAAAAATATATTTTAAAATATTAAAAAATAAAACGTGACAAGTAAAAGTGAACGGAAAGAGTGTAATATACCCGTGCTGTTTGGCATGTGATGATGCCACAAGCCATCCTCTCAGAAAATTCAACCGATTTATCACATCTCAGTACTATAGTTAGTCATCACATGCCACACAGCACCAGCTTTTGAGTTGAACTATGAGAGTTGCTAAATTACCACACTAATTTAATTTAAATTTGATTATATTTATGTAAAAATTATTATAATCTTTATTATATAATTTTAAATTAAGATAAACTTTGAGAAGAAAAGATAGAAATATTATTAAATAAATATAAATTATTAAATTTAATTTAAATAATAATATAAATTTAACTCATTTGGGCCATTGTGACAAAAATAAAATGTGGCCAAAACACCTTTCAGCTGAAGGATATTGACTGCCACTAAACTAATACACCAAATCCCATCAAACTCAACTCCCGTCATTTACGCCACTCTACTTTTAGACTTGCATCAATCCTCTCACGGACTTCAATTTACCCGCCATCCCTCAATCTTTGTGTATATATATATATATATATATATATATATATATATATATGCATGTTCCCGCTAAACTACAAACAAAAACTTCCCGTCGAACACAGCTTGCAACTTTTTTCATGTACTAAATTAGATCAATTTTCAGGATAATTCAATTTACAAGATTCTCTCTTTTTTACCTGACCTTTTGGTTTGAAAACGCGCTAAAAACAAATTTCCGGCGAAGAGTTGGAGTTGATCAAGGCAGTCCAATGAGTTCGAATTCCAGAGCAAGCACTGAGGTATTGATCCCTAAGATATGGAATCACAAGGAGACTTCTTCTCCTGAAAGAAACATCATTTGGATTGAACCAAAACCTAATAAGGGTTTGAAAAGTGTTCCTGTTATATATTATCTATCCAGAAATGGCCAACTTGAGCATCCTCATTTCATCGAAGTTCCTTTCTCTTCTTCAGATGGACTCTATCTCAGAGGTAATAACAATAAATTCACTATGATTCATATTGGCATCCTCCCAAGGCGGTTGCTACAGGTTTTGGTCGAAATTTACCTTATACTAGTCTCGGTTAATTTCGTTAAGTAGCATCTGTGGGGTTTATGTATTCCTTGTGTAGTAATTTCTTGATTGGTAATACAAAGTCAAAGTTTCTTTATGGGCTCATTTTCTCTCACCTCTCTTTTGTCTTCTATGAAATGTAAAATGTCCCTTATTGGTGGTAGGAAGTCTTTCCTTCCTCTTTACAATGAGAAGTCCTTTATTGAGCTAGTAAATGGACTAGAATAAGAAAGGTTTTTCTGTTTTACTTGTTCTTGATCAATATTGTTCTAGTTTAACTAACAACATCCTTCCTAGGGGTTTGCTACATTCATAGTGTTTTCAAATAGAGAGTGATTGAATTTTTCTTATTCTCAGATGTGATAAATCGGTTGAATTTTCTGAGAGGAAAAGGCATGGCGTATTTGTTCTCTTGGTCCTGCAAGCGGTACTAAATCTGTATCAAATTCTCTTTCAGTTGAGATATACCAAAGAATTTTAGTTTCGGATATAATTTGTGTTCCAATATTGATGATCTGCAGGAGCTACAAAAATGGATACGTGTGGCACGATGTATCTGAGAACGACTTGATTCATCCAACGAACGGACACGATTATGTTCTCAAAGGATCGGAGCTTCTAGAAACTTCAAGGAGTTCACAATTTTGTGAGATTTCGTTACCTGAATCGCGGAAATCACCTTCCGATTCAGGTGAAAATCATGATTCTTCTTCTTCGACTAAGGCTAGGAGGAGGAGGAATCAGTCGTGGAGTTCATTTGAAAATCCTCAACAAGAGTACAGGTGTTGGAAAAAATAATTTAAAGTTGTAGAAATCAAATTTATTTAATTCATGTCTAAATAAAATTTCTAGTCAAAATAATATAGGATTATATTTTCTAGTTCCTAGGGAGATTAGGTTTTGCACTATTATAAATAACGTGTTGCTAGCTATTTTGATATAGTAGAAATTGTGAGGATTAGAGAATGTATGTACATTCAAAGATTTATGAGTTTATGAATAAAATATTTTCCATCAACAGACTAGTGTACAAGTGCGAGTCAAGCAGAGAAATGGCTGGAAAATCCATGTCGGTGGCGACGCAGACGGAGGAGAAGCGAAGGAAGGCTGGAATTGTGAGGGGGCAGGAGAACAAGAGTGTGGAGCTGAGCAGAGAAGAATTGTCTCCGCCGTCGATGTCTAGCTCCGACGGAGTGGACGGTGGTAGTGGGTCGAAGTACGTTAATGTTGGAGATCAAACGGCTGAGAATGAATTTAGTAGTGGTGGAATGAGTGCTTCTAGAGTTGTGATGCAGCTTATCACTTGTGGATCGTCCACCATAGTAAAAGGCAAAAATGGGACCAAATATTGATTTATTATTTGATTTAAGATAAGAGTTTAGTAATATAGACTGTTGGTGTAAAATACAATTTTTTTTTGTTTCTCGCCCGGTGTTCGGTACTTATTTTGGATCTCGATTAATTTGAATTCTGTCGGGAGTTCCACTTTGGGGTCAAACACTCTCTATCTAAGACAACTCTATACTCCTGAAACTCGATACATCTGATTAAGGATGGATGAGTATTCACCACTCTACCATAACCTTTGGTGATGTAAAAAACTCTTTTAATACTTTTCATCTTCTTTATTCAATTATAAGCATTACCAGCTTCTTTAATACTTTGTTTTGCATTAAGTACTATGAGTAGCTGAATTTTATACTAAGGTTGTGAATCTAATGATGAGTTTTATGTGAATGAGTATTTGTTATTAATATATGTATAATGGGTGGTTTGGGTTTACTTCTTTATTCTTCAATGTTAGTTGATGCTTGCAAACATCATCATTTTATGTGAATGAGTATTTGTTATTAATATATGTATAATGGGTGGTTTGGGTTTACTTCTTTATTCTTCAATGTTAGTTGATGCTTGCAAACATTAACTTACGCAATAAAACATTACTTTACTGGGAAAGTGAGTTAGGGTTTAGTCTTAATGAGTAGCAAGACTCGGGGCGTTAACCCTCGTTTAATAAATTCATTTTGGAATAAGAGGAGTTTACTTGACACATATTAACCGTTATTCATATCTACTCTTTTATATTTGGGAAAATCATAAAGAGAAATATTTTCAAACTATTGAGAAATATTAGGAAGTCAATTAGAGGTTAAGTGCATTCATACAATAATCCATTAGAAGTATATTATATTAACACCCGTATCATTACACTTCATCTAATGGGGGACACATCCTTGGTTTTTCTTTTATTCCAATTAATTACAATCCAATCATAATAACTAGTAAACACAAAACTCTTTTACAAACTTATGGGAATACGAACAAAGATCGAAAGTCAAGTAATACACTACAATATTAACCTTTTCACACCCTATTCTTTGTGGGATTCGACCCCAACCTAGTTGGGTTACTATATTTGACAACGTCCGCTTTACGCCATTTGTTAGGTGTAATTTGAGTGTATCAAATTTTGACGTCGTTACCGGGGAATACAGTTTTGAAATTACTAAAGAGCGTTTGCTTTACTTCAAGTCTTTTTTTATTCCATCACACCTTGTTTGTTGTTTTTTTGTGAACCAAGTGATTATGAGCACGTGTCGTGGAGCGATGGCGGTAGGGGTATGCAAGTAGTACCCCCAGCACCGGAAGTTGAGGAAGAAGAAGATGTATTTGCTGATCTTCTTAATGAGGTTGAATATGGATCTGCTATTGTTCCACCAAGAGTCGGTGCTGCCACTTTCAAGATCGATAGTTCGATCTAGCAATTGCTGAAGCTTGAGACCGAAATTCTACTGATGATAACCCACGACAACACCTGAGGAATTTTCTAGGTGTGTGCCAGACACACACTCAGAATGCTATTTCACCAGATGCACTCCGGCTACGGGGTGGTTCGAAAAGCTGCCCCATAATTCTATTCACTCTTGGGCTGAGCTCGTATATTCCTGAAGAAATGGTTTCCTTTTCCTCCAAGTAAGAAACCTGAGCTTAGAGACAAGATCTTTGAGTTTAAACAGCCTATCATCTCTGTAATCAACACATTGTATGAATTACAATGCTTTTGATTTATTCTTACTTCTCCTATCTTTGTCATCATCTTCTTTTTCTTTCTGCTACCATCTGTTTCTTCTTTACATGTTAGATAGTTTGTTCAATTCATCCATCACAAAAATATAACATTCCTATATAATATTCATATCACCATAGTTCCCCTCACAGTTTCCCTTCAAGACTCCATTTTTAGTTTCTAAAAACTTGCGTAGTTTCATCTTCAGCAAATGGAGTTTCCCAAATTTACTCCCAGTACTGCACTTTTCATTTCAACCATCTTCATACACACCATTATTTGCTTGCTTGATTCATGTTATAATGCATTATTTCCGATTAAATCCTTAATACTAATAGTGTAATTTTTTTCAGTCCTTCCAGCGCAAGAGATGTACAAGAATCAATTGCAAGAGTACACTCAAAGTGAAAGAACATCATCAACACCAACATAATGTCACGCCCCAAAACCCACCGTAGACGTGACCGGCATCCGTCATCATGAACAACCTTAGAAGAACCTAAACAATGCAATAATAACACATGAACCTACCAAGTTCAATATTCGCCTCCAACAGTTTATAAAATAAATGTAACAAATCATGAATATATGAATTAAATCAGTGGAAGTCTTTATTCATCCAATACTTAGTCAAACGTAATAACGTGCCCGAGAGTTAATCAATAACTCAACAACTACCCATAAGAACGTATACTATGGAGCTTCTAATATAAAGGAATAATAGTTTGACTCATTGGGACGCAGCCCGAAAAACTAATAATGAATAAACAAATAAATAGGGTGTCCCACGAATGAACGTGTGGGCTCACCAAATCAGTAGCAATAGCAAGTCCTTCCTAAGCGCCTGAAGTGTTAAGAACCTGCTCTTCTCCATTACCTAACATACCATAAAAAACAACAATGGTATGCCTGAGTACTTCGTACTCAGTGAGTGCCTCAGGGACAATAGGTAATACGAAAATAAAATATAATAATACATAAAGAAATTAGTTCTGAAAAGATAGTATTGTGATTCTTAATATCATTTGTTAAACAGTTTACAAAGCCATTTCAAAATCCCAGTTTCAATTATGCTTTAAATCAATCAGGCATAAATACCAGTTCCATAATAAAGATGGATATCACAATCGCCCATATGGGCCTAACTCAACATCAACAACACTGCGCAATACACCGGAATATGGATTCAGGTGGCTACTCTTCCTCTCGAATAGCAAGGAAATTAATACACCCTAGGTAGCGTACCCAGAAGTGGCCACTCTTCCCCCCCCCCCCCCCCCCCCCCCCGAATAGCAAGGCAATTAATACACTAGGATCCATAGTGACTACCCTTCCTCCCGAGTAGCTAGGCATAAACGCATCGGAATATGAATTCTCGGTGACCACTCATCCTCCCGAGTGACTAGGCAAAATCACATCAACAGAGTTCATGGCATAAAAGCCGAATTACAATTCATCTCAAGGTCGTCACATCACCATTTACCATTAAGGTTCATTATGTCATATCATAAAGATATATCATTTCAAAGAATGTTTTGAAAACGTATAACTTCTTTACAGAAGATTCCATGTCCTAATTCATCAATGAGAATATCATTACCAACCCTTAACCATCATTATATATTAAGCATCTCTTATAGAGGAAAACATTCATAATATCACATACATATATAAGATTTGTTACAATCTAGGCTTAATGTGGGTTTGTCCCCTCACACACATTAACCACCATTTAGACATGAATTAGAGTTCAAGAAACATGAAAAGATTACTTTTCTTTTCATCCATTAAAGAACCTTAAATGAAATT
This sequence comes from Lycium barbarum, assembly GCF_019175385.1. Lineage (NCBI taxonomy): Eukaryota > Viridiplantae > Streptophyta > Magnoliopsida > Solanales > Solanaceae > Lycium > Lycium barbarum. Next base: position 115,097,184 of record NC_083346.1, on the reverse strand, counting down.
TATACTTCCAACAATAGTTTCAAAAAGTGATTTTCATTCAAAATAAGTTTTCAAAAGAAAGACATACCTTAATATGTTAAACAAAGTTTAACAATTCACTTTTCTAATGAAGAACACCCAAACCCTACCTTGAATCACTTTGGAAAGAATTATGTTGCAAACCCTTGGTTTTGGTCACAAGAATCATGGGTTTGATGTTAGAATGGATTAATAATGTTAAGGATGTCCTTACCTTTGATTTGAAGACTTGGAGGAATGATTTTCGTCCTTAGGGTTGTTCCGAAGGTGGAGGAATAAACAAAACAAGTGTCTTATTTATATTTTTCTGGTGAAAACGGGCCAAAGGACGTCCCCGAAGGACGAACCGTCCTTTGGACCGTCCTTTAGTGGAAATTTCCAGAGAGTTCTGGTGATTTTTGAGGCATTATTGTTCCGTGTTACGGCCCGTAACGTCTCACCGTAACACATGCCAAATTTCCAGTGAAGACAGGCTTCAGTAAAACGGGCATAACTTTTTCTACATAACTTTGCTTGGGCTGTGCGACCTACCATTGGAAAGCTATTTCAAAGATCTACAACTTTCATCTAGGAAGTTTTCCAAATTCGCAACACATTTTCATGAAAATCGCCCAGAAGGCAGACCTACCAAAACTTAGGCGAATTTAAGAGCCCTTAAGAACTTCAATTGTTGGTTTGACTTCAAAACGACCATCTTCCAGTCGAATTCATCAAGAATGGATTCATATAGATATAATATCATCTTAACACTAGATTTTTACACATTCACACCTAGTTCAAGTTTATGGGGTGTTACACATAAGCACAAAAGATGAATAGTGCAAAATCATAGAAAAGGAAAGCAGTTAACTTACAAAAAAAGTGACCCTTTTTTTTAATCACCAAGAAAGGTGAAATAATCAAACCCCAAACTCCCAACTACTATTTCCTACAAAATGTTGAGTAAAGTAGTTAGGGTATATTAATCATTGTGGTTAATAGTTAGTTATAGTCGTTAGTGTTAAGCTTGTAATTAACTAGTTAAGCTAATCATAACTAACTAACTAACTATATAGGCCAGTCCTGTACTCATTCAATACAGTTTTGATGATATGAAATTACTTCTCTCTAACCTCTCTTCTTGTTCTTGGATTCACCTTTGATAAATTCGAATCATTCTTTGTGGTATCAGAGCTTATGCTGAAGTAATCAGTAGAATTCGATCCAAGTTTAGTCAAATTCTTGACAAGTTCTTGTTGTTTCAATTCAGTTTTTTATTCTAAAATTTCTAGGGTTCCAATTGCAATTGCAAGTTACAACTCTCTCAATTTGCATTCGATCGCAACTGCGGTCTACACACTGAATCATTCTTCAATTTCTACTCGTGTAAATTTGTATTCTCAATTTCAATTTCTGGAATTATAGCGATAAACGGTGTTCCAAATGTAACAAATGCAACGAACAGTGACAAGGTAATCAGAATACTGCTGCAACATCTGTTAGTCATGTACTTCTTCTCTCTTAATCTCGTCTCTCTAACCTCTCATCTTGTTCTTGGATTCACCATTGATGAATCCTCATCATTCTTCAATAAACAAATAACCCCATAACGACCCTTAATTTCATTATTCCCCTCATATCCTTCAATCAAATCCAAGTTATAAACAAATCCTCTTTCACATCTAAGAAAAAGAAAAAGTGTAGCATATTCAAGAAATTAACGTGGTGGTTCTACAAACAAAGAGAGAGAGAAAGAAGATTTCCACAACATAACAACCAATATGGGAAATTTTCCGACATTATTCTCACACCAAGTTGCAAATCCTAATCATTTCAATCACGATAAGATGGAGTACAAATTATCAACTAGTCAAGTTTTCGAGTGTAAGACTTGCAATCGCCACTTCTCATCCTTTCAAGCATTAGGCGGACATAGAGCAACCCACAAGAAGCCAAGATTATCAATGGGAGATTTGAATAATTTGCAATTATTTCATCATGAGTTGCCTAATTATAAACCAAAATCACATGAGTGTTCAATTTGCGGACTTGAGTTTGCAATAGGACAAGCTTTAGGGGGGCATATGAGAAGGCATAGAGCTTTGATGAATGTTAATGAAAATCTTCAGAAAGGTCCTTCACATGTTCCTCATCATCAAGTTGTTAAGAAATTGAATAGTGGGAGAATTTTGTCTTTGAATTTGAACTTGACCCAATTGGAAATTGATTTAGAGTTTAATTTGGGAAAGGTAAGTTGCTTTGTATGATTGGAAGTCTAACCTTGTGAATTACCTTTTACATTAGATTATATGTAATTAAGAATATCGTAGAACGATTATAGCTTGTGATTCATCATAAAACCCAATGCAACCAATTTGATGTTTAAATATATCATGAGATTTCTATTTGTTAATCCCTGTCTAAAAAAAATTGTCTTAGTTTCTATTTGGACAGTCAAAGGATATTTTTTTTACCATAAATTTTTTAAATACTTTCTAAATATTTTGAATGTTAACTATTGTGACTTATTGTATTTTTTTATGTAGTTTCTGAATATGTAATTTTTATTTCAAAATAAATAAAGCACCATGTCTGGATTCACACAGAAAATTAGTTAGTTTGACCCTCGTAACCGTAACCGAAACATGACAATCTTTTCGAGATAGAGGGAGTACTATAAAAAGTAAAACTTACTTGCACTCAATGTTTACACCAAACCAATATATATAATGTCGTGTTTATCATCATAGAATTCAGCATACTCAGTTTAATATATATTCTCACCTTATTAAGTCATTTAACCTTAGTAAATTGATAAGATGTCGTGTACCACCGGATTCGTAGTAATTTACCCTGTAAGAGCATGCCATTCAAGGGAAAATGATAAATTATATGGCAACTGTACATACCTGCTGAGTATTTTATAAATATTTATTTTGAATTGGTAATAGGTATAAAGTGTAAATATTTTTAATGAGTATTTTTCGGATAATTTTTTCGGCCTTACAGGAAAAAACGTAATTTAAAAAATAATAATATTTTTTCAAATTGTTTACGGGCCATGAAAGCCCAGCCCATGTTTAAATGGGCTACAAATGATAGTCCAAACCCACCCAACTACTGAGTTAGCATTTTGACGGTTCTATAATTTTAAAACCGAAGAAAAAAGTAACTGTATTTCATTTACGTACATTTATCAAATTAGACCGTCCAAATTCTGATACGAAAATTTCACAATTTCACTAATGTGTCCTTTTTCAGGACCCGGTGTTTAAAAATTGTCCTCGTTTTATAATTTATTAATTTTTTGCAAAAATAGGCTATGAGATAGAAAATTGCTTTTATCTCCACACTCCTCTTCTCCTTAATTCTTTCTTGGAAGTAATTAACTAATTCAATCTTTGCAAGTAAGTAAACATTGAGATTTAACAATTGAGGACAGTGACGACAACAAGTGATATAAACTAGAGAATCCACACGGAGAGGATAAATCACATGGCTGAAGAAGATTAACATTAATTAGAGATATGAATAATTGAATAACACAGGAAATTAAGTTTCGGGCAATTCGGCAAGAATTGTAGACAAATTGAATAAAATAAGTAAAGTGAGACAAAATCTTGCTAGTCCGAAAAGACTATCAACAATTGAACACTGCATGCAAGTTTTGTCAATTCGGTAAGACTTGTGAATAATTTAACTAAATAAGTAGATGAAGATATTACGACAAGAGAGGGTTGCACAGATGGTAAGCATCCTCCACCTCTAACTTGAAAATTGTAGGTTCGTGTCACCAAGAAAGCAAAAAGGGAGAAACTCCTGAGGGAGGGGTAAAAAAGAAAAGAAAAAAGAATGAAAATATTACCAAGTACCAATCCAGAAAAATTTATGAACAATTGAATAACATAGACAACTCTTATCGATTTGGCGAGACTTGTCAACAGTTTAAAGACAAGTAAAATAAAAGTTGTACTACTTGTCTCGTGAGCATAAGTTGTTAGAAGGCAAGTCTTAGCTTGCAAATCCAGCAAGTATTATGAGCAATTTTAAAATGAATGTAGATTGCATTAAAATTATGTCCTGTCGGGATAACTTGTGAAAGTATAATTTTCCATTCTTCCGGATATATAGTGTTGAGGCTACTTTTGTGCATATTTCTTACGCAGGAACAAAAGTTAAATAGTAGTCCTAAATGATCCTATTTGTGCAAATCACCCCGCTCAGAAATATTCACTAGTTGTCCCGTTTTCGAGATAGTTATTTAATAAATGACTCTCTTTTTCTTTTCTGGTAACTTATGGACCTTTTAGATTACGGTTTAATTAAAGTTCTCTTTTGAAAGAAAAAGTTAGACTATAGTCTAGAATTTTGTAAGTTAGCAAAAGTTAGAAGGCAGTAAAAAAAAAATATGAACAAAGGTTAAATCCGAGTCTAAGGTTGTCTGAAAGGTTAATTTCTTAATAGCTATATTTCCGCAACTTCTACAAACAGACAAAAAATCTGAATAAAAGCCTAAAAAGAAATATTTGCGTAAATAAGTTGACATCGCTGGCACAAAATTTGCTTAGCTATTTTCAAAATATATAAATTAATTAGAAATTGTGATCCCTTTTTTTTTTTTTTTTCTCTTCTCTCTCTCTTTTTGCGGTAATGGAATACTCTAAATCACCAGCAAAAGCGAAACAAAAGTCAGCACAAACGTTGAATATATCATTCCTATTTACTACTCCGTCCGTCTCAAATTATCTATCTCTTTTTTGTTTTATACGCCCCTTAAGAAATTATTAATTAGGAGGGTATTTGACTAACTTTACTCTAAATGTTTAAGTTATAGTGTCTCTGTTCGAAACAAATTTTCAAGTGCCGAAAATTAACTGTAATAAAAAATAAAAGATAATGTAATTTTATTTATGAATCTTGTGAGTACAATTCTGTTCTCTCTTGATTCTTCTCTCCTAAACGTCTCCGTGTTTCGAGGGCCTTCGGTAGCGTATTTCTCGAATTATATTGCAGGATGATTTGGATTTTCTAGAGATGTATTTCAATCCCTAGGAATGTCGAGCAGTACTTCGTCGTTTGGTTGATCTCCGGGAAGAACTCCGTTGAATAATTATATAGTTGATGTAGCTGCTTTCTCCAATGCTTGCTGAAAATCCACCTCAAAAAGTTATGTAAATCCTCTATTTATAGTTGTAGGGAGTAGGCAACCCAAGTTTAGATAAACTCTTTTGCTCCTTCTGATTGGCTCATGTCAACCATCAAGCTTATAACAAATGATATGTGATAGGCTGCTTGTGATTGGCCAAGACATGTCATTTTAGACACTTGATGATTTTTTATTGGTTCTTATATTTGACCGGGATTGCCACATCATTTGAGCACGTGACATCATTTTGTTGGTCCTGAATTTAATTGGGATGTCATGTCACTTGACACGTGACATGAGTTTTGGGTCTCAAGATGAAATGGACCTTGGACTTGAATTTAATTAAATGGACTTATTTAATTGTTCAGTCCCAATTAATTGTTCAGCCCAAATTATCATGGATTTAATTTAAATTTTGTATAAATTTAACCCAATAAAATTTATGTGTCTACAAATGCCCTTACTTCAGGATTCATCGAGTTGTAAACTTGTTGAATTTTAACGAGGGAGCTTGAAGTAACCGTGAAAACGCTGACCTTGGACCATAGAATGAGGAACTTATCTTTTGAATAATTACTTTAATAATTGCATTTCGTTGCTTTGCCAAAATAACAATGTAGTTGAACGAGGCCAATTTGATCATGAATGAGACACTGTATAGATAACTTCATTCCTACTTGGACTTTAGCCTCAGATAAGAAGTCCTTATCTATGATAATCATCTAATTTTCATAGGAATCTTGCTTCAATAGCTTAAGTTAAATTGGATACCACAGTCCAACTCCAACTCAAATAAGGTCACGGACTTATGAAATCCATTTAAGCTTCATGTGCTTCAATTGACGAGTATCAAGTATTTTCTGAGATAGTTAACCCAGCAATCTCAAATACGACCCTTCCTTTTTCTCTTTGCTTTTGAGAGTGGCAGCATAACTCTGTTTCAACAGTTTTGCGGTAGCAGTCTTCGGATAGAACTTCAAGCTTTACGAATGTATCGGTACCTGTTAGAATATATGTAAATATCTTTCATTATCTCTATAAATATGTTAGGAGTATATTTAGTTACTTTTATTGTTAGGTGTATATTTAGTTACCTTTGTTATAGCCTAGGATTATGCTAAGCAATCTTTGTATGTTATTGACCAGTTGTCAAGGAACAAGGCAGACAGAATTACCTTCTTTTATGGTATTAGACTAGGGCACGATTCTGCTCCTCTCTCTTCCGCCAAGCCCTGCGTCATCTTCACCTTCTTTCTCATCTTATCAGCCACCATGACTGACTCCTCCTCCTCTGATTCCACCAAGTCCTTTTTCTACCCAGCTTTGGCTGTCTCAAACATAAAAAATCACATCTCCATTACTCTCAAGATGGAAAACGTCCAATATAAGACGTGGGTGGAACTCTTCAAAATCCATGCAAAATCCCACAAAGTCCTCCATCATATCATTCCACCGGAATCAGGGAAAAAGACCCAAAACCGATGTTGAAAAAAAGCTATGGTGACTCTTGATGCCACGGTTCTTCAATGGATTTATGCTACCATCTCTACTGACCTGTTGCATACTATCCTTGAACCCGACTCCATGGCCATGGAGTCGGGTTGTAATAGGCTACGTGACATATTCCAGGACAACAAAAATGCTCGAGCCGTCACTCTTCAGCATGAATTTTCTCACACCAATATGGAGGACTTCCCTAATGCTTCCGCGTATTGTCAACGACTCAAGATTCTATCCGATCAACTCAGGAACGTAGGTGCTCCAGTCTCAAACAACCGCCTCGTCCTTCAAATGGTAGCCGACCTCACTGAAGCCTATAAGGGGGTAGGTACAATCATCCGTCAAAGAAATCCCCTTCCTCTCTTTTATCAAGCCCGTTCAATGCTCATTCTTGAAGAAACAGGCTTTACCAAACAGCTTGCTACGGGATCCATTACCGCCATGCTTGCTCGAGATTACAATGATAATCCATCTTCTGGAAATAACCACACAAACCGTCAGAATAACAGTGGTAAAAAGCATCAAAACCGCAGCAACAATGGTGGAAAGAACCGCGGCAGAGACGGTGGCAGCAGGGACGGTGGCAACCTAAACAGTGGTGGTTTCGGTGGTGGACGCGGCAGCTGGCAGCAGCACCACGACTAGCAGCAACAATGGCAGCCTTGGATGGGGAATGGACAGCAATGGCAGTGGCCCTTCATGCCGTGGCCTGTGCCTCCTTGTCCATATCCAACCGCTCTAAGGCCCAAGACTACCACTCAACAGAGGCAGGCTGGCACACTTGGACCACGTCCACCACAAGCTTATTCTACAACGTTCAGCCCACTCCAACTGACATCGAGGAAGCAATGCACACGCTTAGGCTCACTCATCCGGATGCAAATTTGTACATGGATACCGCAGCTACTTCTCATATGACATCCGCGCAAGGTAATCTCTCGTCTTATTTTAATTTGAGCAATAATCGTGGTATAATTGTCGGAATGGTCATTCAATTCCAATTCATGGTTATGGTCATACAAACTTGGCTCCCCCCAACCCACCTTTAGCTTTAAAAAATGTACTTCATGCTCCTCAACTTATCAAGAACCTAGTCGCAGTTAGAAAATTCACTATCGATAACTTAGTTTCCGTTGAATTTGATCCTTTTGGTTTTTCTGTGAAGGATTACCGGACGGGGATGCGTCTAATGAGATGTGATAGTCGGGGCGAGCTTTATTCCATCACCACCATACCACCATCTTCTTTTGCAGCTTTAACTTCATTTTTGTGGCATTATCACTTGGGTCATCCGGGAGCACCTGTTTTTGACTCCTTTAGGCTAAAAATTTATTGAATGTAATGGAACACTTAACTCCATGTTTGTCATTCCTGCACTCTTGGAAAATAGGTTAAATTGCCATTTGTTGCATCTCATTCACAAACATTTATGCCGTTTGATATTGTCCATAGTGATCTTTGGACATCTCCCGTTTTGTGCTCTTTGGGCCACAAATATTATGTTCTGTTCTTGGATGATTACTCTAATTTTTTGTGGACATTTCCCTTATCTAATAAGTCTCAAACTTTATCCACTTTCTTAGTCTTTTGAAATTTCGTTCGCACTCAATTTGAACGGGAAATAAAGAACATTCAATGTGATAATGGTCGGGAATTTGATAATGGACCATTCTGGGAGTTTTGCAAATCTAATGGCTTGTCTTTTCGCCTCTCTTGTCCTCATACCTCATCACAAAATGGAAAAGCCGAAAGAAAAATTCGAACAATCAACAACATTGTTTGTACTTTACTCACCCATGCGTCATTACCTTCTTTGTTTTGGCATCATGCATTACAAATGGCCACTTACCTCCTGAACATTCTTCCTCATAAAGGATTATCCTATCAATCTTCTCTCAAAGTACTCTATCACAAAAACCTATCCTATTCTCATCTTCGGGTGTTTAGTTGCCTATGTTACCCTCCTTTTTCCCATCTACCGCCATTAACAAGCTTCAAGCCTGTTTTACCCCATGTGTGTTTTTAGGCTATCCATCCTATCATCGTGGTTACAAATGTTATGATTTATCATCCAAGAAAATCATCATAAGTCATCATATCATGTTCGATGAAACCTAATTTCCATTTGCTAAGCTGCATGCTTCCTTAGATCATCACCATTATGACTTTCTGGATGATGGGCCCTCTCCTTATGTGATCCACCACTTAACCTCACAAACAAGTCTAACTTCCAGCAACGATACTCCACTGCCCATTCGTCCTAGCAGTCCACCACCCATGGCCCGCACTCTCTCTCCCTCAAATGCTGCCACTAGTCCCACTGTTCAGCCCATGATAGTTTCCTTAGGTCCACAAAATAGCCCGCCTCCTAGCAGCCCAAGCACGACAGTCTACTGTTATTTTCCGGCCCAAAAATCGGTTACTATGAGTCAACGCGGGATTATCAAACCTAACCCAAAATACAGCTTCCTTACTCATGCTTCCAAATCTCCTCTTCCTCGTAACCCCGTGTCTGCCCTACGTGATCCGAATTGGGACATGGATATGGACGATGAATATAAAGCTTTTATTCAAAATAAGACGTGGGATTTGGTGCCCCGCCCACCTAATGTCAATGTAATTCAATCTATATGGATTTTTAGACATAAAGAAAACTCTGACGGTTTCTTTGAGAGGCATAAAGCCCGACTTGTAGGTGATGGCAAAACTCAACAGTTTGGCGTGGATTGTGGCGATACTTTTAGCCCGGTGGTGAAACAGGCAACCATCCGCATTGTTCTCAGTCTAGCTCTCTCTAAAGCATGGCCTATTCACCAACTTGATGTGAAAAATGCTTTCTTACATGGTGAACTCAAGAAAACTGTCTACATGCATCAACCCATGAGTTTTCGAGACCCAACACATCCTGACTACGTCTGTTTACTAAAGAAGTCCTTATATGGTCTCAAGCAAGCTCCCCAAACCTGGTACAAACGATTTGCCGACTATGTTTCTAGTATTGGTTTCACCCACAGCAAGTCTAATCATTCTATTTTCATCTACCGCAAAGGTATTGATATGGCTTACCTTCTTTTGTATGTGGATGATATGATCTTGACTACCTCCTCTGTTGATCTTCGAAAGTCTATCATGACACTTCTCAACTTTGAATTTGCTATGAAGGATTTGGGACCACTCAGTTATTTCTTGGGAATAGCTGTTACTCGTTATGCAGGTGGTTTATTTTTATCTCAAAAGAAGTATGCCGAAGAGATCATAGAACGGACTAGCATGTCATCTTGTAGGCCGAGTACCACTCCGGTTGACACCAAATCGAAGTTAAGTGCTACTTCTACCTCACCATATAAGGATCCTTTACATTATCGCAGCTTGGCAGGTGCACTGCAATATCTTACTTTCATGCGACCAGACATTTCGTATGTTGTGCAGCAGATTTGTCTATTCATGCATAACCCGATGGAGGTCTACATGAATGCTCTCAAAAGCATTGTGCGCTATATTAAGGGCACCCTTTGATCATGGCTTGCATCTTTATCCATCTCAAGCCACCACTCTAATTTCGTATACAGATGCAGATTGGGGTGGATGTCCGGATACCAGGCGTTTGACTTCTGGTTATTGTGTTTTTCTTGGTGATAATCTCATCTCTTGGTCCGCCAAGCGGCAGGCCACTTTGTCTCGATCTAGTGCGGAGGTCGATTATCAAGGGGTAGCCAATGTAGTTTCTGAGTCTTGTTGGCTACAAAATCTTCTTCTAGAACTTCATTGTCCAATACAAAAGGCTACATTGGTATATATTGTGATAATGTTAGTGCCAAATATCTATCCGGAAATCCTGTTCAACATCAACGCACTAAGCATATCGAGATGGATGTTCATTTCGTCCGTGAACAAGTTACTCGTGGTCATGTACGTGTCTTACATGTCTTATCACGCTATCAGATCGCAGATATATTTACTAAATGTCTTCCTTTGGTTCTATTTGAAGATTTTCGGGACAGTCTAAGCGTCCGCAAACCTCCCGCTTCGACTGCGGAGGTGTGTTAGAATATATGCAAATATCTTTCATTATCTCTGTAAATATGTTAGGAGTATATTTAGTTACCTTTATTGTTAGGTGTATATTTAGTTACCTTTATTATAGCCTAGGATTATGCGAAGCAATCTTTGTATATTATTGACCTGTTGTCAAGGAACAAGGCAGGCAGAATTACCTTCTTTTAGTATCCACCAAGTTGAAACATCATATAGCACAATGTTCACGATGCCAACTCAAAGCATCGTGCCGTTGGCACCGATTCATCGGAAACCAATAAACTTCATGCAAATAGCAGTACCGTCGTGGGATCCAAAATCTTTTTTTTCTTTTTCTGCAGGTTTTCGTCTTAATATCTGACCAAGGAGATTGAAGTGACAGTCCATATACAAGGACCAACTTGGTGGTGTTTACCTTCCAGACGGGGCGTTGGTGAGGAAGTTCATGGAGTATTCCTCTTTATGGCGGCATTGGCAGGAGACCATCGGAGCATCCACCTTGCATTGGAACATCCTTGTTGGCATATATCTACAACTTCCTTTTCCAGATTGTTGAGCTATTGTTGACATCTATCATGAAGCGTCTTTCCATTGGTACCGCTACTAACTACTGAACTGAAGCTTCGCGTTGCTGGCATCAATCCGTGTGGCAGAAGAAAGAAACGTAGTGCAATTGTCCGTGGCTCCATGAACACATTTTTTTTCTAACTTCTTATTGTAGATCCAGAAGGTTCGTCCTTTGGTGAGCGATCACGTAGCGTACCTCATTCTTACGGCTTTGCTGAAAAAGGCTTCGAGCAACCGCATTCCATCCTTGGCGAGCGAGAATGTGGCGTCATCCGACTTGGAGAGGTTGTCACTATTCCAACTTTGACGAGCAAATGGAGCATCTCCCTCTTGTTTAATTTTGATGAAAAAACATATGTAGCTTTATCTTCTGTCATTGTGCCATGATAAGAGAACTACATGGTGGTGTTCGCCATTCTACTCGTGGTGAGAGTAAATTGAATATCCTCTAATTGCAGCTTTGTGGAAAGACAACATGGAGCATCCTCATCGGCTCACTGTGGTAGCTTTAGCAACTTGAATAACTCATATCCCTGAAGCTCACACGAGAGACTAGAATATCCTTATTCTTGTGGCCTTTGCAAATTGGAGTGTTTATGAAGCATCACCTTCTTAAGGCTTGGCGAAAGGCCACTACCACCTTCCTGACCGTGTCAACGGGAGATCATTTTCAGTATTCACCTTCCTTAGGGACTTGGCGAGAAAGCATTTGAAACATCAAACTTCTTTGCAGCCATGAAAAGAGATCGCTTGAAGCGTACACTTTCCTTGCGGCCTTTGGCGTCGAGCAACTTTCTCTAACAACTCATCCGAAGAAGTTCATGGCGTGTTTGTGTTCCACCCTTCGCAAAATGATGCCCCTAGTTGCAGTAAGAAGGCCTTGGCACGTCACTTCAAATTCTGCCACGTCAATTTTCAGATTTGCGCCTTCACCAAAAAAAAAAAAAAAAAAACCGTATCTTGATGCAGGAGCTTCTGAATCGAGAGCCGCTTGCTTCTGTATAAGTCCTACTTTATGAGTGCAACATATCAAAAATTTACAGCCAAGCGTCACCTGGATCAACAAAAATTAATTCTTGAAGTTTACGATTCATTCTTCCATGCTGAATTTACAGCCTTAGTGTGTCAGTGGTACAAAATCAATAATTCGGTCTAGGAATATCTAAATCATGAGCCGCTTGTTCCGTAGGAAAGAAAATTCCCAAAACTACAACCTATATGAAAATCACAACCAAAGTCTTTCTGGATTTGTACAGGTAGGGCCACCAAGTTAGCTCAGATTCTGTCTTGCTCGATTCTTCAGCTTTGCGCCTCTGCGGTAGAAAATTCATAACTCGGCATAGGAGTATCTAAATCACGAACCGCTTGTTCAGTTGGAAAGATAACTCTTCGAACTACAATCGATGTAAAAATCACGATAAAAAGCCTTCTAAATTTTTACAGATAATTCCCCAAAATTCGCCTAGACATCTAACATGCTCATTTTTTCCAGCTTTATGCACTTTCGCTGAAAAATTTGTATCTCTGCAAATTTTACAACTATGCCGAAGATGGGCACGTAATTTCATGTTGGATTCTGCTATACAAACTTTCTTGCAGTGGCGTCTTCTTTTAAAGAAATAACTCCAACTTGATAGAGGCATTTAAGATGTGTTGACGACAATCCTTGGCGTCACTTGCTTTCATGAGACAGATTTTCTATATAGGATGATGTACAAATATTTTCATCCCCCTTTTTTCCCACTAAATCATTGATGTATAACTCTTGAAGCAATACAATATCTTTTAGGCTTTGGATCCAGTTGTCTTCTTCTTTTTATTTATGTATGCCACTTTCTTCAAAAGAAGGATGATCGAGTAAGGCCATGCTTTGTTTTTTTTTTGTTGGACCGTACACAGTTTAAACTTATGCGGGCCAGGAGTAATATGCGGTTTATGCTTGTGCGTTAAGAAGCTTAGCAACTTGCACTTTAAGCTCGAATTTGAGGAGCTTTACAACTTGAAGACTTTGCTCTAATTTGAGGAGCATTGTGACTTGAAGATTTGGCTCGAATTTGGCGAGCTTCATGATATGCAGTTTAGGCTCATGCATCGAGGAGCGTTTTAACTTGAAGATTTAGCTCGAATTTGATGAGCTTTATGACATGGAGTTTAGGCTCGTGTGTCGAGGAGGGTATCAACATGCTGTTGAGGCTCGTACGTTGAGGAGCGTTTCAGCTTGCATTTTAGGCTTGTGCTTCGAAGAGCGTTTTGGGGAAGAATTCCAGCAATGTAACCATCCCTTTAACTCTTTCTTATGAAACCTTGTTGCACTTCGATTTGGCGTTGGTATTTGTAATTTTATTTTGTTGAAGATGATTTGCACTTGATTTTGTATTGACTTTCGAAAGCCGAAGTTTAGAAGTCCCTTGGCGCTTTTGTCTTTTGCTAGCGATCAAAGTCCAATTGTCACCATCATTTTTGTTGGACAGGTCATCTACCTTGAACGTTTTTTATGTTTTCTTCAAGGCGGGAACTTTAATAGGTTCAAAGCTCCCAAACTGTAGCATGATGATTTCTTCTTCAATTTTTGGTGATGCAACATAGCGCATTGGTTATAGAGCTTCTAAAATTAAACCTTTTGAGTGGTCAAATTTGGCACTAGAATGGTTTGCATTAACTGTCTCACCATCATCAATGATGATTTGTCCTTCTCTTACCAGTTCCATGATTTTTTCCTTTAAGATGAAGCATTTTGCCGTGTGATGACCGACGATGAGGTGAAATTTGCTGTACTTTGGATCGTCGACTTTGTTGGATTCTTCGGGTCGCTTGGATTTAGGGAGTTCAATGACTTTCTTGGCTAGCAACTTGTTAAGAATCCCAGGAACGTCAGAGTCAGGAAAAGATATACTTTTGCTTGTAACTCCTTCAAGGTTGGTTCTGTCACTTCTCGTTGATTTTCAGCTTTTTGTTTCAACTTTTTTCTTGTGGAGTCCTTCGTCGAAGCCACGGTTACCGCCATAGATTCCTTAGTTTGGTGTTTTGACGCCTCCTTGAATTTTGTAGCTTCTTTCCTTGGATCAAATACATGGGATGCCCTTCCATGGCTTGCAATACTCAACTCCATGTCATGAGCGCGTGCATAGCTAATTCTTCAATAGTTCGAGGCTTAATCCCTTGAAGGATATACACGAGGCCCCAATGCATTCCTTGGATACAAACCTCAACTGCAGAAGTTTAAGAAAGTTGATCCTTGCAATCTAAGCTCAATGTTCGCCAACGATTGATTTATTCCACTACGGGCTCATCCTTACTTTGTTTTGTGTTCGTCAACTCCAGCATGTCGCACGACGAGTGCTGTAAAAACAATTGAGGAATTGACTTTCAAGTTGCTCCCATGAATCAATTGACTCAGGCACCAGGTCAATGTACCAGTCAAATGCATTCCCATTCAGCGAACGAACAAACTGCTTTACCAAAAGGTCACCATGTGTTCCAGTGTTGCTACAAGTTTTGATAAAGTGAGCAATGTTTTGCCTTGGGTTACCTTTGCCATTAAATTGCTGCAATTTTGGTGGTTGGTAGTTCGCTGGCATGGGTAGACAATCAATCCTCCTAGTATAAGGCTTGGAGTAATATAATGAACTTTGCGGCGCTCCGCCGTATTGAGCCCTGATGTTGTTTGTTATCATGTCTTGCAATTGTTGGACAGATAACACTGCAACTGAAAGCTATTGTTTTTCCTCTTGAAACTTGGACTTAGCAAGTGATTCCTCAACTTTTTTGTTTTGTGGAGTGAAACCAGGCGGACAAGAAGTGGGGATACTCAACTCTGCAGGTGTGAATGCCCCCAACTTTTTCATAAGTTGAGCGATCTGAAGATCCTTATCTTCAATAGATTTTTTCAAGGCCTCAATGGTTTGCATCATCACAACAAGTTGTTCATCGACATCAATTGCATCAGTCATCAAGGCATTGACCTTTATTGAGATAGATGAATCTGCTGAATCGTCAAAGTCCTCAAAGTTGGTGTCAGTTTGAGAGATTTCATCTAATGGAAAGAAGTGGATGTTGTCCCCAGAGGTTATAGCCGTAGTATGAGATCTGCTTTTCTCTACTGTCTCCAAAGAGATGAATTACTCCAATCTATCAATATCGCTAGCCTTGAACATGTTACGGCTCATTGGACCATTGCAGTTACGTTCAGCAGATGCGGCAGCATAGATCTTGTTACATGAATTGTCGTTGTTCTTTCTAAAGGCCACTAAAGCGGTTGATTTTGAAGTTTGAAAGCGTCGATTCACCAGAGGAAGAGATGAAGAGCAGAATTGGTCCCACTGGGAGTGCCAAAATTTGTTCACAACAAATTTTCAAGTGCCGAAAATTAACTGCAATAAAAAATAAAATAAAAGTATAATTTTATTTATGAATCTTGTGAGTACAATTCTGTTGTTCTCTTGATTGTTCTTTCCTAAACGTGATTCGAGGGCCTTCGGTGGCATATTTCTCGAATTGCAGGATGATTTGGATCTTCTAGAGATGTATTTCAATCCCTAGGAATGTCGAGCAGTACTTCGTCATTTGGTTGATCTCCTGGAAGAACTCCGTTGAAAAACTATGTAGTTGATGTAGCTGCTTTCTCCAATGCTTGCTAAACCCCCCCCCCCCCCCCCCCCCCTCAGAAAGTTATGTAAACCCCCTATTTATAGTTGTAGGGAGTAGGCAACCCAAGTTTAGATGAACTCTTTTGCTCCTTCTGATCGGCTCATGTCAATTATCAAGCTTATCACAAATGCTATGTGATAAGGTTGCTTGTGATTGGCCAAGACATGTCATTTTAGACACTTGACAATTTTTTGTTGGTTCTTGTATTTGATCAGGATTGCCACATCATTTGAGCACGTATCATCATTTTATTGGTCTTGAATTTGACTAGGATGCCATGTCACTTGACACGTGACATGAGTTTTGGGCCTCAAGATGAAATGGACCTTGGACTTGAATTTAATTAAATGGACTTATTTAATTGTTCAGTTCGAATTAATTCTTCAGCCCAAATTATCATGGATTTAATTCAAATTTTGTATGAATGTAACCCAATAAAATTTATGTGTCTACAGTCTCTCCATTAAATGTTACTCTATTTATGTGTCATCTCCACTAATGATAAAATTTTACTAAGGATAAAATGGAAAAAGAAATAATTAATTGTACATTAAACTTCTAAAATAATAAATAATTTGAAACAATTAATTTTAGTAACCACAATAGATAATTTGGGACGGAGGTAGTATTACTGCTTATTGTAATCATATGAATTTTTGGTGGACAATGAATGTTATTGGCTTATGGCTTTTTAAATATTGACTGTCATCGATTAATACTAAATGCAAGATGAATAGTACAAAATGCTAATGGCTTCACGTTAAGCATATTACTTGGCAATTAGGTGCATCGCACATTAACTTTTGTAGTCTACTCAGTAATTAATGAGGGTGATAATCTGCTGGATGGAGATCGATTAGAGGCTGGCTCTATTTGCAAATTAAATACCATAAAGGTCTTTTAAAAATCTGAAGTAGTAGCCAACTTAGAGATATATTTAGGATTTGAAATTTATGAGTTTTTTTTTAGCGATCTCGAGATTTTAATGAATTTCTACATGACCAAATTTGTATAAATGTTTAATGGATTTAGAGGCAAATCCAATATTTTTAGTTTAGTCAGATAAGTGAATTACAAATACCAAATGAATAAGCAAGAAAAAATCTGCTTCTCAATTTTGAACTTGTCCTTGAAAGGAAATTACACATTGAGTAAATTTCCTTTTATCATAGGATTGTGGTTAAAGATCACTAGTTATGTGAAAAAGTTAATTTTTAACCAAATAACAAAAATGAAAAGTTTTTCAGTATTTACAAAACTAGGAAATTTTTTAATTTCTTTATTTTTTCTTGAAAACTGAAAAAACAAATATTTTTTGATATTTCGTTGTTTTTTTTTTTTCCAAAGACTCTTCATCAAAATTTTGAAAGAAACACCAATTAATGTGTAGAAAATTTGCAGAGACTTTTTGCTGGAGAGTAGACCAAATCATTAAGTTAAGAACCTTTTAACTTCTTTACTCAAGAGTAATTAAGTAACTAATCGTACTTGATTCCATCTTAATTAGTCACTCTCTATGTATTGTTGATAATGATTTAGCTACCTTTACAATCATGACAGATATGATTAAGTTTACTTAAAGCCATTGTTCAAAAATTTCAATATGACCCCGCAATCTTTTACTAAATTCTTTGCTAATCTCAAATTATATTTGACCATGTATATATTCTTCATACTGTTAATGAACAAAATTCAAATTCTCAAAACAAGGGTGATCTAGTAATTTAGACTATAATGAGCGTATATGGACGAATTTTTATTTACTAAATCTTAAAAATGATGATGAATAAAAATCAAATTCTCAATAAGCATGATCACGTAATTTAGGACAAAACAAGTATTTATATGAATAATTTTCTATTTACTTTTCTTTGCTTTATAAATTTAGTAACACTAGAAAGAAAAAGAAGAACAATCATTTTTTTAACATTTCTCTTATTCTAGCGGGCCCCAATGAACAACAGAGTAACGTAATTCTTAGCTCATCACCTCTGTCACAGTATTTAAGCTAGTGATTAGATGGGATTAACTATTCATTTAGGGCCAGTTTGGAAAGCCACCTGGTAATTGGAATTCGTGTAATTACTAGGGTTGTGTAATTATAACGATCTGTTTGTCTGTCATAACATAATTACAGTATAGTTATAAGCGTATTGTTTGGTTGGATAAGTGTAATTACATAGTTAGTTTAATTTAAAAATAAATTTTAATTATAAAAAATTTAAAATTAATATTTAAAAAATATTTTCCTTCATAAATGATATTAAATTTTCTATTTAATAACACATTATTTCTTGAAAATATATTAATTAATAATCATATATTTATAACTAATATTGCAAAAAATAATTGATATATATTTTTCAAATTGATAATATTTAATTTTAATTAATTACAAAACTTAAAAGAAGACATTTTTTGTGAGAACGTCATGGATTGGATGTTTAACAAAAAAATAATATTTATAAATATAATGCCATAACATTATTCAAATGTTTGACACAAAAAATTCATTAAATGTAAGTGAAAAATAAACAACATGCAATGTGAAAGCAAATAACCTAAAATTAAAAACATAACCTAAATTCAAAATCTAAAAGAAAAAGTTTAACATAATACTCTTATGTCAAATTTCAACATTACATAAGTAAGTTCCAGCGTAACGTAAGTAAATAATTTAAAAGAAAGGAAAAATGTAAGTTTATAACCTCATTCACAACGAAATTCTACTTTAATAACGTCACTCTTTATATGCTAAGTTTGTTAATGACTCATTCTTTCCAATATTAACAGGTGTAGTTTCAAAAATTAGAATAATAACACAGTTATGTTAAATGAATAAAATAAAAAAAAATACGAGCAATTACATAGAACCACAAGAAGTAAAGGTTGGGAATGAGAAGAAAGGAAATGAAAAATAAATAATATAAAAAGAAAAATACATTTTAAAAAATAATAATTTAAAAGTAAAAATAAAAAAGAAATTAAAATAATTATAAAAGATAAGTTAAAATCAAAAGAAATTAAAATAATAGAAATAAGAAATAAAGAAATTAAAATAAACTAAAAAGTAACCTGTAATTACAGGGTGTAAATTACACCCAATTCTCAAACCCCTCTTGAGAATTGGAGAGTGTAATTACACCCTCTCAATTACACTTAATTCCCGCCTAACTATGTAATTACTTGGTCAAATAAACAGGCCAAACTGTGTAATCACATCCAATTACACCAATTCCAACTACTTGAGTGGATTTCCAAACAGGCCCCTAAGATGAAAAAGTCTAATTGTCCTCGTGAAAACCAAAAAGAATTGGCTCGTGTAATTAATTCATTCATAGCTAATTACCTACTTTTTAGATTCCTCTTGATAAGCTTCACATAGAATACCGTTGTAGCATTGAACATTTCTTGAATGTAAGACCATTTGTCAACAAGACAAGGTTTAAACTAGCTTTGACTTAGATTCTGTTGGAGAAAAATAACCTTAAAACGTAAGAAATGATTCTGACACTTATATAAAAAAAAAATAAGCTTTAATCGGTTATGTGCATTTCTTGAATTATATAATTTTCTATATAAAATTATATTTGTATAAGTTTATAGAATTTTAATTAGCATTTGCATAATATTCGTATCTTAATATGCCTTAAGAATATAAATTAGATAAGTAGTAAAAACCAAAAATAAGTTTGAGCCTCGTGACATGGTAGGACTCATTCCAGTGGCGGAGCCATAATATTCACTAAGAGATTCAAAATATAAAAAAATAAATACATGACATAAAAAATAATTTTAATCATGTATAAACAGTGTACTTTTCCGCCAAAGGGGTTCGGATGAACCACTCGACCCTTTCTCCCTCCTCCCCTGCTGACGTGTCATCTCATAATAAACAAAACGTCATGATTTACACATTACCTGTTGAAATATATTATATCAAAACTACTATAAAAACCTAATAGACTATAATAATCATGATGTCAAGTTTCGAGTAATACTGTATATCCAAATCTTTAAGTCTCGTCTCATAATAAATAAAACGTCTTGGTTTAAACATTTGTGTATTTATAAATACTAAGATCAATAACTTGCCATAAACTCCGAAACGACAAACTAATAGTCGTGGTGTCAAGGTTTGAGTAATCGTTTATTCAGGTCATAGTAGTCTTTTGTTATCCGATCACGCTTTTCTTATTGTTTATATCAACTTACCATTATATACGAAACGATAAAAAAACGTCATGAGGTCAAGATTCGAGTAATCGTTTATTCAGATCATAGTCGTCTTTTGTTATCTGATATTCCCCTTTTCTTATTGTTAACGTCAACTTACCATTAAATTCAAAACGACGAAAAGTAGTCACGAGGTCAGGATTCGAATAATATTCTCTATTTAAATCTTTAGTTGTCTTTGTTATCTAATCACGTTTTTCTTATTGTTAACGTCAACCTATCATTAAATTCGAAACGATAAAAAATAATCACAAGGTCAGGATTCGAATGATATTCTCTTATTTTAAATTTTTAGTTGTCTTTTGTTATCTAATCGCACTTTTTTCGCGGTTAATTTAACGTGGAAAAAAAAAAACAAAAAAAAAATTCCTCCAATTTCACAACCAACGGTTAGGATCATTTCTCCTTGAATCGGGTGGTAAATCTAGACATGAGTACCACGTTATTTCCCGTAGGCCGCGTTGTACATGATTACTATTTATAGTAGTATATATACCCCTTAGCTTTCATTTTCACAAAGTAAAATTTCAGTTTTTCATATATTGAGAGAATTTAGAAAAACACTGAATTTAGACAGTTTTTCATATTGGAGAATTCACCGGTGAGTCTCTGATTAAGGTGAACCGATTGGAAAAAATAAAAATAAAAATAAAACTGAGTCATTTTGCATGATCTGTTTATACATTTATATATACTCTACAAGTACCTGAATTTTGTTTTCGATGGAGATATAAACTGATTTTTTGTTTCATTGAACTATATGAACTGTCGAGTTTATAAGTTTAAACATGTCAAAAATGAACAGTTTTTTTTTTTTTGATTTATTTTTTTAGTTGATGTATATGAACTGTCTTTCTATGGGAAACATCCTGTCTACCCCCACAAAGATTGTTGTTATCGTCGTCTCGTTTAAAAGTTTAAAAATATCAGATATAAACATTTTTTTGCTGATATTTTTTTTAATTGAGTTATATGAACTGTCCGTCTATCGGAAATATCCTCTCTGCCCCACAAAGGTTGTTGTTGTCGTCGTCTCGTTTAAAAGTTAAAAGATGTCAGATATAAACATTTTTTTGTTGATTTATTTTTTGATTAAGTTATATGAAGTGTCTGTCTATCGAAAACATCATCTCTAAGACTCTAACCCTACAGAGGTCCTTGTTGTTGTTGTTCTTGTCTCGTTTAAAAGTATAAAATGTCAAAAATGAACATCTTTTTGTTGAATAATTTTTTTAATTGAGTTGTATGAAGTGTGTGTATGGGAAACAACCTCTCTACCCCCTCTCCCGACAAAGGTAGGGGTAAGGTTTGCATGCATCCTACCGTCCTGAGGCCCCAAAAGTCCCCGGGCCCCACTTGTGAGACGACTCGGGTATGTTGTTGTTGTTGAAAAGTTTAAAAATGTCAAAAATAAAAATTTATTTGTTGATTTATGTATCAGAAACAGGTCTCTGTATCCCACAAAGGTGGGAATAAGGTCTGCATAGATGCTACCCTCCTTGGACCCTACCTGTGAGATTACATTGGATATGTTGTTGTTGTTGTTATCGTCGTCGTCTCGTTTAAAAGTTAAAAAATGTCAAAAAAAAGAAAAACATTTCTTGTTGATTTATTTATTTTAGACCTACAACAAGTGAAAATGTTTTTGTGAATGGTAGAGACGACTTTGAACTTAGCACGTCTACCTGAGAAGGAATGGATTTATTTATTTTTGACCTTCAACATTTTTGGTGCTCTGTTTGGTGTTTTCTCCCATAATTGAGTTTTCATGAGAATGCAACTTTTTTTTTTTTTAATAATTTATCTCAGTTTTTATTTCTTCGTTTGATTAAGCCTAATCTGAATATTTTGTCTCTTTTTTGTTTTCTAATTATTTTATTTTCATTATTTTTGGCTTTGCTTTTGAAGTGGAAGATTTTAGCATTGGTAAAGCTCCGTAGCTGCTATTCAGTATTGAAGTTATCTGAAATACTTGGAAATGGTAAAGTTTTCGATTTGAATTATTTCAACATTTATTCTGTTTCACCAGCGGTTCTTTTAAATGTTGTAAGGCTGTTCTATGTATGTTTATCGTGTTCCGATCTGTGGTAAAATTGGCAGTAATTCTTGCTTTGATCTTTATTCTCTTTTCAATCTGTACATGTGCTTTGATCTTTGTTCTTTTTCTTTTTGGTGTAAAATGAATGTTTTTCATATTGAGGAAGTGTTATTGTTCATGCCTTGTACAATTAATTGAGAGTCAGTTGTTCGGACCAAAAGTTAATTAGATACATTTCTCTTCTCTCACCCTTTAAAGTGACTATATGTATGCATGTTGTATTTGGTAAACTAGAAATTAGTTGGTTCAATTATTAAATAGGGTATCTTTATCCTTTGTATCTAGTCACTTGTGTTTAGTTTTTCTTTTTTCTTTTGTCAATTAGGAGTTTTAGTTTTCAGGGATAGTTTTAAGTGCTACTGCAGGGTATATTTCCATTCAAGTTCGTGGGCAAGTCGGTCTAAAGTTTTGCGAACAATGCTCTAATGTTCAAGGTGATAAGATAAATTAGGAAAGATTACTAAATGAATACCTTATAAATCTTGATATACATGTATGTTAACGTATAGGAAAAAAGCAAACCAAATACAATTACATGCCCTTAACATGTTTAATTGTTCTGATGCTGGCTGAATAGCCGACATTCCATTATTAGTATCCCATAATTGAAACCCCTATGTCTTAACGAATGACATTTGTTTGTTAAACAATAATGGTGATTCTTCTCGAGATAAGCTCTCATGTTAATAATACAAAAATGAATATGTCAAATTTGTAATGTTGACAAATTCTAATAAATGATACCCACAGGTTTGCATCATAGAGATGTCTGTGCCTTTTTACCTTAAGCTTTCCCAGCTTTTCCTTCTTGAAATCCTACACCAATTGTCGTCGACTTGACAAACAGGCCATAATACGACTTGGTAACCTATTAATATATCAGGTTGCATTCCTGGTCAGATTCTTTGAACTGGTCATTAGATAATTTCCATGGGCGCAGCAGCTGAGAGTTACCTAGAGCTTTTAAACTATTTCTTTTAAGGAAAAACTGTCAAAATTTGCCTCTGTACTACAAAAATCTCAAGTTTAGTCTCTGTTATACTGTGGTCTATTCAAATCCCCGCTGTTAGGAAAAATTAACGTTCCTCCAGTTGGAATTAATTATTCGCTCTTTGCTGGTGGATACTTATCTCCCTCTTTATTAATTTTCCTTGTCTTCTTCATTAATAGGGATCCGGCCAACTCTTCCAAGCCAGGGCTATTCGTCAGTTAATTTCCTCTCCAAGCTTTCTTCTTAATGTCTGAAGAATGTGAATCATCACGTGAAATTCAGTATGTGAGGAGATGTCGTTGTGCTGTATAAAATACCTTTGACAATTCCTTCACCTTTCCCTAACAGACAGGGGCCTTTTCTATACTGAACCAACATCTCCTTGCATACCGAATTTCATGTGATGATTCACTTTCTTTAGACATTAAGAAGAAAGGGAAAGGAACTTATTGATGATGAACCTAAACTCGGAAGAGTTGGTCGCAACCCTAATTGATGAAGATAATAAGGGGGAATTAATAAAGGGGGAAAAAAGTGTCTACGTTGGCAGATTCATCAGCAAAATGTGAACGAAAATTCCAGTGGAAGAACCTAACTTGTAAAATAATTGATGTAACTGTTAATTATTTTTATTTTTGGTTCTTTTATTTTAACTCTGGCGTTTATACATATGTTAAGGATCTTGATCTCATAAGAGAAAGTTGAAATTGTCATTTATATCATTCTAAGTAGGTATAGAGCTTCTATGCTAAATGCTACTTACTTGCATATGAAGTCTTATATTATTTCTTAAGGTTGCTCATCAATATGGCATAGTTGAAAGCACCATGTTGATGGAGGGGGAGGCATATGTTATTAAATTGTTAATATCCAACTACTTGCTAAGGTAGTGATTGATGAGGTCCTCAGTAACTTTAGCTTATGCATATCGTGATTGCTCTGCCGTCAATAACTTTATTGTATGTGTAAACAGGGAAGTATATAGTAGACCTTCTCTCTTGACTGTGTTTGGTGAAGAGTTCTGGCCCTCCAGGCACTTTTGTTTGTATTATACTCCAGTCTTAGCCCCCTCATAGGACACCTATATTTTAATAGTTTATGCATAAAAATGTCCTTTTAGCAAGCATCCGTATCTCCATTTTCAATTGCAGTAGAAAACCTTTTCAAAATAACATCAAACATTTCTGCCTTTATTGCTTTCTCCAAGAAAGGCTTTTTGGTGCAACTCGAATAGCCTTAATCATTGTCTTAAACTCTTGTTTCCTTCTATTCTGATACATGTCTCCAATGTATCATTTCTCTGAGCAAATATTGTTAGCTTTGAAGGGCTATCTTGTTAGTTGGTAGCACCACAAACATTCCAGTTAGAACCCACCCCCCAACCCCCCACCCCCTTACCCCCACCCCAAGCAAACCAAGCAACCTGTTTAAGTTGCTATTATTGACTCTTCCTCAAGTATCACAAGTCCAGCTGTTATTTGGTCTGAACCTGATCTTGCTACATTGTGATTTTCCCCCTCATAGCAAATACAAAAGTTAAATAAAATAAATTCATGTATATCAATTAGGCCTTCATGCAATCTGAACATTATCCGCTAAAACGAGAAACTTTGAGGATTTGCACCAAGTATCATTTCCTCATAATTTTTCCTAATGTTGGTCATTTGCCTTTCTAACATTGCTTCATAGTCATTCCCTTCACTTAGATGTTGAGAACAAGGAGAATAGAGCTCCTTTTACTATTATTACCTGAATAATTTCTTTTCCACTCTCTGACAACTGTTATATGATCTTTCCAGTCTTTCCAGAATAAGGGCCCTTGGGTGCTAAAAGACATTGGTGCTCTAACTGATGGAGAGAGGGGTGGCGGGACTTCCTTGCGGATGGAACAGAAGCGTGCTCATCAATTTTTTATGGATCCTTCAGTAGGGGAGTTATTCTCCAATAAGAAACAAGTTGTGCAGTCTGTCAGTGATACACCAATTTCAACACCTGCAAGTGCGAACTTGTCCTACTGGAGTAACACATCCAATTTTCAATCTGCCCCAGTTCCTTCTAGTGATCGTTCATGTGCACCTCAGCCTCTAGGGTCATTCAGTTTTGGCAATGAAAATGTGAAAAGTGAAAACAGCCATTTCATTAATCTTCTTCAAAATAATTCAACTGTTGGCTTAGCTATGTCTCATGTCTGGGAAGATACTCTTTATCTGAATGCTGGAACTACAGGAGCTAGAGTCAATCTAGCAGATGAACGTATAAGTGATTATTCTTTACTTTCACGCAACTCTTCAGATACCGGAGAAGATAGCATAAATGCTACATCTCTAGGACTGACATGTAGAGCTGGAATTGGAAGTGTTATTTCGATGGGGCACGACTTTGCAAAGGAAAAACAAACCGCCAGTCTTGTAGACCGTACAAATTACAAGGGGAATGATAATTTCATGCTAATGGGTCATCAGTACAGCAGGGGTGACCACAATCTGTATCTTATGGATCAATCACTAGACACAGGAAACGGCTATTATAAGACAGTGAATCAGCCATACAAGGAAAATGGCAATTTCCCTTCTTACAGGAAAGCTAATGAAGACTTAATGCCTGCGGGTGTGACCAGTAATAAGGATATTGGTGTTGCCTCTAGGATCCCAACTCTTGAGGAAGTGGTACCAGCTGTTGTATCAGCTGGTACTTGCAGCAAAGAAAATTCAAGCTTCATATCAATGAATAAGTTTGAAAACGGCAACATATCTTTTGGAGGGTTTCAGCATAAGCCTGAGGAAATTAATACACCTAGTTCTGGCAAGGTCATCAGCAGCTATGACTTGGTGATAAGTGAACCCTCTCGTGAAGCTTCAGAATCTCTGACAGACAAAAGTATGGTGGAACATTCTGTGGATCAAATTGAGACTGTTGCTCCAAAGTCTACTGTCAAAACAGAAAACGCGTCCAAGCAGAAGGTGCAGAAGACACCTAAGAGTTGGCGGAACAATTTCCCATCCAATGTTAGAAGTTTAATGGCAACTGGTATACTTGATGGAGTGCCCGTGAAGTATGTCTCGTGGTCAAGGGAGGTAAGTTTTGATTCTCGAATTCTTCCTTGAGGTTTAGATGTTTTTGTTCTGAGTATGTTTTACATGGATGCATGCAGAAAACTGTTAGAGGAGTTATTAAAGGGACTTATTACCTGTGTGGCTGCAATGACTGCAAGCTGTCCAAGGCAAGATTTTCTTTTACTGTTCTGTTATATGTTCTCGGATATATTATCCAAAACTATTACTCAATATTTCATGTCTAAAGGGGCATTAATGTGTGTATGCAGAGTCTAAGTGGTTTTGAATTTGAGAGTCATGCTGCTTGCAAGACCAGACACCCTAACAATCATATTTACTTCGAGAATGGGAAGACAATTTTTTCCGTGGTGCAGGAGTTGAAGAATACTCCTCAGGAAATGCTCTTTGAAGCAATTCAAAATATCACTGGTTCTCCAATCAACCAGAAAAATTTCGAAACCTGGAAAGGTGAATACTTTGTTTCGCCATTAATGCCCTTATAGTCACAATCTATTGTTACTTCTTTGTTCCTTCTATTCTGAGGTGGAAAAATGGATTAGTGTGTTATGAATGTGTGACAAAGGTATCACAGGTTTGTCATTTAGTATGAAAGTATGCAGTTATTTCGCCCATTAGTCAGACCCATTTAACCGGCGAAATTTGTGTTGACTTTCACTCATCAACCCATTTTGCCACCTCCATCAATATTTTATCCTAACACACTCATTTCTTGGTTTGTGTTCAGCGTCCTTCCAAGCTGCTAGTCGTGAGCTTCAGCGTATCTACACAGAAGATGAAGTGGCAAAACCATCTTGATCTGCTGATTCTTGTGCAACTGGTTTTTCTTGATGTTCCTGATGGAGCAACTGTGCTCTAATTTTGAAACTGCGAACCCCCCGTTTTGATTTTATAGATGAACATATGGTGTTGTGTTATATTGGATTTTTAATGGCTGTGACCGCTAATCATGCTACTCCCTGTTTAAGCTCTTTTTTCTTTTATAAAAGTTTGGATTTTGGTTTTAAATATTCTTTCTGAAGTTCCTGGTTTTTGTGTTATTAATTGTTTTGGCTATATGAGTTGAGCCTAGGGCAGTTAGTTGTTGATATCACGGTACGGGACAAGTTATTTTCTGTTTGAGAATAACATCAGAAAACATTCAGGGGAATGAATGAATTCATAGATACTAATGTTAGAGGTGTTTTTCACTAAGTTGTGGTCAAAATATGAGCAGTAGTAACTGGATAAGCTATACATTTATGGGTGTTTTGTGGTTGAAAAGATGCATCAGATCTTAGAAGTAGCTCAACCATTTTCACCCAAGGGTGTCGGTTAATGGTCCATAAAATAGGTGCAAATCCTGGAGATTGCAGAAACAAATAATACTAGACGATTTCTTCTCATTTGCCTTAACATTAGTGAGGCAAGTTAGTCGATACATGTGTGGCAAAAGATATCAAATGGAATGGTTGAGTTGCACACAAACTATCAAGGTGGCAAAAGATATCAGATGGAACGGTTGAGTTGCACACGAACTATCAGGGTGGCAAAAGATATCAGATGGAACGGTTGAGTTGCACACGAACTATCAGGGTGGCAAAAGATATCAGATGGAACAGTTGAGCTGCACAGAAACTATCAGGAATAGTTGAGGTGCACACAAACTATCATGACACCACCGCGTTTTTTTTTTAAAGTAGCTCAATTCGTTTTCATATAATTTGCAAACTAGTCACGGCCTCACGGGTAGATGCTTTTTTTTTTTTTGTAAAAAATGGATTTAGACTAACAATAAGCCAGGCTAGAAGTTAAGATTGCTTGCTATAAAGGAATAATGCAAGTAATGTGAGTAAAATTTACGATATACTCTTCTTCTAGATTTTGCTTTTAGTGAGGTACTAAAGTTGATATATAGGTATAAATTTCTTTAAAGTCATATTAACATTAGTCAAAAGAGACTATCCCAGTCACTTTACAAACTTTAAACTTATAAATTTGATTTTAAGCGTTAATATAACTTCACATTCATGCATAAGGGTAGAAGATTAGCAGGTGAAAGATTGATATATTTGCTTGAGGGTTGTTTAATTTAAATATTTAATCTGAAAGGAGCGCCCCCCCCCCCCCCCCCCCCCCACCCCCTTTTTTTTTTTTTTTTAATTTTGGAAAACACGAAACTCTCATTGGACCATTCTGTTTATAAATTAATCAACCTGTTAGTTTTGGAAATATAATGGTAAGATTTACTCAAGAAAATGCATTGCGTTTTTTTTTTCTTTTTTCTTTTTCTCAAAGGTGAATTGCATATACTACAACATTGTTTAAGTTTCCAATTAGAAAATTCTAGAGTTATAGCCAGTTTCTTGAGTGGTTGCATGTATATTGAGGTTCTTAATTCCAAGTATTAAATGTGTTTCGCGTGTCTTTTTATAAGCACTCGAAGAAAAAGAATTCCTTTTTTTCCACATGGTGTTAGATATCCACTTTGAGGTTCCAACTATTTCAGATTTGTGCCGCGGTCATTAAAGGGAAAAACATTCTCTGCCAGGATTTTTTTTTTAATTCTCAGAAAAAAGGAGTTCCGAAAGTCTGACTATCTCTATTCTAAATAGAATCCGAGAAAGCATACCAAAGTCATATCTTCCTAAATCCTACGCATTCAAAACTGCCTACTTATTGGCAAGGCAAAGCCAATAAGGGGTAAGGGGCAGTGGCGGATCTAGTAAGGGCCGAACCCCTTTCGGCAAAAAATTACACTGTATATACAAGGTGAAAAATATTTTTTATGTATATATAGTAGATGTTGAACCCCCTTGACTTCTTCGTTTGTCTACTTTTTTATATTTTTTAACCCCCTTATTTAAAATTCTGGTTCCGCCAGTGGTAAGGGGGGATGAGCCCCTTCGGCGAAAAATAACAATGTATATACATATTAAAATTATTTTTTACGTATATATAGTTGATGTTGAACCCCCTTGTCTTCTTCGTTTATTTACTTCTTTAAATTTTTGAACCCCCTTAGTAAAAATCTTGGCTCCACCACTGCTCATCGCTAATGAAAAGGTGTATATATATACTAGATGGTTTTTGCCCGTGCACGCACGGGCCCGATAGTTACCTATATAAACACACATCTAATGTAAAAGTTATGATGACATATGTAGGGCAATTGAAGCATATCGTTTACACGATATATATATATATATACACACACATTATATTAATAGTATGACAGAAGAAAGTATTGCATAACTGAAGCATAATGTTTATATACACATTGATCATTGTCTATGCATACACACATTATTTACATATTGATAGAAGCCAGTAGTGGCAAAAGGCAATATAGTAACAAAACCACCAACTATGCCGCTGGCAGTCATCTTGTTCTTCGCAGTTAACATTATAGCTGTGTGATGCGTGGTTGACAAAATACCTAGAGAGGCTATTAACGATGGCTTTCTTGTTAAAATAGAAGTGTGTAATGGAGATAGTAGAGCGTGTAGTAGCAATAGAGTTGAGTTAGTTGTGTGACATACCTTGTTAAAGCATTGTGCGTTGCATATATTCTTGTTCTTCAGGAATCCAGCTTTCAAAAAAGGCAGTGCAATTTTGCAAAAAGATAGCAGCCTGATGTTTAATTTGCTTCAAAAACTTCCTGGAAATACCAAATTGAGAATCTTGGATGAAGATCACACTAAAGAAACAAAAGAATGAATGTGATAATGGAAAACTTTAGTATGTCAGTGGCAGAAGTGCACAAAGTGTCTCTCAAACCAATACCATAAGAGGATGAACATGTAAATATATCGCAATATAGGAATAGTTCCCTCCGTATAGTGCTAAATAAAAACTTTCACAGGGACAACCTAATTGTCCCAAAATAGAAGCTGAACAAACATATCGAATATAAAAGATTAATAGATAGCAGAGAATGTTTCATGCTTACTTTATTCAGAGAATGTTTCATGCTTACTTAATTTAGAGAGATTTTCAGCTGATTTTAATTAATAAGACGTGGCAGTAAATTTGATATAAAGTTATTTATTGGGTTGTTTTATTTTTTGAATAAATTTATTGGGCTGTTTCTTCCCGTTGAAAAGTCAATACAATATACGCATTTATACATTTCTCATCCAGTGATCTTGTTCGAGAATGAAAACATCTAGGTAGGATGCAACCTAGAAGTGGAGCTAAAAGGAAATCCTTTATAGATTGAAAAAGCGGCCAGCAACATCTTCTCCTTACTGAAATAAAACAAGTCTGTATTAGCATGGTAGCATGTCATTCAACTATGTAAACACAAAAATATATGCTACATTCTATATATTGTAGTTGTTCATTTCCCACAAAATGTATTAAATCTAATGAAAGTCCAGATTTTTCTTGCTGGTAATGTCTATAAATTTTGAGGCTTAGCTCTTACCTGATGCAGCAGAATATGGAGATAACATCAATTGCATGATAATCCCAAGTATTTCAACTTTTTTTTTTTATCAATCAACCCCACTAATCGAGGGACTCTTTTATTCATTGCATTATAGCACAAAAACAGTGGATCATTATCCAACTGTACCTGTCTTGTATGGACAAGTCCCATACTAAGATTGATAGGATTTCATTTAAGCTTACAAAAATTTTTACATGAAGAGATATGACTCTCCTTCTATATACAGATTGCCTCAAGGAACGTCAAAAACATATCTCCTATCTAGCTTCCTATTTATGTTACAAGACTTCTTAATGACATTATTCCTAAAAGTTGGCATCTGTAATCTGTCCATATTCACTTCTCCTTTGACTTCTTTTGGAAGAGCTTGAAATTCAGTAATCCAGGTCATTGAGTTACACTCTAATCCCCAATTCGACAAACAATCAGCCACCCTATTGCCTTCCCTAAAACAGTGATTGATATTCCAATGTTCAGCATGTTCCAACAGATTTTTAATCTCCAAAATAGCGTCCATGGTGTTCCATGGTGGGTTGATAGCATTCCGAATCCAATCCACTACTAGTTTAGAATCACTTTCCAATTCCAAACATCTAAACCGATTCTGAATACACCATTTAATACCAATCATCATAGCTTGTGCTTCAGCCACATTATTGGTTGTAATCCCAAAGTTAATACCAAATGCAGCAACAAAATATCCCCTATGATCTCTTACAACTCCACCACCTCCACTGTATCCTGGATTCCCTTTTGAGCAGTCATCCGTGTTTAACTTCATATATTCATTGCAGGGAAAAGTCCATTTAACAGGAATTGATTTAGTATAGTACTTAAACTGTTCAACAGAGCTAATAAACTGTTCCCAATTTAGAAATGGATTGATAGCAGGAAACTGTTTGTGAACCACCATTACTAGTTGTTGATAAATTCTCATCTTTATCCTTTGTGTAGACATTTTCTTGTTTTCAAATCTAGCCTGTCACCTATCTATCCAAATTTTCCAAATGATAATTCCAGGTAGAACCTGCAAAACCATTTCCTCCATGGGGTTCTTGCCTTTACTGAGCCACCATGTGATTACTAAATGTTTAAGCCCATTGGTGTTTTGAAAAATCTCAAACCATTGATTAAAATGAGTACAGATGTCTTTGCTGATATTGCTCTTATAGAAGAGGTGCTCCACATCCTCTTGATCATTCATAGTACAACAAGAACAACAGGAGGGTAACTGAACATTAAATCTTCTCAAATTCACGTCCACATCCACCTTATTTTTGAACACTTTCCACAAAAAGAAAGACACTTTGAAAGGAGACTTCTTGTGCCACATCATCTTATTAACTAGAGATGTATTCTGAGAATTCCTGACCATATTCCAAACCGATTTACAACTAAATCTTCCATCTGTAGTGGTAGTCTACACTGGATTATCATTAAGAGGAGAAGATTTAATAATAATTTCAAGGATATGTTGAACTACATGTTCAGGCAGTTTTTGATTGAGCTTTTGCACATCCCATGAACCATCAACTATATATTCAGAAACAGAGCCCCTCACTGAGGTGTTGGCTGCCCCAAACTGAGCTAAATCCCCAAGTCCTGTCCAATTATCCCACCAAAAACTGGCAGTGCCTTTATTAACTTTCCATAAAATACAGTGATCAACATTCATTTTAATCTTCATCATCCCTCTCCAGTTATGGGATTGAGTGTAACTCCATTTTCTAGCAACATGATGGATTCTTCTAGCATATTTTGCTCTCCAAAATTCAGTCCACAGAGAATCTTTTGTTCTAAATTGCCACCATAGCTTGGCTGAGAAAGCTTCAGAAATATCATGCAATGATCTAATGCCTATACCACCTTCATTAGTAGGCAAACACAAACTAGGCCAATTTGCCCAATGATATTTATGCTTACCCTCATTATTTCCCCATAAGAAGTTAGCAAAAATTTGTTCCATTTGCTTGAAAATAGTTTTTGGAGGTTGACAAATAGCAAGAAGGTGTACAGGCATAGCAGAAAGTATATGTTTGATCAAAATGATTTTTACTCCAGTAGATAATCTACCATAATTCCATGAGTTCACCTTTTTGAGAATTTTTGTAGCCATATCAGCAAAGTATTGAATTAATTTCCTACCTTGAAATAAAGGGCACCCTAGATAAGTGATTGGAAATTCTTGCCTTTGCACTTGGAGAATATTAGCCACTATACTGCTCCTTTTCTCAGAAGTCTTTTTATCCATAATAAAGCAACTCTTGGTCTATTGATCATCTGCCCAGAATTGGTGGCATAATCTTCCAACACCTTCATAACAATTTCAAAGTTTTAGATTTTCCTGCACAGAAAATTATTAAGTCATCAGCATAAGATAAATGGTTGATCTTAGGTCCAGTGGCTTCCATAGAGAAACCTTTGAACATAGGATTTTTATATAAATCATTCAGCATACATGATAAGGATTCAACAACTATTATGAAAAGAGATGGAGATATGGGATCTCCTTGCTTAACCCCCCTCTGTGATTTGAAAAAACCATGCCTCTTACTATTTATAACCACACTGTACCAATTGTTAGAGATTAGATTCCATATAATAAAAATCCAACTTTCATCAAAACCCATTTTCCTTAAAACAGCACACACAAAGTACCAAGAAATTCTGTCATAGGCTTTGTTCGTATCAATTTTAAAAACTACATTACCCCACTATTTTCTTGTTTGATTTCATGAATGATCTCTTGAGCTAGTAAAACATTTTCTCGTATTGCTCTACCCTTAACAAAACCACTTTGATTAGTAGAAATTATTTTGGGTATATTATAAAAAAGCCTTTCAGATAACACCTCTGAAATGATTTTTTGAGTGACATATCTGGGCATTTACTTGCCATCAAAGACAGCCCTGACCAATTTAACAATGTCATCACCCATAATATCCCATGATTTTTGGAAAAATAAGCCACTGAATCCATCAGGACCAGCAGAACTGTTAGGATTTATATTAAAAACAGCTTTTTTCACCTCCTCATCCAAAGGGATTTTAGATAAAAACTCATTATCATCAGAATTAATGCATTTGGAAATATGTTTAAGGATATTATTGTCAATAGAATTGTCCTGTTGTGAAAAGAGATTTTGATAGAAATGAGCAGCTGCCCTTCCAATATTCTCCTCTCCTTCTATCCATGTTCCTTCATCACATATTCTCCTGATCTGAAGATACTTTCTTCTACCCTTCACTACCGAATGAATTTTTTTTGTGTTTTCATCCCCTTCTAAATTCCATTTCAGATTAGTCTTTTGCCTCCAAAAGCTATCAACATGTTTATGATGCACTATAAGATCTGCTCTTTTATCAGATATTTTAACCTCTCAGTTGCAGCCTGGGATTTCATCCCTCTAATATTCCAATTTAGGCACTTAATCATTAAGAGGATGTTTAGAGGTTTTTTGAGACTTCTTCTTTTGGTTCCTTGTTACAGGATTCACAATGCTTTGTTTCTCCCCTTTCTTTTCTGTCACTGCTTTGTTGAAGTTCTTCTCCCTGGCTGTTTTTCCAGCACTAGATTGCCCCCTTTATCAATTTCTTCTCTGTCAGATTCTCCTTCTTCTTCACTTTCATTCTCCTCTTCATCTTCACCTTCTTCTGAATCTTCTGAGGTATTTTCTTCCTCAGATGATAAAACCTCAGCCCATTCATCCTCATTTCCTTGTTCTTATTGTTGTTTGTCATCTGTACCTACTACCTGAGAATTAGATTTAGCCTTATCTATGCCCTCCTCTAATAACAATTCATCAAAACTGTTCTGAGTAATGATTTTCTCTTGTCCCTTCCTGCCAGGATCCTTTTGTTTTTTGCTGGAAGTGTTTTTTGCCTTTTTACTCCCAGCAGCCTCCCAACCTTCATCAAACAATACCACATCCAGTTCACTAGGGCCATTTATCATGAAAGTTTTTTGAACAGGTTTTAGTCTTTCTTGATTACTATTTTGCCCATCGGATGTTTTGTGGCTCTGCTCAGCTATATCTTTGTTGGGATTCTTAGTATGGGTATTGACCTCCTGCTCCTTAATTTTACTACCATTCAGCTCTTTGTCCTTACCAATATTCTCCTTATCCGCATTTTCATCCCCCACTTCCTCATGATTCTCATTGTTGATAGTCCCTTTTTTTTACTCCCATTTTCTGGTAAAGATTTATGAATACCAAATATTGCTCCCGTTGGTCTGAAAACTATTTTTGGAGGCTCACTTTGCCATCTATTTCTTCTATGATGTCTATTCTGATTGATTTGAGCCTCTTCTCCTCTCTGATCACCACTGGATCTATCTTTTTGCTCTTCTGATCCATGTTTATCATTGTGATTAGCTTTCTTATCTTTTTGCTCCTTTTTTTGATTGTCTATGTTCATAACAGCTACCCTTTCTTCTTCCTTCTTCTTTTCTTCCATTTTTTTTCTCTAGGATCCTACAACTTGCTAAATCATGACCCAGTTTCCTACAGTGCTTTCAGAATTTAGGAATATTTTCATTCTCAATTTTTTGATCAAAACCTTTTAGAGGGGCATTATCATATTCTATTCCAATCCAAACACTCTTCACTAAAGGTTTAAGTAAATCTATTTCGACTCTCACCTTTTCCATGCTTGGTCTAGTCATACTTCTAGTAGCAACATCTATCTCCAGAGGAATTCCAACTCCATTAGCTATTTGCTTAACATAGTGCCAATTATGTAAATGAAAAGGTAAACCTGGAAGTAGAATCCAAACAGGAACAATAGGGAGATCCTCCTCTGGTTTGAAATCCGGTGTCCACTTCTGAAGCCAAATTGGGTACCCATCTATCTCAATCACTCTTTTATACAAGATGAAATTGTAATTTTTTTCATTAGTGGAATTGAGAAATATGTTGAAATTGTCAAAAACCCCAATCTTTGGGGTTCCTTTCATAGGGAATTTTTCAGAAAATTTTGCCCTAATTGTGTCAATTTGTGGCCTACTCTTGAGAAATCTACGCACAATTGTTCTTCGACAGTGCATCGCCATAGTACCATAGAAATCGACTGCCTTAAAGATTACTGCAGGGTTGCCATTGTGAGAGGTTCTTCTAGCCTTGATCGACTCAGGTTCAATGCGATTAGTGGTCCCAGATGATCCCGAAGCATCCGTGCGAGTATTGGCGTATGACCCTACTGGATCATATCTTGGTGGAATCCCCTCAGCTGAGGCTTTCTTTTGATCACTTGCATGCGCCGGTGGGGTGCCCGTCGGCGGCCCCATGGCATAATCAGATAAGTAACGGTAATAAAGCAGATAGGAACGGTATTATTTAGGAGAGATAAAAGGTGAAGCGCGTGTGGCGCGTTCTATTAATAAGTAAGCAACTTTTTCCAAGTATTTCAACTTGTTGACATATTTCTACTGCAGAGCGAGCATCACTTGTTACTATTACCTGGATAAAGTACACAATACTTTAATAGTAGCTTAGAGTCACATTTATACAGCTTATAATCTCAAATAAGTATTTTAGATGATTAAAAGTAGATAATTAAAAATCACAATGGACTACTAATTTCCTTGAAGCAGATCGAATTACAGGTTTTCAAAGGATCAATTTCATGAGGCAAATTAAACTAATTTCTCTTCACTTATTTTCTCAACTAACTTCATGTCTCTGTTATATTCTTAGTAACTTGATTCTAATTAAAATGAGAAACTTAATTTCCAATTACATAATGGAGATGCATCGGGATTTAACTGAATTAGTCATTTCAAGTAATCTAAAAGAGCTATTCATTACATTACTTTCTTTTACAATATTTAATTCAATTGCGACCTTTCAGAGATGTGTCAGAGGACAAGATGAATTACCACTTGCCTTGTTAGAATGTGGAATTAGGTAGGTTCCAAGTTCCAACACATAATTACACCTCTTGCTTGCAAATAAATAGAGGCCGATATACCATAACCATTAATTCTTCGTTACTGTGAGTATGAAAAAAAGATAACCCTATATTTTTTCTTGAAATTACATTCACTGCTGAAATAGGTACCGGTTACTGGTTTGGTAAGCAAGAAATTTGAAGCTAATAAAAGTTTTTTTCTGTACCTAGCAGGAGCATAATCCGATAAAGCATAACGAAGAAACATCTGCTTCTTTCTGACAGAAAATTGAGCCCATTTTTAAACATTAGCTATGAAATTGAAAATCTGATTAGGGTAAAGATTGAGACAAAAACTGACCTAGAATTGCACATCCAGTTGAGAAGATGAATTCGAAGAGCAGTCCTTGAAAGTTTGGAGAAAAAAGAATTTCAACCCATGTTTCTCCATAGTTGGAACAAAAAGATGAAAGAACTCGAAAGATTCTTCTGGAATATATTGAGAAAAGCTAAATATCTCTTATGCCCTTGAAGCATGTTGACGATCCTATTCTCAAACCCGTGCTTCTATTATAGTAGAAATATAAGTTTACGAAGCTAAAATCCACTCAAATTCTGAGCCGGCGAATTCGAAATCTAGTATTTTGTTACCCGAAGATCTTTGGGCTTTTTACATGGGCATGCTATAAGACTAATATTTACCATTTATAGCGATAGAACATATTTTACCAAACATTGCAAAACTTTGTTAATAAAGCCTTTAAGGACTAGAATCACAAGAATATAATATCTTAACTTACATTTTCCCAATAAAATAGCACAATGGAAATCAATAAGCTGATAAACTCACCAAGTTTATGACCAGTACCACATGAATGCAACAAAAAAGCAACCAAGCTATTGGAAAAGAATGCAGCCATCATTCCTATGTAAGGAACTTTACTCGAATGACCTATATGCACGTACACGTACATAAGCTTTGCTTGATTCAGCAGCCGTGGTGTAGTTACAAGTAACCTCTTCAAGTTCAGTTTTGCTCAACCCCATGACACCCTCTAGGGAACTTTTGTTTATATATTTTAGTATTAAAATGTATTACTCCCTCCAGATTAAAAAAAGAGTCCACTTGGCATTTTTTTCTTGGATAAAAAAAAGAGTCCACTTAGCAAATCAAGAAAGAATTAACCTTGTTTTTTCATGTTTGCCCCTGTTAAGTGTTATATGATCAAATTCCAATGCTAATTTAATTGGGGTCGTTTAGTCAAATTACCTATTTTTTGTCTAGTAGTTAGTGTTAGACAATTGGCATTTTTGTTCCAGCTTATTGTTTTTACTTAGTTTAAGTTTACTGCTTTCCTATTTTTTAGCAAAGACTTTGTCAGATGTAGTTGCTTAATTTTCTGAAGTTAGTGGCCCTTTATATCTGTTAGTGGGCATATTTTCCTATCGAGTTCTTAACCCACTTTGTAAGTGGCTGCTAGATAATAAGTTAGTTAGTTTTTTTTTCTTCTTTAAATTCTGAAGTTTTCATGTTTAATGATATGCTGGAATTTTAATCCTTTTATACTGTTTTTACTCTTCAATTCAATTTAAG
The DNA here is from genome assembly GCF_019175385.1 of Lycium barbarum. Classification (NCBI taxonomy): domain Eukaryota; kingdom Viridiplantae; phylum Streptophyta; class Magnoliopsida; order Solanales; family Solanaceae; genus Lycium; species Lycium barbarum. Next base: position 115,058,982 of record NC_083346.1, on the reverse strand, counting down.
AGCTTTTATGTTCTAACAGTGGTATCAGAGCCATAGTTGATCTTATAGGCCCAAAAAGTTTTCATCTACAACACAAATGGCATCCAGCAGCCTACCTTTAAATCCACCTTTCACTTTCACCGGTGAAAATTATCAAATTTGGTCTGTGAAGATACAAGATTTTTTGGAAGCCTATGACCTCTTGGAAACTGTGACAGAGGACAAACCAATACCTGTTCTACCAGCAAATCCTACCTTGGCTCAAATCAAATCCAACAGTGAAGAGAAGGCAAAGAAATCTAAGGCCAAGTCGCTTATGCAGAATTCTGTGGCAAATTCAGTGTTCTATAGAATCATGGCCTGTAATACAAAAAGGAGGCTTGGGATAGATTAAAAAAAGAATATCAAGGCAGTGATAGAACACATCAAATGCAAGTGTTGAACCTGAAAAGAGAGTTTGAGTCTCTGAATATGCAAGAGGATGAAACAATCAGTAAGTATGCTGATCGAATCTCCTTAATTGTTAATAACATTAGACTTCTTGGTGAAGAATTTACGGACAAACGGATTGTGGAGAAAGTTCTTGTAACTCTTCCTGAGAGGTTTGAATCTAAGATTTCCTCTCTTGAAGAATCCAAGGACCTAAGCAAACTCTCATTAGGTGAACTAATGAGTGCTCTTCAAGCATAAGAGCAAAGAAGGACTATGAGACTGGAAAAGTTCACTGAAGGAGCTTTTTCTGTGCAAAAGCAATATTCTGGTAAAGGAAAGCAACAACTCAATCAAAAGAATAAGGGCAAGCATGACAGTGGAAACAATATTGGAGATTTAAAGCAGAAGTTTCCTCCGTGCAAACATTGTAAAAAAACAACACATCTGGAAAAATACTGCTGGTGGAGAGCCGATGCTATATACGGCAATTGTAAACAAATGGGGCACATATCTAATGTTTGCAAATCTAAAAAAAGGGCCTCTGGAGCTTTCAAGCACAACTAGCAGAAGATGATGATGCAGATGAGGAGCAACTCTTTGCAGTTTTAAACTTTTCAACAAATTAGTCCTCTGATGCGTGGCTTCTCGATAGTGGTTGCACTCATCACGTTTGCAATGATGCTAAAATGTTCAAGGTCCTTGATAATAGTTACAAATCCAAAGTAAAGGTGGGACATGGTGAGGCCGTAAAAGTTTAAGGCAGAGGTACAATGACTATTTCAACAATCTTAGGTATCAAAACTATTCCTGATGTTTTGTACACACCTGATATGAGTCAAAATCTGTTGAGCGTTGGACAAATGCTTGAAAAACTTACTCACTGCATTTTAAGAATCTCAAATGTGTTGTTTCTGATCCTTGCAGAGTAGAATTGTTTTGTGTTAAGATGAGCAATAGAATGTTTTCTGTTCATTGGGAGAAAAGGACCGAGCAGGCTTATACCAGCACTTCATAGACATGTGCTGACCTATGGCATAAAAGGTTTGGTCACGTCAATCAAAGAAGCATCGCAGAGATGAAAAAGAAGGAGTTAGTGGAAAATATGCCTGAAACTTTTTCTAATACTCAAGTTTGTGAAACCTGTCAACAGGGAAAGCAAACAAAATTGCCATTTCAAGAAAATCAAGTACGGAGAGCTAACCAGAAACTTCAGCTCATTCATACGGACGTGTGTGGCCCAATGAAGACAGAGTCCATAAGTGGTAACAAATATTTTCTCCTCTTTATTAATGACTGCACCCGGATGTGTTGGGTTTATTTCATTAAACTGAAGAGTGAAGTCTTTAGTGTTTTTAAACAATTTAAAGCTTTAGTGGAAAATCAGTGTGATCTTAATATTAAATCTTTAAGGTCTGAAAATGGAGGAGAATATATCTCTGCTTAGTTTGTAGAGTTTTGTAATAGCACAGGTATAGAACACCAACTAACATTACCATACACGCCACAACAAAATGGCGTGTCTGAAAGGAAGAACGGGACTATAATGGAGATGGCCAGGTGTCTTTTGTTTGAAAAAAAAATCTCAAATAAATTTTTGGCCGAGGCATTCAATACCTCGATCTATTTGCTGAACAGATTGCCTACGAAGGCCTTGCAGGACATGACTCCATATGAAGCTTGGTGTGGCAACAAACCATCAGTACACCATCTCAGAATCTTTGGGTGTATATGTTATTACCAAGTTCCAGAACCTTAGAGGAGTAAATTAGAAAACAAAGCTCAGAAGGGCATATTTATGGGCTATGGTTCATCATCCAAAAGGCTATAGGATTTTCTGTTTGAAAACAGAAAAAAAAAAAATCTCAGCAGAGAAGTGAAGTTTGATGAAGCAGCTGTTTGGGATTGGAAAAATCAGAAAAACTCTGATTCTGATTTACTTTCAAAAGAGCAACCTCAACTTGAGAAAGATGAACTAGTGGATGATGTACCAGTGCGGGGCACCAGAACCTTAAAAGATATCTATCAGCAGTGTAACTTGGTTATCTATGAACCAACAAGCTACGCTGAAACACAAGACTCTCAGGCATGGAGGAGAGCTATGCAAGTTAAACCGGACATGATTGAGAAAAATAGAATCTGTCAGCTCGTTGACAGGCCTAGAAATCGCAAGGTGATAGGTGTAAAATGGATTTTCAAGACAAACCTGATGGCTCAATTTGCAAACATAAACCTAGGTTGGTGGTGAAGGGATATGCACAACAATATGGTGTGGATTACCAGGAAACATTCGCTCCAGTAGCAAGGTATGACACAATCAAGCTTCTTCTCACATTTGCATCTCATAATTCCTGGCAGATTCATCAGCTTGATGTCAAATCAGCTTTTTTGAATGGTTTACTTGCTGAAGAGATCTATGTTGAGCAACTTGATAGTTTCTCACTTCCCGGAAAAGAAGATCAAGTCTATCTCCTAAAGAAGGTCTTGTACGGCCTAAAGCAAGCCCCAAGGGCATGGTACGAAATGATGGACAGCCATCTCACCCAATTGGGTTTCAATGTAAGTCAAAGTGAAGCTACTTTGTATGTGAAAGTCACTGGTGGTGAGTCCTTAGTTGTTTTAATTTATGTTGATGACATGCTTGTGACAGGAAGCAAAATTGAACTAATCCAAAGGTTCAAGGATGAAATGGAGAAAGTCTTTGAACTAACTGATCTTGGAGTCATGAAGTACTTCCTTGGCATGGAAGTGTTGCGGTCCAGTGATGGAATTTTTATATGCCAGCAGAAATATGTTTCGGATATTCTAAACAGGTTCAAGATGCAAGACTGCAAACCAGTGAGTACTTCAATTTCTACTGGTGTGAAGCTTGGCAAGGATGAGTATTCTGAAAACGTGGATGATAGTATGTATAGAAGCTTAATTAGCAGCCTTCTATATCTAACTGCAAGTCGACCTGACATTCTATTTGTTGTAAGTTTGCTCTCTAGGTTCATGCATTCACCTAGAGACACATACTTTACAACCGCTAAAAGAGTGTTAAGGTATATTAAAGAAACCAGCACGTTTGGCATTTTTTTTCCAACATCTGCAGAAGAGATGATGAATCTGGTTGGTTACTTTGATAGTGATTGGGGTGGCTGCATTGATGATTCGAGAAGCACTTCTGGATTTTAATTTTCTTTGGGCACAAGTTTCTTTAGTTGGAGCTCTAGGAAACAAGAAACTACAGCTCAATCAACTGCAGAAGCTGAGTACATTGCTGCTGCATCTGCTGTGAACCAAGCTATCTGGCTAAGGAAGATGTTGAAAGACTTGGCCCATGAACAAACAGAAGCTACTAGGATCATGTGTGACAACATTTCAACAGTCTCAATCTCAAAAAATCCAGTCTTTCATGGTCGAACTAAGCACATCAAGATCAAGTTTCATTTTATTCGAGAAGTCCAACAATCTAATGAAGTGTTGCTTGTTCACTGCTCATCTGAGAACCGTTTAGCGGATATTTTCACCAAGCCACTGCCAAAGGAAAGGTTTGAAGATCTGAGGCGAAGAATTGGTGTTTGTCACAAAAATGCCAAGGAGGAGTGTTAGACAGTTGACATTTCTGTCCAGCTTATTGTTTTTACTTAGTTTAAGTTTACTGCTTTTCTATTTTTAAGCAAAGACTTGGTCAGATGTAGTTGCTTAATTTTCTGAAGTTAGTGTCCCTTTATATCTGTTAGTGGGCATATTTTCCTATCCAGTTCTCAACCCACTTTGTAAGTGGCTGTAGAGGAAGTTAGTTAGTTTTTTTTTTTTTCTTCTTTAAATTCTGAAGTTTCCATGTTTAATGATATGGTGGAATTTTAATCCTTTCATACTGTTTTTACTCTTCAATTCAATTTAAGAGCTTTTATGTTCTAACAGTTAGTATTTTCTTAAGGGGTGTGCAAATGACTAAGTGGACTCTTTTTTTGATCTGGAGAGAGTATAAATGTATTAGATAAGTATTCATATGTATTAAAGTTGAACATAAAATGTATATAATATGTATAATATAAAGGAACAGGTAAATAGCCTATCAAAAATGTATTTTAATATGTATTTCTCTAATTAATGATGCTAAAACTATATTATAATTGTATTAGAAATATTTTTGTTATTTAAGGTAAAAACTCGCTATATATCATAATAAAATAAAATTACCCTCCAGAATGGTAATTAAGTCTTATAAGTTGCATGCCCATGTAAAAATTCCAAGGCCTTTATTCGCGGGCTAACTTACATGGTACAACTATACTTTTGTATGCTAAATAGTATACACATTCTTTTTGGATTATATCGTTATTTTTCTATATATTAGAAATGACAGTTGTTTGGACGAACACGGCTTCAGGTGGCTGTACAAAACACTCTATAGATAATTTCATTAATTTTCCAGTTCCTTTTTGTATGGATTAATATGAAGAAACATCTAAAGTATTTCGTTGTATCAAGACTTTTAATTATTTAATTTTAAATGATATCTTTAATTATTTAATTTTAAATGCTATCTTTATTTATAAGTTAACTTCATTGATGTCATTATACAACAATTACTACCATTAAATATTTTTTTATATTACTTGAATATCGTAATTATTTTTCTCTTCCAAAAAATGGGTTAGTCAATATAAGTTTAATGAAAAAAATTAAGATGAAATCTAAGTAAGGTAAAACTCAATTTATATCAGTAAAGATTTCTCAAAAAATATAGTAAAATAAAAGGGAGAAAAGCTTTGATGCATGCATTAATTTGTATGAAAATAAAAAGGAAGTCTAAATATATTCTAAAAGATGTTGTTTTTTAACTTACAATTTTTTCTATATAATTAAATATCTTAGAAACATTGAAAAATTATCAACCTACCTTTACAATTGATATGATGATACAAAAACAACACAAAAAGCAAGAGTAGGAAAAAAAAACATTAAAAGTAAAAAAAGAATTGCAAATTTAAATTTTAATGGAGCTTGGGCCCAGGCTTAGCACGGATATATATATAGGATCATACAATTTACAACCTATGTATCTCCTTCGTCAATATCCTTGGAGCTATTCCCAGCGAAATGTAATATGAACCTGAACAACATTAACATTGTTGTTACAACATTTCTTTCAAAAAGTAATAGATATGAATCCAAAATTCACACAAAAAACCCCTATATAGGTCATTTGCTCAAATAAGCGTTCTCTGAGAAGATTAACGGCATAACGAGCAATCAAACAATCACGTTCTATCTCACCAAATAGTTGACCAACTGCACGGAACTTACCCTCGGTGAGCTACCTAATGAGAATTTCTATAGGGTCTCTCGCACGAGAATAAACTATATCATCAAACATTCTCTCCCTACCAATCATCTGATAGCCTCGTTTATGCAGCTCTTTACAAATGTTTTCTACTGTAACCACTGTGAATTTCATTCAAGAAAGGATAAATCTATTTTGTTTGAAAGCGTATTTTGAAAATGGTATGCTGGAATAATTCTTTTCAAATATACCGACTCAACAAGATTTTCTTTCTCAAGTCATTAACTTAATAGTTTACATTTTGTAAATTCAAAAATGAATTATGTATAAACTCTCTTTTTCAGTATAATCGTTCTTTGTTTGCTCCTCTTGTGAATAAATCATAAGCTATGTGGTAAGTAGTTTCCCTTTTAAAAATAAATGAAAAAAGAAACAATGTGCCCACAGTCATATAAAGAGCTTAAAATGAGCTGGAAACCCTTCTTAGAAACAAGAGTTGCCCAATAAAATTAACGACGTAAAGTTAATTTTTAAGAAGAGACTATGTTCCCTTGTTTTCCTTCATATAGTGTAGTAACATAAAACTTTTAACATCATAGAGTAATATTATTATTTTTATTATTAAGAATTAATTCAAGTTAACAAGATGTTAGCCATGTATTTATAATACAATCCATTGGATGTTGTCGCATAAAATTTTAGTTATTAATATGAAGCCGTGGTAGTTTAATATTAAAATTCTAAAATATTTTACTATAAAAATAGACAATCTTTCTTCTTTATCTTTTAAAATGATTTTTTACTTTATACCTTTTCCTACAAATTTTAATATTGTCTAACGGAAAATAAAATCATAAAATTTACTATCAATTAAAAAAATTGATGTCTCAAATTTTTGAGAGTCTAAAGCAAAGACTTTATTAGCTTCCTTGAGCCTAGGGCTGGGCATTCGGTATTCGGTTTGGTGATTTCAAAGTTCGGGTTTGATAATTCAGTAATCAGTAATTGAAAGTTGATGTCAAATACCGAACCAAAATAGTTCTGTTCTGTTCGGTAAATCCCGATACGGTATTTGGGATTTACCATTTAAGATAGCATGACTGTAAACTGGGGAATTTTGGTTGCAATAGTCTTGATGTCCTGTCCTATCTTCTGCTTAGGGCAACTAAAGCTAACCGATTGTTTTTATGCTAATAGCTATCAATTTACTTATTTTAAATGATTGAGTGTCTACTAGAGAAATTTACTTTGTTGATAATAAAAATTGAGAAAAAAGATAAAAACTTTTTTTTTTTGGCCAAATGAAAATTTTATTCAACCAAGTATAAAGTTATGTACATGCTATTCCCTTGGACTATAGGAACAACTCTCTCAGTGTATCCCACAATATCTGCTATGTAGACTAAGGCTAAATCTAAGCTATCAGTAGTGCTATCCGCATCACCTAGTCTATTAACATGAAATCTATTTCTACTCTCTAAGATGGGACTCCAAGCAGCCATCTTCTGCCCTTTGATAAACACTTGCATGACTATCTCCTTTAGTCGTTCGTTACTGGTCTTACTTCCCTGTTGGAACCTGCGTTGATTCCTTTCCATACAGACGTGATATGTAGTCGCTGCCAGTAGGAAGCCAAGGATATCCCCTCTAGCTCTTGTATGTCTCACGTTGGAGCAGACCCATTGAACCTCGTGCTCCCAGCCTTGTATTTGTCGATTCTAGCCCATCCATTTAACCAACTGCTGCCAAATATATGAAGAATACGAGCAGCTGAAGTATAAGTGTGCATGCGTCTCTGTCATGGTTGAGTTACAAAGCACACACTCACTTGGGACATGGATCCCCCAGTTGCTTAGGCGATCCACAGTGGATAGCCTTTGCTGTAATGCTAGCCATAGGATAAAGTGGTGTTTGGGAACTAGCCCCTTCACCATAATCACTTTCTTCCAAGGAGCTTTCGGGAATTGTGGCAGCATATCTTGATAAGCTTTTTTAATGCTAAACTTACCCGAATCTTCATATTTGTTCAGCCCCAACTCGATGTTCAGGTCGTTGTCGAGCCATTTCCTAACGAGCCAGCTGGCTTGTTTTGGCGCCTGCATATCACCTACCTTTCTGCCTTTGATGTAGAACGCGTGTATCCATTTTACCCACAGCTTCTCCTTCAATTTAGTCATTGCCCACAACAATTTAAGTATAGCTGCCTTGTTCCAAAGAAAGAAGTTCAAAATGTTTAAACCACCTGTAGACTTGGGTTGGCATAGTTTATCCCAAGCTACAGGCAGTCTTTTTGTGTATTCACTGGACCCGGACCAAAGAAAATTCCTGCATACATTCGTGACCAGCTGGAGTACTTTCTTCGACAGCAAAAAGACTTGTGCCCAGTAGGTTTGCATCTCGAATAGCACACTTTTAATCAACTGGACCCTTCCTCCATAGGACAACATATTGGAGGACCAACACTTAACTCTGTTTGTGATTCGATCCACCAAAGGCATACACTGGCTGATACTGAGCTTCTTTGAAGAGAGGGGTACACCCAAATACTTGAAAGGTAAACTTCCTAGCGCAAAGCTCATATCTGCTAATATTTCATCCCTTAGTTGCACGGATATACCAGCTACATACAAGGAACTCTTCTCAAGATTTTCCTTGAGGCCTGACACATTGGAAAAATGCTCAAATCTCTCCAACATGTATTTAATGGATCCCAAGTCATCCCTGCAGCATATTATCAAATCGTCAGCAAAGCATATATGAACCAGATTCATCCTCTCACACCTAGGATGGTAGTTAAAATTAGGCTCGAATCGTAGTTGCTTGAGGGATCTGTTCAAATATTCCATTGCCAACACAAACAGATAAGGGGACATCGGGTCCCCTTGTCTAAGTCCTTTCTTTGCTTGGAACACCAGGGTTAATCCTCCATTTATCAGAATCGAGTAACTGACTGAAGTCACACATACCATGATCCACTCCACAAACTTCTGTGGCAACCCGAATTCTAGTAGAACCATTTTTAGGAAAGGCCATTCAATTGAGTCGTAGGATTTTCGGATGTCCACTTTGATTAGACATCTTGGTGAAACTCCTTGCCTGGTGTATCCCTTCAGCAGCCCATAAGCAACTATCACATTATCTAGTATACTCCTTCCCTCAATAAAAGCCGATTGTGAAGGACCTACTATGTAGTCTACCACTGTTTTCAATCGCACTGTCAGAATCTTTGCTATTAGTTTATAAAGAGTAGTGCAACATGCTATGGGCCTGAAGTCCTTTACATAGGTAGGATTCGGCACTTTAGGCACTATTGTAACAGTTGTGCAATTCACAGCTTTCAGCAGTTTGCCATTTTGAATGAACTGTAGTATGGCACTTGTGACGTCCTCTCCCATCACATTCCAAAATTCCTTAAAGAACTCCACTGGATAACCATCTATTCCGGGGGCTTTATCGGCTGGCAGTTCCTTCAGTGCATTACGGACATCATCGGCCGACACAGGTGTAAAAAGCACTTGCTGCTGTGCTAAGGAAAGACACGGTCCATCCCTAGCAATTTCTAAGTTGAGACAAGGAAGTTCAGTAGCAGCTGTACCTTGGAGCTTGTGAAAGAATTGCAAGAATTCCTGCTGCACTTGTACAGGATCAGACAGTTTCATTCCCACCTCAGTATATATACTAGATATTTTGTTCTTGGTCTGTCGGGCTTTGAGATGGGCATGAAAGAACATAGAGTTTGTATCACCAACAGCTATCCATGTTGCTGTGGATTTCTGTCGCAAGACTTGCTCTTGAATATTATCCCACTTCTGTATTTGCGCCAGCACCTCTCTTTCCTCCTCGATCAGTTGAGCATTGAAGAAGTCTAGATTTAGAGCATCCTGATAAGTTGGTATTTTACCAACTTATTTCTTCTTTAATCTTAGATTGTTGCTATGTTTTGATTGAAAAAATAGTGCATTTAATGTCGTTTACTTCCATTTTATAGGTTTATGTGATTTAGAAGTGATCGGAAGAAACCAAGTCAAAAAGAGGCCAAATTGGACAAAAACTGCACAGTTTTGCAAAACTGTCAAAAGTGGACAGTTTTGCAAAAACGGGACAGAACTGCAAAAAACGGGCAGAACTGCAAAAACTGAAATTTGGGGCATATTTTGTCATTTTTGGAACTTGAAAAAATGAGGTAATTACAAAAGAAAGAGAAGGGAGCAATTTTATTCATCTTTGGTCATTTTGCAAGTTTTGGAGGCTAGGGTTTCACCTACACAATTGGAAGAGAAGATTGGAGCACTTTAATGAGATAATTCTTAAACCTTTCTTCAATTCCTTGTTTTGTATTGAATATTTTAGTGTGTAGTATTTCATTTCTAGACTTGAATCTCGTTTATGAAAGTATTCTTGATTAAAGTTTGGTTTGAAACTCTTGTTATGCTTATGTATTGAATGATTCTTATTGCTATTGAAGTGTGTCTTTGTTGATTTAATTAATCTCGTTCTTGAATGTTTCCAAAGGGATTAGCTAACCCTAGGACTCACCCATTTACTTAGATTGAGCTTGGAAAAGGAAATCTAGGTTGGGAAAGATTAATTAACAAGAATTTGGGTCATTAAACTCATCTAATAACTTGAGCTCGGAAGAGGATAGTTACTTGAGGTTAAATTGATTGTGCCTAATATCACACTCTAAGGCTTGGAAAAGCTTAGAGTGAAATTCATTGATTTGGTTGGAAGACTTTCAATGAGATTTTAGATATCATTATCTATTGACATAAACCCATTCTTAGTTGTAAAATCGTGAAATACATTGGATCGTTACTTGAGTGTAATTTCCTTTGTATCCAAACTTGTGGCCATTGATCATTTTACTTGCTTTCTAGGTTAGTTTACATTTCCGCATTAGTCATAATTTTCTCAAAAACCCAAAATATCATTTATCGTTTGGCAGAGCTTAGTTAGTAAAAATTCCTTACTTTCTTAATCGCCTAGCACATTGTTCCCTGTGGGATCGACCCCGACTCATAGTTGGGTAAATATATTGCATACGACCGTGTACACTTTCTCTTTGAGGAGTGTATTTGGACGTTATCAAAAATGGCGCCGCTGCCGGGGAACAATTTGGCGTATTTGAGTTAGTTTGGGATTTAAGCTAACTTGCTTTGGTTCAAACTTTCATTGCTCTAAAAAAAAAAAAAAAAAAAAAAAAAAAAAAACTGACCAGTTTTGCAGAATTGCAAAACTGTCCAGTTCTGAAAAACTGTCCAGTTTTTGCTTCTGCAGAAACTGTCCAGTTCTGAAAAACTGACCAGTTTTGCAGAATTGCAAAACTGTCCAGTTCTGAAAAACTGTCCAGTTTTTGCTTCTGCAGAAACTGTCCAGTTCTGAAAAACTGTCCAGTTTTTGCTTCTGCAGAAACTGTCCAGTTCTGAAAAACTGTCCAGTTTTTTATTTTTTTGCAAAAACTGTTCAGTTTAAAAAAAAAAAAATGGCATCATATAATGATAATTGGTCGGATGGTAGTTATGCATACTTTGATGACCCTTGTCTTTATTGCGGAGGACCACACTCATGGCAAAATTGTTTGAATTCTTCCGGGGGCGGGTTGTGCGCACAATCCCAAACCTATGAGTGGAGTATATGTGATAGATGTGGTGGTCAAAATGGTCATTGGGATAATTGTGATTATTTGTCCTTCCCTTCCCCGAACCCCCACTATGACTATTCTAGTTGTGATTTTGATGATAGTAGGGATAAGGAAATGGAAGAAGCCTCAAATGCTCAAAATGAGAGGATAATGCTCATGTTAGAGACCATCCTTGAAAAAGTTGAAAAACAGGACTTAGCGGTTAAGGACTTGAGGCAACCACTTGATGACTTGAGGCAAGCAATTAATTGCAATGACAAAGCTATTCACATCTTGGAGGATCAAATGAAATTATTGGTTCAGATTCATAATGCTCAACAACTTGAGGATGTTGAAAGTAGGCAAGAAAGTGACCAAAACATGAATGTCTCCAAGAGTGAATTTCTACAAGCTTTGAATGACTCTCAACTTGAAGAAAGCCTTGACAAAGTGGAAATAGTGAGCCAAGATTGGCTTATGTCTCAAGCTCAACAACTTAGAGCCTATGGGGATCATCGAGAAGACATTTCGAGGATGGTGGAAGAATTTGTAAAAATCCATGTTGAGCAAAGGCAAGAGTTGAAGGAACTTGAAATTGCTATCCGTGACTTGAAAGCCGAATTGAATGCAAAAGTTGAGGTATGCAATACTCAACATCAAATAGTCATGGATAGTAGTTTTAAGTTAGTTTCCAATGAAAAAGTGGTCAACATTGATTTTCAAGAGCTAATGATAAATTGCCAACCGACCAATCCAAATATAATGCAAGATGCCGAAATTGAAGAAATGATACTAGAGTTGCATAAAAAAGTTCATATAATGGTTTTTGAAGACTCTAGTTCATTTTTGGGTGAGGATGTCAAAAATGAAGTGAATTTGAAAATGGAGCGCCTTAGACCACATTCCAACCATTTTTCAACACTGTGCTTGGTTGATGATATGGAAGTTGAACTAACCGAGCCTATGGAGAATTGTGAAAATGAAGAAGAAAGCGTTTTCATTTTGAAGTTTGCTATGCCAAGAAGACAAAATGGCATGCCTCACTTAAGGGCCAAGAAGTGCAAAATGCGATACCCGAAAGTTGGCCTCGTTTTTCTGCCACCGCCCCATGAGCGCCATCATGATCTTGATTCAAAGTTGGGGCGCAAATTCATATCTTCCAAATGGAAGGAAAAGTGGTAAAGGTAACCGTCGTGCCGCGACGTTAAATCAAGCGCTTGGTGGGAGGTAACCCATCGTTTTAAAAGTTTTAAATCGTTTTTGAAATTTTATTTTTTAGAATAGTTTAGTTTATGGTTTTTGACTAATCTACAAAGTTTCAGAATTTTTGGAGTTGTTTTGAGCATGTTGGATATCCGGACAGCCCCTAAAATCAGTTAAAAAAAAAAAAAAAAAAAAAAAAAAAAAAAAAAAAAATCTGGTGGCATAACCTGCGAAACGTAGGTAATACCTGCGAAACGCAGGTCATACCTGCGAAATCGCAGGTCTGGTCGCATAGTGTGACAGAGACAAAAAAAAAAAATCTTTCGCAGGTCGTACCTGCGACTCGCAGGTCATACCTGCGAAATCGCAGGACGGGTCGCAGGTCGTGCCAGTGAGCAAAAAAAAAAAAAAAAAAAAAATTTTTTTTTTTTTTTTTTCTCTTTCCTTACTGTTTTATGTTTTGTCTGATTATGTGCAGTGAGGACACTACATTGTTTGTAGTTGGGGGTGACATGTGATAGCTAGCACATTATATTTTGGTTATGCTTTATTTGTAACCTTGTCGGGCTTGTTTTGTGACTGTCGTTGTGGCTGTGGATAGACGTTGTTACAAATGGAACTTGCTCAAATTTCTGAAAATGTCGTTCTTTTGGCATGTTGTGGATTAGTCACTTTACTTAATTTATTTTCATTCTTAGTTAGGTAGTTTAGGAGTAAAAATGGTATTGGGATGTGATTTTTTTTGCCTCTTGACTAACTTTTGGCTTACTTGGTACCAACATATTTAAATCTTGGCATATGAATTCTTGATTTTTGAAAAAGAAAAAAATGATTGAAGTAAGGGTTCTTGTTGTGACTTTTAGATTCAATTTTTGGCTCTTACTTTCACTAATTAGTCTCTTTTGGCTATGAGTGACTTTTTGAGTTCATTTGTTTCAATTTGTTCTTGGATACATATTCTACTTGAGTTTTCATGTGCCATGTGTGATGAGGTTTATTTGTGAGTTCTGTTGCATTATTTGTGGTCTAGAACTTGCCCGGAATGAGTTTCAAGGTGAAATCCTAGACTACACTTGGTTTGAAAAATGATGTTAGGCCTTCATTGAACCGCTTTTGTGCCTTAAATATCCTACCCTTGCATATTCTCCCTAGTCAACCCCTTTTGAGCCTTTAACCTTTTCTTTGGCAACCATGTTACAAACTTTAACCTTTTGTTCTTCATTGATCCATCTTTTGGTACCCTACCTCCTTAAGTGCGTTGAAAGTGCAAATATAGGCTAAAAGCCTAAGTTTGGGGGTGATGGTTGGAAAAAGTTGTTATGTGGGAGTTACTTTTAAGGCGAAGAGGTAAAAAAAAAAAAAAAAAAAAAAAAAAAAAAAAAAAAAAAAAAAAGAGTTGTGAATAATGGGAAGACTAAGTGGTGCAATGAAAAATGAAAAAAAAAAAAAAAAAAAAAAAAAAAAAAAAAAAAAAAAAAAGGGTGGAAAAATTTCAAAGGAAGTGTACTTTGATTGTTGAAAATTGTAGTGCTTAGGGAGGTTTTTGAGTCACCATTTCCAAATTATATCCCTACCTTAACCAAAAGCCTACATTACAACCCTTTAAGTCCTAATTGATTTTGAACCAAGTGTGTCTATATTAGCGGAGAAATACATGAAGGGCAAGCTTATGGTACTACTTGTGCAATTGAACATCTTTGTGAGAGAAGAGAGTTAATTCTTTCCATTTGATATCCCATTTGTGTTTCAAATTGCATTTTTTTTGTGAGTTTGGGATTCTCTCTTGATTGTGAGGGCACATGAGAATTTATGTTGTGAATTTGTTCCATTTTCCAATTAAGATGAATGAACAAAAGAAAATTGTTTTGTGATAATGAGGCAAATTTTGAAGCTTTAGTGTCATGACGTGATTGCTACTTTGATTAACTTGGTGTTTGAGCACTTGAAATGAAAATTTAGTTTTTGAGAAGAAGTTGGTGATTCATATGTTTTGGATTAATTGTTGGTACCAATCAAAGTCATGTGTTTGTGCTTAAAGTAGACCTTTTTGACTTGGTATGATGTTGGTGCACTTTTGAACGGAGTCCTTTGAAGGAAATTATAATTTGATTTGCTTGAGGACAAGCAATAGTTTAAGTTTGGGGGTTTGATAAGTTGGTATTTTACCAACTTATTTCTTCTTTAATCTTAGATTGTTGCTATGTTTTGATTGAAAAAATAGTGCATTTAATGTCGTTTACTTCCATTTTATAGGTTTATGTGATTTAGAAGTGATCGGAAGAAACCAAGTCAAAAAGAGGCCAAATTGGACAAAAACTGCACAGTTTTGCAAAACTGTCAAAAGTGGACAGTTTTGCAAAAACGGGACAGAACTGCAAAAAACGGGCAGAACTGCAAAAACTGAAATTTGGGGCATATTTTGTCATTTTTGGAACTTGAAAAAATGAGGTAATTACAAAAGAAAGAGAAGGGAGCAATTTTATTCATCTTTGGTCATTTTGCAAGTTTTGGAGGCTAGGGTTTCACCTACACAATTGGAAGAGAAGATTGGAGCACTTTAATGAGATAATTCTTAAACCTTTCTTCAATTCCTTGTTTTGTATTGAATATTTTAGTGTGTAGTATTTCATTTCTAGACTTGAATCTCGTTTATGAAAGTATTCTTGATTAAAGTTTGGTTTGAAACTCTTGTTATGCTTATGTATTGAATGATTCTTATTGCTATTGAAGTGTGTCTTTGTTGATTTAATTAATCTCGTTCTTGAATGTTTCCAAAGGGATTAGCTAACCCTAGGACTCACCCATTTACTTAGATTGAGCTTGGAAAAGGAAATCTAGGTTGGGAAAGATTAATTAACAAGAATTTGGGTCATTAAACTCATCTAATAACTTGAGCTCGGAAGAGGATAGTTACTTGAGGTTAAATTGATTGTGCCTAATATCACACTCTAAGGCTTGGAAAAGCTTAGAGTGAAATTCATTGATTTGGTTGGAAGACTTTCAATGAGATTTTAGATATCATTATCTATTGACATAAACCCATTCTTAGTTGTAAAATCGTGAAATACATTGGATCGTTACTTGAGTGTAATTTCCTTTGTATCCAAACTTGTGGCCATTGATCATTTTACTTGCTTTCTAGGTTAGTTTACATTTCCGCATTAGTCATAATTTTCTCAAAAACCCAAAATATCATTTATCGTTTGGCAGAGCTTAGTTAGTAAAAATTCCTTACTTTCTTAATCGCCTAGCACATTGTTCCCTGTGGGATCGACCCCGACTCATAGTTGGGTAAATATATTGCATACGACCGTGTACACTTTCTCTTTGAGGAGTGTATTTGGACGTTATCACATCCTGGATTTCCCTTAATCTAAGATGGAGCAGGTCCAACTTTTTATCTAATGTGGAGTACTCCTTGCTCAGCCCGCTAATCCCTACTTCCAACTTTTTCAATTTTTGCCATACCACAAACATCCTATATCCTGAAATTTGCTGGTTGCAGGTCCTTGCCATGGCCTGTTTAAATGCGTCTTGGTTCAGCAGAGCATTTACCAATCTAAATGGCCTTCTGGTCGAAGTGATAGTAGTCTCAGTGTTCAGAATAATAGGCGAATGGTCAGAACATTCAGGATTCATGTAGATAGCTTCCAACTGCCCATACTTGCGAAACCATTCGGCATTCCCCAAAATCCAATCAATCTGGCTGTAGATCCTATCATCTGAGCCGCGCTTATTGCACCATGAAAATTTGCATCCCCGTCTCGTGACAAGCCCCAAACCGAGATCAACAATACAATCCTGGAAATCAGTAGTTTCACTTATATGGACAGGTGCTCCATGAATCCTATCCTTCACAGTTAATATCGTATTGAAGTCGCCAAGTAGTAACCAAGAGTCACTCATGCCTGTACTAATGGTCCTTATTTGCTCCCATAGTTGTTTCCTTTCAGCAACAATGTTTAGACCATACACAAATGTCACATTGCAGGAGAAGTTAGAGTGTTTGGCCTTCACCTTACAATGAACTATTTGGGCAGTTTCCCGCAGCGTAGTAACCTCTGCTTTAGTATTCTTCCATCCAATCCAAATCCTTCCATTGTGAGCAGAAGGGTAGTTGGAGTAAAATTCCCAACCCACCCCAAAGCCTTGCTGAATTTTCCTCCCCTTTTCCACCTTTATCCTCGTTTCCAGGATAGCTATAATGTCTACTTTGTTCTTTCGCAAAAAGGATTTAATTTCCTTTTGCTTATAGGGGCGGTTTAACCCCCTAATATTCCACGAACAAAGTATCATGGCGGGTTGAGTGCCTTGGGGCTTTGCCCCTGACTAGCTTTAGTGATCATTGGTACTTGACTCTGTCGGGCTTGAGGCTGTATCACCTGAGCTACAGTGCCCTGGCTGCCATTCTCAGTAGCCACCTCTTCCGTATTTGCGACAGTGTTAGAGGCTTCCCCCTGCACTTGCTCACCATAACCCAGCGTCACTTGCTTCCCAGCTTGTTCCCGAGCACCTTGTTGAGGTATCACAGCCAGGTCAGTAGTTCTTACTTGCCACTCAGGTCTGTCCTGCTTCCTTTTCCTCTTAGCCTTCTTCTTTTTCTTAGGCATCTGCTCAGTCTCCTCAACCCGTGCTTTGCATTCCTGTACTAGATGCCCTAATTCATGACACTCGTGGCACAATTTGGGACGCTACTCATATTCAATCTCTTGCTTCCTTAGTTCCCCATCCAGTTGCTCAATAACCAACACATCTGGTAAGACCTGGGTGATATCCATCTCTATCAGCATTCTAGCTTACGACACCCTCTCACACGAAGCTGTCAATTTATCTGTACATACCGGCTTACCCAGATAGCTTGCTATACGGCCCATATTATCAGCAGACCAGTATACCAGGGGCAGTCGTAGGAAAGTTACCCAGATGGGCACAATTCGCACAGGTTCGTCATCCATCTGAAAGTCTGGCGTCCAGTTCTTCAATATCATCAGTCTGCTGTTGAAGGTGTATGGTCCATTCTACATTATGAGGTCTCTATCCGCCTCATCTTCAAATCGAAATAGGAAATAGCCATCATCATGGAGTATCACTCTTGGAGTTGGAACAGCAGTCCAAACCCCATATACAAACTTAAGCATTTCTTTAAACGCCAGAGTGCCTCCCAAGACATAGCCAATTAGAGTTGACTGCTATTTCTCACATTGTTCTTTCAGTTCCTTATGGTTGAGCTTGACCACTTTCAATCCATCCCTAATTGTTGGGGGAAATAAAGTTAGTTTCAACCCATATTGTTTCGCCCTATTTCGTCGCACAATCTCCGCCATAGTCGGAGTTTGCCCAGTATTGAACTCAAGTTTACGAGCAGCCACAGCTTGAGGACCAGTCGGTACCTTCTCCTTTTCAATATGTTCCAAGTTTCCCTCACCCTTTTTCGCCGGTGAAGCAGCAGGGTTTGGGGTTGGTTCACCGACCTCGATTGGGCCTGAATTCGCAGATTTTCGTTCTGCCGGAGTAAGTTGACTTACCGTCGGCATCTTCCCAGATCTCGCCTGACTCGACTCCGGTATCCAGTCCGCTAGTTGTAGTTGTTCGAGGTTTTGGGAATACCAGATTCCGGCATCACCATACGCCGGTCCTCTTGCGTTGTCGCCGGTGTCCTCGTGTTCTTCTTCCTCTTGCCTTTATCCTTAAGCGGATGCCCAGGCTTGCGCCCGTTAGCCATAGCCGCCGGCACACAACAGCGAAACCTAGCCTATCGTGCGCCGAGAGCTTTTTGAAATAGAGAGTATTTTTGGTTGTTTTAAAAAGATAAAAACTTTACCAACCCCATAAAGCTCAAAGGCTCTATAATCAATTGTACGTATAACTTTTTAATGGAATTGCAAAGAGTAATTAAACAATCAATCGTCTCGTAGAACTTTGACTTCACTATTTTACCCACAATAATAAGCTCTTTAATAAATAATTCGGTATTCAGAAAATACCGAACATCAAACGGTATTAATATCTCGTATCAAATCCGAATTCAAATAACGAATTATCGAAATTTCCGATTCGGTTCGGTAATTCAATTTTCGATAATTTATGCTCAGCCCTGCTTAAGCCACCCCTCCTTAGAAAATAAAGATCAACGGAACATGAGTGTACATAAATCTTTTTCTTTTTAACTTATAAGTTATAACCAGTCCATAAAGATATCCACCCACAATAAGTAAATGAAGTGCCAATTCCTCCAACTATAAGATCTTTCCAAGTCACTACTTTGTGCATGTTTCTTTCGACAAGCTAATTAAAGAGAAATAAAATATTTAATTAGTTATTCCCTGTATACTATACTTCTACTGTTCTACATTATGATTATTCATTCTTAACCTAAAATCTACTATTACTTTATTATAAACAAAAATATTAAGTACGCATATTCCACAATTTAGAACATATTTAATATTTTCTAACAAATATTTAATAATTTCTAACAACATGCCTTCATATAAACCATAACACAAAATATTTAACATAATATTGTCTAAAACTGTGTAATTCAAATAGTCCATAAAATCCTCAATTATTATAAGATCAATGATAGTATCACACTATATTGGATATTTAGTTTGACTTTATTGAGAAACAAACTAAAAGCAATTAAAAGTAATCACACAGATCCCTTGACATAAAAAAACACAAAAAAATGACAAATCATTTCAAAAGGCAAAAGAAAATGGACGGAGAAAATCATGGTACAAATGGGTAACAAATAGTCGATTTTTACAGACATAACAAATATCTGTGATTTTTACAAGTTAATTTGTAGTTCAATATGTCGATTTCTTCCATTATTGTGAGAGACTGTTGGTAATCAATTTATGGATATATTCATCATTATAAATCTATATCTATATATCTATATATATAAAAAAGGAGAGGTACAGGCAATGTGGTTAAGCCAAGTGGCAAGCTAATAACAAGCCACTTGGCAATTTTAAGACAAAATTAATGAGAATTAGGACAAAGTTTTTAAATTAATTTTATCAAATTCCAAAAATGTAAATTAATTTATGAGAAATAAAATTTAAACTTTTTAATTATAACAAGCAATATTTATCTGCATTTATCAAGCTAAAGTTTATCCTAATTAACAAAATCACAATTATAGGACTATTCAAACTGATCAAACATATCCGTTAAGAAAGAGTTACGTATTACCAAATTCCAATTTAGTTTATAATAAAACTGAAAGATAAGAATGTGCTAAATTCATACTTAGCAATATCATAATTGTAGGACCATATCTTTTAAATAAGAGTTATCTACTAATCAAATACCACATTAAATTTAAAGTTAACCTGAAAGATAAAAATGTGGTGAACTTTATTCCTACCAATATGTAATTATTTAGAATAAACTCAAAGATGTCTTTTATCCGATAAAGTATTTGCTTTTCTCAGATTATTTAAGTCATTAATTGTCATGAAATTCAAAATCAAAAGTTGGCTTCAATTAAATATTAATTTAAATCATTTCAGCAATTAGATGAGACTAAATTATTGTAAGTCAACTATATAGTTCCAATATTAAAAAAAGGTTTTTTATTTATTTTGAGAAAATAAAAATAAATTGAAATTGAATAAAAAGATAAATCTGAAAATTTCAACAATAAAGCTTATCTAAGCTTAAATACATCAAGCTTATCTAAGCCTAAATATATGGAACTTATCTAAACTTATCGTAACAAATCCATTCATCAAAACTAAAATGCAGTATTATATTAAATGGATTATTCGATATTAAATTAATTCTTTAAAAGAAGTGAGTTGAAATTTGAAAATAACAAGAATGAGTTGGATATTAAATTACATCAAATTACATCAATTACTCTCTAACAAATAATTTAGTATTCCTGCCAATTTCCGATAATACAAATTAAATCCAATAAAAATGTAAAATTTTGAAATGGATAAGAAATTCGAATTTGGATACATCAAAAATTTAGTCCTCAGATTTCGTAGCATTTTTATTCAAATTTTTTTTAATCTTTTATGTGCTTATTTATCATCTTAAAGAAGCATATTTTAACATGATGAATAAAAATAAAAATAAGAGCAGCAGGAAACTGAAAAAATATATTTTAAAATTAAAAGATTAAAAATATCAACACTAAATTAAAATTCAAAAAATTATAAAATGAATTTATAAAGTAACTTAAGGAGTAAAAACTTTAACATAATGAAAAAACAAAAATAAGATAGCAGCAGGGATGGGGGCATTAGGCGTGGAAACAAATTGATGGGGTTTGGGGTGTGAATAACAATTGTGTTGCCTATGACATACATATTTATTTGTTTTTTAAAGTAAAAAAAATGTGATAGCTTTGATAATTTAAAATTTAAACATAAGAATACAAATATATATTCTTATTTGAAATTGAAATGATTTGTTAAAATTTGAGTTTATCTCCTATTTGGAGATAAGGCAAATCGAGTTTAAAAAAGGAGACCAAAGCAAACATTTCGGAATTTTAGTATAAATAGATAAGTACAATGTTTATGCTATATAATAATATTTATTGAAAGATAACGTGTTTGAAATTAAATGTAAATTTTTTGAATAGAAATATAATCTTTTTGAAATTTGAATCTATTATCCTTATCCATATCTCCTTTTCATTTTCCTATTTAATCCCTTAATGTGGGAGCCAACATTCAAAGCTCAACACTTTTTTCATTTGCAATAATATGAAAATCATAATTCTTATTCTCATATTGTTTTCATTAGTTTATTGAATTATTTGGTTCGCTCCTGATCATTCTTCTTTCTTTTGCGATATTTTCTAGATTCTTTAGGAGGTCACGGTTCAAGCCGTGGAAATAACCTCTTGCAAAAATGCAAGGTAAGGCTACGTAGAATATAAACTTGTGGTCCGGCCCTTTCCCGGACTCCACGCATAGCGGAAGCTTAGGGCACTGGACTGCGCTTTTTTACTTTCTAGATTCTTTAAAGGGGTAGTTTTTATTTTTGTTTTAACTCATTACAATCCTCATTATTCACGTTTCTAATCACACTACTTATAAATTGATTATTGTTGTTTTTGTTGGTGCATTTCAACTTTTCTACAACATTTTTACTGGATTTATTTGCAGTAGAAAGTCTCAAGATAAATTTCTATCGCCAGTGAGGATTAATTGAGTTTGTTTCTCAATGTGTCAAATTTATTACTTTAAAAGATTAATTTTGACTGACAACTGATAGGGCTCAAGATATTAGAGTGGAGTTGTTACCACGAGAAGTCATGGATGGATAAGGTAGCATGATGAAACTTAATAGGTCGTTCGTGCTTAGAGAGAGTCATGCACAAAGTTTCGTGTATAAAGAAGCACATATTACTTGAACATCTGATTTTTTCTTTATATATATATCACTCCGGAAGAAAAGAAATTCTTACTCTTATTCTCAGAGTTTAAGCTATGTGCATTCATCTTTAATTTCTTTGAACAAGATTTTGCGATCAATAGTAAGCACAAAGATTCTATTAAACAAACTATTAGTAGCATTTACCTAAAAAAGTAATTTTATCAACTAATATAGCTGCATGAACATCTTCAACAAGATGGTCTAAAGAGAATTTGTAATATTAGTATTCGATTAATTAAAAGATGAAAGTTCATTTTTTGTTTGACAGTTTCCTTGGGGGTTGATTTCATTATTTGGATGGATTCAATTTATATTCAAATTAATCAAATGTCTAGGATACGTTACTATTTATATTCTAAGCCAAACTATAAATTTGATTAAATACATCTAAATATATATATCTCAAGTATTTGTCTTTGATTTATCTATGTATAAATTTACATTTAATTATCACTACTTTTTATTTATCGCCATTACCTCCTTTTGAATTAAACCAATATAATATAAGAAGTAATTTATAGTTCTTCTCTCACCAAAACCAATAATATCAACTGGCTTTATAATTTAGTCTTTGAATTTGAGTAAATAACATAAAGGAGACAACAAAAATCTAAAAAGTATGGCTTCAACTTGCAAGCTTTGCAAGATTTAGAAGTTAGATTTAATATAATCAAACATCAATCAAAAGAAAGATACAATTTGATTGGTTAGTAAGCAGTGGCGGAGCCAGGATTTTTCATCAGGGAGTTCAAAAATATAAAAGAGTAAGAAACGAGGAAGCCAAGGGGGTTCAACATCTACTATTTATATATAAAAAATAATTTTAACCTTGTGTATACATGATAATTTTTCGCCGAAGGGGGTTCGGGTGAACACCCTGGCCACCACTTGGCTCCGCCACTGTTAGTAAGTCTTCAAACTAAGAAATAATTCCACAACATATTAAAAGAAGCACGTAATAAAATAATAGTATGACCATAATAAATTCAAAGTGTTAGGTATTTGAACAAAAAGATCAAGTTAAAAAAACACACACACACAATTAAAAAATATGAAATTGTTATTAGCTAACAAATATGAAATGCATGTTGAATTTCAAAATGACATATATCTAACAAGATTAACTCAGTTATGAAATGTATGTTTGACTTTTCAAGAAATGTATGTTTGACTTTTCAAATAAAACATTGAAAATATATGCTAGATTTTTTTTTTTGGCAAGCTAATCCAGCTAAAAACTAAAAATATCAAGTAAGGAAAATAATTCTGGATATCTTAATACATAAAACCTATACAAAAGAAGGATAATAGTCATAGGACATGAAGTCGAGTGTCACATCAAGAGAAAATCATGTATGTACAAGTATTGAAACAAGTTAATAAGCATTACAGTAATAATATTTGATTGAGATAAAGGAATTTGAATTTGACTTGAAAGCTAATATTGTTTGAATTGCATAAAAAATTTATTTAAATTAAAAGATAAAATATTTGAAATTGAATTGAATTAATGGCTAGCTTAACATAATAAATAAAAAGAATTACACAGTTGCGGTTAATGTTTGAATTAGAATTTAAACTGAATATAGTTAATTTAAATTTGTGTGCATTTTGATGATTTTTGCATTCTTAAAACATTTAATAATGAAAATAAATATTATAAGGGTGTTTATACTTTGAATTAACTTTAAAGATAAGATAATTTAACTAAAAATTCTATAAGACTTAATTGATAAACAGTAGGGCGATATATTAAATTATTAGAGCTTTGGTTACCATTAATGTAATATTTTCTAACTATATCATTTTTTGAAATTCATTACGGAATTTTTATAATCTATATAACTATTTTTAATAATTATTTATTTATGTTACATACATCAAAATTACTTATACGAATAATTTCTAATTAAAATGTCATTATGCTCAATTATTAAAATTATACATGTTCAAAAGTTATTTTTCATATTTTTACTTCATTTATTCTATAAGTACAGTTAAGTCCATAATATATGTTTGGTACTTTCAGACACTGTATTTAATTTTAGAGAATAGATCTAATATACATCTAATTAATCAGTGAAGAATTTAGAATTTTAAGAAAATGGATATGAGAGACGGACCACAGACGTGAGATATCGTTGGATTCACGATTCCAATATATAATTGCCAAGAGATATGGGAGGATAACCATATTTGTTTTTTGAAAGAATTTAATGTTTACATATCGAAGATAATAATCTTTGTCCTCATTAATTAAGTTGCTTAGAAATTACTTATAGTTGTTCTTTTATCATATGCAACTGAAAATAGTTCTTACTAATGGTTAAAAAATGAAAAGGGTCGGGGGGGGGGGGGGGGGGGGGAGGGGCGCTATCAACAAGAGAAAAATATATATATCATAATATTAAAAAACTAAAACAAGAAAAGGTCAATAAGTAGAGGGTAAAAAGGTACTTAAAAGTTCAATTGAGATGGCGTGGGGGTAGAAAAAAGTTATATCATAATATTAAAAAACTAAAACAAGAAAAAGGTCAATAATAGAGGGTAAAAGGGTACTTCAAAGTTTAATTGAGATGGTGGGGGCAGGCGGGAGTGGTGGTGGGGAGGGAGGGGGGAATGTCGTTGTTTAAAGTCGGGGGGAGATGTTTAACTTTTAAAGCAAAATTAGAGGGAAAAATGATTGTCACCCATGAAAATCATGATATAATTTTGATCAAAGTTAAATAAAAATATTATTAAGGGAGTAAAAGAAACTCTATACCTATTTAAGGAACTAACAAGATATCCTAGCACTTATCATCCGTCTTTTCTAACTTCATAAAGGTTTTGTTATTAAATACATTGCATTAGAAGATAAGATGACAATTGAATTTTGTTAAAGTAATACTATATGATTCAATGTACTTAAACAAGTCATATTAAAATTTATCATAAATATATTCTTTAAATTTTCAGCGCATCGCGCGGGTATGAATACTAGTATATAAAATAGGAGAAGTATAAGCAATATGGTTAAACCAAGTGGCAAGCTAATAACAAGCCACTTGGCAATTTTAGGACAATATTTAATATGTTTTGTAATAAAAATGAATTTGAAATTTTGATTTGGTTGACAATTTAATTTTGAATTGAAATGAATTATATTCTTTTTGAAATTTGAACGGTAATAATACAAAGTTTTTGAATAGATAAACTTCAAACTTTGAAATTAACTGCGTGAGGTTTTTGAATTGAAGTTGACTTTTAAACAATTATCAACTACTACACCAATGAGATTGGCTATTTAAAAATAAAATTATATTTTTTTTGACTTAATAAGCAACTATTTATATCTACTGTATATCTATTATACTATATTACATATAAGCATATTTAAATTTAAATTAATTAATTTAATATAAAAAGAAAGAAGAAGCCATTCAGCAACTTCTAATGAGAAATATTAAACTTCGTCGCGGCTCACCTCCATGAGGAGTGCTTAGGGATAAGAACTCTTATGTTATTAGGACACAGTTAAGACAATTTGAAGAAAGTGAAACTAATCAAATTAAAAGTAGTCTTATCCAATAGGTACTTGACAAATTATATAAATATAATTAGAATATCATAAGATATCGTTTGATTTTAAAGCCTAATGAATAAGAGATCTTGAAAAGAATTTCTGACTTCCGTACGTATAAACAAAACAAAAATTGAAATCACAGTTTAAAAAATTATTACTCTACATGTATTCAATAAAAAAAAATATCTATTAAATTTTGTAAAAATTGATTTCTTTTTGTAACAAAAGAAAGTAAGAAAGAAAAGAAGATGAAAGGGAGAGAGAAAAATAACGTATGGGAAAGTTTAAAAGCCAAGGATATGGAGTGATAATATCAAATTTTAATTTGAAGGGTCTTATGTATTTCAAAAAAAAAAAAAAATTCCAACTAAAATGTATCGATTACAAGATAAGGATTCATGAGAATCTTATCTTTTCAAATATTTATTGTGTTTAAAAAGTTTATTCTTAACAAACTCATTTGAATTTGAATTTAAATTAAATTGAGTTGGCATGAAGTTCTAGCTTCTTAACTCTTATATATATACCCTTTTAGCAAAATATAAATCAATGTTAGCCTTTTCCCCTTTCTCTTTAATTTCTATTATTATCTAACTAAAGTTGATTTTTTTTTTTTGTATCTGCATATTGCATACTTTCTAAAAGTCCATGATAACAAGTTCTTCATATTTTTTTCTCAGCAAAAAGCTTATGTTTTCTTGCGTTACTCTGTATTTTGTAGACACGTTAATTTTCGATAATAAGAACTAATTACTCGCGCGCAGTTTTGTAGATTTAGTGAAGAAAAAGTTAATAATAGTGTATTGTTAACAGGTTTGAACCTCATGTGCTTACATTCTTGGAATGTTTTATGGCGGAGAGGACAGAACCAGAAAAGATACGATATATCGAAGGCAGAAATTTTATACGTGAAATCCCAAGTATATTAGTTTTTGGTCATTTTCTCATATAATGAATCATTATGGTAATGTACTTTAAAGATTTAATAGTTTTATACGGGATTTTATGTATTCATATCTCCTACTTTTATGCAGATTTTCAATTTTGTATGGCACAAGGAAATTAAATGAGAAATCATAAAGGGAATAAGAGTAATATTGAATACGTGAAGATATTGATATTTATGTAGCATCCGGTAAAGTATACGAAGGTAAAGACTAAATAGCCCAAAGCCTACATGTGTATAAACTAGAGTTTAATTTGTTTTATTAACAATAAAGTGCACCTTTTAACAAGTGTGATGAATAAAATAAATATCTAGATTTTCTTACTATTTTTTTTTTAATTTTATGTAATAAATTTTTTTCTTCTTCTTTAATTTGTTTGTGTGTTACGGAAGAGTAATGACTACAAAATAGTTCGAAGATGCAATGGAGAGACATATCATATTGACTATTATTTAAGAACAATAGAAGACCACCCCAGTTCTTAGCTACTTAGCTACTCCTTGATGCAATTTTTTAGTTTATTTTTCCCGGTGAAGAAATCGCTTAGATGTTAATTATCTTAATTAAACTTTTTATGTAGACTGATGGCAGTCCGTAGTTTTTGGTGAGTAGGCCATTGTTATCTATTTATGGTTAAAAATAATAACACTCCTGTTTTTGCATTTATTTCAAAACTGCAGCAGGTGTACCTCTATTGCAACCAACTTTTCTTAACCTCGAATTTAATTTAATTTTTTAAAATTTGTTTGTATTGGATAAATGCAGGGAATAATCAAGACTATAAAGATATTTGTTGGACATAGTAAAATTTTATATGTACGTTCTAATTGGAACATGCTTCAAGTCACAAGTACGTATCATTGGTCTTCGTTATTTAACTTGAATTTTCTTTATTTTATGTTCAACAGAAGTCTTTCTTCCTCATCAGATAATTAATTTTCTTAAAAGTTGTTTATAATACTATATCACATAGCAGTTCATAATTAGTAAGAAACAAAAATCAAATAATTTTATGATGAATTCTTAAATACAAAAGATAAACTGCCGGTAGTAGCAAGAGCACACCAAAGACAAATGGAACAAGCAAGGGTGAATGGGACTTCCCAAGGGGCTCTTTAACTTGCACATCTTGTTAGGGTATCTTTCTAGCCGTGAAATCATGATTTGCACTTTGCACAGCTGGTCTGATTTGGAAGAGATAATACTAATTAATCATTCACACGAAGAATAACTGAATGACTAAATATATTATGTATATTTGTACAATAATTTTTTTTCTGGCATTATTTACTATCCTAAGAACACTGCTCATATAAAACTTATTTTTTGTTGTTTTATTTTGCTTGCTTTTATTTTTCTTTCTGGAGTACTAACTTATATAGCTATTGTGAATGTATGTATCTTTTTAATTGGATAACAATACATGGCAGGAAAAAAAAACATATAGACTTCAAAATAACTTAAATTAGGAGACATGATATGAAGGCTCTTTAAGATATTAAAAGCACTTGAATGAAATAAATCTTATGATTATATGGTGGTAAACTGCATCAAGAGCAACTTCAACTTCGGTTATTGTAAAACAGCTATAATTTGTTGATTCTTCGTAAAAGCATAATGTTTTTTTCCTTCTGAAAAGGTATTTTGAAGTTTTATTATTTTCTATTTGATGAGAATTATTTTTGTTAGTGTTGGAAAAATAATTTTTATTTGACCAATCTATTAAAAATGTGCTTTATATCCTCACAAGCTTGACCAAATAAGTCATAAGTCAAGTTTCAAGCTAATAAAAAAGTTCTATCACAGTGTGCAAATAGTAACTATAACCAAGAAAGAAAAGAAAAAAAATCGAATGATAACACCTATTGAATTGGGATGAGAATTCTTTTCAAAATTGTAATGAGCAAAGTAATTCGGTGGATTGTACCCAGTAACTAATATCTTAATAAATTAGGTAAAGAAAAAGAGTAATGAAAGAATTCCAAGCAACATAATAGAAATATAAAGATACTATTAAATTCTCATATAAGATAAATTCAATAGTAAAAATAAAGACGAGAAACTTCACTGTTAATTGCAATATAACACAAACATAACAAAATAAGAAGAACTTTTGTTTCATTTCAATCACATCATCAGTGCAATCTGTTAAGTTAGGAACTTGAAGTCAAAATTGTTACCCTTAAATAGAAATTAGGACAAGAGGAATCCGCGACTTAAGTAGCACAAAAAATAAAAAGTTGAACCAAACTAGTACAAAAAAAAAAAAAAAAACATAAGTAGTATTCACGCACGAAATTCGTGCGTGAAAGGACCAAACTGCAAAAATGCAGCTTGACCCTTTCACGCACAAAATTCATGCGTTAAAGGACCAACTTGCAATAATACCATATACTCCTTTCACGCACGAAATTCGTGCGTGAATGGGTCAACATATATTGACCCCATCTTCCCCACCAGCGACTGCTCCCTTCCCCACCCCCATTAAACCCCGTTTCAGTGGTCCCACCCCCCTTAAAACGATAATTTCGTGTTATTTTTCAATCCAAAACTCAATATTCTTGGTATATTGAAGTGTAGGAACAAGTTTCTAAGGTTGGATTTCGGAATAGAGCGGCGTATAACATATTTCAAAAACTCAAAAAAAGCTTCAATCTAGGTATTTCACTATGAATTTTCTATTACATTGTTAAATATATTATTATCCTAAGCATGATCATTGTATAACTGTGGTGCATTACCCTTTTTTTTTTTTTTTTTTTTTTTTTTGCGTTTTTGGGCAGTCCGTGCACTGTTGGGACTGCCCATTTTTTCATTTTTTTATTTGTTTATCTATTGTTAATTAGTTAATTATTTATTGCTTGTTTATTTAGTATTTGTTAATTGTTGGATTAGCGACTTAAGTATTTGTTAATTGTTGGATTAGCGACTTAAGTATTTATTAATTGTTAGACTGACTAATTATTTATTTTGTTTTTGTTAAGCCAATTGTTTATTTGTTAATAATTTCTTAATTGTTTCATTAGTTAATTAATTGTTTATTTGTTAAATATACGATAATAATTTATTAATTTTTTGATTAGTTACTTAATTGTTTATTTATTAAATATGTGATAATAACTTGTTAATTATTTGATTAGTTAGTTATTTGTTTATTTATTAATTATTTATACTAATTGTATGCTAACTAATTGTTAATTATTTGACTTATCTTTATATTTTAGGAATGAAAACCGTTAGTTTAGGATTCTTAACCCGTAGCTTAGGATTGAAAACCCTTAATATAATTTTCTATAAAAGATTACATAACTAATATTACTTGTTAATGATTTATTTAAAATACGTAAAACAGATGGGTCACCACAATCTTTAATAAAATATTCGATAAAAGATTACATAACTAATACTAATACTACTTGTTAATGATTTATTTAAAATGCGTAAAATAGATGGATCACCACCCTCTTGATCCGGGGCCCTTCGACCGAGAGTTACTGTATCTTCAGCCCGAGCATAGGTCGCAACATATATGGACATCCGACCTGCAGCCTGAGTCTCAGGTCCGTACCCGGTTAGGGGACTCAGCATGGGAGATCTTAGCTGCTCGCCCACCACATCCTCGTGTCCTGGATATACTACGTCGGGGTGGTATCTACCGGTGCGTCGAAGTTGGTCGGGTACAGCACGATAGGTCGCTAGTGACGGCATTGATTGAGAGGTGGCGACCGGAGACGCACACATTTCATCTCCGCACCGGTGAGGCTACCATTACCCTTCAGGATGTGGAGGTCATTTATGGGCTAGAGGTTGATGGACGCCCATTGTATATTGAGGAGCCTCCTGTGCTGTCGCCTTACCGGGGTGAGTTGACTAGGCTCACCGGTTTCCCGGCTCTGGATGGTCATATTTCCGGCCAGAGTCGGCTTTTATTGTCGGCCCTTTACGCTCACTTGCGCCTCACAGACATGCAGCATCCGATTGGAGAGGACACGCCTCAGGCTGATGTTGATCGACGTGCGCGTCTATACCTACTCATCATATTCGGGGCCATCCTATTCCCGAACACTTCGGGTTCGCATATGAGCTTGAGGTATCTTCGGTATATCGACGATCTCGCCGAGATAGGATGTTATAGTTGGGGCGCTGCTGTGCTGGGCTACATGTATCGAGGATTATGCCGATGTTCTATGGGCACGAGGGTAGAGGTCCCTGCATTTTCCTCGCTTCTTCTGGTAATATATTTAAGTGTGTGTAATTATACACAAAATATATTTATTTAAAACGACGACTGATAATTTTTTTTTAATTGACTATATTAGATATGGGTGTGGACTAGGTTGAGACCTTTTCAGCCCATACCAGCTGACCCTCTCGCTGACTATCTTACTGTCCCGATGCCATACGCGCGGAGATGGTCGCGAGGCGTACGCCGACGTGTGGAGACGCACCACAACCTTCTCCCGTTTAGGGATCATCTAGACGGCATGACGGCGCAGACGGTATGTTCATATTTTGGATTCACACGCTAGACCACATAACTACTATTTTAGTCTTTTGTTGTTAACTAGTTCAATTCTTTTTACAGGATTTTATATGGACGCCGTATGATCATATTTTGGATGAGCTGCCGGCGTTTTGTAGGGCTGGTCAGCACATGTGGATGTCGCGGTGTCCATTGATACATATGGATATCGTTGAGTATCACGCGCCCGACCGCGTGTTACGGCAGTTTGGGTATGTACAGAATATACTCGTGGCTACGGTTTGGGAGCATGACCACTATGCGAGGGACGAGCGTGCGGGCGTCGATGATGCATGGCGACTCCATATGCAGCAGCAGGTCCAGAGTTGGGATGTGAGGATGGCGAGCCTAGCGGTGGTCGGACATGACACTCCCATCCATGTGTACATGGAGTGGTACATGCGGATCACTCGCATCATTATTGGCAACCCCTCTAGGCGTCGTCCAGATGGCCTGGGATATGTAGCTCTCGCAGGAGCATACGAGGCGCTGGTAAGTTTTATTAGTCTTAAACTTAAACCATCGTCTTATGTACTACTTTACAAATTTATTCAATTGTTAATATTGACAAACATATGCAGGTACGGACCGTTCAGACGATGCGCTATGAGAGCACTGCCCGTATGGAGTCCCCCGAGACGGCGGAGTTCGCAGCACGGATGATTGAGCTTGCCGAGACTGGTATGAGACAGGCACATGACTTTGAGCGTCTCCATGAGCGTGTTCCCCGTGCCCCACCTGGGGCAGCAGGTAGCCGTGGTCGCCGAGGAGCTGGTGGCCGTCGCAGAGGTGCTAGGGCTGGCAGAGGTGATGACGCTCCGTCGACAGATATCCCATCGACTCCTCATTCCCGGCCGTCGACTTCACAGACACCTCTGTATACGCCGGACCTTTTTTCAGGTTATGTGCCCTGGCCTTCACTTTCAGATCCACCAGTTCGTGATCCACAGGGTGAGCGGCATGTTCGTGATCTACAGGGTGGCCTACATTTGCAGTTCGACGACTCCATGTTCGACGACTTCGTGTTTGATGTGGCACCATCTGCATCTCCTGCTCCAGCGGCCGCTCAGGAGCCCTCTCACCAGGCATCTATGGAGGCCGTCGACACACAGGTTTGACTTTTACAATAAAGTGAAAATAATTTATTAATTATTTTTTATTTCAGTTCCATTTTAGAATACATCAAATCCAAATTATTTATATATTATTTCAGGTTCATTGTTCTACGCCTGTGGGTCCACAAGAGCGACCCATCTAGGAGACTACCTCATATTCACCACCACACCTATCTCAGGAGCCTACTCAGGCGCCCGTTGACACACAGGTTCTATTAAATAAATAACGTTAATGTATTCAATATAAATAATAAATGGTACTAATTATTATATACTTTTCAGGTTCATCCTTCGGCGCCTGAGGTGGCGACTCCCGACGAGGTAGAGTTCGAGATACCAGACCTAACTCAGCCTGAGGTTCTGAGTGTGCCAGCGGGACCAGATCCCAAGAAGAAGCACGTTCTAGTCAAGGGAGCACGTGCCAGGCAAAGAGATGATGATCATGACTTGGAGCGCTGTTATATCCCGTATTTTCATACGTCGAATTATTCTAAGCTAATCGACGTAAGTTTAAGGACGAGATTATTTTTGGGATATGAGACAAGGGCTTGTAAATCCCCGATTTTGTTTTTTTAGTACACGAATTGCTTTTAAATTTTATTTAGTATAGAAACAATATTTTGTGTGTACCAAAAGGGACTATGGACTAGTGCTACATCACATAATCATGGGAATGAGTATATGAAGTGTATTAAAAATAATTGGTATTAAAGTAAATTGAGATCAAAGAATTAATTATATGGGTAAATAGATTAAACATTAGAACACAATGGGAGAGTAAGGAGTTAATTATGGTACTATTAGAATTACGTGGATAAATTCATATGGATGATTAATTCCCATGTGAAACGTGGCAAGCATTTGGAAGAATGACTAACGTTATGCATAGTAGGTTGTTTACACGTTTTTTTTGGGATAGGAAGTTAAGGTAGGCACTAAAGTGGACATATGGGGTAAGATTATTCTTAGTATATTCTAAAGAAAAGGGAAAGGAAAGATTAATAGAGACACAAGGGGCTGCTACGTGCAACTTTAGGAAGAAAACTATTGGTTCCTTTTCATATTTTTTTTCTTTCTTTCTTTTCCTTTAGATGAAATATACATGTTGATTCCATTTCACTTCCATTTTAGTCGTTATATCCCTATGGAATGGTACTGTAGCACCCACCAATATATTGGAGACGATATACTCTTCCCGAAAAGAAGATACCAAGTTCAACTATTGAGGAAAACGTGAATAACGACGTAGAGTCGGTTTCCTCCGGGTGATAGTAAATCGGAGATTTTGAAGTAAGGTGGCAGAGGATTATTTTTTGGCATATAAGGTAAGATTTATTCTCTCCTAGGTATATTTAAATTCATCCCGGTATAGCTAAATTGTTAGATGGGAACAACGAAATTAATTGAGGGAAATCGGGTAAGTTATTATTGTAGTGTGGGCTGATTTGAGGTATATTTTTGAGTTGTTTATGGGCTGGATTTTAAAGATTTGATATGATTTCATTATTGTTGGTATTGTTGTGATAATCGGAGATTAATTGGAAGTTCGGGTTAGGCGAGTTATACAGGGGAAATGCTGCCCGATTTCCGTTAAGATCTTAACTAATCAGAACACTAATCAAGAAGTATGAACTAAGAAGTGATCCCCATAAGTGATTGGATGTAAATTTATATGTTTGGGAAGTCGTAATTTATTAATAATAGTGTTACTCTCAAATTAAATAGGCTAAAGGGCGACGAAGCAAGCTTGGTTACGGTTGATCTACGACAGGTATGTAAAGCAACCCCAATTCTTCCCTTGGCATGCCCTTAATGTGTTAGGGTCGGATCCGGGCCTCGAAGGACCTCTTGGCCCTCGGAATCCGCAAGAGAAAATTTCAGTTTTTCCTTCAGTAGAATTGAACTACTTTGGTACACTTTTCTTGAAATAATGCAACTTTGCTCCAAATTACTTGGAAAGTCATAGAATGCTTGTAGAACTTTCTTAGGTGATACCATAAGCTTAGAGGGCATAATTTGAGCCCGTCGCCTTATTTGTCCCGAGGCGGGCCCACTATTCCCGGTTTTGCCCTTAATGTGCTAAAGCTTCCTTTTTAAGCGATTTTTGAAAGAAATGTTTTGATTACCCTACTAACCGCATAACGAATATTGTTTTAAATATTCTATTAAATCTTATAAATTATTTTGACACTCGGAATGACTTCAGGGAGGTTATATTTCTGTAATTTATTATGATACCCGAAATGCATCTATTATGATTCCGTCCGTCTTCATTGGATTTGTTTATCTTTGATATGCCTCTTCGAGTCTTTGAAAACAATTATGGTATTTTTAAATTGCATTAGTCTCTCACTACTCTATTCGTGGATGCCCCAATGTTTCCCACACTGAGCCCGGGCCAGGATATGTTGTCAAGCGTGATTCTCTGCATTGTTCGCCGCGTCCCGATGTGAGGGGGCAGGTATACGCATACATGGGTCTGTGGAGTATGATTTGCCATGTCCGCCTATTATGATCTGATCTGTTATGGCCATTTTGATATGACATTTTATGATACGGGGCCACGCCCCTTTTTCTGATTCCTCTGTATTGTGGCACCAGTGTCGGGAGGGTGGCCACGTTCTGTCTGCCGAGTCCCGTGGCAGGGGCCGGATATGATATGACATATGTTTCTGTACACATTCTGTTTGTTTTGGAAATATGCATCTGACACTCTGGATTTTGTACTCACTTTCTGTAACCGTTATGATTTGACTTCTGTGATTCCGCTTTACATATTCAGTACATATTTCGTACTGACCCCCTTTCTTCGGGGGCTGCGTTTTCATGCCGCGCAGGTACAGACGACAGGTTCGCTGATCCACACGTTTAGGATCCCATTTCTGCTATTTTGGGGCGCTCTCTTCTTCAGAGCCCATCTTTTGGTACAGTCTGTCACTGCTATCTGGATATGTACATTGTTCTGGGCATGACGGGGCCCTGTCCCGTCTTATGATTATGTTATGTTCTGTAGAGGTCTGTGGATATATCTGTGTGGGTTCTGTACATATGTTTGGGATACTTTGTTCTATGATGGCCTTATCGGCCTATGTGTGCCAAGTCTGCTTTTTATGCTAAATTCTGTAGCGTCCACTAATATTATTATTATATTATTTGTGAATATGCTAATTTGGGTATCGGGTACGTATAGGTGCCCAGCTAGGGCACTGGTCGCGGCCCACGGGGTTGGGTCATGACAAGCGCCCTGTTATTAAGAGGAAAAAAGGCGATGGAGACGATGACGAGGGCGGTGGGGATGGTATGAACCTTAGGCCTAGGGATAGTCTCCGGCATACTACATGTGGGACCCATCCTCGATAGTGTATATACATTAGTGTTGTAAAATTTATCGTAAATAACATATTTTTTTTTGCATATTTAGTCTTTATTATTGTTTCATATCGTAAATTGAAAGTGCAGCAACTACCACATAAACCCTAAAATCTGTGCGTGAAATGACGTTATGCTCAAGTATTACTTAAGGACATTGCCAAAACGCCAAGGTAACTTATCCTACCTAGTACATCATATGTCTTATATCGATTAAAAGATCAATTACTAAATGTTGTTTGTTTAAACTTGTGCAGGATCCCCATCAAAGATTGTATTCGAAACGTTCAAACCATATATAGAAAAACTATAAGCAACAGAAAGGGATTTCTCGGGCGTAGACGCGCTTTTGAGATGGTCTTTGGAAATTGGCATACTTCTTTTCAATCGCTGCCAAGGTATATGGCAGCTCTACAACATTTTAATAATGGTACTGTTGTAGAGTGGCGGCTTATAGAGGGTAAAATCTTCAACTTCGTATTTTGGACATTCAAACCATGCATTGATGGTTTTGCTCACTGCCGACCAGTGATATCCATAGATGGTACACATGTATATGGTGCCTACGACATCAAGCTCCTAATTGCAATAGGAATGGATGCCAATGGGTCAATATTTCCTCTTGCTTTCGCAATTGCCGCTAACGAGAGAAACGACACATGAGGGATCTTTTTGACCCATTTGAAAACTCATGTTATTAAGGATCGTACCGGCATATGCGTGTTGTCTGATCGTCATAAAGGCATATTGCACAATATGGCTAATTTACCAGGGTGGCAGCCTCCCTTTGTTTACCATCGCTATTGTTTAAGGCACTTGAAGGAAAATTTGCAATCAACGTTTCACAATGGCACTCTAAACAAATTGATGTGGGGGGCTGCGATGGAGCATCAACAACGAAAATGGGCTGCAAAAATGGATCTGATCAGGGCAGTGAGTGAACCCGCATATATTTGGTTGATAAAGCTCGAAGTTGAAAAATGGACGCTTCATGCTGATGGAGGCAAAAGATGGGGCATGCTCACAACAAACAACTCAGAATCTTTCAATGGCTTGCTGAAATCAGCTCGAGGACTACCTGTCACCGCAATGGTGAGAATGACTTTCAAGCAGGTTGTGGAGCGATTTGTTGTTAGGACAAGGTAAGCTAGAGCGATATTAGCCGACGGCGGGACATGGATGCCAAAGCCCTTCAAAATTATGGAGCATTATCGAAAAAAATGTGAGCACCACCAAATGACCGAGTATGACCCAATTCGACATGTCTACGAAGTTAGGACGGGTTATCACAACGGTAAGGGTGGCAACGTGCATAACGTTTATGAGGCAACAAGAACGTGCACTTGTGGTAAGTGGCAAACGTATCACATGCCATGTTCTCATGCTGTCAAGTGCTTCGAGAGAATGAGAAAAACGGTAACAAGTTATGTGGCGGGGGAATACAAGGTCCACAGTTACCTTAGAGCATATTCCGGTCAATTCCACCCACTTGGTAATGAAGCTTATTGGCCAAACGAGCCGTTTTCGATGGTTGCTAACAAGGATTACATCAGGAAATTGGGCATTAACTCACGAAGTCGTAGACCCAATCAAATGGATGTTAGTGAAAGAACTTATTCTCGCAAGTGCTCTACCTGTAAGCAATATGGCCATGACAAGCGTTCCTGTGGGCAACAAGGCCGTGGTAGTACAAGCACCTCTCGAAGTAATAGAGTCTCTAGAACTTGAAAATTGTATTATTATTGTAATTTATTATTGTATTACTTTGAATTAGTATTGTAATTAGATGAAATGAATTATTTTTAAATTAGTATAAACCTCTCGTATTGGATGAATTATTATTAAATCAAATATTTATATTTGAACATTCAAATATAATAAAACACTTAAATCAAAACCCTATAAATAGACAAGTTTCAAAACTTACTTCGGGGCACCTTAGAACCCCTAAAACGGTTATCCAAACGTTTAGGTGGACTTGATGTAATGAGCCGACATTATTGTACGCAAAAAAAGATATTAAGTTTTATATAAAATATTGATATTTTGGGATTTTGAAACATGACTAATCTTTGCCCAAAGTATGGAAAAAAATGTGATTTGAAAGGTAAGACCAAAAAAAAAAAACTGTGCTGCTTCACGCTTGAAATTAGTGCGTGAAAGGAGTATATGGTATTATTGCAAGTTGATCCTTTAAAACGGTCAAATAATGCTCCATTCACGGACTAAATTCATGCGTGAAAGGCAAAATGGTTTCACGCATGAAATTAGTGCGTGAATGGAGTATATCCTATTACATTTCATGCGTGAAAGGAGTATATGGTATTATTGCAAGTTGGTCCTTTAACGCATGAATTTTGTGCGTGAAAGGGTCAAGCTGCATTTTTGCAGTTTGGTCCTTTCACGCACGAATTTCGTGCGTGAATACTACTTATGTTTTTTTTTTTTTATACTAGTTTGGTTCAACTTTTTATTTTTTGTGCTACTTAAGTCGCGGATTCGTATATGAATATATCTTAACTTCATTATTTTAAATCATATTACTCTCTAAAAGCCATCTTAAATGAAATTTTTTGTTCTACCATTTATCTATTATCACCAATAAAAGGAATATAAATTAAATGTGAATGGGAATCCAAAAATTCAAATAGAAGATTAAACGCACAATAAAAATAATCAAATGCATAATTGCGAAATCTTACGATCAGTTTTAATTTTTTTTAAAAGTAAGTAATCGACAGTTGAAATTAACAAAAAATATTTATAGTAGTGCATGTGTTTTTTCAAACATAGGTGAATTTTTTTAGCTATAACTTTGATAAGATATCATTAGAAATATCAACCAAAGATCTGCAGGGAGGTGAATAATGAAATTTTGAAGTTTGAACAACGGTAATCTTACATATTTAATACTTTGATATATAGAATTCGCTGCAATTAATTTTTTTTTACATCAACTGCGTATCGCGCGAGTACGAATACTAGTCAAGAATAAAGGAGGAGGTTATGTGTTTTTTGACTTAGCTTGGACCCCTATCGTATCTATTATGAGCAAAAGTGTACAAAAGAAGGGACATAAGACGTCAACCTTTAGACGTTCCTTTGATCATGTCCACTATTTTCATTGAGTCCATCCCCAAAATAACACTGTTGATGTTATAAATAAAATTAAAAAAAACGTTCTTTTTAAGTGCACAATTTAATCGTGTCACATAAATTGAGATAGAGAAACATTTTTATTCATGTGATCGAAATAGCTCCTACTATCCCAAATTCATGGATAACTTGTTTCTTCTTTGTCATTCCAAGTTACTTTATAATTATGCGCGCTATTTGCATAAATTGATACAACATGCAATTGGTGAACCTAACTAAAGAAAGGCGAAAAAAAGAAGAACCAAAAAAAAAAAAAAAAAGGCATTCTCTGTTGAGAAAATTACTTAATCAAATATTAACCAAAATCCAGCCTCCAGTAGTGCTAGACTTATTTTCCAAAAAAAAAAAAAACACATTATGAGATTAGAAAAAAAAAAGGAAATAATAAAGATAATAAAAATTAAACTCATACATCAGATATCGTTGGTCGATATCACTAAATTATAATTAAGTCTTAATTAGTTTTCTTAAGCAGACTCCTCTCTAATTACGGCATGATTTGAAGATTTTATCTCAGCTAATTCTTTATCAACTGATTCAACATCTTCAGTTGTGCTCAATATTTTTGAGGATTTTCTGTCATCCTTGCTTGTACCCCATATTACTAGGTATAATCCAATAACAATGATAGCAGCTCCCAACACCCTACATTAAAAAGCAGCACAAAATTAAATTAGAAAATTTCATTTTGTAAAATTCAACCAAAAAAAAAAAAAAAAAACGACGGCCAACTTTGTCTTTAAATAACAAAAAAAGACATCGTTAATTACATCTAACGATTGATTAATGATGAATTATTAAAAAAATTCTATTAGTACTTACAATTTAACTATGAACTAACTACGAATTTTCCAGCTATTTTTTTTTAGTAACTCTACTTGAAATAAGACCTCACAAATGAATCTTAAACAATCCTCCATCACCAGCGCAAAGAGTTTGAGTTTGATGTATTGATGTTTTAATTTAGTTTTTTTTTTTACATAATCAAGTTACTTCTGAGGTCTTATTTTAAGTAACTAATCCACCTTTACATTTTATTTTATTTTGGAATTCTCAGGAAACCCGCAGCCGCTATCTTTCGGGTGAGCACTGGGTAACTTGCTCACTGTGCAATAGCTCGCAAACCGCACTAGGCAAGCTCAGTGCTACGAGCTTTGACTGAGAAGGCTGTTGGTGAGGGGAATCGATCCCAGGTCTTCCATGTGAAAAATTAATCACCCAACCCTTGTGGGTCTCTCACATGTTAAATGATACTAAAATATTTTACTGCCAGTGTACATAATTTAAATTCGTTAACAACGCAAAAAAGGAGATAATAACCATTTAAATACCTTCCCAAGTTGAGCTGTTCAGATAAAATAAATGACCCCAAAGTGGCAACAATAACCATGTTGAGAGGATTAAAAGCAGTGACAAAAACTGGTCCTTTGGCCTCCATTATTAATCCAGAAATATAATAGCCAATCCCAGAATTAACAACTCCCTGCATCCATAAAAATTTTCATGCATAAATTAAGTTGTACTAGATAATTACCGATATAACAATAATAATATAGTACGAGTTTAAGTTTTATATACCGTCAGTGTAAAAGATTTTCTTTTACATAATCAAGTTACCAAAGAATATTTACACGTATGCCTGAGGCAGATGCAAAATTTTAAACTTATGTGTTCTAAATAGATTATTTAATATACATATTAGCCGCCAGCACAAAAAAGTAGTAGGCATATGTTTAATATATGTATACTGTATGAGGCTGTGATGTTTTTGGCCGAGCGGCCATGTGCTAACTTCCTGTTTTTAAAAATAAAATAAAATAAATAAATATAGGATTTGAGCTACAGTTTTTGAGTTTTGCCAAACCCACTAGGATATCCATCCCTGACGAAAGCCTTCTTAAAATATAAAATTTATAATCTTGAAAACAAAATAAGTTATTGACTACAACAATTTAGAGTTAGCATGATCAAATAAAAATCTCTTACACTAACAGTAGAGTAAAATATTAGTATGAAGAATGAATTAAGAAATTTTTAGGCTTACACAGTAAACAGATGCAAAGAATTTGCTAGTGCCCCAGTGAAGGGACCAAACTGCAGAATTGCCTCTTTGGACCACAAGTGTAAGTGCAGTACCTTGTAGAGCCCCAGCCATGCATATTAAACATGTCAAGGACAATCCTGCTGGATATGTCTTCAACGTGATTGCCTATTAATATATAGAAATATTATTATACTGAGAAAAAAACCGAAAATAAAATTGAATTATTCATTTTAGTTGACGTAATGATATTTGACTGGACACATAATTAAATATGTTATATTTGATATTTCATGTGTATCAGAATCTATTAATGATAATAGAAGAAAACCTCGGGATAGTATCCTGAAATTTTCACTCGGTAATTATTTCTCAAGACAGAACTATGACCAGTAAATACTATTTCTAACATACTACCTGAAGGTTATAAAAGCAGGCCCAACAGAAACAACCAACACCAATGAAGAGAGCACCTTTAACACGATTGAGCTC
Organism: Lycium barbarum; assembly: GCF_019175385.1. Taxonomy (NCBI): domain Eukaryota; kingdom Viridiplantae; phylum Streptophyta; class Magnoliopsida; order Solanales; family Solanaceae; genus Lycium; species Lycium barbarum. The sequence continues at coordinate 115,017,861 of NC_083346.1, read as the reverse complement.
AGTTGGAGAAGCAACATGAGTGACAATACTTGGAACATGATGTTTGGTCCGTGGCAATCCAATTGTTGGTCCTCCAACAAGGCTCATTATAGTTGCACCTCCAAGTGTTACTATTGTCCCCACTATTTTTGCTTGGCTAGGTAGTTTCCATATATTCACATTCTCAAGCCTACATTATGTTCAAGTCATCACCCATTATTCCACGTGAATTAACTTGTACACACTGATAATGTAATAATATAATTACGCCGCCGATAATTATACGTTAAGGGACTTGATAATATGAAAAAGATTTAGCACAATCACTTCATAAAAACATAAAAACTAAACTTTATCCCATATCATTGGAAATTACCTGATCCACTAACCTACATCTACACTTCTCTTTTTTTAAAACATTTTTTTTTTGGGTACTTGTATGGCACTTATATAAGCACTAATGATTGGTCTTAGGATTTACATTCGTCTTGACTAGAGTCCATGGTTTCGTGCAAATTCTTTAGTAAAGTTATTCTTTATATATGACAAAGTTATGTGTTTTATTTTTCAAGTTACTATTTTTTTTTCCGGCTATGTTATTGTAGGTCAATTTAACATGAAAGTGTAAATAAATTTGTGCACAGAACTTAAATTCACTAATATCTTTAATATCTAGTTTGGCCAATTTTTTTTGTTTTGATCTATCAATGGGAGTTAAGTGCACGTAATAAACTAATAATTTGCAAAAAATGGCCTATTTTACCTTAATATCCAGGCTAACAAAAAAGTGATGGCTGGAAGAACATTGCACATTGCTGTTGTAAAAGTAGCAGTGGTATATTTCATGCCTGCGTAATATAAATTCTGGTCGATGACAGGCCTGCAAAGAATAATTTAGTTTTAAAACATCATTAGAATGAATATAATAAATTAAATCACTTATAAGAAAATGTGTATCCGTAATATATATCAGGAATATTTACTCCAACAAGCCCAGCAACATAATCTTCCAGAAAATGGATAGAGTCATTTTTGGCCTTATTTTCCTGTATGTTAAAAAGAAATATGACATTAGTTTCTAACTAAATACTTCATCTAAATAAAATAACGTCTCAATGCTCAAAGTTAGTGGTGAAGTCAGGAAAATCGCCAAGCTTATTTAAGATTTAATATATACAAATAAAAAGTAATATTTGACATACGGTACATAATATAAATTTTCTGCGAAGAGTACGCTAAAGGTACGTTACTACTTCGCCCCTGCTCAAAAGGCACAGTAATATCTAAATTATGGATTCTCCATTGGTTTGTGTTGTGAGTGTGTGTATATATGTGAGAAAAAAAAAATAAGTATTGAATAGAATCAGATGTATATATTTCGAAACCCGATATCTTTCAACTTAGAACCACTAATGAAGTCAAAAAAATCGCGAAGGGTATTCATGATCTACGACATAATATTTGACCTATATATGCATACGATATAATTTTTCGATGAAGAGTGCAGAGGTGGATCCAGAATTTTAAATGGATGGGCTCATGATCAACCTTTAAAATTCTTAGCACTAAATTCCCTATTCTCTTAAA